>NC_080590.1:42685833-43361666 GCF_029962835.1 Magnolia sinica | reverse complement strand
TTGGTTAAATGTCCGCATTGATGGGCAATGATAGTTAGATGTCCACATTGTGACCTAGGCCTTGTTAGGCCCATTCTCACCGATTCCAATTGTTGAGGCCGATTGTATAGGCCGATTGTCGAGGCCCAATGTGATGTATATGTGGCCCATATTTGAGGCCTATTGTGGTGTAATTCAGCCCATGCTTAAGGCCTAATGTGATGTATATGAGGCCTATGTGATGAGGTCCATTGTGGTGCATTTGAGGGCCAGGCGATGGAGCCCGTTGTGATGTATACTAGGCCCATGTGAGAGGCCCATCGTGATGTGTATTAAGCTCTTGAGTGAGACCCATGGTGTTGTATATTAGGCCCTTATATGAGGCCATGGGTCCACTATATGGTAAGCTCTATGTGGGTCATTCCTTGGGCGCAATGTTGGTTAAATGTCCACATCGTCGAGGCCGATTATTGAGGCCGGTTATTGATACTGATTATGAGTATGTGACAGCATAGCATCATGATACATGCCCATACGCATCATCTGCATGTTTTATTATGAGATGTGATTAACCATTGCATATGCCATAGTACAGATGGTTTATGGGACTCCCTGATAGGTGAAGTTATCCCACATGAGTGCACGATATGCGTAGGATTGATGCATGATTAGACTACATGACTCATGCATCTTGCATTGTGTGATTAAGATTACTGTGCGCCCTAGTGACATCAGGGCTGTGACCTCCATAAGCATGAGACGGATGGCTAGATGGGACACCAGAAATATTTGGTTTGAGCATCTGGGCACTTTAGATGTCCGTGGGTGAAAGTCCCTAAACCTCCGAGGCCAGGAGACGCCCCAACGTCGAGACCGAGTGGATACATGAGCGCCTAAGTGCCGAATACTAGGAAGCCACGTCTCCCACTCTGTCATGGTCGGTTGGAAGGGAGTGTGGCCTTACCCACCCGAGAGTAGGGGGCATAGCTAGGCCGAGTTTGACCAGCTCGTGAATGGGTCCGCTATCAATGTGCCGGGTAGATATTGGTTGACTACTGGTCAGGCGGATAGTGAGGTCTCTTCCACTTGCATGGTCGTGTGTCAGTGGGCGGCGATTTGCATGTAGAGTGTACTAGACCCCGGTGATAATCCTAGAGATGTACAGTATTGATTTGTGGAGCAGGAGTTGCATACTTATTCATTCATTCATTCACTATCCACTCGGGCTGGTGGTGCGTAACTATTTGTTACGTATACATTTGCAATGGCCAAAATTTCGGTTGGGGCGCGCGACTAACCTGAGATCAGGAGTTTACCACTTGAGTCTGACTATCCAAATTAGGTATGGGACTGGTTTGGATAGAAGTCCCTTGTGATAGGCCTCATAACCTGCGATACCACGTACTATCATCCTGACTTCACACTCCAGCATGGTCATTCCATTCGCACCGCATATTGCATTACATCTGTGGCATATGGCATTTTGGGTTACTGTGTTTCTGCATTTATATGGTCTAGACATGGCTGGCGGTATGTGTGAACTCATCAGGAATTATATATTACATTGCATCCTCAACATCTGATATTTGGCTCTTTATGACTCCTCATTTGCATAGCTGATTTGTATTGCGTACTCTGATATTATTTAACTCATAGATTTTTCAGTATTTTCGCTTACTCTGATATCGTATGATTTATGATCTTACCAGCATTTCTGACAGTATATGATTATGATGTTATATTTTTGTGCTTGATACTTATCTTGCGCACACATTTTCACCACCATCTAAACTTTCTATAAGTTTATGCACGATAGATGCATGCAGGTGACATTGGTTGTAGTGATATTAAGCTTAGAGCGTGTAGCTGTCTTCCAGAGCTTTGATTTTATTTTGACATATATATTTTCTCTTTCAGCATTGTATTCAAAGTTTATATTAGTGGATATGTGATGATGATGTTGCTTTTGTGATTTGAGTAAACTTGTGGTTATGCTTCTTACGAAATAAATATACATTGAAAAATCCTCCTTGTAGGATCCCATGATCGAAACCTGGCATATAGGCGCTGGGAGCCGAAAATGGAGTATTACGGAGGCTGTCGGCACCGGATTTGGCGATCGGGATTCCTGTGAATCCGATTTTTCTATTTGAGGCGTGACAAGTACTCTTGTTAATGCAAGTATGAAATGCGATAATGATGTATGCCCTCGCCTGCACTCCCTCTTGCGACAACATCTAACGATCGCGACATGCAACACTCATGCTGTGCTCAACTCCAACGCCAAAGGTACATGTAATGCGATGCATGTGCGTGATTAACCAAGTTCTTAATTAAGCATATTCATACAGTAGGATTGGGAAGCTAAGGCACCTCCCTTTATATCATTTACCCAAACAATGATCCATTTAGGGTCGTCAATCCTAGTTAATCGCATACGATAGCAGTTCTAAGTCACTACGGAGAGGCTCGTCACCATCAGCGCAGGCCTACTTTATACTCTAGGTTACTATGGAAAGGCTCGTCGCCTTAACGTAATTATAGTGTGCACTCGAGATCACTACAGGCTCATCACCTGATCGTAGGCTGACAGCTCGAATACAGTGTCCCATACTACCATATTTGGCTCATGAGTTTAGTTTACTCATTGGTCACTATGGGGAGGCTCGTCACCCCAGCGTAGGCCGATAGCACGACCACGGTGTCCCATACCACCATGCCCGGCTCATGAGTCTTAGCGGATCGAGGTACCAAGGTTAAACGAGCTTTTCACTGGTAAGTTTAGTACCTTAGATTCAAACAGTAGCGTCCATACATGGTGAACATACATTTGGCCAATCGGGTCACTTGACAAGCTCGACTAGTACCAGCGTACGTAAACTTAATCAACATGGAGTGTATAAGCATTCCGCGTAGCCTAACCACTGTTGTCAAACGACGTACGACTCGGATTCATCGAACGCATCCGTCGTGGCTAAAATAGTTTGGCCACTGACCGTGAACCATTACCGATTGCCTAGACTACATCGTAGCCCCAATCACACTTCAAGCAATGACATTGACATGTGATAGTCAAGACAGCATGTGACAACCAATTTCAGTATCCATCTCATTTAAACATTTCAACAAATACGTTGTACACATGTTAACATACATAGGCATTCCATACATAAATCATGTAGTAGCAAGATAGATTACATAAAGCAAATTGTAACTATAGATAAGGGGATTTAGAATCCTATCTCAACGCCCTCATCAAATACATTGCATCAAGCATTTTCTCACTCAAGCATTTTATCAAACACTTAGACTACACATATTACATACATGTAATAAGTTAGTTAAAAAATACATATAGTAGCGAATCCTTTCACAAAGGAGTTGCCACGTGTCCCACGATCATGCATTAGCAACTAATATTCATGGCAAGCACAAATCATAATTCCATATTCATTCAAACATTATATCAAACACTTGGAATGCATTAAAATCAATATAGTTTACATACATATGTAATATACGGGAAATATCGAATCTAAGCTTATGTGATAACAATCGAATCAGTCATAAATCATTAACTGACATTGAAGGACTTGAAAACCATAACCTAAACATCTATAGTCCACACCTTTTGCCGATAAACGAGTATTGAACTCAGTTTATATATCAAGTCTTCGTCTACGGCACGATGACCACCTATAACATGAAATAGGTTAGCTATTTCATCACTTACACTATTTGAAACCCTAAAACAGATTAGGGTTAGGTTTTCTTATCTAAGAACGTAATCAGAATCACCTGAATAGCGATATAAAAGTGGTAGTTAAGCACGTGGAGTGGCGGGGTTGAATCCCAGGAACAAACGCCAACTCTCTCTCACACTTTCTCTCTCTCCTTCTCTTTTCTCTCTTCTCTCTCTTAGGGTTTTCCAAATTCGTAATGAATGAGAGAGAGAGGGTTTAAGGGGCTTATATAGGCCCAGAACTGATGGGAATGAGGCCAGGGCCATGGTATACTTGGGTTATAGCCAAATAATGGCCGTTTCGGTCTAACGGAGCTGTTCTGGAGGCCCCTTTTCTACATGCGGTCGGACTTAAGATCTCTGACATTGGATCTAGGTCAGGCTAAGTTTTCAGTCCGATCGAATTTGTGGATCGACTGTGGCAGACCAATTTCAATTCAACGGTCATCGTAGCTTGATCAGGGCCACGAGTTCATGGACCTGTTCTGGAAAATTTTTCTGATCCGAGGGTGTATTTGGGTCAGATTCTGACGGTCTGAAAGCTTAAATTTAGCCTGCAAGCGAGCGACCCAATTCACTTAAATCTGAGTTCATTTCCCAAAGGTATTCACATTTCTCACACACTTCGCTCCGGGCTCAAGTTGTGCGCTTCTGGATACTATCTGGATTTGATTTCTGAGATGGTTGTTAAGTCCAGTAAGGCGGTCCTAACCATATGGTTTCGCAGTAATCGGACTTTCGACGCGCGGTCCAGGTCCGATACAGAGTTTCGGTGTACTCCCGAGAGCAACCGGGTTTAGAGATTAATCCTAGATTTCAGGGTAATGTAGCGTTAATGATTCTACAAGTTTTGAGCATTGCAGTTCGTATTTAAAGTGGTTCAAGCTAATTCTACAGCTAATCTAGTTTAGCACTTAGTTAATTTCATCTAATTTCTAAAGGATTTGGTCCTGAGTAATTTCTACCTGAGGTGGTACTCAGGTCTTTGTACGGATTTTTCCAAGATGTTACACTTCACGGTCAACTCAATTCATTTCACGGTCAATTCCCTTCACTTCACGGTGAATTTCATGCATTTCGCGGTCAATTCCCTTCAATTCACAATCAATTCCATGCATTTCACGATCAATTCCGGTGATTCCCCTTCACTTCACGGTTAATTCAATTCATTTCACGATCAATTCCCTTCACTTCACGGTCATTTCCATGCATTTCATGGTCATTTCGCTTCACTTCATGATCAATTCCATGCATTTCACGGTCAATTCCGGTGATTCCCCTTCACTTCACGGTCAATTCAATTCATTTCACAATCAATTCCCTTCAGTTCACAGTGAATTCCATGCATTTCGCGGTCAATTCCCTTCACTTCACGGTCAATTCCATGCATTTCAGAGTCAGTTCCGGCGAGTCCCCTTCACTTCACGGTCAATTTAATTCATTTCACGGTCAATTCCCTTCACTTCACGACGAATTCAACTTATTTCACGGTTAATTTCCTTCATTTCACGGTCAATTCCATGCATTTCATGGTCAGTTCCAGTGAATCCCCTTCACTTCACGGTCAATTCAATTCATTTCGCGGTTAAGTCCCTTCATTTCACAGTCAATTCCATGCATTTCACGGTCAATTCCGACAATTCTCCTTCACTTCACGGTCAATTCAATTAATTTCATTGTCAATTCCCTTCACTTCACGGACAATTCCATGCATTTCACGGTCAATTCCGGCAATTTCCCTTCACTTCATGGTCAACTCAATTCATTTCACGGTTAATTCCGTTCACTTCATGGTGAATTCCATGCATTTCACGGTCAATTTCCTTCACTTCACGGTCAATTCCATGCATTTCACAGTCAATTCCGGCGATTCCCCTTCACTTCACGGTCAATTCAATTCACTTCACAGTCAATTCTGGCGATTCCCCTTCACTTCACGGTCAATTCCATGCATTTCACGGTCAATTCCCTCGGTCAATTCAATGCAATTCCCTGATACCATTGTAAACTACAGTGATACTAGGAAGAAGTTGGGCCCACGTGATGGATTCATGACATCCAACCTGTCTATCGATGTGTCGCCTCGTGTTATTCCTGCCCAAAACTCACCACGGCAGCAAATGACTGTTCTCTTCAACCGTGGGCTGCATATCCTTCTTCCGCATAGTGGCAATTTTCTTATATTTGTAGATCGATGAGTGGTGGATTGAAACTGATTGATTGTAACCAATCTATGTAATAAACTATTAGATAGCACTTGATTGTAATCAACCTAACAGACTATTAGATTGCACTTGATTGGAATCAACCTGGGTAATAGTCTATTACATAGAGACTGGGAGTTCTATGTTTTCATTACCAGTCCCAAGCCCAAACAGAGGATGATTGCGTCAGGTTGGCAACCTGCATCAAAGTTATGCCACAGCGACGATCATTAAAACGAACAATATGTGATTGAGTGGAATGGCGGAACAGGATTCATGTAGCCAACCCCAAATAACTGGGATAAAGATTCGCCAACAAAGATGATGCTGATGATGATGAGTGGATTGAAATCTTGGATAGATCCCATTCTCAGGTCTGCATCAAGTTCATACAATCGGTCCACTTTATGACTGGACCGGCCTGAATATTTTGGGCCATGGCATCTGCCCAGGTTGGGGGCAACACCAGAGATGGGCAGGTTAGAGGTTTGCCATATGATCATGTGTAAGGAGTGGGATAAGCACACGTGGATTATCAAACCTCAAGTAGTATAATCACAACTTGGCAATGGTATTGCATGTAAGAAATTTATAATTTTCTGTTACAACCTACAAGTAGCTGGATAAAATATTCAATAAGACTACATGGTTTAAATTCAATAAATGGAAAATATCAACAAACTACTGCATCAGAAATGAAGTATAGAGGCAAATTCTGACTAAACGAACTATGAACACAACAGACAATTTGCTCTGAACCAGTATCATGCAGTAGATTTCTTGTTAACAAACAACAGGCAATTCATAAACGAAAGAGGAGGCTGAAGGTTGAAGAAAAGTCTACTCCCGAACTCTGTAGCTCTAGAAAGAAAATTCCAACCTTGATAAGCTACTCCATTCCCAACAGTTCTACATCCTCTCTCTCTTTTTTTTTTTTGAATGACCAACCATCTTACGTCTCAGACCTTGGCTTGCAAATTGATGGTTTAGTCTCAAATGAAACAATTGTTGGTTTCCACTCATCTATAGACTCCAATGCAGCACCCTTTCAATTTTTCATTGAGCTATTCTAACTGAAATAAGACACAGCTATCCATGTTTTATTCATGACTGCTGGACTAAAATTCAAACAGCAGGTAATGTATCACGCCATCCATTATCAAATGCATAAACAAGGCAAAGGGACATGCTTACCTTCTCATTATCTAGTTCATTGAAATGAGAAGAGTGTGTCCGAGGAACAATCCAGATCTCGAAAGGAAATGAAGCTGTCCCACTGAGCCACTGTCCCACTGACCCGGTTGACGGGGTCAACCCGGTCGACCCCGAGTCGCTGTACACCCGCCGATTGTAAGAGGGTGGACAGCAAGTCGGGGTCAACTGGGTCAGTGGGACAGTGGCTCGGGGTCGACCGGGTTAACCCAGTCGACTGGGTCAGTGGGACATCATGGTCTTTTTGGTTTCCAAGATCTGGAGGTCCTGGTTGTTATGGAAATATGTAAGGATTCTTCTAGCATCACAAGCCATTTGCTCCTTTTAAGATTCCTCATTTTGTTGGTTGTTTGAGCAAGCAACAAAAAAGAATCAATTAAAAATCAGAAAGGAATTGAGCTTCCAATATACAAGGATGGGTAATTAGAGCCCTTTTTCTCATGGATCTACAGCTACAATATTTATCTCCTTATTGGCTAGGTAAAACAAAATATTTGACCTGATTCTTCTTGAGATTCCTTTTTCTTTGAACGTTTCTAAGTTGTGAAATATCAAATATGGTGTTACACCTATAGTTGCATGAAGCATGAAGCAAAGCAGCAACAAATTCAGGTGCAGGAGTGGGAAAGCTTCTTCTTCAAAATGCAAACAAATATAAATAAATAGGAAGCAAGAGTGGGAGTAGGAGCAAGAGTCCGAAGCCGGGAAGCAAGAGTGACGCCTAGTTAGAAGGATCTTGCACCTAAGGTTGCACCCAATCAGAGGAGGAAAAAAAAAAAAAAAACAAAGAAAAAAGAGACAAAATGTGGTTTCACCCTAAGATTCAAGGATATGAATGTGGCACATCCCGAGTGGGTTGATAACATTGTTATAAAAAATAAAAATAAAAATCACCGAACCCATTATTATGGTTCTTGTAATGGGAATGATCACCTTCCATCATGTTAATAAAACGCCTGCTAAGTGACAGCCATATTTTCAAAATGATAGTGACTCAGTGGGACAGTGACTTGGTTGTTGCTTCGGAAGATGGAATTAAGGATTTTTTTTATTTTTTTATTTTTAATTATCCCTGCAATGAAGAATACACAAGAGAGACATTCGCGTGGAGAAGACAAACAAGGGACATGTTTCGAGGAGACCCATTAAGTCCAAGGACCACGTGCCTTGGTAGGAGTCAAAGGGTTTTTGACAATGTTTGTGATTCATTGTATGTGCAGGAATGTCACTATAGCACATGCAATGACAAGGACATAAGAGATCTCACAAATAAGGTGCTCCAAATCCTCCAATATGTGGTTTTAGTATTGTGGAATTTTTCCTTGGCTTTGCGTTTGTTTTGACATTATGTTTATAGCTTAGTTTAGAAACACTTGATGATCTAGAATAGAAGGGAAACATATATAATTGATAGATGTGTCCCTTGAGCTCTTGTTCCTTTCTTTATGCAAGAGAAATACTTAATAGTGTGTTTAATATAGCTTAGTTTAGAAACACTTGATGATCTAGAATAGAAGGGAAACATATATAATTGATAGATGTCCCTTGAGCTCTTGTTCCTTTCTTTATGCAAGAGAAATACTTAATAGTGTGTTTAATTAGACGTAATCTTCCAATACGGTGAGAGGCCAGAACACTGGAAAGTAAAATCATCCATCTAGATACTTTGTTTCTTTGATTGACATTATGATATTGTAATATGATTGGCATGTCATCATTGACCGTGAAATGCATGAAAATGACCGTGAAGTGAAGCGGAATCGTCGAAATTGACTGTGAAATGCATGGAATTGACCATGAAGTGAAGGGAATTGGAAATGACCGTGAAGGGAATTGTCCATGAAATGAATGGAAATGACTGTGAAGTGAAGCGGAATCACCGGAATTAACCGTGAAATGCATGGAATTGACCGTGAAGTGAAGGGAATTGATCGTGAAATGCATGGAAATGACCGTGAAGTGAAGCGGAATGCCGGAATTGACTGTGAAATGCATGGAAATGACCGTGAAGTGAAGTGAATTGACCGTGAAATGAATGGAAATAACTGTGAAGTGAAGCGGAATCACCGGAATTGATCATGAAATGCATGGAATTGACCATGAAGTGAAGGGAATTGACCGTGAAATGCATGGAAATGACCGTGAAGTGAAGCAGAATCACCGGAATTGACCGTGAAATGCATGGAATTGACCGTGAAGTGAAGGGAATTGACCGTGAAATGCATGGAAATGACCATGAAGTGAAGGGAATTGACTGTGAAATGCATGGAAATGACCGTGAAGTGAAGGGAATTGATCGTGAAATGAATGGAAATGACCGTGAAATGAAGCAGAATCGCCGAAATTGACCGTGAAATGCATGGAAATGACCATGAAGTGAAGGGAATTGACCGTGAAATACATGGAAATGACCGTGAAGTGAAGCGGAATCTCCAGAATTGACCGTGAAATGCACGGAAATGACCATGAAGTGAAAGGAATTGACCGTGAAATTAAGGGAAATTGCCGGAATTGACCGTGAAATGAATGGAATTGACCGTGAAGTGAAGGGAATTAACCGTGAAATGAATTGAATTGACTGCGAAGTGAAGGGGAATTGATGGAATTGACCGTGAAATGCATGGAATTGACCATGAAATGAAGGGAATTAACTGTGAAATGAATTGAATTGACCATGAAGTGGAGGGAATTGACCATGAAATGAATTGAATTGACCGTGAAGTGGAGGGGAAACGCCGGAACTAATCGTGAAATGCATGGAATTGACCATGAAGTGAAGCGAATTGACCGTGAAATGCACGGAAATGACCGTGAAGTGAGGGCGTGTTTGATTATCCGTGAACTGGTAAATACAGCGTAAAAAAGTAATAATTATTTCCCCCAACATGCCTAATTTGACTGCTTACTTTTTGACACAAAAACCAAGAATATTACAAAATATTTGTGGGTCCCACAGTGATGCATTTCACTTATCCACATCGTTCATCTATTATTCCAGTTGAATTCATATCATAAGTAAAAAATTGAGGCATATCCAATACTCAAGTGGACCACGTCATCCAAAAAAGGGAATCGAATACTTACCGTTAAAAACTTTGCGGGGCCACTGTTTCTTTTGGCGTGGGCCACTTGAGTGTTAGATCTGCTTCATTTTTTGTCTCATGCTCCAAAATATTGTAATAAAATAGATGGACGGAATGGATATATCATATGCATTACCCTATAGTTCAAAAATTAAAATTATCTTTTTTGAACCAATTACAAAGGCACAAATTCCTGTGAATTTTCAAACATGGTGAAATCCTAATAACTACTATTTACTGTGTATTTCTCATTGCTTTTGAAAAAACAAATAGGCCCTGAAGGGAATTGACCGTGAAATGAATTGAATTGACCGTGAAGTGAAGGGGAATCGCCGGAATTGACTGTGAAGTGAAGGGAATTGACCGCGAAATGCATGAAACTCATCATGAAGTGAAGGGAATTGATCGTGAAATGAATTGAATTGACCGTGAAGTGAAGGGGAATCACCGGAATTGACTGTGAAATGCATGGAATTGACCATGAAATGAAGGGAATTGACCGTGAAGTGATTGAAATTGACTGCAAAGTGAATGACATTGACCGCAAGGTTAATGAAATTCACCGCGAAGTGAATAAAATGAATGAAATTGACCACGAACTGATTGAAATTGATCATGAAGTGAATGAAATAGATTTTTGACCATCAACCTGATGGAATCTTGGAAAATAACTAGGTTGTTTGGCTAAAGTAGCTTCTCCTACCCCAAAATCATACATGGTACATTAAGTAACTAATTTTGGTTTAAAATATATTCTTGTTAAATGAATAAAGAAAGAAATGCAAATAAATAGAGAAATTTTTTTTATATGCTTAGATATATATATTTATATAAATATATATTAGAGAAAAATGTAGGTAGAATAAAGTTCTCCATGTATTTTTATTTTTATTTTTTTTAAAAAAAAAGTGCATAAGGCACTACGGTTATGGCTACGGTTATAATCCGTAACTACTGACCCGATCGCTAGCTGTTTTTTTTTTTCCTTGTTGTAATCTCACCGCTTTTTGTGGGTCCCATTATGAGGTATGTGTTATATCCAAACTGTCCATCTATTTGGCAAACTCCTTGAGACGAAAAATAAGATAGATCTAACTATCAAGTGGACCACACACTATTAAAGGCAATGGAGGATTGAACGTCTACCATTGAAACCCTTTTAGGGGTCATAGAAGTTTTTGATCATTATGAAATTTGTTTTTCCTCTTCATCCAAGTCTTTGTGACCTTATGAATAGATTGGATGGAAAATAACTGATACGGTGGGCCTTACAAAATTTTTAACGGTGAAAATCAATTTTCCCGCGGCTCTTTGTGGCGTGGTCCAGTTGATCTTTATATATGATTTTTTTTTAAAAAAAATTTAATAATGCTCCAAAATGATCTCGAAATATGGATGAACGTTGTGGATATAGTAAATACATAACTGTCGGCCATATAACTTTGATATCTTTTGAACGAAATCGAATTGCCGAATGAGTTACTCAGTATGCTATTATCATATTGAGTAAAACTCCGTTGGGCCAATCGTGAATGTATGTGATTTATCCATGCTATCCATCCATTTTACCAACTCATTTAAAGGGTTAAGACCAAAATTAAAGCATATCCAAATGTCAAGTGTACCATACCACATGAAACAGTAGGAATAATGATTTCCACTGTTGAAACCTTGCTCGGCCCCACAGTGATTTTATTTGTCATTCAACCTGTTAATAAAAACCCAAAAAACATGGATGAAGGGAAAACAGAAATATAAGCTTGATCCAAAGCTTTTGTGGTCTCGAGAATTTTTCAAGGGTAGAAGTTCAATTCACAATGTTTCCCGTGATGTGGTCCATTTAAGCTTTGGATATGCTTTGTTTTTGGGTTGAAGCCCTAAAATTATCTTTTAAAATAGATGGAAGGCATGGATTAAATATATAAATTACGGTGGACCCCACAGAGATTACTCAGTACGCTTAGTGTACTGAGTTACTCGATACGCAATCCGCTACCCTTTTGAACGGTTCGTAAAACGCGGAGTTCGAGGAGCGTCAGCGCTCGTCTTCGTGCACCAGGCGATCCGGTTCCGGAAGGAAAAGCAGGGGCATTTTCAACCTGAGAATTGGGGCCGTACAGCTGGGCTTATTCTTGGAAGGTAAAAGCAAGTGGGCTCAAAAAGTTGGGTGGGCCATATATGGTTCGTAAATTAGGAAATTTCTCAGAGAAGCTTTGATACTACATCACTTATAAATTACCTAGAAATTGCATAAATGGCATTAAGTAAGTCAATTTAAACTACCAAATTATGGGTCCCACTTTAGATGTCTCATGGACTAAAATCTCTTATTTATTATTTGATAATCTGACCGTTGGATTGGTGGACATTTATTAGACATTAAACAAATATCAACCAATCAGATACTTGGATATCAAATAAGCGCAATGTTTTGTTTCATGATACATCTAACTGGGACCCAGAATTTGGACAGTTCAATTTGAATAACTTGGTGTGCCATTTGCAAATTTTAAGAGCATGAGTATCATTCATCACACACCATCAGAGTATCAAAGATTATTATTGTTTTGATAGAGATGGAAAAAGACCACTGAGCGGGACAGTGACAAATCTCTTTCTCGGCGATTTATCGGTTGGAAACTTCTCCGGAGATTTTCAAATTTTGAGTTTTTCTCATGATATTATTGGAAAATCTCTCCAAAAATAAAAATATTTTAAACTAATAAATAATCAATAATTTAAGTACATGTATTATATAACAAATTACTTAATTGTTATATCCAAGTTACTATCGTGAATTTCTCGTGACTTTTAAAACATGTCTGGATGTTTAAAAATCTCTTGATAATATCACAACAATATCGCTGCGATATTTTCAAAATCTCAATGATATTTCTCACACTGTGGACACAGCACCGATGAGACAACCAAGCATACATTTCCAAAACTTAGTTTTGAAGAAAAGAGGCCATAGATTCTTTTAATTCTGTTTGTACAAGTGGGGCCCATCAGTCCAACGGTCTGGATCACCAAATCCATCGGTCCCACTTATCCAAAATCAAGGCTAGAGGGATCTAAGTGAGTAACAACGGCTCCATGTGGATCTAAGTCTCCCAAAGTCCAGTGGGACCCACTCACATACTCATTCCTCCATCATTTTCATCCACCTAGGACTGATCCTCAAGCCACAGGATACTCGGTTTTTTCTAAGAAGTGGGGCCCATGTAATGTTTCCACAATGAGGCTATGATTTTCCATTATGGGAGATTCTGGTACACTGAAAGAGACCAATGGTCTAGATTACCAACCCATGGGTCCCACTTGTTAGAACTAAAAACAGCTGGAGTACACTGCATACAGCCTCAGGATGAGAACCCTATTATTCCTTCTGCACCTAACTTATATAGTGATAATATAATAAAACAACTATCACTAATAATGCTGTATTTTATAATACTGGTGGATATGGTACGTGCCTGAAGTAGTTTGTTAGACCCATGAGAGGTGGAGGAGCGGTTTTAAAGGATACTCTGAAAATGTGAGATAGTTGATAATCCTGCTCTTTAAATTTATACTAGTGGTGTAAATTAGTTTAACCAAAAGGTCCAAGATATAAGACCCAGGTTAAAAAGATTAGTCTCAAATTTTGATTTGATGTAATGATTGTAATTTATAATTAATAAGCATTTATTTGTTGAAAACTGCTTCTTCAGTTTATTTTCATGGCCACTAAGCAGCTTGGGCTCTTTTAGTGCATTTAATGTAATTTGTGTGCATTAATCATCACATGGAGCTAGAGGAGTTTTAAGCTCTTTTTAAACTATTATTAGACCACGTTAAGCCATAATAGTTTAAAATTAGTTTTAAACTATTATTGGACCATAGTTGACCTAGGTGACTACGGTTCTTGGAGTTCGAGGAATTCTACATGTTTTCTAAACCCAACCATGGAAAATACGGTACACCAAAATCGTCATTTAGGAACGGTTTTAAACCGTTCCTAAATGCTTCAGGAACAATTTAATACCATTCCTAGAGGAGGCGTCGCAGAAAATCAGGAACGGTTCAGAACCGTTTCAATTTTTAGAAACGAAATTTTAGAAACGGTTTTAAACCGTTCTAGTGCCAACCATCACATTTTAGGCACAATTTTAGAAATGGTTTAGAATGCTTATTAATGTTGCCAATGGTCAAATTTTAGGACGGAATTTTAAGAACAATTTCAAACCCCGATAGACACGAAATTTAGGGTCAAGGGAAATAAATTAACAGAAGTTTATTGCATTCCATCAAAATAAAGATTAATCCAAAGAAAAACGTAAGCTAATCTATCCAAGGCATTTCCAAAGTCATGAAATAAGCAAAAATCGTGAACATATCCTTAGACAAACATTGAAACAAGAAAGGTCCCTTGCCATAAAAGAGAATTACTTTCAATAAAAGATGTCCATAACCCCTCATCTACAAATCAAGAAGAACAATGCCATGCCCACCGCTACTTGTACAATTGGATAGGATTGCTGAGCAGGAAAAAATCTAGAAAAACATCAATGCATGCTAATATCTAAAAACGCAAATGAGAGAGAGAGAGAGCATTTGAATTTCGAAATAATAAAAACATAGCAAAAGAATTCCACAAAAGCAAATTAAGCAAATTAACCAAAATACATCCTTCAGAGGTTTTGACTAAAGAAAGAAAAAAAAAAACTTAAGAAGGCTCTTCCTAACATGTAAAATAGAATATGGAAAGTAGAACTCCCTTCTAGATTCTACAAGAAGAGCGCGCTCTTCAGGAGTTTTATCTGAACGTATGTCTAGCTCGCTTGCAGTATAGCTGTGCAGAGATGATCAGGGTGACTAAGTTAGCTGATATATGCAAAGCTGAAATTGAGGACACTGCAATAATAGACAGAAGCTTTTTGTGCAAAATAAAAGAACCATAGCCAACACACTCGCATGCATGGTGGTCAATCAGTAATTCTGAATGAAAAAAGGGACATTGTCATCATTACTGCACCCAAAAAAAAAAAAAACAAACAAACAAACATACATAAATATTTTGAATAGCAAAAACAGCGATATCATGGTCATTGTTAAGGAGAAACCAAAATAAATAAATAAATAATAATAATTGTGGAAGTCCATTCTTATAGCAAGCAAAGGTTCTCTTTCCTTGATCTGGCAGTTTTGCAAGCCACAAAGGCATGCTTGCTCCACGAACCAATTACAGCAGGCATATGCCAACCTGCCAGGTGATCCACCACTTTACAAAAAGAATTTGGCATGTGGCTTTCTCCTGATTTTTGCAGGCATATGCCAACCTGCCAGGTGATCCATCACATAGAAATGTTCATAGTACCTGTAGAAAAAATAAATAAATAAAGGAAAAAATAAAACGGGAAATTGACAGATGAAGTTGACTCTTGTGCCATGAATCTTACTGCAGGAAGCGTTACAATGGACAGATGCATTAGGTGGTGTCACCTTTAATCCATAGTTGCCGCATTAATATATAAGAATCAATTCTCTTATGCTTAACCATGATAAGAAATCATTCTATAAGAATCAATTCTCTTGTGTGCTTAACCATGATAAGAAATCATTCCATATCATTATTGCGTAATGTATTGTACCCTTAGGATATGGAAACATATTGGTTATTGCACAGGATATATCAGTTTTGTTTTTGGAAAGAGAACTGATTTTTTTTTTTCAGGCTGCATTTTTGAAACACTGATTGCCACAAAGACACAAATCCCTTAAATTAGTTATAGGTTTTATTGGTCCATTTGCTATAATTTCCAGATTAAAATTAATTGTATTTCCAAAAAAAAAAAAAAGAGAAAAACAAAACATATTAAGCAGATTAACTGAATAAGGAACTCAAAAGAAAATCTTACACATTATAAAGAAAATCCAAATCATGCATTAGTAATTAAAGGGATAGAAAATGGAATAATCCTGACATGAAGAGGAACAGAAAAAAAAAATACAAAAACAGAGAAAATGGATTAAAACAATCAGTTCATGACTATGTAAAATCAATGCCATTTGCAAATATCACACCATATGCTTTTGCTTATTCCGTATGATTCCTTGAGAATTATGAATAAGAATACTTGTAGCAATATAAGCCTTACATTTGCTTGGAAGGCTGTGATCCTTTGGATCTTCTAGCTACAATTTGTAGATATAGAAGAAGAGGAAAAAAGAAGAGCAAGCTTGTTTAAGGTACAATGAGGTAATTTTTGCAAGTGACTGCACATATCAATCTTGGAAGAAACTCGCAGTTTAGTCGGCTTAGAACTTCTCCTCCTGCCTTTCAATTTCTCCTTCATATCAGAAACAGACTCGAACTTTGGAGCATACGAAACCGGTAGCTGCACATCTGCAACTTAAACATGTCAGCTGTGAAAGCAGTTAAACCAATTACCAAAATCCAAACAAACAGCATTCCAGCAACATAACTGAAACTTAGTTTCACCTTACCTTGCCACAGACCACATTGGGTTCCAAGTCTCTGAATGAACTGAAAGAAGATGAAAAGAAAATTTTCAAGTTATAAGAAACATCACAACTTACGAATATCACACCAATAGATAGTTCAGCCCAAGACTTACAATCGCTCATGGACAGGCATATCCTTTTTTGTGTGGCGAACCATCCGTTGGGAGTGATCATGCTATCTCATAGAAAATAGATTTTATTGGCAATAATAATCGATTTTGGTGTAGTGATCATACAACTGAAACACATCAGCTGTCATTGGCCTATCAAAGGTAATGTTAAGATAATGGTTCTCTATCCCTATTGATGTTTATCTCTCTACATGTTCATCCCATGTTATATAATTGTTGATCATCCATTTCAAAACTAGAACATATCAGATGAACCTCCCTTCTTTTATTAGCTCGTTCGTTGCATCTAAAATTAAAGCTATAGGAAGGAGTAGAGCCCACTCTTCGGGGTTGCAAACCTGCAGTGGTGGGACTTCTAAAATGCACTTAAGGATAAATGAAAAAACCTTCAATGGATTCTCAATCGCTAGATAAAAGATATCAAAGAAGCCATACAACTTGAAATAAAACAGTTTATAGTTATAAAGGATACAAAGAAGAAGAACGAGGGCGCTCTTCAACTTTATTGGGCATCCCCTGTTTCAGAGGCTTAAGATCTTTTATCTGCTCCCTGCATCAAAATAGCAATTTCTCACCTGTTGAATAGCTCTTTTCTTCCACTAGATTAATATTAGAGCTAATGGTAAATGTATATACAATTAGTTTAATAAATGTACGACAGGAGGGGTCCATGTTAGGAACTTTTTCTAATACTGATCTAGATGAGCCAGGAAGCCTTGATGATAGTACTTTCGATCTCGGCAGTTGTGTGAGCAGAAACAGTTGTCTTCCATTCTTTTAAGATGGCCTTCTTTCATTCTGTAACGTAGATCCTCACATTCTTCCTGCGACCACAAACACGCAACAAAGAACAATTCTAAGAGATGGTGCTGGCATGGGCATTGATATGTACTGGTTCTAGTGATTTATCACAGATAGATTCTACAACCTAATGTCGTCAAGTACAAAAGATCAATAACAATCTGCACACATATACTGATAGCAGGCTTAAAAACCCACAACATGATGAAGAAATTGGCCAGTCAACCAACGCATAAGAAATTTTACAGAAATGCAATTTGATTTCATACTCGGAATCAACTAAACTGAGTCGCTCTAGCTGAATTCCAAGTCAATTAATTTGGTAGCTTATGAAAATTGAGATCAACTGTTGAGTATACTTGCCACAATATCTTTAAAACATAAGCAATTGGTGACAACATTTACCTCGGAGAAGTCATCGTCTGATACCATGCAAATGCGAATATCCTTCATCAGATTGGACACATTCAGGACAATGTCTGTACTAATCTCTCCTGTCTTGTAAGACTCGGAAGCCCTCTTTATGCCTGAGAGGATAAAATGGAAATCACGAGCTGCAAATCCAAGAACAGAAAGGAATTCCAATCAAAGCGTATCAAAAGGAATTCCAAACATCTTATTCTGTGTATTTTCCAATTAATGGAAACTCATCATCACTTTTTTGTTTCATTTCACCAACATCAAAGATTAAATCCCTTTCATCTTCAGGGAGTTCCCCATAGTTCTTGCCCTTCTTCAATAGGGCATCTGCAGTATGAAGATCTTGCACTGATAAGCCTTCATGCTGCTTTATCAAATCCCAGTATTCCTTAAACAAAAATTCACGCCTCTGTGTCATTAAAATCCACTTTACCCTGAAAAGAGCATGATAAAGCCACAACAAAGAAGGACAATATCAGACAGCATCAGAAACTTATCATAGGGATGAAAGTAGCATAAGACACGAGAAATTAGAACAGCTCGGTTGAGAGCGTACCCCATCGGAATCGACATCCAGGTTTTCTTCTATCAGTAGAGCCAGTCTTAAGCAATTAGTGCAGAAGCCTTTTTTACTTTTAACATGCACAACCATAGCGGCTCTTGTACATGCTGGCAAACTGAGTTTGGACAGCAGAAGCATTGAAGCTTTGAGCTTTTATGGCAGATAAGGCAGGAATGCCAACCTATCACATCAAATTTCTCATGCTAGTAAATGGTGTTGTTTCTTCTATCATGTAAAATTTCAGCCTAGTAAATGCCAACCTATTTCTCATGCTAGCAAATATACCTTGAAGCTTTTAGCTTTTATGACATATAAGACAGGTATACCAACCTATCACATTAAATTTCTAATGCTAGATAATGGTGCTGTTTCTCATGATATCTTAAATGGAGTAGGCATTAATCATGCTCATACATGTCCTGCATTGATGGAATGGCACAGGAATCTAATTTTAGCCATGGTATTCTTTCAATTGTACATGGACCAATTGATGTGTCTTTGGTTAATTGTATACTGTGAGTCGAGGATCGTAGTTCTGGGATCTTTTTATATGTAAGTGTGGCTTTAAAGAAACATAAAAGCGGAATATACTAGGAAACATAGAAGTGCCATATATACCGAATGATCTTCCTTGGTATGACTAGTATGAGGAAAGTTAAGCATTAATCACCATTTATAGAAAATGGGTTAATACCATTCCCTGTTCCTTTATGAAACAGATCATAGTGTTTACTTTTTGCAAAGGGTCAAAGATTTCATTAACAGAAATAAGTAACCTTTCCCTCAACATTTTTACACAGAAATCTCAAAAGAACTCAGCTTGGATATCTATGAACTGACAAATCGAAGCACTGTAATTTCAGCATTGTTCATCGAAATGCCATCCGATTTGTATGTCTCTGTCCCAACAGAAATAATAAGAACCAGAAATTAAATAATAAAAACCATGATTTCTTCAAAATACCTGAATTAGGACTTTCAACAGAAACCCTATAATCTCATACAAAGCTTCGATTTTCTAGCAATGCCGCTGCTGTTCAGCATATCTCAAAAGGAAACCTCCAAGAGCTTGGATTTTCTCGATTATCCCAACATGAAACTTGCCAAAACACTAGAGATCTCTAGAATCCATCATTTTCCTCCGTTCTCGCACGAGATCTTGCATCGGGAGCAGCAGAGCTAGCTGAAAACCCTGCAAAGAGCAAAAAAGCTTCAATCTGTTGGCATTTTGAGCAAGATGTTGAGGAAATTGCATGGAAAGAGAGGGTTGAGATCAGGAGAGGGAGATCGGGAGAGGGAGAGGGAGATCGAGATCGGGAGAGGGAGATGGAGAGAGATGGTTGAGATCGGGACAGGGAGAGGGAGCTCCCGTTTTGGACGTTTTGAGGGATTAGGGCATTTTGGAGATGAAAATGATCCAGTAGTCTGCGGCAGATTTACATAAATGTGACCTCGGGCCATGTGGGGTCCACTTAGAGGGTTAAAATAGAATCCATTCCGTCCATCTGTTTCAAAATAATACAATAAGCTATAATAATAAGAAATAAGAATATCCAACACTCAATCGTGACACACCAACAAAGAAGTGAAAGTAACAATATACAACAACAACTATTCCACGTTTCAAGTCAGGAACGGCTTAAAGCCGTTTCTGAACCAAAATGCCAACCGTACTAGTTTGGCGATTTTGGTGTAGTGGTAGTTCATAACTCAAGGTTGTTGGTATAATAATTTGGTCTTTTGAAACATGAGATTAGATGGTATGGAATTGCATTTGGTCCCCTGCAAATTTCATTGGAGATTTGGAAAGCGACGGAAATGATTGGATTAATGGCATCTTATCATCCAATCCCGATAGTAGATACTACCATGGGATTTTTTTTTTTTGTAGATTTTGGAATCTACCATATAACTCAGATGGGCATTCTGCCTGCTACTCACTCTGCCCTTGTTTGTTTAGAAAGCCCACTTATTGGAAAATGATAAGTGCTTTCAACATTGAGCAGAGATTCACTAGAATACATCCGTCCCTACATATTGGAATAGGATATGGCGGGACTATAACCATTGGATCTGGGATTGTCTGGTGATTCAGACCATTTACAAGATATGCCTTGCGGTCAAATGAGGATACCTAATAACTAAGCCCTCCAATTATGGTGAAAATCCACTGTGGTGTGAGTGCCTGTGCGTGTGTACGAAAAAAAAAACCCTCCAATTGGAGTACTCTAGCACCTAGATTGGTTAACATATTTCCGTTGAATATGGACCATCTCCTTAATTGTTGTTGTGTGGGCCATTGATTTGAAAGTTTAGGATGTTACAATCTTGAGATTTTTGAGACAGCCGCCTTCATCATTGTTTTTTGTCAGATCAACAATGTGGATCACTGAATATCATCCCTGATCCAATGCCTTTAGTCCCGACACATCGTATTGCAATATGCCATTATGTATCTAGCATACCTCTTGGGCACAATGGACTGTGTCCATCAAACTAGCTTGGGCAAGTGAAGTTTCTTAGTACAAGAACCAAGCACACTGACCATTTGGGAGACCAGTCATTCCTCTCAATAGAATTTAGTATTTCCAACCACAACCTTAATGATGATTTTAGATTCTCAATTCTACTCCCACCTCTTTTAAATCGATAAACACTTGGTTGTCCGCTGCAGCATATGTGACTTTATGACCGTATCTGAACCCTAATGAGAGGATTAATGTAATTATAGATTTGTTGAAGATAAACTTGTTTATACAATATGGTTTTTAATCCTGCCTTATTTCAACTCTATTTGAATCTTGATGTAATCTTTATATAAATATGCTCTCGTAATTATGATATCCACCGTATTATGAATATCCCATTATATGTGCTGAAAATCATAAAATTATCATGATAATTGTACATGATGATATACACCAGATGACTTATTAAGATTTTGTTGGTAAACTATGGTGGAGTTTTTATTTCAGATCTCCACCAAGCATCCGGATATCAATCCCTATAGCTTCGTAGTATAGTGCTCTAATGGTTCCTTTCGGCCTTCAAAAGGAATCTCCACCGTGAGTTGGACAGATTGAGCCTAGAAAATAGATCTAACTTTCACAAGTTTCAGTCCTGTATGCTTCAGAACACCACAAGGTGTCATTTGGCATCCTAGAATCTGGAAATTATTTGCGAATTCAATTCCAGGAATTGGATTCCATGAGAATTTCATTCTATCAATCATACTTGACAATCTGGGATTTGTGGAATCCAGAAATTCTGTTTGGATGGTGGGAAAGAATTACTACGAATTCTACTGTCTATATTCACAGTAGGGTGATCTTGAAGCAGCAATTTTCATCAACTATGCCAACGCCACATACATGTGTGGCGTACAAGACAATCATTGGGTTGGGCCCATTGTAAGGTAGTGTTGGCTAAAAAAGTTGGCAATTCCAATCATTAGCTGGGCCACAAAGTGAGCCTACTAATTTTGTAATTCGAGCTAAAACCCCATATGTTCATGAAAATGAAAATAAAAAATATCCATTTTAAGTCCATTTCTCCACAGGCCAAATTCAATTTTCAGCACATTTAATGGGGCCCACATTTAAAGAAAGTAATTGAAGTAATCTTCAAACAAAAAAGAAAAGAAAAGAAAAGAATAAAGAAAGAAAGAAAGAAATTTAAGTAAGACCAAAGTCCAATGTTTTAAATAGCGGTAGTGTGTTGCGTAGTGCTCAACCTTATATAGAGTGCAGCATAAGATACACGGTACTTCTATTTTTAAATTTAAAAATAGAAAAATGTGATAAATACTTAGAAAAAAGAAAAAAAAAAATGCCAGAAAGATGATTCATTTTTTCAAGTATAAAGTCATTCAAAAAAATTTAATAATTTTTTAAGTATAAGCATGTTCAAACAAGTTATTAAATTTTTTTTTAATGCGAAACAAGTTATTAATTATCATTTCTTAAAAGCCAATTTACATAGATAAACCAAATCAAATAATTATCACATTAACAACTTTCTAAGCAAACCACTTTAATTCATAATGTCTAATTGAAACCACAAGTTACAAGTATGAAATGACAAAATCCCACATGTTAAAAGTATCAAGTACAATACAAATGTCACTTTCCTCAACATTTGATACAAATAAAATGTAAAAATAATAATTAATGAGTAAGATGGTGAAAAAATACATTGTAGCGTAGGCTACGTAGTTGTAGCATATGCTACAACCCCTGTAGCATACGCTACATGGGATTTACACTATTTAGTACGCTATGTAGCGCTACGGCTACACTACGCAACGAGCACTATTTGAAACATTGGACCAAACCTAGTTATTCTCAAAAAAATTTCAATGGGGTGCCAGTGGTGTGTATAGTCTATCCACTCCATTCATTTGATATGCCCCAATGGGATGGGGGGAGTTTAAAAAAAAATCAGGCCAATCCAAAACACAGGTTGGCCACACCACAAGGAACAATTGGGATGGGGATGCACACCATTAAAACCTTCAACATTTTGTGTGATGCAAAGTGATGTGTATGTTTAATCCACTCCATCCAACGTGCTCCATCAGGAAGAAAGGACTCCCCAAAAATCAAGCCATTCTACCTTGAATGGGAGCCATTGAAATTTTCTTTTTAGTGATCTAATTCATCTATGGATAGCATGGGCATTTCGTATGGCGATTACTTGCCTTCTTCTAGGGGTTACAGGATTGTTTGTAACACCTCGTACTTTTCAGTACTCGAGTGTTACTATGTAATCTAATGTAATATAAATATAAAAGTAATACAACATAAACATATACACTATGAAAGGTTATTTATATACTTTGTAAGATTTAAAATTTTCATATCAAAATGATATGTAACCATAATCCATCCTATGTGTATACACTTACAACATCATTAATATAAATTATAAATTATAGAATTTATAATACACAAAAATAAAATATACTAGAAAAATCTATAGTGGATAACATATTTCAAGCAATTTGACACCTTTTATAAAATTTAAAACGTAACACATGTATCACCATACAAATGATACACAAATAATATATACTAATCTTCACTTACATTCATACAATTTATGCATATTAACAATCTGTGAAGATATAAATTAAATATGACAAATTGTATAAATGATAATAATAATATTGATAATAATAATAGTGAAAATAATAATAATAATGGTAATAATAATAATAATAATAATAATAATAATAATAATAATAATGTTATGGGAAGATCTGGGCCCCTTACGATTCAGAGGACTGACGTCTTCCTGATCAAGTCGAATATACAGGAATCTGAAATGAGAAGTACGACTGAAGAAGAATCCCGGTCAAGTCATAGTGGCACTTTTACTCTGAGGTCAATAGTTAGCTCGGATTGGGCCCGGAGTAGTTGGTGCAACGCTCAGAACAAACATTCCACGCCGTCCTACCATCCGACCAAAAACAAATATTATTATCCGCCTGGGTAGCGGGAAGACTCGTCGCGACTGGGCAAGGACCAACACTCACCTCGGAACTCGGAGGGAGAGCTTTCAGAATGCCCAAAATGAAGCCCTGCCCTAACACGTCCCCTCCATGCCGAAGCTCGGCTTGTGACGAACGAACTCTATGACAAAGGCCCAGGCACGTCCAAGGCAAATGCGCATAACCGGACACACCCGACTGTCCAACCCAAGCCGAGCCCTCCGTGCCAAGGTATGAGCTCCTGAAACCGAACTTGGAAACTACCATAAGCAAACGTGACCGGTTACTTCGGCCGCGATACGCTACATGATCCCAGGATTGCGGATAATATCTCCATGAACTTAGTATCCTACTGATTGAGTAAATCATGCCGAGAATAACGAACCCAGACCGTCCAATGATCAAGTATAAATACAATGAAACCCCATTGCTATAGGGACAGGATATCTCGTTCTCTTTCACTACTCTTCAACTTAGACTCAGATTCCCTTGACCTGACTTAGGCATCGGAGGGTCCCCCAGCTTAGCCAAGGGTCTCCTTTGCTTGTTCCAAGTGTGCACGTTCGAGACGTTGAAGAGGTTTGGAGTTAGGAGGACAAAGTGCAGAGCCGCCTAGATTTTGGCCTTAACATTTTTTGGCGCCGTCTGTGGGAAACTGATACGAAAGGTCAGGTTTCTATCCTTGAGCATTATGGCAAGAGGAAAGAAAAAAGTGGTAGCTATGGAACTAGAGCAGACTCGTTCTTCTTCTTTGCTTCACGCCGAATCGGACCCCAGGGCCTTCCCAGCGTTCGCGTAATTGGGCGAGTAAGTATCGAGCCATACAAAATAAGATACAGGCCCTACGTGATGAGGTTAACCAGATGAAGCAACAGCAGGAACCACAACCACGTCTGACTCAGGAAAACCCTGTTCCCGAGCCGATTGGTCTGACCGTGGAATCTCATTCCACCCTGAGGAGCATGAGGCCCTAGGGACCTCAACACCCCCAGGCACCGGCCTCAGTTCAAAATCCTGCCCCGACCCAAATCCGAGTCTAGGCTCGGAACACCGCTACTCGAGCTCCGATGAACGCCTCGGTCACCTCGGCCCTAATGCCGACAGATCTCCGTCACGAACTGGAAAGAAGGAGGGTAAGGAGGACTTCGGAAATAAAAAACACCCAGGAGATAGTAGTTGAGAATAAGGATCCTTGGGAAGCACGGTTTGCGGAGATCAGCAACAGATTCAGACATTGGAAAAGAAGCAACCACCGTCGTCCGTTCCCGAGGCTGTTCAAGCAATGATGGAAGAGACTGAGCCTCCTTTCACCTCTACAATCATGGATGAGGTGATGCCACAGAGGTTTTGGATACCTCCTGTCATTCAGTACTCTGGGTCTGGTGACCTATCCGAGCATGTGGAGGCTTATCGTTCGTGGATGTAAATCCAGACGGCAACAGATGCGATGATGTGTAGAGAATTTTGAATCACCCTTACAGGATCCACTCGGAGTTGGTACCGGCAACTCAAACCTAATTCCATCAGTTCCTTCGCAGAGTTGAGTCGACTATTCCTTACCCAATTTATTAGTGGTAAGAGGAGTCAAAAGCCTAATACTCACCCATTTGCCATCAAGCAAGAGCCGAAGGAGTCGTTGAAAGACTACATTGCTCGCTTCAATGAGGAAGCATTGTTAGTGGAAGATTACGATGACAAGATAACGCTCACCACTCTGTTCAGCGGCCTAAAAGAAGGGAAATTCACCTTCTCCATTGGAAATAATCGGCCAAAGACATTAGCAAAACTCATTGCTAGAGCTCAGAAGTATACTAACACCGAGGAATTCTTCAATGCATGCAAAAATGTCCAAGTGGCAGAGTCGAATGGTAAAGGGAAGAGGCCTAGGAACGAGGTATCCTAGCCGTCCAGCAAAGGACCCGATGACTGCGCCCCTCGCGATCGTCGCCTGAGTAGAAGGTCGGAGGGAAAGTTCCGCTCCTACAACCCCCTTAACACATCTACCGAACAGATTCTATTGGACATCCGAGGAGAAAAGCTGCTGAATTGGCCCGTTTGTATGATGGCCGACCTGGAACATCGCGACAAACACAAATATTGCCGCTTTCATCGGGATCACGACCATAACACCGCCGACTATGTGGACCTCAAGGACGAGATCAAGACCCTTATTCGTAAGGGTCATCTGTGACGGTATACTAAGAGAGAGAGGACCGCTCGGAAGGAAGAGTGAGAGCAGGAACGACCAAATAACCACACGGAAGAACCAGCCGAAATCCGCACCATTTTTGGGGGCTCATTCGGTGGGGGAGATTGAACAGGGCTCGGAAAGCCCACTCTCGGAAACACGATATGGAGCATTATGTCCACTTGACTGAGCGACCCAGCAAGGAACTCCGTATCAGCCTGTGCAATCTGATTTTTGCGGAAGATGTTGCGCACGGAATCCAGCATCCACACGACGATGCCCTGGTGGTTACTATGATTATAGCTAACCACAAGGTGTACCGCATCCTAGTTGTCACTAGAAGCTCAGCCGACGTGATCTACTCTGAGGCTTTCGAGAGAATGGGGATTCCAACGTCATGCCTCAGACCTGTGAAGACCCCTCTACACGGTTTTGCTGGAGAAAGAGTGATCTCCGAAGGAGCTATCTCCCTCCCAGTGACTGAAGGAGAAGGGCAACATCAAGTCACTCTTATGGTTGACTTCCTTGTTGTCAATGTACCATCTGTACACAATGTTATTCCGGGCAGACCTTCTCTCAATACAATGAAGGCGGTTGTCTCCACCTACCACCTGATGATGAAGTTTTCCGCCGAGGGCGGAATAGGATACCTCCAAGGCGATCAGAGTGAGGCTCGGAAATATTACGCAATAACAGTAAAAAAGAGATCTGTGAAGCAGGCACTTACTGTCAACGTCTTGGATCCCCGAGGACTTGCAGAGAACTTGTCCGTAGAAGATCTGGAGAAAGTACCGCTTGATGAAGCAGACTCGAGCAAGACCATCCAACTTGAAACGTCATTAAGTTCCGAAGAACGGTCCGAAATGTTGACTTTCCTATGACAACATAGGGATGTCTTCGCATGGTCGCACATGGACATGCCAGGGATCTCCCCGGACATTTTGCTTCACAGGTTGAACGTGGACCCAGACCACAAACCCGTAAAACAGAAGAGGAGACCATTCAATGTCGAGCAGTACGAAGCCATTGCCGACGAGGTCTCCATCCTGCTCGACGCTGACTTCATAAAAGAAGTGTATTACCCCGACTGGATTGCAAACGTGGTACTAGTCAAAAAAACCAATGGGAAATGGCGAGTCTGTATAGACTACTCGGACCTGAATAAGACATGTCATAAGGATAGCTCCCATTGCCTCGGATTGATCAGTTGGTAGACAGCACAACCGGTCATGAGTTACTCTCCTTCTTAGACGCCTACTCCGGGTACAATCAAATCATGATGCATCCCCCAGACAGGCAGAAGACTACCTTCGTCACAGACAAAGGACTCTACTGTAATCGGGTCATGCCATTTGGCCTGAAAAATGCTGAGGCCACGTATCAAAGGTTGGTAAATCAGATGTTTGCAGAATAGATCGGATGCACTATGGAAGTGTACGTCGACGACATGTTAGTGAAAAGCATTAAAGCGTCCAACCACTTAACAGATCTCGGAGAGACGTTCACCATCATCCGAGAATATCAGATGAAGCTGAATCCCGCAAAGTGTGCCTTCGGGGTCGATTCAGGAAAATTCCTCGGGTTTCAGGTCATTTAGAGAGGCATCGAAGCAAACCCCGACAAGATCAAGGCACTCCTTAACATGAGTTCGCATCGGACTATCAAGGAAATACAATGCCTCACAGGGCGAGTTGCAGCGCTAGGGCGTTTCATATCTAGAGCAATAGATAAATGCCTCCCCTTCTTCCAATAATTGAGGGGTCATAAGAAGGCAGAGTGGTAAATATTGGATCCTTTCTCTCAAGTCAATTTACTAAAGGAAATGGAATAAAGTTCATATTTTATTCCATGCTTAGTTGTTCTTGGTAAAGTCCATATTTGCCTTTGAAATCCAATTTTGTCTTCCAAAGCTTCAGGTTTTTGTTATATAATTAGACCGCCATAATCCAGATAGGTTCGCATAATATAGTGATCTTTTCAGTTGAGTCGACTAGATGCCTATGTACAGGATGTTGCTGAATTGTCTATGATGTTTCCAAAGGATACTGAGGCTCCACCTGGAGGTGTAGATGACATTACAAAACTCTCATATTTGCATGAACCTGGAGTCTTGCAAAACTTGGCCACTCGATATGAACTAAATGAGATCTATGTGAGATACTTGGCTTCATCTTCCTTCAAATCTGTGGCTCTTGACTTTCTAGTAAATGGGGAAAAAAAGTTCTAAACTAACATATACTGGTAATATTTTGATTGCAATAAACCCATTTCAAAGATTGCCTCATCTGTATGATACCCACATTATGGAACAATACAAAGGGGCAACATTTGGGGAGCTAAGTCCTCATGTTTTCGCAGTTGCAGATGTTGCATACAGGTGATTTCCTATCTTTTTCTCAAAAATCACAATCTTCCAAGTATGGTTTGTATTGATATGTGCCTGTCCATAAATAGGGCGATGATAAATGAAGGGAAGAGCAACTCCATTCTGGTCAATGGAGAAAGTGGGGCTGGTAAAACTAAAACGACAAAGATGCTCATGACATATATTGCATATTTGGGTAGACGGTCTGGAATAGAAGGAAGGACAGTTGAACAACAAGTTCTAGAAGTAAGATAATTAATCTTGCTTGTCTTGAAAATTGTCAATTATCTTCTGCAAACCATATTATTTGCTTCTCACCTTTCTGTGCAAATGGAAAGGAATTGGCATTGTGACTAAATCATATCTTCTGGTTGATGATTTAAATTACAGTTCAATCCAGTTCTAGAAGCATTTGGCAATGCCAAAACTGTTAGAAACAACAACTCAAGGTACATATCTATCTCCTTGTGGCTTTCCTTTACATCTCTAATCAGTCTGAAGTTATCGTTCCATCATGTTTGCGGTCTAGTTTTAATGTTTAGAAAACTTATTGTGCTCTACCTTTTTATTCTCTTCATAGCATTACAATGAAGTCATTTTGGTAAATTTGTGGAGATCCAATTTGACAAGAATGGAAGGATATCGGGAGCAGCTATTAGAACTTACTTACTTGAAAGATCGCATGTCTGCCAAATTTCAGATCCTGAGAGAAACTACCATTGCTTTTACCTTCTTTGTTCAGCACCACCTGAGGTAGTTATTCTCTTCTTTCACCTTACTTCCTTCCGTATCTGTCTGAGATAAACAGCCGCCATCTTATTTACTTTCTTTGCTTCATAAGACCATATGCCATTTTTTTTTTTATACTTAAAGAGCCATGATTTTGGAATTGTTGACTCAACCTTGCAGGATATTGAGAAGTACAAATTGGGGAACCCTAAATCATTCCATTACCTCAACCAATCTAATTGTTGTGATCTAGATGGAGTAAATGATGTTCATGAATATCTTGCAACCAGGAGGGCTATGGATATAGTTGGAATCAGCGAGCAAGAACAGGTCAGCCTTCCCCTGTCAATCTGATGCTATGTTGGGTCCACCTCTGGGTAGAAATTATTTCTTAGATTTGCTTGCTCAATCAAATTTCTGATAGTTACTGTTCTCTTCAGGAGGCTATTTTCAGGGTTGTAGCTGCTATTCTTCATATTGGTAATATTGATTTTGCAAAGGGAAAGGAGATAGGCTCGTCTGTCGTTAAGGATGAAAAGTCTAGATTCCATCTTAAAATGACAGCTGAACTTCTCATGTATATCCCTAGAACTATGTTCCCTTTTATTCCATATAATGGAATATAGCTTGCTATCTATCACGATTGTTTGTTAATATCAGTTTATCTGGACTAAATCTTATGTGGTAGGTGTGACGCCCAGAATTTGGAAGATGCTCTGATTAAACGTGTGATAGTGACACTTAAAGAAGTCATTACGAGAATGCTGGATCCTGTTAATGCAATCGTTAGCCAGGATGGTTTATCAAAAACAATATACTCCCGCCTATTTGATTGGTAAAAGAGCTTGTATATGGTGGAGTTGTTTCTGGAAATTTATACATTTAGTTGGAAAGGGCTGTTTTCATGGTGTATTTATTTTGCTACCAAAGTAATTTGTTTTATTCTTTTTCTTTCTTACAGGCTTGTGGATAAAATCAATGTTTCAATTGGGCAGGACCCGAACTCGAAGTCATTAATTGGAGTTCTTGATATCTACAGTTTTGAAAGTTTCAAGTGTAATAGGTAAGCCATTAATTGACTGAAGTACCTGCAACTTTGTTGCTGCATAACATGATTGATCAATCTCGATTTCCTTGTTGATATTTCCTTATATTTCGTGGTAAACAGTTTTGAGCAGTTCTGCATTAATTTCACAAATGAGAAGCTGCAACAACATTTTAACCAGGTTAGCTTACTCCATGACAAGTTGTTGCCTCTATTCTGGAAACCTCTACTATCTTGATTTTTTTTTTCTTGGGTTGTGTACTGCCAGCATGTCTTCAAAATGGAATAGGAAGAGTACACAAAAGAGGAAATCAATTAGAGCTACATAGAGTTTGTTCATAACCAAGATGTGCTGGATCTGATTGAGAAGGTTTTTTGTCTGCTACCTGATGCAATCCTTTATATTCATTCATGAAGAACCGGTGCTTATTTTGGTTGCCTCATGATCAATTCTGTTGAGAATGCACATAAATGATCATAAATATTGCCAAATTGTTAATTACTGTTAGTTTGAGAGTTGTATAAATGACTAAAGTCTGCTAAATAATTTGGAAATGTTTTAATATAAAAACTGAGCAGAAACTTGCAACAAGCATACACTCATAAAACTCATATGTAGATGCTTGTACACAAATCTATAGATTGGCATGCAAATGGGAGATTTTATTTCCTAACAGTAAAAGTATTTATGAATCACTTCATTAATGAGGCAGCTTTGGTCATAGAGCAGTCATAGAAATTTCAGGTTTGCTAGTTGTGTTGTAGACTTATACTAAATACCAAACATCAAGGACCACTTGAAAATTATTTTTCTTGTTCTCTTGACTTCGGATATAAATAACATTATGGATGGCATTGGTAGATCTAGTAAAATGTGATTTTTTCCTTTGATTTTTTATTTTTGAAAATTATCCTTCTTCTTTTGTAATATTTTGCATGCATCTTTTCCGAAATGAAACAATGAAGTGGCTGAAACAGCATTTTCCGAGTTCCACTTGGAAAAATAAAACACCAAATGGCACAAAACTGAACTATGATCAGGTTGGCATGTCTACTTGATGAAATCCTATGTTTTCTTTCTTCTTCAGCATTTGCCAAGTTCCACTTGGAAAAAATGAAACAACAAATTGTACGGAACTGAAGTATGACACTAGTTGACATGCAAAACATCAATTTGATGAAATCCAAAGTCCTCTTCTGCTTCACTTGTATTTTAAATTTCACATGCATTTCTAGCCAATCAGTTCTCTTCGTCTTTTGTATATGTAGTAGTCATATAATAATGCATCTTTCAATATCATCTATAGCCGTATGCATATTTCAATTTTCTGACATTGACTTCTTCTTCATCTTGAATTCCAATTTGCTGAGGTTGACTTTGTCTTGTTCTTCTTCTTCACTTGCATTTTAAATTTCATGTGTGCTTCTTCTTAAACAATTTTCTCTTCATCTTTTACACAATGGTCATGTATGTGCTTGTTGCAATTTGCCAAGATTGACATGCTAGCTACCTCATATCATATGTAAATTAAACTCATATTGCTGCATGTTTTCTTTCTTCTTCCATAAATGTGAAATGTGAAGCTGTTTTTGGTTGGCTTTATACGAGCGATGGGTTAATTTTCCTTGCATGTGTGTGATTCATGTTGAATATACATTTTTCATCAGTATGACCTGTCTTTTTTCTTTCTTTCTTTCTTTTTTTTCGCAGAAACCTGGGGGGATTATTGCACTTTTAGATGAAGCCTGGTATGTTGCTAGCGTAGCATTTCAGCTGGTCTCATCATCGGTTAAGCTACTGCTAGGATGACATTGGTTATGGGTTCTAAAAGGATTTTTTTTTTTTTTTGTTTTCTTTTTTCATTTTCATAAACGAACAGGAAAACATTTTCATGTTTGTCTCCATGTGTCATGCAGCACGTTTCCTAAATCCACACATGAAACCTTTGCTCAGAAGTTGTACCAGACATTCAAAAGTAACAAGCGGTTTATCAAACCAAAGCTTTCCCGTACTGATTTTACTATTTCTCATTATGCAGGGGAGGTAAAAATAAAAAATTTCTTTGCATATATGTTGTCTTCATTCTGTACCAAGACTTCTTTTTTTTTTTTCCCCTGCAACTTGTATAATCTCTCTATCTTGTGGGAGCTCATCTGATGGAGTTGGTGAGGGTTACTATTTTTGTGAGTAATGTATTAAGGGAAGTTCTCATAGCTATGAATTATCTGCTGATATTTGCTAGAAACTTCATGCAGAAGTTAAAATTTGGGAAACACATCAGCCACCTTTTCAGGCATTAGTCATCAACAGTCATCTTCAGTTTCTTCACATCAGTCTGATGTGTATGCATGGAATTCTATTTTTGTATGGATTCAAGCTTGACATCAAGATGCTAGATGTGAAACTAATGTGTATGGAAGAATCAGAAGTTGCAATTGATGTACACCTCTATAGAATGTTTATTTATGAACTGACATGCTTCATCATTCTAAATACTGGAATAACTTGCATCAACCACATGCTAATTGGTGAACTTCTATAATTTTTACAGGCTTTGCTTCTGATAGAAAGGCAGAAAACACATGAGGCCAAGCAAGCTTCTGCTGAAGCTGAAAGTAAAAATGGGGAACTGGTCAAAAAGCTTGAAGATGCGGACCGGAAAGTGGAGCAGCTTCGAGATTCCGCACAAAGGTTCTTGACAGAATTTAAGAAATCGATCTGTTTTGGATTTGTTATATTTCACCAATAATCTGCTGTCTGATTCGTCTACTAGTGTTTTTTTCATTGCAGTTTCCTGTTCATTCTTTTTAATCCTTAGGAGCCAATTTTTTGACTTCTACTTGCTAGAGCTCTCTTTTGCTGCCAATGGCCGAACATGGATGCTCTGTGTTATGGAAGTAAAATTACTTGTGAAGTATTGTTCCTTCCAGGAATAGTGGGTCTGTGTGCTCACTCTCTTTGTATGATCCAGTCTCTAGGATTCTGACACACACAAGAAAACCCAACCTCGCCCTGCAAACCCCTCGTTGTCACTCTCTTTCTCAGCATCATCAGAAGCTATTTTCATCTTGCTATTTACAAAAATTGACCAAGTAATAATAGAGTTACATTTTGCAAAAAAAATAAAATTATTTCAGACTTGAAGAGAAACTTTCCAACCTTGAATCGGAGAATCAAGTTCTTCGTCAGCAGGCACTTGCCATTTCCCCAACTGGTAAAGCCTCATCAGCACGGCAAAAAACAACCATACTTCAGGTATATATGTTTAATGAGTTGTCGTGCATCTCTTGAATATCCCACATTTATGTCCATGGAAATGCGTACTTAGTGGTTTTTCTCTGAGTTGCAGAGGACTCCTGACAATGGCAATGATCAAAATGGTGAAACAAGGATGGCATCGGTAAGTGGATACCTTTGAGATATGTATTGCAGCAGTTTGCTAGTTCATGTGCATGTATAGCCAGCCCCTCCACAAACCGCCACATGTGCCAAGCTGGCATGTACAGTGAGCATCCAAGACATCCATCTGGTGCACCCACCGTGTAGATTTCCCGTGTCAGAACCTGGCTTAATCATTCGTCATGTGCGCTAAGTTAAAAAGGCAAGGTACAGCTAATAGAACATGTTATAGCTGTTCATTTGTTTCCCGTTTCCTACCATTTTAAAAAATGTCTCAGGATTTGAGTCTTGTTGTATCTAATCCGAAGGAGCTTGAAACTGAGGAGAAGCCACAAAAGTCACTTAATGAGAAGCAGCAGGTAAGCCCTCGAAAATTGTCTACTCCGCCAATAAGAAATTTGTCGCTAAAAACACTCTGTATATTCTGTATTTCACATCAAACTTACCATCAGCAAATTTTTTATGGTTCATTTTCATTTCTGATGCACTGCTTGCCATCTGTTTTTCTGGTACAGGAGAACCAGGACTTGCTGATTAAATGCATATCACAGGACCTGGGATTCTCGGGTGGACGAGCAGCTTGTGTAATATACAAGTGCCTTCTTCATTGGAGGTCTTTTGAAGTTGAAAGAACCAGTGTTTTTGACCGCATGATTCAGACGATAGGCTCAGCCATAGAGGTATCACTGAATCCTGTGTTTCTGTTTAATTCCATAATCTATATTTTGGTTAGTGAAGTGGGGCCATGAAAATTTAACCCTGAATACCTTACACTTGGTACAGCTCAAACACAGGACTTCACGATGCAATCACACAAGTATTCCCACATGCCAATGAGCAATCGATCAGACGCCTTACTATGTTTGTATCAGATGTTGTTCCTGTATTTTACTGATATTTGCTATTTGTGTTGCCGAAGGCCCAGGATAACAATGATTTATTATCGTATTGGTTAACAAATTGATGGGGACATCATGCGCACATGTACGCCCCTAAGCATGTACACTAGGAGGAGGAGGGCCCCACCATCGATTTGGATCGATAACGATGTTCAGGGAGGACCTTCTAGCTAGAGGACTGCATTTTGGTCCCTTGGAGTAGACCCGAACGTTATGTGAATCCTGCCATGGGTTCTCATGATCGTGTCCCATTACTTTGAGTTTTGGTTATTTTTGTTATTAGGAACATCATGGACAGTTTAGATTGCTTTGATTAGTTGTTATTTGTGATTACTCCATCTCTAAGTAATAGGTTGCGCACATGGCGCGAGTTTTGGGGTATAGGATTTTATTATAAATAGACACCCCTTGATCATTGGATGGCTAGCTTTTTTGTGGCTTTATATCCTTTTCCTTTATATGTGGAGTTAAGATGATACTCAGGTCCGCTTGAGAGGATGTATGAATGATGTGAGATATTTGGATGATGTCTTCAAAATGTAAGTATGACGATGTGTATTTTTAATTTTATTTTATTTTTAAAAAAAAAAAAAAAAGAAAGAAAGAAAGAAAGAAAGAAAGAAAGAAGAAGAAGAAGATGGAAAAAAAGAAAAAAGAAAGAAAGATTGAAAATATTGGACTATTTTAGAAATGTAATTGGAATTACCTGTCTTTCCCTCTTTTCTGCCTCCAATTTCCTAAGGTTTTTGAAGTCAGTGATTACATACCTTGCATCAGAAAGTTGGCAATCCTTGATGTTTTTACTACCATCAGATAAATCACTAGACATCTGTATCTGTGGTTAGGTTATTTCAAATATCAGGGTTCTGATGACAGAGGACTCAAACAATGTAGTCAGCAGTTCTTTCTTATTGGACGATGATTCCAGGTAATGCTTTAGATATTCCCACGAGCTTTAGGCTTCATTTGGAAAAAGCTCTCAAATGGGCATTCTACCTGCTACTCACTCTGCCCTTGTTTGTTTGGAAAGCCCACTGCTTGGAAAATGATAAGTGCTTTCAACATTGAGCGGAGATTCACTAGAATAAATCCATCCCTACATATTGGAATAGGATATGGCGGGACTATAACCATTGGATCTGGGATTGTCTGGTGATTCAGACCATTTACAAGATATGCCTTGCGGTCAATTGAGTATACCTAATTGTAAACGCACAGATTTGGAGAATATTTTTCTGTATTTCAAACAACCCTAAAGGGTTGAATATATAGAGTTTTACAACGACTATACAAGGTAAGATGATAAATACAAAATCTTCTATACAAGGAATGTGGGCAATCTAACATCCCCCCTCAAACTAATGCTTGTCATCAACAAGTAATAGTTTGCTAACTAGAAATGAGTGGTGTGCAGACGTGAGGGACTTTGTGAGAATGTCAGCAAGCTGATCATGAGATGCGACATGTGGTAGCGATATGATCCGAGACTGAAACTTCTCGCGGATGAAGTGACAGTCAACTTCAATATGCTTTGTCTGTTCAGATGAACCCAAGTCAGAAAGAAGTCCACGTAACCAGATAATCTCATTACAAGCTGCTGACATTGCTCTATACTCGGCTTCTGTGCTTGATTTGGAAACAGTGGCCTGCTTCTTACATTTCTAAGAGATGAGAGAAGTGCCGAGAAAAACACAATAGCCAGTGGTATACCTATGTGTGAGAGTACAACCAGTCTAGTCAGCATTTGAATAAGCACGAAGGTCCAGAGGAGAATAACAGAGATCAATCCAGAGTTCCATGTAGATACCGTAAGATGAGCAATACTGCAGTCATATGAATAGTTCGAGGAGCAGAAACAAATTGGCTGACAACTTGGACCGCGTAGGCAATATCAGGACGAGTCATTATTAAGTAAATCAAACTCTCAACCAAATGACGGTATAAGGTGGGATCTGCAAGGAGTGTACCATCGTCACGGCCATATTGAACGTTAAGTTCCAAGGGAGTCTGAATTGTCTTCCGATCCGTTAAGAAGGCCAAGGCGAGAAGATCCTTGGTATATTTATGCTGGCTGACCAGGATTCCACATACAGTACGCGAAAATTCAAGTCTAAGAAAGTATGTCAAATTACCCAGGTCCTTCATCTTGAAGGATGACTTCAGAACTTCCTTTAAAGCCAAGATACCAGTATCATCACTACCAGTCAGAAGTAGTTCATTAATATATATAAAAACAATTACAATTCCATGCTTAGTGGTGCACAAGAATAATGATGGATCATAACCACTTTGAGTAAAGCCAACTCCTGTAACAACATCATGAAAACGTTGGAACCATGCCCGAGGAGCTTGTTTGAGACCGTATAGGGCTTTCTTTAGGCGACAGACTTTATTGGCAGGGATTAAAGATCCAAGGAGGAGGTTTCAAATAGACTGTTTCTTGGAGGTCTCCATGAAGAAAAGCATTTTTCACGTCCATCTGAGTGAGGGGCCAAGAGCGAACTGATGATACTGCCAGAAGAGTGCAAACAGTTTTCATCTTGGCCACAGGAGCAAATGTCTCATCATAATCAATTTCGTGTTCCTGTTTGTATCTCTGAGTGACAAGCCGAGCTTTGTATCGATCCAATGAGCCGTCAGACTTGAACTTCACTGAATAAATCCATTTACTGCCAATTAATTGGTGGTCAGGAGGTCGAGTAACAATGTCCCACGTATGGTTATCATCCAATGCTGCAAGTTCTTCTACCATAGCCTTCTTCCAACAATCATGACTGACTGCCTGATGATATGAAGTAGGAATAGATACAGTATCCAGGGTAGTATTCATGGCAGACATAGAGTATATCAAGCGATCAGGCTGTCGATGTTCATGAGTGGAACGACGTACCAAAATAGGATCTGGATCGGTTACAGGTATAGCAAGTGCAAGAGTAGTAGGTGATGGATTTGTACATGGTCGTCATGAATAAACCTGCAATGGACAAGAAGGTGGACTCGATGCAACTGGAATGTTAGAAAAAATAGTAAGACCAGGAGAGTCTGGTATGGGCGAAGGAGGACTAGATGAATGGAAGGCAATATGCTCAAGAAAAACAACATGTCGTGATACCCGTACACGATGAGAGACCGGGTCATAGCAACAAAAGCCCTTCTGAGTTTCTCCAAATCCCAAATACATACATTTTACTGATTCTGGGAAAAGTTTGTTATGTTCACGTGATGCCAGATGAACATAACATACACAACCAAAAATACAAAATGTGGAATATGTAGGAAGAGAACCGGTGAGAACAAAGTAGGGAGATTTACTATTCAGAACTGTGGTTGGCAACCGATTAATTAAGTAGACTGAATGCACCATAACTTCCGCCTAGAAGGAACGAGGAACACTCATAGCTGTTATTAATGTATTGGTAGTTTCAACAATATGGTGACTTTTGCGTTCAACCACCCCATTTTGTTGTGGAGTATCAGAACAGGTGGTCTGATGAGTAATCCCATGACCCTGAAGATATCTACGAAAATTGGTGGAGAGATACTCTCCCCCTGAGTCAGAGCGGAGAGTTTGGATTTTTACTTGAAATTGTGTGTCCACCATAGAATGAAATATTTTAAATTTTTCAAACACCTGTGACTTCCTAATATATCTTCCTGATATATGTATGGCATCCAAACTGTCATCCATTTTCGTGAGCCCCACCAGGTATGTGCTATGTCAAGCCACCCATCCATTTTGAATCCCTACCGTCCATCTGATTTGATGGTGGACCAGCGGCGGATGTCAGCTGCTGCTGCAAGCACCCTGGGACCAATGGAGCAGATTCACTTCTCTGGTGGGCCACCTACGTGGACCCCACCCCCTGATGTATTTGGATATCCATGACATCCATCTGTTTGGAGTAGCACCCACCATGATGTATGAGTTTTATTCCATGCTGTCCAGCTCACTGGACGAGTGGAACCAACCCTAATGGGACGTGCTCTATCCCTGTCGTCCATCCAACTAGCGTGCTTACGGCCCACCTGGTGTATATGAGGCCCGTTGGTGTATAAGAGGCCCGTTGGTGCAGCCCATTGATACGGCCCACCTGGTGTATAAGAGGCCCGTTGGTGCGGCCCATTGATACGGCCCACCTGGTGTATATGAGGCCCGTTGGTGCGGCCCATTGATACGGCCCACCTAGTGTATATGAGGCTCGTTGGTGTGGCCCATTGATACAGCCCGCCTTGTGTATAAGAGGCCCATTAGTGCGGCCCATTGATACGGCCCACCTGGTGTATATGAGGCCCGTTGGTGCGGCCCATTGATACGGCCCACCTAGTGTATAAGAGGCCCGTTGGTGCGGCCCATCTGGTGTATATGAGGCCCGTTGATGCGGCCCATTGATACGGCCCACCTGGTGTATATGAGGCCCGTTGGTGCGGCCCATTGATACGGCCCACCTGGTGCATAAGACGCCCGTTGTGCGGCCCATTGATACGGCCCACCTGGTGTATATGAGGCCCGTTGGTGCGGCCCATTGATACGGCCCACCTGGTGTATATGAGGCCCGTTGTTGGGACCCATTGATATGGCCCACCTGGTGTATATGAGGCCCGTTGGTGCGGCCCATTGATACGGCCCACCTGGTGTATATGACGCATGTTGGCGCAGCCCATTGATATGGCCCACCTGGTGTATATGAGGCCCGTTGGTGCGGCCAATTGATACAACCCACCTGGTGTATATGAGGCCCGTTGGTGCGGCCAATTGATACGGCCCACTTGATGTATATGAGGCCCACTGGTGTGGCCCACGTGACACGGCCCATTGCGATGTATATGTGGCCCATGCGATGCGGCCCACTTGATGTACATGAGGCTTAGGTGATGCGGCCCATTATGATGTATTTGAAACCCATGGGTTGTGGCCCATTATGATGTATTCAAGGCCTATGGGCAAGGCCCATTGTGATGTATTCGTGGCCTTATAAGACCCATTAATGCGGTCCACTTGATGTATATTGAGGCCCATGGGTTATAGCCCATTATGATGTATTTGAGGACCATGGGTCGTGGCCCATGGTGATGTATATTAGGCCCGTGTATTCGGCCCATTGTGATGTATATTAGACCGTTGTATGAGGCCGTGGGCCTACTGTATGCTCGGCTGGCCATTCCTTGGGAGCAATGTTGGTTGATGGGCAATGATGGTTAAATGTCCACATTGTGACCTTCCCTTAGGCCTTGTTTGGCCACCCTCATTAATGCCAGTTGCCGATTCCGATTATCGAGGCCGATTATTGATCGATTCCGGTTGTTGTGGCCGATTGTCGATTCTGATTATTCATCAATTCCGATTGTTATGGCCGATTGTCGATTCCGATTATTGATCGATTCCGATCATCGTGACCGATTACCTATCCCGATTATCGATCGATTCCGATTATCGTGACTGATTGCCGATTCCAATTCCGATTGTCATGGCCGATTGCCGATTCCAATTTGTCGAGGTCGATTGTATAAGCCGATTCCGATTTGTCGAGGCTGATTGTATAGGCCAATTCTGATTGTCAAGGCCGATTTCAATTTGTCAAGACCGATTGTATAGGCCGATTCCAATTGTCGAGGCCGAATATCGAGGCCGATTCCGATTTGTCAATGCCGATTGTATAGGCTGATTCCGATTGTCGAGGCCGAGTATCGAGGCCGATTTTGATTTGTCAAGGCCGATTCTGTTTTACCGAGGCTGATTGTATAGGCTAATTCCGATTGTCAAGGCTAATTCCGATTGTCGAGGCCGATGTCGATTGTTGAGGTCGAGTGTCAAGGCTGATTCTGAGTCTCGATTCCGATTGTTGAGATCGATTTCAATTATCGGGGCCAATTTCGATTACAAAGGCCGATTGTCAAGACCTATATGATGTATATGTGACCCGTAGTTGAGGCCCATTGTGGTGTGTATTTGGCCTGTGTGATGTATATGCAACCCGTGTTTAAGGCTTAATGTGATGAATATAAGGTCTATTTGATGAGGCCCGTTGTGATGCATTGGAAGGTCATGTGATGGAGCACATTGTGATGAGGGCCATGTGAGAGGCTCATCGTGATGTGTATTAAGCTCTTGAGTGAGGCCTATGGTGTTGTATATTAGGTCCTTGTGTGAGGCCATGGGTCCACTATATGTTAGGCTCTATGTGGGACATTTCTTGGGGGCAATGTTGGTTAAATGTCCACATGGTCGAGGCCGATTATCGATGTCAGTTATTGATACTGATTATGAGTATGTGACAGCATAGCATAATGATACATGCCCATACGCATCATCTGCATGTTTGTTATGAGATGTAGATGATCATTGCATCTGTCATTGGGCAGGTTATTATGAGACTCCTTGATAGGCGGAGGTTATCTCACATGAGTGCACGGTATGCGCAGGATTGATGCATGACTGGATTGTATTAGTCATGTATCTTGCATTGTGATTACTGTACGCCCTAGCGACATCAGGGCCGTAGCCTCCACAGGCATGTCGTAGATGGCCAGATGGGACACCGAAAATCTATTCTAGCATCGGGCTGCCATAGATGGCCCTGGGTGAAAATTTCTAAACCCTCTGGGTACCAGAGGATGCCCCAACATTGAAATCGAGTGGATATATATGAGCACATGAGGGTCATATACTAATAGGTCGCGTCTCCCACTGTATCGTGGTCGATTGGGAGGGAGTGTGGCCTTACCCGCCTGAGGGAGTAGGCATAGCTAAGCTGAGTTTGACCAGCTCGTGAATGGGTCCGCTATCGACGTGCCGGGTAAATATTGGCTGACTACTGGTCAGGCGAATAGTGAAGTCTTTTCTACTTACCCAATTGTGCGCTTGATAGGGCGGCAAGCTGGTGTAGAGTGTACTAGACCCCGGTGATGATCCCAGAGATGAACAGTACTGATATGTGGACTTATTGGGCAGGAGTTATATATTCATTCATTCTTTCTTTCACTATCCACTCGGGCTGGTGGTGCGTAACTATTTATTACATGTACCTTTACATGGCCAGGATTTCGGTTAGGCACGCAACTAACCTGAGATCAGGAGTTCACCACATTGAGTCTAACTATCTAAATTATGTATAGGATTAGTTTGGATAGAAGTCCATTATGATGGACCCCATAGCCTACGATACTACGTACTATCATCCCGACTTCATACTCTAGCTTGGTCATTTCATTTGCATCACATATTGCAATACATCCGCGACATATGGCATTTTGAATTACTGTGTTTCTGCATTTATATGGTCTAGGTATGACTGATGCTATATGTTAACTCATCAGAAATTTTATATTACATTGCATCATCGGCATCTGGTATTTGGCTCTTTATGACTCCTCATTTGCATAGCTGATCTGTATTGTGTATTCTAATATTGATTAAATCATGATCTTACCAGTATTTACGATATTATATAATTATGGCATTGTATCGAATACTTGGCACTTACCTTGTGTACACATTTACACCACCCTCTAAGCTTTCTATAAGCTTATGCACAATAAATGCGTGTAAGTGATGTTAGGTTGTAGCAGCGTGGAGCTTGGAGCATGTAGCCGACTTCTGGAGCTTTGATTTTGACAAATGTATTTTCCTTTCAGCATTATATTCAAATGTTTATATTAGTGGATATGTGATGATAATATTGCTTTTGTGATTTGGGTAAACTTGTGGTTATGCTTCTTACGAGATAAATGTACATTAGAAAATCCTCCTTGTACGATCCCAGGATCAGAACCTGGCATATAGGCGCTGGGAGCTGAGAATGGGGAACTATGGAAGCTGTCGGCACTAAATTCGACGATCGAGATTCCTATGAATTCAATTTTCGGGTTTGAAACGTGATAGAAATTGGTATCCGAGCATAACTTGGGAATTCCTGAAGATAACATCATCTACTGATAACTACCCTACACTATATGATTGTTGAGAACCTAGAATGGTTAGATCCCCGAGTTCAAATAACTTAGAGATTTTCTAATATAGCTCCCGACCGTTAAGATCATGAGGCTGCATAGCATTCCAGTTTCGATCATTTCTGATCCGGGATCCAAGGTTCAGTAGAGTCACTAAAGTGTTGATCATGCGTCTTAGGAAGGCGAGGTTGAGATTAGGGAACACTAGCTTCATTCTTTTGTAAATTGATTGAGCCTTGACACATATACTTGATGATGTTTCCTCTTCCCTTGTCTGTTCTGTAAATTTTCAAGATGAAATTTTTATTAGAAGGGGAGAGCTGTAAGACCCGTATCCTAGCCCATACCATTCCATAAGCCTTTGCGGTCCTCCATTTTGGTGACCCGCGATCTGTTATCGGCATTTGCGCATGATCTTGAGTTGTGTCCCGTATATCAAAGTTTGCTCGATCCGAGACTTGTACCCTAACGACCGCACCGTCGCCGCAGTTCCGACACCGCATATTACGCACCGAGGCGATACCCAAGCCAGGAGATGTGGGCCAATGTTTAGTTTAAGAAAAACACCGCGTGTTGCAATTTTCAAGAGAATCTCTACCCTAAACGTCACATCAATCTATCAATCAAAGTCTAAGTACACAACCTTACCTGGCCATCCCCTTTTCACCAACAAGGCATGGCACCCTCTTTCACCCAAAAGTCAACAAGCACCATGCTCCCTCATCCCATCACCCCATCCATCACCACTCCTCTCGCATTTTTTTTCTCACTCCATCCCAAGCAACTCTTATGTGAGTGGACGTCCAAGCTCTCCATGGGAGAGAAGCTAGGTGTGGCCCACCTTCCTACCACCCAATCCCACCCTCTAAAATCAATCTTAACCGTTGAAAAACATTCTTTGCATCTATAGAACGCGTTGATGGAAGAAGGAATAAGAGATCTTGAGGTGGGTATTCATCATCTTGATTTATTTATTTTTTTAATTTGAGGGCCCACATATGGTGGGACCCATTTTGATGTATGCATTTTATAGGGAGGGCCCATAGTGGCGGTGTCCCTCCCCTTCACACGTCTCTCTCTCTCTCTCTCTCTCTCTCTCTCTCTCTCTCTCTATATTTTCACTCCGTACCTTTGGTACTCGGGTGTTACCCCTGATAACCCGGTTATTGAGATTAAAAGACAATTAAAACTCTGCGCGTGTAGGTCAAGACTCTCATCCAACAGTAAAGCCAACCACCACGATCCGTAGGAGCCAAGTTGAACCCAACCCCAGCTCGGAAAACTCAACAATTCCTTAGATTCAAACACGCTATGAACACAATTAATCAAATTACATTGTCACCATGAATCCACTAACCACCTTAGAATAAATTACTACGGCCAACTAGGCACTTGGAACCCCCTTGAATCCCTGTTCCACCGTTAAAACAAAACCTCGTGCCCATCTGACCATTGAATCACAACCTATGGACAAAGTGAGGCTCTGAATGGCATAACATGGCCCACCTGGGCCTAACCTGTGCCCCAAACAAGACCAGGGGCCCTATATAGGGGACCCCTAAATGAATGATCGGTGTAGATTTATCACAAACATCACAATAAACCCCACACAAGGTGCATGTGCACCTTGGGCTAATGTGCAGGATGTGCACCAAACCAAGCAGCTTGGTCAAATGGCCTTTGACCAAGCCAAAAACGAGAGAAGTCTCTCCCGCCATTAGAATTCTGAATCTAGAAGATTTTGAGCCCTAAAGTGGGCCATCATAGCCACTTTCTGGAAGATCCAAACCGTCCATTTTAATCACGTGGGTCTACTGAACAAAATGATATAAGATCTTAGACCCATGCAATGAAACTGTGAAGATCAGTTCCAACCGTCCAAGCCCTTCAAGCGTGGCTAACATTCAATGCGAGACTTGAGATGCACGCTAGCATGCCGTTATCCACGGATTTCAGCCGCCTGGTCGCCTGCACACGAGCTGCCAAGGTCCCCTCATGGCCTGAAATGGCTAGACAAGGCCAATTGACGGTTTCCTTTTGTAGGTTGGGGAGGGCGGTGACACAACCGCTGTCTCCTGGCTGCATAAAGACCCACCACCAAGCCTTGTCTCTATCTACCTATATAAGGAGAGGCCCAGCCCTCTCAAACCTCACACAGAAAGAAAAGTAAGGGAGGAAGCAGGGAGAGAAGTGAAGAAGAAAAACAGAGGGAAGAAAGGGCGTTTTCGGTGAGTCTGACGCTCATTGCCCCAACTCAGTCCGTGAAGAACGGACTGAGCCAAGTCAGTGAGTGTACACAGCAACACCATTTGAGAAAGGAAGAAAAGAAGGAGAAGAAGTAGGTGAGACTAGTGGGTGTGTGCGTGACAAACCAAGACCGGGTCGGACCCAACTGCACCAGGTAAAACTTCTTTCTCTAGGAGCTCTAAAAATGAACTTGAACTAAGCTCCACCATGCCCCTCCTGCACCTCAAACAAACCACCAAACATAGCCCTGTTCGTAGCTGAAGAAAACCCATAGCAGGAACCATACATAGAGCCGAAACAGGCTCTGTTTTAAAGCTCAAAATAGCCTGCGTGCAGGCACTGTGTTAGGACCAAACGTGGCCTGAGTTTCAGGCCCTGCTTAAGGTCAAATAATGTCATGCAGATGGCCCCAGCTAGGGGTTGAAACTCCATCCAGAACCAGCTCACAAATGGCTCTGTTTGAGCTGCAACGAGTCCCAGGGAGCGGACTGATATCAGTCCAGAAACTCGGCTAAAAATGCCCCTGTTTCGGGCCGCTCTTTAACGGATTAAGTGGCAGCCACCGTACCTCCGTTTGGGCGCTAGTATGAGTTGAAAAACGGCCCGGAACAGTGACACGGTTGAGCTAGAAATTAGAGCCGGGAATGGTCTCCAAAATGGATTCCATGTCATTGCAGGGGGGACAGCCCTGTGCACTGTAAAAATAGGCGGGCTGCATATGGGCTTCACCAAAACGCAGGTGGGCCCCACCTAAAACCAGTAAGCTGCCCTAGTGTTGGGCTCTGTACAAGTGAAATTGGGCCACACCCTGCATCAGCAGATGGACCCCACCCTACCACAGTTGGTGGGCCATGTATGTGGCCCCACCTTGATGATGTAGCTCAACCAGGCCGTCCATCAAAAGCCAAGCCCTTGGCGTTGCTGTATGAGAAAGAAGAAAATAAAATAAAATAAAATAATAATAATAATAAAATAATAATATATATACACACATGCAACTGTACGTGAGTTATAGAACATTATAACATATAAGGCCTCGCTGGTATGTGCAGCACGGTGCACGTGGATTTCATCCAAACCGTCCATCCATTTTAAAAGCACATGGACCCCCACTTGTCTCACCCTGGCCGTCCATTCCAGCTCATCCATCCGTGGGAGTCCAGTGCTGGACGTTTGAATATAATATATATATATATATATATATATATATATGTGTGTATATGTACACCTGTACATGAATGCAAACTCTAAGGTACCTCTGATACATGAGATCCATCAAAGCGGCGTGAGGTACGTAGATTACATCCTGACCGTCCATCATATAACATATGCACGTGGTGAGCCCATGTGGGACCCACGCTGACATCATACTCAAATAAATAACAGATGCATGTGATATGGATGATATTTACATGTGATATACATACATCAGATGCTTAGGACGTCAGATGCATGCATACCCACATATATACCAGATGCATATGACCTGATATAATATTTTAAATATGTACCAGGTGCATACGGCGTTGATACAACATTAGACACATGAGGTGGGCCCCATGTGGAAACCACGTTGATATGGTATTGGAACCTACATCAGATGTGTATGATATATAATAATTAAATATGCACCAGATGTTTAAATATGTAAGTATATAAGTGTGGTATATAACGCTTAAATATATCAGGTGCATGTGTGATGGTGGGGTTTACCCAAACCGTCCATCCTAATGGAAGTGTCAGCTTAAAGCTTGAGACAAAATAGGACAGATCCATCAGGAGGATCACAATGCGGTAAGCAGTGGAGATTAAACGTCCAACATTGGAACCATCCAGGTCACAGAAGTTTTGTGATCAATATGATAACTAATTATTTTCCCCGGTCCGGATCCTTGTGACTCTATGGACGGCTTGGATGGAAAATAAAACATCATGATGTGCCCTGTGGGGTTCAACAGTAGGGATCGTTGCTGCCACCGATATTTGTAATATTGTCCAGGTGGTCCTTCAATTTGATCTGTCCCCTTGAAAATTTGCTGCAGACAACTTGTAAAGACCAAATGCAATGAATGTCATGGTGAGCCCACTGGCTTATAGAATATGTACACCGCTCACCGGCCATGATGTATAGGCCAGTCCCACTTGGGTCAAATTTGGACCCAACACTTGGACCCAAATTGGGCCCAGTTCGGCCTATAGTGGTGAGCGCAGTTAGGCTACCCTACTTGGGTAAGTAAGATGGGCCTAAAGCCTAGAAGACCTTAACGTCCCTTAAGACTCTTCCCTCATTCACATTAGTAGACAAAAGCATGGAAATGCTTGACAAGATATAAATGGTGATTTTAGGGGACTCGTTTGGTGACCTCAGGCCACAAAAGGACTCGGACCAAGTTCGAGAACACTACCATACAGGTGATGACTTTCCCCTTGAGCTTTCCATTTCTTAATTAGCTAAACCTAGTTTGCACTAGATTATCATTATTGTGATACTTGTTTCCACTATATGAAAGGCTCACATGCTAGTTAACCCTTGATCACTATTCACATAACTTGGTAATTTATCTCCATGAGTTGTTAAACTCTTGATGCTTCTTTACATGTCATGTATTGTCACATGATAACATGATTTACCTCTATACATAACCTATTGTTGCGACACATGGAGGATTCCATGATTGTATGCAAGCCACATTTGGAATGCAATTAGATAAATGTGTGAAAATAGGGACCTTGAACTAGTGTCATTTGATCAAGGTACCCTATTAGAACATCCCAAGGTGGAGGACCTCATGAGCCGGGGATGATGGTAATGAGACACTATGCTCGAGCTGTCGGCCTACGCTGGGTGTTGAGCCCCCCGTAGTGACCATTGAGTTGCTTAAGTTGGCTGATTGTAATTGGATTAATAACGGCTGGCTAATCATGCATTCATAGCATATTGGCGATGACGGATGGCTAATTCTGGATGCTGTAGCACGTGCCCTAAAGTTGTTGGGGTATCGTTTCGCTAGCTCCCAGACCATCGACTATCGACCCCTGTCCGACTGGATGATTTTCCCAGGTCGATGATTTGCATGGGTGACGAGCCCAAGTCCGGCTGGATGTGCATCCCCAGGCCGATGTGCATTCATGCATCCATGCATGTAATAAGACTGCATATTGCCTGTTTTGGATTACTGCTTGTTTTTCCTTTTAACTATGTTTACTAAGGCGGAGATGTGTAATCTTGAGGGGAATTCACACTGAGCTGGCCACTCATTCATCAACTATCCAACCGTACAGAACATGCAGGGACGAACGTAGAAGGTGTCGATGCCAGCCTTGATGATGCCACCATGGAGCCAGAGGAGGAGTATTACGAGGACGAGCCGCATCAGGATGCAGCGGCGTATTTTGGTGTTAATCAGTAGTTGATACTTTATATTTTAGTGGTTTGGTATTTTGGACTTATGGATTTTTGTAACTAAGACCCCCAGCTGAGCGGGTCAAATTTTGAGCTCTCATGAATATGCATGCTTCTTTTGGCTATCGCACTCTGAGTTTACATTCCGCTGTTTCTCTGATTCATTAACTCCCGGATTTTTGAAAACGAGTCTCGTACTCGGGTTTTAGAAATCGGGGCGTTACAAAGTTGGTATCAGAGCGGAGTCTGAGATAGCCTGGCTGTGGGATCTAAGTATACAAAACCCTTAGGTAAATAACCTAGGACAAACATAGATATTTCCCTTTGAAAATAGCTAGGGTGAACAAATGTAGAAAACAAAACACATAGGACCCCTTGAGAAACATCAAGACAGTCATGTGAACTTAGAAACAGAAATCTTAGCCTCCCCTCAGAAAATTCAACCAGGGACATCCCTTAGTCAAGTAATGAGATAACTAACCTTAACACTACTTTGCGAAAGATTAAGGACATCCTCAAACAATTGAATCACGAATTTTGACTTCTTAGGGAATCATGCCGCCAGTGTTGCGATCACACCGTACTGACACGGTCGATATCCACCCTATCCCCTCGAGTGAGCGCCAAAGAGAGCGCAGTCCGGAGTATACCCCAGGCCTTCCACCGGGCATCGCAAATACAGACAATGCGTCAGAAATGGTGGGGGATTCTCCTTCCCCACGAGACTCACCACCGAGCTGCCATCCCAATACTTCGTACAAGGGACGCCGACCACTGGAGCATCCGCAAGAGATCAGACTGGGGCTGCAGCCTTTGTAGCCGTTGAGCAAATGGCTGCAGCTATGCAACAGCAACAAGATGTATTCATGCGCCAGCAACGAGACATGCATGCCCTCATGATGGAATCTTTGGGGACCAGAGATCGCGGGGAAGCATCCCGAGAAAGATATAGTCAAGGTGCGGACATCTTTGAAAGGTTCTTAAAGCTCCGACCTCCAACGTTTGAAGGAGCACCGAATCCTGTACAAGCAGAACGTTGGCTAGCAAGGATTTACAAGATTATGAGGCCCCTGGAGTGCACCGACTCCCAAATGGTAAACTTGGCCACGTACTTGTTGGAAGGCGAGGCGGAGAACTGGTGGCAGGGCTTACAACGGAGTGTCCCGCCCACATATGCATGGACATGGGCTAGGTTTAAGACGAAGTTTCTTGAAAAATACTTCCCCCGGTCATGTAGGAATGAGAAGATAGCTCAGTTCTTAAAGCTGGAGTAGGGCAATCTGACCGTCGCCCAATATGAGGCCCGGTTCGATGAACTTTCTCGATATGTGCCGAAAGCCCTGGAAGATGCTGAGTACAAATTACAGAAATTCAAGGAGGGGCTTCGACAGGGAATTCAGTCGCGACTGTGTGCTTGGGACTTCGAAGACTTCACCGAGCTGGTGGATAAGGCTATGAGAGTCGAAAAGGATTTTGAACGCGCCCTAAGGACTCGTTCCTCAGCTAGGGAAGCCCCAGTCAGGCCCAGACAAGCGCCTCCGGCACCATCTACATCGGAAAGGAGGGCCAAGGTCATGCCTACAGGTGCACCACCTATGCCTGCCGTAAGAGGTTGTGAGTACTGCCACAAGATTGGGCACTCTGCACGAAGTTGTTTCAAAAAGATGAGAGACGAGGGCATCACTCCACCAGCAAGTCGCCCACATCCAGGACCTGTAGCTACCAAGGCAGCACCAAGGCCGCAGATGCAGAGAATGGGACCTCCAGTCCACCAAAGGGCCCCTGCTCGTGTATTCGCCGTAGCCCCGGCAGACACCGAGGAAGACCTCCATCAGACCATTCACGGTACCGCTCACATACACGGTACCCCTGTCTTTCTCTTATTTGATTCTGGTGCAACCTTATCTTTCATGGATTCTACTATTGCAAATAGACTAGGGCTGAACATAACTCGCATACATGCTCCCTTAGTCATAGCATCCCCCATGGGTAAATTCCTCGAAACAGATAAGATATGTAAAGATTGTCCCCTAACTCTTGCACACCATGAAGTGGCTGTGGACCTAATCCTCATGCCTATGAAACAATTCGATATCATCCTCGGGATGGATTGGCTTTCTCGAGCCCGGGCAGTAATGGACTGCCGCAACAGAACGGTCACCATAACCGTCCCTGGGTAGGCCTCCTTCACCGTGAAAGGGAAAAGTAAGCACGGTACGCTAGAAAGTTTACAAGCCCTGGAAGAATCAGAATCAATCGAATCCACCGTGAGCCAAATCCCAGTGGTGCGAGAATTCCCTGAAGTATTTCAAGAGATACCAGGTCTACCCCCAAGGCGAGCAGTAGATTTCTGCATCGACCTCAAACCAGGAACTGCCCCCATATCATTACCCCCGTTTCGAATGGCCCCTTGTGAATTGGAAGAGCTTAGGAAGCAGATAGATGAGTTGCTGACCCAAGGTTTCATTCGCCCCAGCGTTTCTCCTTGGGGAGCACCAGTCCTCTTCGTGAAAAAGAAGGACGGATCGATGCGCCTCTGCATAGATTACCGGCGGTTGAATGAAGTGACGATAAAGAATAGGTATCCTCTCCCGCGTATCGACGACTTGTTCGATTAGCTTAAGGGTGCCAGATATTTCTCAAAGATTGATCTGCGATCAGGATATCACCAGTTAAGAATCAGGGATGAGGATATCCCTAAAACTGCATTCAGGACTCGTTATGGGCACTACGAATTCCTAGTAATGTCCTTTGGACTTACAAATGCTCCGGCAGTATTCATGGACCTCATGAACCGAGTCTTCATGTCATACCTAGACCGGTTTGTGATCGTGTTCATCGACGACATCTTGGTTTACTCCAAAAGCCAAGAGGAACACGAGAAACACTTGCACATGGTTCTGAGTACGCTGAAGGAAAATCAGTTGTATGCCAAGCTATCAAAATGTGAGTTCTGGGAAAGGGAAGTGAAATTCCTAGGGCACGTAGTGAAGGAAGAAGGCATCGCAGTCGATCCCGCTAAAGTCGAAGCAGTATCCAAATGGGACCAGCCCACCACAGTGACCGAAGTTCGAAGCTTTTTAGGCATGGCAGGGTATTACAGGCGTTTCATCAAGGAGTTCTCTAGGATCGCGCGACCACTCACCCAACTAACGAAGAAGAACGCTCGATTCACATGGGACGAGAACACGGAGGCAGCCTTCCAGGAGCTGAAAATGAGGCTGACGTCTGCACCAGTACTCACCCTTCCACAAGAAGGAGAACAGTTTGTGGTGTATAGCGACGCCTCGAAGATGGGCCTTAGCTGTGTTTTGATGCAGAATGACAAAGTGATTGCTTATGCCTCTCGCCAACTGAAGAAGCACGAAGAGAACTACCCGACTCACGACCTGGAGTTGGCAGCGGTAGTCTTTGCCTTAAAAATATGGAGGCACTACCTATATGGTGAAGATTTTCAGCTGTTCTGCGACCACAAGAGCCTGAAATACATATTTACACAGAAAGATTTGAATATGCGCCAGCGCCGGTGGATGGAGACACTCAAAGACTTCCACTTTGATATCTCGTACCACCCTGGTAAAGCTAATTCTGTAGCTGATGCGCTGAGTCGAAAGAAGAAACATGAGCTGGTGGCCACTCTAATGATCAAGGAGTGGGAGATGATGGAGTTCGTACAGAATTTCGACATCCAGCTTACCCTCGATGAACCCGATGCGTATGTAGCTTTGTTGACTGCAAAGCCGACCCTGGTCCGACATGTGATCTTCGCCCAGGACCAGGATGAATGGCTTGTCAAGATGAAAGAAAGATGCAAGAGCGAAAAGATATCGGGCTGGAGGGTTGGTAGCGATGGTGGCCTTCGGTATCAAGGGCGGATTTGCGTACCCAACGATGCAGAATTAAGAAAGGAAGTAATGAAAGAGGCACACCACTCCAAAATGGCCTTACATCCAGGGAGTACGAAGATGTACAACATTATAAAGAGGCAATACTGGTGGAGTAACATAAAAAGAGACATAGCCAGTTTTGTAGCAAGATGTATGGTGTGCCAGAAGATAAAGGCCGAGCACCGCAAACTCGCAGGCCTTCTTCAGCCCCTACCCGTAGCTGAGTGGAAGTGGGACAGCATCTCTATGGACTTCATTGTTGGACTTCCAAGGACTCAGAGAAAACATGACTCAATCTGGGTCATTGTGGATAGGCTAACAAAGTCTGCTCGATTCTTGCCTATTCGAACGACAGATTCAACTGACAATCTTGCAAGACTCTATGTTCGCGAAGTCGTTTGATTTATGGAGTTCCTCGGGAGATCATATCAGATCGTGACTCCCGCTTTACATCCACCTTTTAGAGAGGGTTGCAAGAGGAACTCGGCACAGAGCTTAAGTTCAGCACGACATTTCACCCCCAGACAGATGGACAGACAGAAAGAGTAAATCAGGTCCTAGAGGATATGTTAAGAGCTTGTGTCCTCGACTTCAAGGGAAACTGGGACGACCATTTGGCCCTCGCCGAGTTTGCTTACAATAACAGCTTCCAGTCCAGTATAGGCATGGCACCATACGAAGCTCTATATGGTCACCCCTGTCGAGCCCAGCAGTGTTGGGCCGAAATAGGAGAGCGGAGTTTGTTAGGACCTGAGCTCGTCCAGATTACCACCCAAGTAATCGATGTCATTCGGAAGCGTTTGCGTACCGCTCAGAGCAGCCAGAAAAGTTATGCAGACAATCGACGACGCGATCTGGAGTTTGCGGTAGGTGATCACGTATTTTTAAAGGTCTCCCCTATGAAGGGTCTGATGAGGTTCGGACAAAAAGGGAAGCTTGCACCTCGCTTCATCGGGCCTTTCGAGATCCTGGATCGTGTGGGAGCCGTAGCATATCCCCTTGCGCTACCGACTGCACTAACTAGCATCCACAATGTTTTCCACGTATCTATGTTAAAGAAGTACACGCCAGACGAATCACACATTGTTAGCTGGGAGCAAATTGAACTTACCGACAATGCTTCTTATATAGAGGAACCTATCCGTATCTTGGACTACAAAGAGCAGATCCTACGGATGAAAATGATACCATTAGTCAAGGTTCTATGGTCACACCATGGAAAAGAAGAGGCGACGTGGGAGCGAGAGGCTGAAGTTAGAGAAAAATATCCCCACTTGTTCAGTGACAAACCGCAGGTAATTTTGAGGACGAAATTTTTTTTTTAAGGGGGTAGAATGTAACACCCCGTACCTCTGGTACTCGGGTGTTACCCCTGATTGAGATTAAAAGACAATTAAAACTCTGCACGTGTAGGTCGAGACTCTCGTTCAACAGTAAAGCCAACCACCACGATTCGAAGGAGCCAAGTCGAACCCAACACCAGCCGGAAGGTAAAACTCAACAATTCCTTAGATTCAAACACGTTATGAACACAATTGATCAAATTACATTGTCACCATGAATCCACTTACCACCCTAGAATAAATTACTACGGCCAACTAGGCACTTGGAACCCCCTTGAATCCCTGTTCCACCGTTAAAACAAAACCTCGTGCCCATCTGACCATTGGATCACAACCTATGGGCAAAGTGAGGCTCTGAATGGCATAACATGGCCCACCTGGGCCTAACCTGTGCCCCAAACAAGACCAGGGGCCCTATATAGGGGACCCCTAAATGAATGATCGGTGTAGATTTATCACAAACATCACAATAAACCCTACACAAGGTGCATGTGCACCTTGGGCTATTGTGCAGGATGTGCACCAAACCAAGCAGCTTGGTCAAATGGCCTTTGACCAAGCCAAAAACGAGAGATGTCCCTCCCGCCATTAAAATTTTGAATCTGGAAGATTTTGAGCCCCAAAGTGGGCCACCATAGCCACTTTCTGGACGATCCAAACCATCCATTTTAATCACGTGGGTCTACTGAACAAAATGATATAAGATCTTAGACCCATGCAATGAAACTATGAAGATCAGTTCTAACCGTCCAAGCCCTTCAAGCGTGGCTAATATTCAATACGAAACTTGAGATGCACGCTAGCATGCCGTTATCCACGGATTTCAGCCGCCTGGCCGCTTGCACGCGAGCTGCCAAGTTCCCCTCATGCCTGAAATGGCTAGACAAGGCCAACTGAGGTCTCCTTTTCTAGGTTGGGGAGGGCGGCGACACAGCTGCTGTCTCCTGGCTGCATTAAAGACCCACCACCAAGCCTCCTCTCTATCTGCCTATATAAGGAGAGGCCCAAGCCCTCTCAAACCTCACACAGAAAGAAACGTAAGGGAGGAAGCAGGGAGAGAAGTGAAGAAGAAAAACAGAGGGAAGAAAGGGCGTTTTTGGTGAGTCTGACGCTCACTGCCCCAACTCAGTCCGTGAAGAACGGACCGAGCCGAGTCAGTGAGTGCACACAGCAGCACCATTTGAGAAAGGAAGAAAAGAAGGAGAAGAAGTAGGTGAGACTGGTGGGTGTGTGCGTAACAAACCAAGACCGGGTCGGACCCACTGCACCAGGTAAAACTTCTTTCTCTAGGAACTCTAAAATGGTCTGAGACTAAAGCTCCACCATGCCCCTCCTGCACCTCAAACAAACCACCAAACAGAGCCCTGTTCGTAGCTGAAAAACACCCATAGCAGGAACCATACATAGAGCCAAAACAGACTCTGTTTTAAAGCTCAAAATAGCCTGAGTGCAGGCACTGTGTCAGGCCAAACGTGGCCTGAGTTTCAGGCCCTGCTTAAGGTCAAATAACGTCATGCAGATGGCCCTAGCTAGGGGTTGAAACTCCATCCAGAACCAGCTCACAAACGACTCTGTTTGAGCTGCAACGAGTCCCAGGGAGCTGACTGATATCAGTCCAGAAACTCAGCTAAAAACGCCCCTGTTTCGAGCAGTTCTTTGGCTGAACGAAGTGGCAGCCACTACACCACCATTTAGGCATCGACATGAGCATAAAATGGCCGGGAAACGAGCCGTGTTTGAGCCAGAAAATGGCGGGAGCGGCCTCCAAAACGGCCTGCTGTTCCATGTCATTGCAGGGGGGACAGCCATGTGCACTGTAAAAATAGGCGGGCTGCATATGGGCTTCACCAAAACGCAGGTGGGCCCCACCTAAAACCAGTAAGCTGCCCTAGTGTTGGGCTCTGTACAAGTGCAATTGGGCCACACCCTGCATCAGCAGATGGACCCCACCCTACCACAGTTGGTGGGCCATGTATGTGGCCCCACCTTGATGATGTAGCTCAACCAGGCCGTCCATCAAAAGCCAAGCCCTGGGCGTTGCTGTATGAGAAAGAAGAAAATAAAATAAAATAAAATAATAATAATAATAAAATAATAATATATATACACACATGCAACTGTACGTGAGTTATAGAACATTATAACATATAAGGCCTCGCTGGTATGTGCAGCACGGTGCACGTGGATTTTATCCAAACCGTCCGTCCATTTTAAAAGCACATGGACCCCCACTTGTCTCACCCTGGCCGTCCATTCCAGCTCATCCATCCGTGGGAGTCCAGTGATGGACGTTTGAATATAATATATATATATATATATATATATATGTGTGTGTGTATATGTACACCTGTACATGAATGCAAACTCTAAGGTACCTCTGATACATGAGATCCATCAAAGCGGCGTGAGGTACGTAGATTACATCCTGACCGTCCATCATATAACATATGCACGTGGTGAGCCCATGTGGGACCCACGCTGACCTCATACTCAAATAAATAACAGATGCATGTGATATGGATGATATTTACATGTGATATACATACATCAGATGCATAGGACGTCAGATGCATGCATACCCACATATATACCAGATGCATATGACCTGATATAATATTTTACATATGTACCAGGTGCATACAGCGTTGATACAACATTAGACACATGAGGTGGGCCCCATGTGGAAACCACGTTGATATGGTATTGGAACCTACATCAGATGTGTATGATATATGATAATTAAATATACACCAGATGTTTAAATATGTAAGGGTGGTATATAATGCTTAAATATATCAGGTGCATGTGTGATGGTGGGGTTTACCCAAACCGTCCGTCCTGATGGAAGTGTCAGCTTAAAGCTTGAGACAAGATAGGACAGATCCATCAGGAGGATCACAGTGCGGTAAGCAGTGGAGATTAAACATCCAACATTGGAACCATCCAGGTCACAAAAGTCTTAGGAGCAATATGGTAATTAAATTTTCCCTGATCTAGGTCCCTGAGACCTTATGAGCGGCTTAGATGGAAAATAAAACATCATGACGTGCCCTGTGGGGTTCAACAGTAGGGATCGTTACTACCACCGATATTTGTAATATTGTCCAGGTGGTCCTTCAATTTGATCCGTCCCCTTGAAAATTTGCTCCAGATAACTTGTAAAGACCAAATGCGATGAATGTCATGGTGAGCCCACTGGCCTGTAGAATATGTACACCGCTCACCGGCCATAATGTATAGGCCAGTCCCACTTAGGTTAAATTCGGACCCAACACTTGGACCCAAATTGGGCCCAGTTCGGCCTATAGTGGTGAGCCCAGTTGGGCTACCCTACTTGGGTAAATAAGGTGGGCCAAAAGCCTAGAAGGCCTTAACGTCCCTTAAGACTCTTCCCCCATTTACATTAGTAGATAAAATCATGAAAATGCTTGACAAGATATAAATGGTGATTTAAGGGGACTCATTTGGTGACCTCAGGCCACAAAAGGACTCAGGCCAAGTTCGAGGACACTACCATACAGGTGATGATTCTTCCTCTTGAGCTTTCCATTTCTTAGTTAGCTAAACGTAGTTTGCACTAGATTATCATTATTGTGATACTTGTTTCCACTATATGAAAGGCTCACATGCTAGTTAACCCTTGATCACTATTCACATGACTTGGTAATTTATCTCCATGAGTTGTTAAACTCTTGATGCTTCTTTACATGCCACGTATTGTCATATGATAATATGATTTGCCTCTATACATAACCTCTTGTTGCGACACATGGAGCATTCCATGATTGTATGCAAGCCACAGTTGGGATGCAATTAGACAAATGTGTGGAAATAGGGACTTTGAACCGGTGTCATTTGATCAAGGTACCCTATTACAACATCCCAAGGTGGAGGACCTCATGAGCCGGGATGGTGGTAATGGGACACTATGCTCGAGGTGGCGGCCTACGCTGGGTGTTGAGCCCCCCGTAATGACCATTGAGTTGCTTAAGTTGGCTGATTGTAATTGGATTAATAACGGCTGACTAATCATGCATTCATAGCATATTAGTGATGACGGATGGCTAACTCTGGATGCTGTAGCATGTGCCCCAGAGTTGTTGGGGTATCGTTTCACTAGCTCCTAGACCATCAACTATCGACCCCTGTCTGACTATATGATTTTCCCAGGTCGATGATTTGCATGGGTAACAAGCCCAAGTCCGGCTGGATGTGCATCCCCAGGCTGATGTGCATTCATGCATCCATGCATCTAATAAGACTGCATATTGCCTGTTTTGGATTATTGCTTGTTTTTCCTTTTAACCATATTTACTAAGGCGGAGATGTGTAATCTTGAGGGGAATTCACACTGAGCTGACCACTCATCCATCAACTATCCAACCGTACAGAATATGCAAGGACGGATGCAGAGGGCGTCGGTGTCGACCTTGATGATGCCACCATGGAGCAAGAGGAGTATTATGAGGACGAGCCGCATCAGGATGCAACGGCGTATTTTGGTGTTAATCAGTAGTTGATACTTTATATTTTAGTGGTTTGGTATTTTGGACTTATGGATTTTTGTAACTAAGACCCCCAGCTGAGCGGGTCAAATTTTAAGCTCTCATGAATATGCATGCTTCTTTTGGCTATTGCACTCTGAGTTTACATTCCGCTGTTTCTCTGATTCATTAACTCCCGGATTTTTGAAAACGAGTCTCGTACTCGGGTTTTAAAAATCAGGGCGTTACAATTTGGCCCACCTGATGATACATGTATGTATCATATCCATACCATTTAGGCCACATTAGACCAGCTAATCCACTTTAGACTGATTGGATGTCATATGCACACAAAATGTGTTGGACGTCATCTAATTGCTGGACGTTAGACCATAGGTAAGGTGGCAATAAACATCACGGTAAGCCGTAGGCTTCAATTATGGGTCATTGTCCTAACTGCTTTCTGTGGTGTGGTCCCATTAAGCTTTGATCTACCTCATTTTTTGGTTCATGCGCTAAAATAATATGATATATATATAGATGAATGGTGTGGATATAACACACACATCATGGTGGCCCACAGAATTTGCCACGTCAACACAATACTGGAAACGGATTGGCTACTGACCCTGCCTCTAACCAATGGCTATTGATTGGTGCTCTGTGGGCCCACCATGATGTATGTGTTTCATACATGCCATCTACCCATTCTTCCATGTCATTTTGTGGGATGAGTCCGAAAATGAGGTTGATCCAAATCTCAAGTGGACATCACAGTGTTGATTAAACTCCTACCATTAAAAACTTGATTCGACCCATTTGATTCAGCTCAATGTTATATATATATATATATATATGTGTATATATATATATATATATATATATATATATATATATATATATATATATATATATATATATAAAGAGAACATTAGGCACTACATTAGTTAAACAACTGCTACGTATATATATGTATATACACATATATATATGTATATATATATATATATATATATATATATAGTTCCCTTCATCCAAGTCTGTATAACATAATCAACAGGTTAGATGTCAAATAACTATTACAGTGGGCCTTAGGAGGTTTTTAATGGTGGACATTCAATAACTACTGTTTTCCTATGGTGTGGTCTACCTGAGATTTAGATCTACCTAAGTTTGGAATTAAGCCCTAAAATTATCTTTCAAAATGGTTGGACGCACGGAGTGGATAAAACACATACATCATGATGGGGTCCACATAGCACTGACCACTAGCCACCTGGCTGTTGCCAGGGTCACTAGCCAAACCGCGTCCAATACGGTCTGGGTGTTGTGTGACTTGTGTCTAGAGCTGTACACGAGTCGAGTTGAGTCAAGTATTGCCCTGCTCATGCTCGGCTTGCCCTGGCCGAGGCCTACTCGTACTCGACTCTACTCGGGCGTCGAGCATGGATTCCCTGCTAGTGCTCTACTCGTCCGAGTATGAGTAGAAATCGAGTCGAGTCGATTCCGAGTTTTTGAGTCGAGTTCGAGTCCGAGTCCAAATTTGAGCCCATTTCAAGCAGAGTTTTCGAGCAACGAGTTTGAGCTTTGAGCCGAGTTCGAGTTATAAATTGAGATTCATTTGAATTTCAATTCGATTGTCAAATGGAATTCGAAGTTGAACAAAGCAATAAAATATATAAAATTATGCACATAATTTATGATTAAAAAACTTTGATAATTACATATTTACATTACATTGTTCAAAATGACAATTTATAACTAATAACCTCCATAAGAAGAGTGTCTTCTTGTATTGTCATCCGATCCATCGAAATTGCTATCTATTTTTTCATATACATATTAGTTCACTTCCTCTGAGTCAGAAGGTGAAGAGATATTTCCTTCATGCTCTTTTACACTTTAAACTAGATTTTTCAAACTTTTTTATGTGAAGAATTGTATGTAGTACCCAATGCCTTATAAAATTCACCAAGACGGATCAAGAATTTGAATTTGTTACTCTTTTTCTTCTTCTTGCTTGTCGTACTCGACCCTGCTTCAACATCATGTTGTCTTTGACTCGAATATCGCTGAAGTCTAAAAACATCTTCTATACTGCATTTTAAGGCGAGTTGAAATTGTTCTTCCTCCAAAGCTTTTAATCTGGCTTCCTCTTCTTCATCTTTTGTGGATGTCATTCGTATACTAGATCCATAAGCAGAAGGTTTGGATGGAGTTGAAGGTTTTCTATTCGAATCTAGGGCTTGAAAAAAATTTGGACATCCTTAGGGGCATTGGGACATGGTTTTGCATCACCACCTCGACATGACAAGTATAAGCGAAAGCGATTAGTCTTGTTCACAAATTTTGCGCCACACAAACCACACTTAATATTTATTTTTCCAAACCTTAGTGGTAATTCAATCAGGGAAGCGTAATCCCAAATGTTTGTCGATGGGTCAGATGACGACATATCTACACTCAATTTTTAATAAAAAATCAAAATATTGATAAATAATTTGAACTTAATATAGAAACAAAAGAAAGCAATATAAATGTATCAAAATTCAAAAATAAAAGCAAATGAACAGGTATATGTAAATAAATATCAAAGATTCAAAGTCTTCCAAACCACATTCCAAAAGGACCAACACTTTCATGTTTGCAGTTGCAGTAAAATAATATTACAGATCATTCAACTTTCAACCAAAAAGAATTGAAAAACCGAAAATAATTACTGATCTGCAGGTAGAGACTCGTCACGAATCTCAATCTCCTCTTCTTCATCATCATCATTCATATCTTCTCCCCATATCGAGCGCAACCAATCTTGCGTACAAATCAACGCTTTAACTATATTTGGTAAAAGTGAGCTTCGATACTTACTCACAACCCTGCTCCCTGTGCTGAATACAGATTCTGATGCCACTATTGAAATTGGTATTGATAATATGTCCCGTGCCATCACAGATAATGTAGGGTATTTTGATTCACTAACCCTCATCTTCCACCATTCCAACACATCAAATTCAGATCGCACTACGATTGGCTCCTTGAGGTACATTTCTAGCTCTGATTCCTTAGTATCAACTCCCATTCGTGCTTGTGTCAAGTATGATATATATTCATTTAGCACATTCAGATTACCAGGTACAGAAATATCCGCATCTCTACTTTCTTCAACACCCGCTGCAAGTAAAGTGTTAACATACAATTTGTACAAATCTTCAAGGGTTTGACGAACCTTAGACGTCTTTGTTGTCACTCTTTCAGTAGGATAAAACTCCATGAAAATAAAGCTAACCAATCTCATATTACAACGAGGATCAAGAACAATTGGCAAGGACATCAATAGATGACATTCGTCCCAGTATTTATCAAACTTCATCTTCATACCAATTGTCATCTGGCATATGAAATCTGGACCCGCACTGGCATTTTTTCGTAGAACATCCTTAATCTTCCAAAGAGACAGAAGAAACAGATTCGTGGTTGGATACTGATTCCCAAAAAAAATCTTTGTGCAATCATAGAAAACTTTGAGAAATGTGTGAACTTGTTGTGCTTTGGCCCAATTATCAGTGCTCGGCAACCAAGAATACGTTCTATTACGCGCCGCGTATTCAGGAAATGAAAGCTGTTATTCTATTGTCGTATTTAACATTTTATAGGTCGAGTTCTAACATGTACAGACATCTAACTTCAACTCTTTTTTAGATGGCACATTCAAACATTGGATGATGTCATTCCATACACTCAGTCTCGATGGCGACCCCCTTATATATTTCACACTTTCTCTTATGTTCTCTATAGTGTTGTCAATTTCTTTCAGCCCTTCTTGTACAATCAAATTTACAATATGGGCATAACATCTGACCTAGAATATTTTCCCTTCAAAAAATAAATTTCCTGTAGCCATGAACTGATTACGTAAGCATGAAATGACACTGTCATTTGTTGAAGCATTGTTTGAAGTTATTGCTGAAATTTTCTTCTCAATGCCCCAGCCTTCTAGACAACCGTAGATGCAATCTGAAATAAGTAAACCAGTATGTGGATGAGGAAGGTTGCAGAAGTTCAAAATTCTCTTTCATAGTTTTCAATCATTATCGACATAGTGAGCGGTTACTGAAATGTATCATTTTCTTTGATTGGACACCGTTCATAAATCAGATGTTAAAGCTATTTTGGACACTAAAGTCAAACTTCTTTCAGTTTCATCTTCTCCTTTTCGTACATCTTCATGCACTATGTCTGCACTGTAACGCGGGAATCATTCTCAGCCCGAGGGTTAAGGAATTGACAGAAAGCCCTAAACCCTTTACTTTTTATCATTCAGAAAAGTTTTTCTTCCAGAATCACTAATCTAGCATACCACTCATTCAACTTCTCTTTGTCAAACTTATGAGTGGACACTACGCCTTGGGAGTCGTCCCCTTCTGACTTGTAAATGACAGCGACTGTTGGTCGAGAGGAGGGAGTCTTGATCTCTTAGGACACGTCTTTAAATGTCTAATTAGATATGTCGTAGATCCTCCTAGAATCTTGCTGAGTAACCCTTTGCAGTGATTATACTTTCTCTTTTATACACCGTTAACTGTCACATCTTCAAAATCATCCTTCTTCCCTTTGCATGCAGTTGACGTGTTTATGTCTCCCTCTACGATTAGAGGAAATGTGGCTGATGCACCCATTCCAGGGGTATTTGGGCTTTCGTCTGACTAGTCATGTATAAAATAAAGTTCTCGATATGTTATACGACTATACCTAGATGGCTAGACCGCTAGACGAGCATACTTGCTTAACTGTTTAAATCAGTCACCTATTCAAGGTTGGATAGATTGTAATGGCTTCATTTTTCAATTTAAATGCTACGCCGAAATTTCGGCAGCATCTCCCCTTATCTCTCCAGAATATATTAATATTGTATTTGATTCTTATGTCAATCATCAACACAAAGTGTGGACATTTGACGACAGAAATAAATACATGAAACATATCCAGAGAAAAAAAGGAGAGACGAAACCAAAACAAGCATGTGCATTTAAATTGGAATAAATAAAGACATTACAATCTATCTAACCCTGAACTGTCCAAAAAGTGACAATTTGAGAATTTCTATGTATCCAAGAACATACTGAATCTATGTCTGGTAACATAGAAATCCTCAAATGGGCAACTGATTATCCAATACTACAATTAGAATAATACAAATAATTCATATCTATGCAAACAAAGGAGCATGCTGAAATTAACATTCATCATCTAGCTAACTAATAACAAAATGTAAAATGAAAAACCAAAGGCATCTTAAAGTGGTAGCATTCAATACTAACAAAGTAATAAGTAAACTATCATTTATAAAGTAAATTAAGAAACATGTAAAATATAACTATTAGGGCATAAGACTTCAATAGTAGATGACAATAATTAACATATTAACAATTTTTATATTAACATATTTCTATAGTAACATATTTCTATATTAATATATATTAACAATTTCTATATTAACACATATTAGCTATATTAACATATATAGCTAATATGTGTTTAGGGTCCTGATTTGGGCAGATTCTTATGCCCTATTTGCAGTCTAATTAGGATAGATTTAAAGGTCATTATGTGGCCCAATTTTGGACAATTTTTATGGGTCACCAATGGACATATTTATGGTTGTTCAAGGGTCCAAATTTGGACAAATTTATGGACCGTCCAAAGGTCCAAATTCGGCCAGTTTTCTGGACCGTCCAGAGGTTCATATTTGGACAGATTTATGGACCATCCAATGGTCCAGAATTGGCCAAATTTGAGGCAATCCAAGGTCCATATTTTGGACAAATTTATGGGCCGTCTAACAGTCCAAAAATGGACTGGTTAGTGGGTCATTTAGTGGTCTAGAATTGGACAGATACCTGAGCCATTTAAAGTTCTTAAAAAAGACAGATTCATGGTACATCCAATGGTCCTGGTTTAGACAGTTTTTTGGGCCATCAAACGGTTCATATTTGGGGTGGCTTTCGGGCTCATTTAAATGTGCGATTTGGGACAAATTTATGGTCCAAAGTGGTTGTTCAAAATGGACAGATTTACTGATTTAGGCTTCATCCTTGCTGTCCAAAATGGATAGATTGTGGGCCCTTCTCATGGAAAAAAATTGGATAGATTTGATGCCAATTTCTCCATCCATCTTGGGCAGAATTGAATCATAAATCGAGGGTTCCACTTGCAAAAAAAAAAAGGGAAAAAAGAAAATTTCAAAATAACCAACGCATACAATAATAAAAAGAAAAAGAAAAGAAAGTATGTATAAGGATTCACATGTGCGTGCAGGGCAGGGATGACGGACGAGTAGCATGGATGATCTGCGGCACCGGACGAGTGGCAGGGACGAGTTGTGCTACCGGATGAGTGGAAGGGACGAGCTCCGGCACCGGACAGGCCGCAAGGATGAGCGGCAGGGTCTAGTACCACCGGACGGGGGACAGGGGAGTGAGAGAGAGAGGGAAGAAAAGGGACGGCTGGATGGGTGCTGGGGGGGGGGGGGATTTTTTTGAATAGACGCTGGGAGGGAAGAAGGAAAGGGGGTTTTCAAACGGGCACTGTTTGAAAACAACAGGACTAAGGTTTTTTTTTTGGGGGCGGGTTATATATACGGGTACACGAGTCAAGTACAAGTCGAGTATCGAGTTGAGTACCACCCTACTCGTACTCTACTCGAAATCAAAACGAGTCTTAAAAAACCGACCATACTCGACTCTAACTCATGACAAGTCAAGTCGAGTCAAGTCGAGCGAGTAACCGAGCATACTCTAATCGTGTACAGCTCTACTTGTGTCGCTGCGCAAACTAAGTGGTGTATAAACTGGGTGTCGTGTCACTTGTGTAACCCGGGTCACACCGTAATGGGTGTTTCACTGATCGTGAGGCCCACCTTAATGTCTGTGTTGTGTATCCAGCACGTCCATTATTTTTTAAAGATCAATTTAGGATATGATCCCAAAAATGAATTTGATCCGATCTCAAGTGGACCACACCACTGGAAATAGTGGTGATTGGCCATTATAAACTTTTTAGGGGCCACACAAAGTTTTGGATCAAGCTGATATTTCTGTTTTCCCTTTATCCATGTCACTGTAACCTTATCAACAAGTTAGATGGCTAAAAGGCATTACGATAGTCCCTGGGAAGTCTTTAATTGTGGTTATTCAATGTCTACTCTTTTATGTGGTGTTGTCCACTTAAAATTTGGATCCACTTCATTTTTGGGATCATGCACTGGAATGATGTGTAAAAACTGAGGGATGACATAGATATACAGCGCATACATGAATGTGTGCCCGACGGTCAGATAAGCACCCGACTACTTTGTTACCAGGTAACCCTGATCAACTCTACCCATCAATCTCGGGAAAGCCCGACATTTCCAGGAACCAACCGTCCAAGAGGTCCACCTTTTATATTTGCACAGGGCCTAGATGCGTACCATGAGATCTACTCCGATCATTGGATGTGTAATCCTGTGCAGGGTCCAGAAACAGGCTCATATGTCATTCAAATGGGTCATACTAATAGAAACAGTTGGAAGAGACGTCCACCCTTGATTGTTAGCAGGCTCACCATGATAAGCATGTGAAATCTATTTCACCCATTGGATTCTACACCAGATTTTAGGCCTGATGGCTAGAATGCAGTCTCATAAATGATTCAAGTGGGGCCATACCAAGGAAATCATTTTTCAGGGTGAGCACTCCTTGTACATTTTTTTTAACGGTGTGGTCCATGTGAACCATTGATGGGGATGATTTCAGGACCCTGGGTGTAACATTGGGTAACTTGGCTAATGGAAGAGGTAGATTTTATATGAACACCATGGTGTGGCCATCCCAAGCTAGTAACTCATTATCCTCTTCAAAGTATCTTTTCCACAGGCATCATTCATTAGCATTAGATCAGACAACTAAGTTGGACATTGCATTTTCGTCCAACTAGCCATGCATTTAAAGAAAGCAATCCCTCTTAATTAATGAAAGTAAATGCTTCCACTGTATACTAATTTCATTTTGGCAGGGAAAAGGGGCCACGGCTTGGGTGGGCCCATCGTTGTGTTAATGTAAAATCAACCCCGACCATCAATTATGTCACCCCATATTAGATCAAGATCTCAAATTTCATCTCCATCCTTAGTTCAGGTCAACCACACGATTGGAAACATTGTACATGGAAAGGTTCACCCACCAAACTATTTCCTTTGGTGTGGCTCACATGAATCATGTATGGACCTGATTTTACAAACCTATGGTTAGTTTTGGTGTGACATCTAATGGATGGAATAGATTTCACAGTTTCATCATGATGAGCCTGGTAAAAATCGAGGGTGGATGTCTACCTCTTCCATTGGTGTGGCCCATCTGAATCATGGGTTATCCTAATTTCTTGGTTCTTTGTCTATAACTGGATTATACATATAATGGTAGGAGTGGATCACACATACACGTCAGAGTGGGTCCACGGAAAATCAGATGTGGGAGTCCATGTGGTTCCTGTTTGGCTGTTCCAAACACACTAGACACTACCGCTTGGCGTAATTTAATATGATAATTAATGCTCATAATGCTTGGCAGATAAAGAAGTGGCATTATTTTGGTAATTAATCCTCGTAATGCCCATAGAGAAGTGATTTAAACTAACTTTGGAAAAGAGTTGCCCGTTTGAGTCAGCCCACCATGGTATTAATTTTAAATCTACCCGAACATCAGGTGGGTGACCTCACCTTACAGTAAGGTTCAAAAAGCAGGTCCATCCTTGTTTCAGGTGGACCACGCAGCTAGAAATAGTTGTTAAAGAAAAGCTTACCTTCCAAGCTATTTACGTTCATGTGGCCTACTTGAAATATAGATGGACTTGAATTTTGGGCCCTAGACCTAAATTTTTAGTGTGGCATCTAATGATTGGAGTGGATTTGATATAATCTCTATGGTGGGCCCTGTAAAAATCAAGGGTGAACGTCTCTATTCCAACTATTTTCCTCAGTGTGATCCATATGAATCACAGGTGGGCTTGATTTTTAGGTTTTATGTCTGGCGTAAGATTACACATATAATGGTTGGAGTGGATCACACATACATGTCAAAGTGAGCGCCATAAAAAATTAAGAGAGAGCGTCCGCTGGAATTCTTTTTTTCCAATAAAATTCCAAGTTGGAGTAAAGTTTAATGTCCAACAAGCACGAATCATCCAACCTTTTTAGTAAAGATGATATCCAACCCGTCCAATGGGTTGGTCTTACTTTTTGTAAAACACCACAGCAACCATATATATAAGCCAGTAGGCTAAATACAATTTGGTTGATTTTAATGGTGGGAATTTCTATCTTAACTATTTACTATGGTGTAGCCCAATCGAGTGTTGAATCCACCTCAGTTTTAAGCCCTTGATCAAACATGAGGTGACCCACGTGATGGACGGGATGGATGTATTCCACATAAGTTCTTTCCTTCTAGGTCTATGAAAGCAATGCCCGATTACCCATAGGAAGGTCCTGCAAACTTTATACTAATATTCCGGATAGAGAGAGGTGTGAAGGGAGAGTAAATGTAGGATGGGATGTATGTTGTTATACATTTGGACCATCCAACTCAAAATCAGATCCATGCATTAGATAGATTACATGTCAACATGCCAGGAGCAAAAGAGAATTTGATGATCTTATGATCAATCATGTCAAATGCTTGCGAAAAGTGGTGGTTGTTAATAAAACAGTCCAACGATCCAAATTTAACATGCATACATACTTTAACTTGTACTTTCTTTACAAGTGTAGTTTCTTAGTTTTTAGTACATAATTTCTCTTTAATAAGTCTTAACTGAGGAGTGGCCTGGATCTTTGACATGCATGTCACTTTACATAACTATGATAGGCATTTTAAAATCCCTCAACGTAAGCATATGTTTTATATAATAGAGAAAATTTTCTTATTAAATGCGTACCTAATTGGACGAAAATGCAATGCTCAAGTAGTTGTGTGTGAGCGTTACTATATATGTGGGTGTGTGGGAACAGGTTTCATGCGAGCACATGGGAACTTCCCATGAGGTCGAGCTGCATGGGCCCCACCATGATGTCTGTTGAACATCAACACTGTGCACTTGATGGATCCCTTTTAAATTATGAGATGTCCCAAAAATCAGCTGTTTACACGGAACTCAGGTGGGCTATACCATTTAAAACCATGTGAAAACATGTCTAAAACATATAAAAGTACTTGGTGGGGCTCACCTAAAACTTAGATGCGTCTAAAACTTGGTCGGACCCCTCTCACAAGTGGGACACACATAATGGATGGGCTGGATTTGTGAACCACATCTCGGTGGGTCCAACAAATGATTATGAATGTTTTAATGGAGAGTAACCCCTCTAAACTTTGCATGTGGTGTGGCCCACAAAAGTCACGGATTGACTTGATTTTTAAGCCCTAGTCCCACCATGGAATGTGCATCTGACTGATGGGGCAGATGTTCCACACGCATCATGGGGGCCCACACAACTTGACCTCATGCGAAGTTCCCATGAACCCGACCGCATAGAACCTTTCCCATATATATTCGAACGTCAGGCGTGCGAGTTTATAAATGAAAGATTTAAATGCTACAATTCCTTGGACTGAGAAGTTGCATTGGAGTTGGTAACGAAATAAACATAACATATTTTAGCCATTTAAATGCTTCCTCGAAGAGAGGAAACAATTGCATTGAATGGTGGATAGAGGAGCCCACGCTCCTTCTCGATGGATGCTCAGACACACGTGTGGATCCTTTTCCATCCACACGCAACCACATATCACATATGCTAACATGGAACACGTGTGGAGGATCCGAACTTTTAATCAGATGTGTCCCAATGTTTTAAGATCTTCTGTCAAAAAAATCAGGCTATTTCAGTCTTCAAGGTGGTTTTAGCCATGCATTTGTTTTGTACACTGAAATGGCCTGATTTTTAGGCCAGAGGTCCAAACGATGTTTTGTACTAGAATGATCCAAACCGTTGATATGATGGGCATCACCGTCTTCTTGCCACTGCATCGACGCCGCGCCACTTGGGCTAATTATATCAGCATTCGGAGACACGTGTTCTCTATTTGGACCGTCTAATATGTAAGAGGTTTTGCTACAACATTCTCAACCTACTCTATCCGTTGGATCTAGAGCGTATTAGAATGATCCAAACCGTTGATATGATGGGCATCACCGTGGATGAAGATACCCTAAATACGAACTCTTAGATTTGAATATAGACCGTTTCCTTGACTATTACTTTCGAGGCCATTGATCGAAATTTAGGATCTTTTAATCCTGGAGATCTTCAAGGGAGCTACCAACTGATGTATATCTAGCAAGATCAACGATTTGGATCACCGTGCATGACTCCATATCACGCAAATAATCTCAACTTATTGTGTTGTCGTTGAATTCAATCGAACAAGTCTACACGTGTGAACAAGGGGCATATACTTAATTTTCGTACGTGGACATGATGCACGGGCATGCTAGGGTTTACTCAATTCAAGGTTTGATTAAATTGATGGTGTTCTCCTATAATAAATTGGATACTAAACATAAGATTCAATTATTCTCTCAACCATTTGTTACGCTCAGCGTTCAAGCTTATTTGTGAAATATATGGGTTAACCATTTCGAAAATATTCATTTTACCTTGTGACAATGGCATGCATATACAAACTTAAGAACTTTTTTTTTCAACATGATTCGCTATTATAATTCAAAGGTAAAATAGAGAAAGAATATATAAGCTAAAAGTGTTTTTTTATTTATAATTTTTATAATAATGGCACTCATGATTGGCTTGAGGAACAATGATTTGTTCGTTGCCCGATCAAGATTGAGCTTTATAGTGGAACGGTCGTGATGTGTGGGACGGTTGTCTCTTCATCCCTCGATTGGAAACCGGGCCTCATGGCAAGACAATTGATGGCGGGCAGATCTTCACCAATCTATTCGTTGTTCGGTTAGAACCAGGCTTCGTAGCGAGATGGCTGGTGACGTGACAACCTATTAGTGGTCTTGGTTGGAACCAAGCACGTGGCAAAACGATCGTGAATTGACTATCCGTTCATCGTCGAGTGTGGACTAGGCTTCGTGGCAAGACGGTCGGTAAAATTACCTACCACGTAGTAGGAAAGGCCCGCAGCCTTCTGTTCAAAACTGAGTGATATTCTTTGTGATTCAACGAATGTCATGGATGAATGGAAAGATAAACTAAAAACTAAAAATTAAGGGCCCCATGCTAGGAGTAGCGACGGGGGCTAAAAATAAATTAAAATAAAATAAAAGAATAAATGTCCATGGTGGACAAAAAAATAAAGCTAGGTTTAGTTGTAATAACGTGAGCCTGGAGCTCTTTGTGGAATATTGTTTATATAGGCTTCTAGTAGGTGGTAACCTTACATATTCTTCAGCATCGTGAAGGATTTGAATGATCGGTTGTGAAAATCTCTTTGATTCTTCCATATCAACGTGGCCTATTACATACGGTCACATGTACAAGTGATATACTCTAGCGGCATCGACTGAAGTCTTCACGTCACTAGAGTCCCACATTGGAAAGTTATTGTGATCCTTACGTTACTTGGCTTTGGCATCTATAGAGAGTATTTTTGGCATGACTCTAGCATTTAATACTGCATAGAGATCTTCTTTAATGAAATTCTGATATTTAATGCTAAGAGATAGACTTGCTTTAATGAGACTTGCGTTTTTGCAAAAAGCAATTTTTATAGAACTCTAGCATTTAATGCTCTCTCATATGCATGTCTTTAACTCCTCTTCTTAAAATCGTCTGCATCTCATATAACACGACTAACATGTGGTGTCTCTTAGACCGTTTATTTGAACACGTCAGATCAGATGTAAATAATACTCATGGTACACGAGTATGATTTCGCCCATCACGACACATGGCGGCATCTCATCGACCAACGTAAGTGTGCCAAAAACAGGTGTAAACACATGTAATAATACATGAAATGCATTGTATGTGTCTAAGTGATATAGAACCAATAGACTTTTAATTGATCCTTGCCAATGGTTAGGCTTATGACCCCAACACCAGCCAACTATAAGGTCTAAGGGCCTCATCATGATGTATGTGTTTTATCCAAGTTGTTCATCCATTTTGTCAGCTCATTTAAAGGCATGAACCCAAAAATGAGACATTCAAATCTCAAGTGGACCACACTATAGAAAACAATGAGATTGAACACTTATCGATAAAAACATTTTGGTGGCCACTAAAGTTTTATGTCAAGCTGATATTTATGTGTTCCCTTTGTCCATGGCTATAGGTTGGATGACAAATAAATAGTAAGTGGGTCTTAGAAAGTTTTTAATGGTGGACTTTCAATCAATGTTATTTTCTAGTGGTGTAGTTCACCTGTGATTTGGTGTAACACCCTGTACCTCTGGTACATGGTTGTTACCTTTTAAACCTGCATCAACCTAAATCAGAACAGATTAATCAAATAGCTTGAACTCAACTTATGCAGGGGGGGACCTTCAAGCACCATTAAGGGCCACCCATCAGAGACCCCAGAAGCTGGAATGCACCCCCATGTCACTCTAGAAGGTAACTTTGTCTAAACACCTTAGGTTAGAATAATTCCAACCCAACTAACTATAGCAATATACGATGGATCAACCTCCGAGGGCTAGTAAATAGTCAACCGAACACCCATTTCTCTCTAAGACCACAATAAGTGGTTGAAGTTTAATATCAAACCGATCCAACCATCGGATCAGCGGTCATGGGGCTAAATGGAGCCCGGGACGTGTGGTATGTCCCACCTGGGCCTCAGGTCCGCCCTAAAAATGGGCCAGTACCCCCTTATGGCGACTTATAAGATGTTTGGACGAATCAGATTCATCGTGACCATCCCGATGGACCTCACATAGTGTGCATGTGCATCCCATGCACTTGTGCACAAAGTGCACTGGAGTTATTGGCCCGGTCAAATGAGCTTAGACCAAGCACTTTGCAAAAAGTGAGAAACAAATGCTCTCCCACCAAAACAGAGTTCCAAATTGGCGATCTTTAAGCTCTTAGGTGGCCCACCCTGGCCACTTTCCAAACCATCAGAACCGTCCAACTTCTTCGTGGGACCCTCGTGATCAAAACCATATAGGCTTTTGAGCCCTTGTAAACGGACGAAGGAGATGGGTTACAACTGTCCAACACACCACATGTGGGAGGCAACCGAGAGGTGGGACCAATCTGGGATCGGTTGGATGGCTCACGATCGGTCCAATCATGCAATCTCATCCATCCATCTGCCAAAATGAGGCGTGCTCTCCCTTTGCCAAGAATAGCCCAACAAGGCCTGAAAATGGAGAAAGTAAGAGGAGACCTTTCTCTCTGGGGAAAAACAGGGGGTGGCATGATCTTGGCCATCCTTTGTCCGCGTCAGGATCCGACCGTTGGGAGCTCTCTCCCCAGCTCTATAAATGGAGGTCCTGTAGACCTCGGGATTCGCACCCAAGTGAGAGAGAAAGGAAAGAGAGAGGAGTGGCCGGTTCCTCCTATTGTAACTCGAGAGAAGTATCCACATAGCTTAGGTGACCATCTCTCCCATCTCCCTGTGGTTTTTAGCTAGGAGGAAGTGGCTCTTGCAAAGGCTAGTTTACAGCACCAAACCTGGCCCAGTTGGGGCTCGTTTCCATCTGATTTTAGCTACGTTTAAGGTCCAGATGGGAGCCTGATAAAGGCCTGGATTTAGCTCAGAACTGAGCTTCTGTTAGGCCTGCTGCAAGTCTTAAAACACGGCCATTGCTTGGCCGGTTCCCAGCTCAAAACAGAGCCCCAATATTACTCAGTCTCGGCCTGGCACACGGCCATTGTTGGCCTGATCTTGGCTCGAGACAGATGCTACAGTTGGGTTTGATTTCAGCTCGGAATAGAGTCTCAGCTCCAGTCCAAAATAGAGATCCAAACCTAACTGGTTTCTCAGTCCGTCCCACAGCCATTGATTGGCTTAGTCCCAGATTGAGACAGAGTTGTTTTCCAACCTTGTTTTGGGGCCTGATCATAACCATCATTTGGCTGGTTTCCAACTCGAACTACGGTCGCTATTTAGGTTTGTTGTCTGCCTAAACCCGGCCATTGTTTGGCTGGTTTCCAGCCTGATACAGCCATTGGTTGGCTTGCTTCCTGAGCCTATTTCAAAGCTCTATTGAGAGCTCAAAACAAGGCCCAACTGAGACCTGAAATAGTGCCCCTACTTAACTGTGTTGCAGCTCGAAGTGGAGCCATTGCTTGGCTCGACTCCAGTCCCAAACGTTGCTGTTGCTGGACCGAATCCCAGCCATTTCTCTAGACATGTAATCATTGTGTAATAATGATGTTAATCCTATCTAATACAATTATATATCGTTTAATTTCACGGACTAAATAGGTTGTAGCCCTGAATCCACTTTTTTATTTTTTGGAGGACTATAATGCCCCTCCATTACAATTGTGCTTTGTGCATCATGCTCTCGTCTCATAAAGTGAAATGTCCTTTTAAAAAGGATGCGGACCCCACCCCAAACTAAAATCCGGTCCACCTTTTAGCTGATCCGATCCATTCATTTTTATCGGACAATTATGAATCGACGGAAGGGTTTTTCCAGTTCTATGTTTGAAGCTCTCTGTGGCCTACAACTATATTAACATTGTGTGTTAATTCTAAATTGTTTTCTTCTCTGTGGTCCATCTGTGATGTGTTTTACCCTCAAACTTAGGCCAACGACATAAAATTAAGTCCCCCCACATGTGGACAGAATGGATTTGATTCAAGACAACCCAGTGGGCCCCATAACAATCTCAGGACACCTTTTCATCTTTTTAAAGACAAAAATGCACCTTTATGATAGTTGCTTCTCGTACGGTGTTATTTGTCTCAGAAGGACAAAAGGGGTTTGGAAGGGATATTTTTGGCCCCACAAAAATAAGAAAGAACGGTCATTGGTCGATCTAATCCATTCATATGATTCGAGGGTCCCTGGGTTATCGAAGGGCGTTGATTTCATCTTCATTAGAGATCGTTGTGGCCATCAATAGAGATATCAACGGTCTTGCCTCTCAGAGCTGTTTTCTCTGGTATTATCTGCTCCTGATGTCTTCTTCCCTAATTTTTGGAGCCATGCCAAGAAATTATCGAATTTCAAAAGGAGATGCACTGTGAATTTTAAATTAAAAAAATGGTCTAAAAAGCCATTTGAATTCCAAAAGGCCAAATTTGGTAGCATTCAAATTTATTTCTGGTAGTTATGTTGGAGAGAGGGGAGCACCAACCTTAAAGGTAATTAAGATTGTTGTGTCACTCCCATGGGACCCACTTCGGCGAGCATCTGGCGTCATTCCGTCCATGCCATCGAGTTTTTCGTGACTTGTTTAATTTATACTCTTGAGAAGGGTTGTACTCTCCCATGACAATTGGTCCTTCTATGGGTCCCACCCTCATCATATCCTTCAGTGGGCAACATTGTAAGAAAGGTGGGTCTAACATTTATTGTATGTGTTTTTTATCGACTCAAACGGATCCATTCCAACGAAGATCCCGTCAGAGCAACACAACAAAAGATCCACATGGACTAAGCTTAACAATGATCTTGAAAAAATGCACATCAGAGATAGATACATGGACTGCGGATGACAGATATTTACCAAGGACCTCTGTTATTAATTGTGGATGTCTGATATTCGCTATGGTATGCTGATATTCGTTGTTGGACCACTAATATTCACCTTAGACTGCTGATATACACAAGGGACTATTGATATTCAGCATGGACCACAAATATTCACTGTGTTTCGGTGATATTGGCCGTGGATCGCATGATATCCATAGTGAATATTGGCGATCCACAACACATATTAGCGGAACATAGTAAATATTGGCAGTCCAAGCTGAACATCAGCGGTCTACAGTGTATATCGGCGGTCCATAGTAAATATCCATCTAATGTGCAAATTTTTAGCGAATATTGGCGATTCACTATAGTATCCTAGTGAAAATGCACAAATTATGTCCTTCAAAATGACAACCAAAATCTGTTTTGGATTATTATACTATTATTATAAGTCTAATAGCCCAAGCTTTTTTCCTTTTAGGTAAATAATGGCATTTTGACTCATATGTTGTTATTATAATGTAAAGCTAGTATATGAATGAGTGAATTGATCTTGCAAGATTGGCGATTCTAATATGGTCATTGTGAGCAATGAAATTAGATATAAGGAGCTCGTATCCAATGTGCATAAGATTATGAACACAACACCCGAGGATTATGAGGTTAGAATGAATGTTATTTACGCTTTGCTTAACAATGTATCACTTCGTCTACAAATTATAAAAGACGACGATGATGTCATGGCGTATATGATTATCGTCGGCCATAACCCCATACTTCAACTACCTTTGTTTATAGAGGAAGCCAAACATATAAATTATATAGTCAAAGAACCCGTCTTCCTAGATATGAATGAGCCAATAACAAATGTGGATACCTCTGTATATAGAGAATAGTACATAGAGGTTATATCATCGGATCGTACAGACATCGCTAACCCATCAATCAATGCACCTGTTCAAGATCTAAGTTTTGATAGTCTGGACGCGCCGACTTTTCACTCTCCGTCTCATGAAGAGAATAAGGACATCCATAATATTCTCTCTTTTTCTGCGTTGATCTATTGTCAGTCTGATTCAATATTTTTGATATTTTCCACTTTAGACAGATGATTAATGCAAAGTCCACCTCTCTGAACCTAAGCATGGTGCCATGAAAGTCAAAGTCAAAGTATAGGTCACCCATGTGCCCCTGCATTAAGCAATACATTAAGGGTCCATTTGCCCTCTATTCTCCTTCATCAAAATTAAGAAGATATCCAAACTAACTTTTCCTAAACATCTCCCTCTTGATAGGGGAGTTGTTGAAATCCTCATTTACAACACTAAGAAATGCAGAGGAGCACTTTAAGGATACCTTCATGTTATGGTAGTCCAGGCAAGGGCCAGGTTCCCCCACCTTGCAAACAGATTATGTAGCATACGAAAGACAAAATATTAGATTAAAAAATAATCATATTTACAAATGACCGCTTATATTAATAGAGGATTGTTAATATTCATTGTAGATCACCGATATTGACAGTGAACAACTGATATTCACTCTGGACCGCGAGATATTAATAGGGGATTGGTGATATTATAACATCAACGGTCCATAGTGAATATCAGCGGCGCACCGTTAATATCGACGATTCATAGTGAATTCCATTGATATTCATTATGAACCACGGTATGTGAATATTAACAATGGCCTATTGATATTATTTGCGGTCCAAAGAGAATATTAGCGGTCCTCCATTAATATCAGATATCCACAATTAATTCTCCTAATATTCACTATGGACGTCGAATATTAACATTGACATGCTGATATTATTTGCGGTCTATAGTGAATATAAGTGATTCACTATTAATATCGGCGATGCACAACGAATTCTAGTGATCTTCACTGTGGATCGCAGTTATTAATAGTGGCACACTGATATTATTTATGGTCCACGGTGAATACCAACAATCCACTGTTAATATACGTGGTCCATGGTGAATATCAATGGTTTGTAGTGAATATCTGCGATCCATGTGGTCTCACCATTCAAACAACAAAAAAGGGACTCCATGCTCCCTTCCCTTTCACAAAGTCCCATCATTCATACAATAAGAAAAACCCACAACATCTATAAAGGAACCATCACACCCTTCTTCCTTTCAAAAACTCCCACCATACTCTCTTATCTTTCACAAACTTCCACCATTCATTCCCACTGACAAAGACAAACTAAAGAAAAAAAAAATCTTACTTTTGCTAAGCATAGCTTCCATTTTGGAGATTGTGGACGGAAAACTTTTTTTTTTTTTTTTTTTTAATTACATCGGAGAGTGGTCTATGCGTCACTAGAGCTTGACTGAAATTTTTTATCGTTGCCCAGAGAGTGTGGATTCTGGCCATACAACTACCAACTGCCGAAGAAGCTTCGGCTTTGTGTGGTTGTAGGAAGTGAAAAAAAGAAGAAAAAGAATAAGAAATGGCCAAATGGCCTCGTGTGGCAAGGGTCCCATGTTTTGAATACATCCATATCTAATGTGGGGCTCATTGGGTTATCTTGAAACAAATCTATTCCGTCCACATGTAAGGACTTTTTATTTCATGTCAACCCCCCAATTTGAGGGTAGAGCTCATTAAAAATTGACTACATAGGCAAACAATTTAGAATTAGTGCAAACATTAGTGTGCTTGTGGGTTACAAAAAAAATCAAATAGAAAACTTAAAAAATCCTCATTTGAATTCACGGTTGTCCGATTAAAATAGATGGATCATATCAGCCAAGGGGTGGATTGAATCCTTATTTTTGGCAGGGCCTGCATTACTTAACAAAAATATTTCTCCTTCTAATATGAGAGCCTGATGTACGAGGAGCAATAGTGGTATAGGGACGGACACTTAGGATCTGTTGAGTTGTTGTGAAACAAATCTATCTTGTCCACTTACAAGGGATTTTTATTTGTTTTCATCAGCCTAAGTTTAAGGGCAAAATTCACGACTGATGGGCCACACATGAAAAAAAAATTCAAAAATAATGAACAGCGTTAGTATAATCGTGGGTTATAAAGAACTTTAAACAGAAGATTGAAAAAACTTTATTTAAGGTGGTTTATGACTGCCCAGATAAAATGAGCAAATGAATGGAGAAGGCCTACCAAGGCGTAAGCTACATTTAAGTTTTCGACGGCGCCACGTCCGTCGGCAGAAGTACCTTCCAATCTCTTGAGAGAAGATCCTCCTTTCTGTCCACGGAAGATCCTCCTGTACGAATGCTCCGAAACGTTTAAGTATGGTGATCCTGCAACCACCACGTCACAGCATGGGAGCAATTGACCAAAAACCCTACAATCATGGATCAAAACGTTAAGTACGGTGCTCCTGCAATCACCACGCTCACAGCATGGGGGCAATCTGGACCAAAAACCCTACATTCTAGGAGCGTAGAATCTAGAATATGGACGGTCCTGGTTATCCCCTGGGATGCAACCCCATGGGAAAGGACGCAGATTAGTGAGTAGTAACTCTTCGAGCCCACTGTTATGTATGTGTCATTATCCAGGCCGTCCATCCGTATTTCACCCCCATTTTAGGGAACGAGGCCAAATTGTAAGCATATTCAATCTCAAGTGGACCACACTACAGGAAAGAGTGGGAATAATGTCATCCACCCTTCGGACGTTCTTAGGGCCATATTGATATTTATTTGTCATCCAATATGTTCATGAGGTCACAGAGGCATAGATAAAAGGAAAACATCCAAAGGAAAACATAATTATCAGCTTGTTCAAAACTTAGGCGATTGTCATCCAACCTACTTATAAGGTCACGGAGATATAGATGCAAGGAAAACATAAATATCAGCTTGATTCAAAACTTCTATGATCCTTGGGAGTTTTCAACGGTAGAAAATCATATGGTACGAAATCTTTCAATTTTAAGATCATGTTCTAAAAAAGAGCTAAAAAATTGATGGACGGCATGGATAAAACACATACATGACAGTGGGACCCACAAAGTTGACTCACCACGCGCAGCTACACATCGCGTTCAGGTGAAAAACCCACTACCGTACTGTACCTGTGAAACAGATACGGAAATCATGCAGTGAGTAACTCTAAACCCCTGTGGGACCCACCGTGATGTAAGTATTTTATCCACTCGGTACATCCGTTTTTTTCAGATAATTTTATTTCAATATATTAAAATTAAATTATATCCAACTATCAAGTAGACCACACCACTAGAAATAATAGGAATTAAATTTTTACCGTTGAAAACTTCTTGGAGGCCACAGAAGTTTTAGATCAAGCTGATTTTGTGTTTTACATTGATACATGTCTGTGTGACCTTATTAACAGGTTGGATGACAAATAAACATTAAAGTGGACCCTAGGAAGGTTTCAATGGTGGATATCATTATACCCTCTGTTTCCTATGACGTGGTCCACTTGAGCTTTGGAAATACTTAAAGTCTGATATCATGCCGTAAAATGAGATGATAAATCGGATGGACAGAATGGATAAAGTAAATACATTACAGTGGGTCCCACATGGTTTACTTAGTACGATATAGCGTACTGAGTTTTGAGTCCACAATCTTGTCCCAAAAACCCACCACTGGGCACCGCATCCTCCAAAAACCTGGCATTTGCTATCAAAATTCAAAGTTACGGAACGCTGCTGCTGGTTTTGATATCCAGGATACAGGTGAGACTCCCCACCTAAGACGTAGCAGTAACTCAAATCGGAACCGTACAATAAATGGGACCTACTTCAGATGGATTACAAGCCAAAATTCGACTGAGAATATGATATAACTTACTTATTTTTGAATATGAAGAAGTAAACCGTCCAAACTTAACAAATAAACGTCCATTAATCAGAGGATAGATTTATTCAAACTAAATGACTATATGAGCTATCTGCATTGGCTTCTCAATTTGGGCGGTTCAGATATGAGGTAGATTCCACGTGTACGATGGAAAGCCTCACCTATATCCGATGCAGCTCTATTCAAAAGCCAGCAGCTGTCAACCTCCCTTCGTTGCTACCTCTCCGTCTTCAATAAAAAAACAGGGGAGAACAAAGAAAAAAACGAAAAAATGGCCGGCGAAGAGGCCGCGGACGATACAGCAGATTACTTTCGCAAGAAAATCTCCCACTCAAACATGGTCTCTCTCTCTCTCTCTCTCTCTCTCTCTCTCTCTCTCTGTAGCTTGAGAAAGAAAGTGAAGAAATTCCTTTCGATTTTTATCTTTGATTTGTTTTTCCTTTCTCTGTTTAATGGATTTGAGAGTGTTGGGTTTGCAGAGAGTTGCTCAAACGAAGGAGATATTGTCGAAACAAGCGATCCAAACCAAAGAAATTTTGTCGAAGCAAGCCGAAAAGATCGCAAAGCAGGCCGAAGAGCATGAGCGCTTCATTAATAAGGTTCCTTTCTCTCTCTTTCTCTCTCTCTAACTTTGGGTAGTTTTAGGGCACGTTTGGACGCCTGTAAATTTTTCAAGTGGTAAATGATTTGCAGATGTAGATCATTTACAATCTGTCCTGTTTGGCTTTAAGCTGTAATTTGTTTACGGGTAAATAGTTGTCTGTGTTTGGATAGACTGTAAGTTGTTTATAGGGATGTCATTTGCCACTAAAAGTTCAAAATTATAGCCATTAGGCTTAAATGATTTGCAGGAAAATGAAATTACAGCTTTTCAGACGGATTTTCATTTGTGGCCATAAGCTGTAAATGATTTACAGTCATTTTTCAGCATCCAAACACCGCTTGTAAATCATTTACTTGTATTTCATTTACAGCCAGTGCAATTTACAGGCATCCAATTGTGTTGTTTTTTATTCGTGTACTATATGTAGAGGTGTACATGAGTCGAACTGAGTCGAGCTTGGCACAGCTCGGCCACTAGCTGACCCCCAGCTCGAACTCGGCTCGGTCCTCGAGCCTGACTGGCCAGGTCGGCTCAGTTCGGTCAGCAGCTCGGGCCAGTTCGAGCCAAGATTGAGCCGAGTTCGCCTGTGCAGCATTTTGACAAACACATGAACTGGACCTTCAAGCACCTTGTAGGCATCATCAAAATCAAGAAAAAAGATATTTGTTTCGTATACATACCTTCCTTGCCACCAGCCGACACTTCGTTGAGTCATTTCATCGAACACTTGGTGAGCAACATCAATATCAAAGTAACCAAGTCACCGATCTGGTTCAATCCTATTCGAGCTGGGGTTCAATCCGAGTCGAGTCGAGCTCGGGCAAGCTCGAACTCAGTTCGAAATTTTTTCGAGTTAAAAAAATCAGCTCGACTCGGCTTGAACTCAGTTTCGAACTGAGTCGAATCGAGCTTTTTTGAGTCGAGTTGAGCGAGCTAACCGAGCTAACTCAGTTCATGTACAGCCCTAACTATCTGTTTGAGTGATTGCATTGGCGTGGTTTCAATTTGGATTGCTTATTTCATTATATATGTTCCATTTCCTAATCGTTTGTGCGATTGCATTGTTGCCCAGAAATCTGTTTCTCCTACCAAATACCTGTGGTTCTTGCCTCCTCTTTTTGTGCATCCATTACATGCTTCTAGCAAATTAGTATAACTACTTCCCTGAAAAAGGGACATTTTGCAATGTTGGATGTGGGCCTGTGGGCAACCACTAGTGGGTGCGTCCTATATGTTTTCCTCTCTGATATTCCTTTTTCAATTTTCTCTCGGAATTTAAAATTTTAAAATAAAAATTCAATGAGAGTAGGATTGGGGATATGGAAAGAGACAAGGGATGCAAAAATGGTTATGTAACGGCCATCAAGTAATGCTAACGATGGCCATTGTTGGATGTTATGGGGCGGTAATGGAAAATGGCCGGGAATGGTTGTTGTGGGCCGCTTATATATATATATATATATATATATATATATATATATATATGAGAGAGAGAGAGAGAGAGAGAGGAATGCTTTGGTGCGAACCGTCTTACGTGAGCACCCGTGCGCACCTTTGCACCCGTGTCATGGGCACAGAATCTGAACGGTCAACGTGATGCGGCACCCCTTGAAACATCACAAGCCCAACTTTCAGCCCGATACATAACTTTGGTGGCCCATGGAAAAAGGAAACAAATTCCTCCCTTGATTTGCATTTCTCTTAGCTATGGCCCACGGAAGTTTTGGATCAGGCTATAAATTGGGCTTGTGAGGTTTCAAGGGGTGCCACATCACGTTGACTGTTCAGATTATGTGCCTATGACACGTGTGCAAAGGTGCTCACGTAAGAAGGTGCGCAGGTGAGCATTCCTCTCTCTCTCTCTCTCTCTCTCTCTCTCTCTCTATATATATATATATATATATATATATATGAAAAAAATTTCCTACATGAAATGACTTGTAGTTACATGTGACAGTTGCCATTATTGCCACCGTTACCGTTATTGAATACCTTAGCAAGTGATCGGATGTGATAGGGATAAGCTCTACCTCATCCAAATTTCTCCCATATCCTCCTGATCTTTCTCTTTATAAAAAGAGAGGTATTCTCTCGTTAAAAGCTTCCCAATCGAGAGAGTTTCTCATAGAGAAAATAGAGAGAGGAATAATACCCATTGTCCATTAAGGCCCGCCTCTAGACAATCTAAACCATTAATCGTAATCCTGGGACCATCTTAACTGTATAATCAAAGGAGTGATCGAATCCTCTCCACTCTTGTAGTGATTAGACATCTTTGGCTTTGTGCAAAGGTCCCCAAAATCATGTAGATATTGTCAGATCTTGTGGGTCCACGCATCGTATCTGTTTTGGTGATGGTGTTGATGGGTTTCCTTTTGGGTTGTGTTTTATGTTGATGTTATCACACTTGTTACATCATATGGATAGTTATGTCTGAGTAGTGGTCCAATAGGAATTCTTATTACTTTGTTAGGGTGAAAACTCCCTCGGGGGACCCAGGTGGGTCCACATATGATCATGCTGGACCACTGGATGGGAGGAGCCTATTGTAAATCACACATGGCCCTGAATTCACCCCAATCGGATGTTCAAAGGAATCCTATTAAGACCCTACAAGCTGATATTAACTTTTTTACTCCTAACATCTGTGTTGCATGCCATTAATTGGATGGATTTGATCATTGAATCATGGCATATTGGGGTTGCATTCAGTCAATGGTTGAACCCGTCTATGCAACGGTAGTTAGTGATCGTAGGTTTGATGCCTAGGTCACAAATGAATTTGTACTGGAATAAGGTAAGAAGAATGCATGCTGGATCATTGCTCTTGCTTCTTCTTCTTCTTCTTCTTCTTCTTCTTCACATGCAACCTGGCTCTATGTGCCAACATGACATGCATCTATGGCATCCGAGCAACGGATAAGGTGGGTCACACCATCAAGATCACCTGGGACAAAAGTCAGGCTGGTCAACTCATTAGGTGGGCTGGGCGACACTTGCACATTTGTATCAGACAGTCGGTAGGTCCAGTTTAAACTGTCCATTGTTTTGTACAGGCTGTCTTGCTTGCCTACCTGATTTTTATGCCAGGGGATGGGCGGGGCCCACATTATGCATGGCTTGGTTGTCCTTCACATGTGCCGTTTTTCACATTTGGTGTTGTGTTATGTATGAAGTTCATGTGCAATGGGTTGTAGGTGATGAGTCATCCTTTTTGTGTTAATTTCATCATATTCATTTCATTTCCTAATAATTTGGGTGATTCTGTTTTGGGGCTTTCATTTATGCTCCTTTTATATTGATGTTGCTGCATTCTGATACACTTTCAAAAAAGCGTTTGGTATATTGATGGTTTTTTACGCTGATTTCACTACGTATGTTTCATCTCCCAACTACCTTAGGTGATTATATTGATTTGCTTTCTTGATTTTCTTTTGGTTGTTCTTGTGTTGATGTTATCCCATATTCCCATTTTGTACGTTTATTTTGTTTCCTAATCATCATGGCTGGTTGTTTTGATGGGCCCTCTTTTGGCTGTTCATTTGTTTTCATTCGGTATGTCTACAAATCATTTGGATTGTTATATTGATTTCTTTCAGGTATTTATGTTGCCTTTATATTCGTGTAAATGAATATATTGATTGGTTTGTGTTATGTTTTGTTCTTTCTCTGAGATTTAGGTGACCCATCTGTTGAGTGTTCTTGGATTCGGTGCTTTTTGCTTCCTATTGGGATCCAGTAAGTCATGGTTGTTTGCTTTTTGGAGGATTTGGTTCTTTGACCGTCATAAAGACAACTTTGAATATTTTAGTTTATTTATGTTTTAATTTATATTCTTCAGGACCACATGACATTCCATATGTATATTGTTTGTTCTATGTAACCTTTGTTCCTCTCCGATGGATATACTATCGATACAAGAAATGGCATTACTATCTTCTGGTGAGCATTATGGCTGTAGCAGTTCCTTTCGACATTTTCAATATTTTGTTTGAGCTACAATCACTTGAAATTGATTTAAATATTTTCTTTAAACATAAGTGGGTGATTTGGTGCGGACTTGGGTTTAAACAAAGCAAACTCCCCATATTTTGGACTAATCTTTAAAATGTTTCAAGTAAAATCCATAAAATTGAATATGAATAACATGTTAAGAATGGGACGTTGATCTATGTCCATATCTTGGATTATGAGAAACGGAAAGTCATATCTGCATTGCCACGGAACCTTTAACATCAACCTCTGGGTGGTTGATGGGCTTGATGCTTGGCTTCCTATTTGATCTTTCTCAATGTTTGCTTCCCAACCATTGGTAGAGAATTTTATGGACATGAAGTTGGTGAATAGGAATTTGTGGAGAATGCCAGCAGTAGCATTCCACTAAACACTGAACAAAGCCTGAGAGGAACACCTGAAGTATAATAGCATATCTCTACACTTCAGGTTTACTGCATTTTAGAAATGAGTCTGAATTATGATTTACCAAGTATTTGCTATTGGATAGGGCAATTCCTATATCATAATGACTACACTTGATTTTATTGTTATCATCGAGTCTTTATTGCTTATCATTGACATTTATTCAGTATTCTTTTTCTATAACTAACTTCTACATTATCCTAACTGATCTTGGGATGTTGCAGGACTTTTGCTACTATGCTAATACAATTTTCTTGGTTATGCTTCTATTATATCCAAGAAACGAAAAGCTTTTCATGGTTTGCTTCTCATTCGCAGAAGTAAGCACACACTTCTTGTTGCTTTCTGCATCATTACCATCAACTTGGCAATTTATATTTCTTGTCACAACTTGTGGATTTCTGCAGGGACCTTTGGCGTGGGCATTGATTGTTTGGCGTTGTAGCCTGGTATTTAGTTCCGTCGACAAGATTGTGTCTGTTCTGATACATCTTTTACCTGGTGAGCAGTTCTCTTTCTTCTTCTTCTCCTTCTTCTTCTTCTTCTTCTTCTTCTTCTTTTTTAATTTATTTAAATTGTTGGTGTTAGTATTGTGCTTGTCAATAAAATTTATTCTATGTCATATTCTTCCGAAAAGAAGCCTTGGTCTTTTGTTAGCATGCATTTTCTCAATCACTTGGAAAGAGACCTTTGTGAACCAGCTATGATCTGTGACTAAGAGAAATCCTAATAGCACACTAGTTCCCATGGGACCTCTGGTGAATGTATACAAGATCCACAACATTTGTCAACTGTTTCATACCATATATGGGCCATGGAAATCCATCTGATCAGTTTTACAGGGCCCAAAATGGGTGGTGGTCATTCTTCTTCAAATTGAGCAGTTATTCTTCAAGTAGCCTGTTTTTTGGGCCATGGCGAATGTATTGTGTGGCTTGTTAGACGAGTTGTTCATATCTTTACCCATCGACAGTTCACCCATTCCCATGGAAACTCATGTACAAAAGCGTATGCAGGAACCACCCCCCAACCATCCCAAGTCCCTACCCTAAGGAAGGGGATTCCCTTGGCACTGGCCAAACTAGTTGTTTGTGCCACTTATGTTTAGCCAATTTCTTCAAAGAAGAAGCCAAGAGCCTCTTGTTACGAAGAACCATAATTTCCTACTACAGCTTTTGCTTAAAGAAATGGCCAAGAATGTTGTTTTAACTACTCTTTCTTGTCAATACTGAGTGACGTTGCACAAAAGAATATTCATGGCAAGTTGGTAAAGATCATCTTGGCGACTGGATTCATTCAACTGAGTCATTATCCCCAGGTGCAAGTCATTCTCTTTTACTTGGATTCAACCTTCACCAAGCATAAAAAAAGATCATTGAACTGGTATATGCTTGGTTGTGGCGGTTAAGAAGATTGTCACATGGAAGAACTAGTGTGAATGGACAATGACTCAGGATGCAGTTTGCTAAATGAGTAGTGACTGTTTCAACTCAATCAGCCATGTACGAGATCCTGAGAATGAAGCCTATAAAGGAGTATTCTTGATTCATACTGTTTGGATCCGGATTTCAAGTATGAGCTCCAAGCAAGGTTTCTTGAGCATTGGTGGACCATACTTGGAACTAGGGTGCTCCTCGATGCCAGAACATTGCATGACATTGCTAGGGACTGATCAAGCCAATAGTATCACTCCGTTTGAGGTCATAAAGTAGATGGGCCTATAACTGTGGGAGTACTATTAGAGTCGCAATCTTAAAGCAGTGCGCCTTATAGAGTGCTGTTGGACTTCTCTTCCCACAAGGGTGGCTGCAGGGGAAAATTTATGATGTGTGATAGTGATAGGCTTGCAGCTAGGAGGGGAAAGGAGAAAGATGTTGTAGAGAGGGTAGGGGGACATATAGGTCCTGGAAGAGAGACCATAAGCGTAAAGTATGGAATTAGGGGTGGCAGTGGGGACCAGGGGCTCTAGCCCTGGCCTTGGCTCTAAAAGTGGGGTTTTCAATGGGCTGGGCCTAGCAAACAATTTTGAATTGGCCCAGCCTGAAAAAAAAATCAAAATCTGGGCCTAAGACAAGCCTAGGCCCAGTCCATTGACAGCCTTGCCCACAAGGCTGGGGCAACCTTGTAAAGGAAAAGAGAGGGTAAAAAGGTGGGTACGAAATGGGTGCAAGTCCTAGTTGCCCCTCCAGTGGGTCCCATGGTGCAGGTTCCGCTCCAAAAATTCATGTTTATTCCCAAATTAGGTGGCATCAATTTATAAAACAAGATTGTATCAGTTAGCGTGTAAAAAGGAAGTATTGGTTCCCAAGTCTGCAATAGAATGGTTTATCATCTAATGGGGGCACCCACAGTTTGGAGTGAGTACATTAGCCTTATGGAAAGTTTAAATAGCGCATCCCGAGACTAGGGAAAAAGGGATGGATGGCGATGGGCCTTTGAAATGAATTGTGCTTTCACTGTAAGTTCATTTTACTCATTGTTAGCTGGAGACTCTAACAAGCATTCCTAGCCTGGTCCTGGAAATCGAGTTTAGGCTAGGACCAAGTTTGGGGGCCCAGGCCCCGGCTCTACGGGGCTGCCCAGTGCATTGCCACCCCCAGAGATGATACAACCTTAGCTGTAGAAAGCATTAGGGAAGCAGGAAGAAAATTGGGTGTTGTAGTGGGAAGCATTTGTCCCGTATCGGCCGATACGGGCCGTTACGGGCCCATAACGGTAACTTTTTTTTTTTTCATTTTTAGCTCATTTTTTGCTGTTTTTTTGAAACATCTTGCTTCCAAACTGTTTCTCACTCCTTCTACTACTAATTTCGACCAACCTTGGCTAGGTATTTGAGATAAAAACACATTATATTATGAATTTTCTTGAATCAAAGCTCGGTGGGCCATTTTTCAGAAATTCGTCAAAAATAAGTATTTATACTTTTTTTAATATGTTTTGCTGTTTTAATCATATCATATGATGTGTTAATCATAGTAGAACATGTTAACGTGCATTTTACAGATTTGGGGTGCCATTTAATAATTTTTTAATATTTTTTTCTATTTACGCATGAATTTTGACCCCTTTTTTAAAATTCGAAAAATCAATTTTTAATGGTTGTTTTGCTGTTTTAATCATGCCATTTGATGTGTTAATCATAGTAGAACATGTTAATGTGCATTTTACAGATTTGGGGTTCCATTTTATATTTTTTTAATATTTTTTTCTATTTACGCATTTATTTTGGCCCTTTTTATGAAAATTCGAAAAATCATTTTTAATGATTATTTTGCTGTTTTAATGATGCCATATGATGTGTTAATCATAGTAAAACATGTTAATGTGCATTTTACAGATTTGGGGTACCATTTTATATTTTTTTCTATTTACGCATTTATTTTGGCCCTTTTTTGAAAATTCGAAAAATCATTTTTTAATGATTCTTTTGTTGTTTTAATGATGCTATATGATGTGTTAATTATAGTAAAACATGTTAATGTGCATTTTAAGATTTGGGGTGCCATTTTATATTTTTAATATTTTTTTCTATTTACGTATTTATTTTGGCCCTTTTTTTGAAAATTCGAAAAATCATTTTTAATGATTCTTTTGTTGTTTTAATGATGCCATATGATGTGTTAATCATAGTAGAACATGTTAATGTGCATTTTACATATTTGGGGTGCCATTTTATATATTTTTATATATTTTTTTCTATTTACGCATGAATTTTGGCCCTCATTTGAAAATTCGAAAAATCATTTTTTAACGATTCTGTTGCTATTTTAATGATGCCATATGATGTGTTAATCATAGTAGAACATGTTAATGTGCATTTTACATATTTGGGGTGCCATTTTATATTTTTTTTTATATATTTTTTTCTATTTACGCATGAATTTTAGCCCTCAAAAATAATTGCAAACACCTAAATGTAAGATATTTTCATATTACATTCATTCTAATATATCTATCATTGATAGTAGATAGTTAGAAAATTAAATATATGAATTTTGTAGTCAAATTTAGGTTATCTGGTTCATAAATTCATCAGACAGTCCGATACAACTTCTCACCAAAGAGTGGACCGTTACACCACCATAAACATGTTCCAATTTATAAATGAATGCATATTTGGAATGCTTAGAATATTCCGGATTTAATCCATATTTTTGCAAAAAAAAAAAAAAATGCACCGTTACGGGCCGTTATGCCCCCGCCCAGGCCCCGGCTCTATGGGGCTGCCCAGTGCATTGCCACCCCCAGATATGATACAACCTTAGCTGTAGAAAGCATTAGGGAAGCAGGAAGAAAATTGGGTGTTGTAGTGGGAAGCATTTGTTACGAGTTTAGCAAGTGTAAAAGGAATCTGACATCTAAGGAGCAAACCCCTGGAGGAATTCTTGACAAGTATGCAATATGCATTTGGTAATATGCGTGTGGTGAGGACAGCAGTAGGGAAATTCTTGTGTTTTGTAATAGTGATAGGCTTGTGACCAATGACTTGAAATTCCTGTGAACGGTGTAATTTTTTTGCCAAAAAATATGAAAAATATGGATTAAATTTAGAATATTACAAACATTATATATATGCATTCATTTATAATTTGAAACATGTTTATGGTGGTGTAACGGTCCACTCTTTGGTGAGAAGTTGTATCGGACTGTCTGATGAATTTATGAACCAGATAACCTGAATTTGACTACAAAATTCATATATTTAATTTTCTAACTATCTACTATCAATGATAGATATATTAGAATGAATGAAAATGTATACATTAGGTGTTTGCAATTATTTTTGAGGAATTTCTCGAACATACCTGTGGTCCTGTGCAGTGTGGTGCACCATGCACGTGACTGTGATAGTGTAATTCCTGTCTATGACTTGTCATCCTCAAGTCAAGAATATTAAAAAAAATAAATTAGTAGTGTCTGATATACTCCCCTGCAACTTGATTAAGGATTACTTGATTGGTTGTCAGGGGAGCTATTTTAAATACAAGTTCGGCAGTGTCAAGTGTGTGCATGGCTTCTTGCAATAATACTGTTGTGAGCTGTCTGCTGCAACAAATACTTACCTTAACACAAATATATACTCACAAGTCACAATCACAAGTCACCACCAAAATGAAAATCTGCTTTTTTGTGGTTGCTCGACCTCCACATCATCGTCATCGTCACCATCAGGCTGAGGCTGTCCAATAGGTGTAGGTGCTACATATCCATAATATCCAGTGCCAGAAGGAAATACTAGATCAACGAAACTAGAGGATGACTGATCCTGACTAGGCAACGACTCTGACCCGGAATAAGGATATCCACCAGTGCCCGTCGAATAGCCATACTGGTGCCCATACTCAGGCTGTTGAGAATCTTGAGATTGAGAGTGCGTCTGCTGTGATGAGTAACTTGGATTTGGATCTGGATATCTATAATCATATGGATATTGATCGGGAGGGCTACTCCAACATGAATGTGATGGAACAGGCTCAGTATAACCATCATAATTCAATTCACCATAAGAATATCCATCATAATAACCAAGACCATGAGCCTGCCGATGTTCCGAACCTCTCGGACTCGGTGCACCACTAGATGTACCCACCTCCTGCTGGCTGTATTGTGACTCGGTACACTCATAAGTCCGACCTCGTGTACCACCTCGTCGCTGTTCATCGACATCGTGATCTGTAGACGGCTGTATAGGGCGCTGAGCAACACCAGAAGTGCCAGCACCAGGGGCAGGGGGGTCATCGTCTTCATCCGACACGGTCACGCTACCACTGCTCGTACTCTTTTGTTGATCTTGAGCCGTATCTGTACGTGGCATAAACGCGGCCCCTCTTACTGGGTCCAACACATCTGCACGACTCTCTTGTTGCGCTCTGCGTATTTCTGGGTCATCAATTTCCAATTCTTCACTATCCTCTTCAATTTGCTTTTCCCTTGTTTCCAACCAAGGTAGAAGTGGGTCATCCTCATCATAAATATTATCCAAGTTTATTGGACAGTAGTCTCCGTCATCAGTAGCTGTAATGCTCCTATGATGTCGTCGCATTCTTAGTTTTATATTGTAGTGCATGAAGACAAGTCTATCTAATGTTCTATGCAATCTATTCCTATTCTTTGAATGAATGAGCGCAAAACAACTCCAATTCCTTTCGCAGCTAGAGGAAGATGTTGTCTGGCTCAAAACTTTTACTGCAATTTTTTGGAGAGCCTTCGTACTCTCTCCGAAATTAATCCACCATTCGGCCGGTTGCAATCTAGATACTGCATGCTGTGCAAGAGCATCTCCAAAGCTACCAAGGCGATTTCCAAATGTATCTAATTCATTTAATGCCTTTATTTGCAGATCTAAGTCGCTCTAATCTCTTTATCACATTTTTAGCCCGACACGAACTTCATCATCCGCAACAAATGATTGGGCATATCTATACCTAGGATTTAGGTAGTAACTGCTGCATGAAGATCGTGATGGAGTTGGTTTGTCCATCTCTTGTCGATCATCTTCCAATAAGTCTGCCAACTTCTACAATCACGTTGAATTGCAAGCTTTACCTTATCCATGGCATCATATATGAAGCCCATGGTAGGTGCTTCATCGGATTCAACAAGGACGGAGTACCCTCATTAGTGGCTCCATCACCTTTAGGATCGCCTTGACCTTCTTCCAATATTTGTTGTCCCGTATGGTGTTCACAACTTCGACCGGTATTCCTGATGTCTTCTTCCCATGTTTTGTGTTGAGCCATTCTCGGGAAGCGAACATCTCACTCAACTCTTCTCTATGCTGGAATAAACTCTCTAATGCTATAAAGTTTGTTGCGAATCTAGTCGCCGCAGGCCTCAACAACTCTCGTCCTTTCGTAAACTTTCTCATTATTGCAACTACTTGATTATGGTTGTAAATAAATGTCGTCACTTCCCTTGCCCTTTCGACCATTTCCTTAACATTCTTCTTCTTCCCAATATCTTCCAATATAAGATCAATACAATGGGCAGCACATGGTGACCAAAAAAGATGTTTTCTCTTATCCATCAACATATGTCCTGCAAGCTTATATGTTGCTTCATTATCTGTCACAATTTGCACTATATTCTCCTCTCCAATCTCGTCCACAACTTTATCCATTAGTCCATTAATATAAGTAGAATTTTTTGTTGCCTCTGAGGCATCAATTGACTTGTGGTATATAGTTCCTAAGTGGCAGTATACCATGAAGTTGATCATGCTGCGTCTGGTTGGGCCAGTCCAACCATCACACATGATTGTGCATCCTCTGGCTTGCCATACAGGTTTAAAGGTAGCCACGTATGCTTTCACATCCGCATACTCTGCATCTGTCCATTTCTCCCTAATCTCCTTAGCCGTGGGAGCTTTTATTCCTTCACCTGCTTCTGCTGCTGCATCAATTACCACCTGCCAATATGGAGAATTGGCTGCGTTAGGAGGTATGTTGGCATGTATAAATAACTTTGCTGCTGCTCTACCTAATTTCTCAACGGAAGTTCTACTCCACATTTGTTTTATCTTCTTTTGTTTAGTTGATTCTTTCCTAAATAGGATTGGATCAATAGAGGGTCTCCTAGGCTCATTTACTTCTTCATCCAAACGTATAGGGGCATCATGTGAAGATGTCTGTCGTCGGCTCCCAAACATACGTCGTAACCCACCAAACCTAACCCCACCCCCACCTGCAGAAGCAGTTGCACTTCCAGTTGCACTCCCACTCCCATTCCCCCCCCCCCCCCCTCCTTGTATCACGCACTGACCCATGCGTGCCAAACATGCGGCGACGTTCTTCCTCTTCACGAGCTAGACGCAAGCTCTCTCTCCTAGCTATAGTAAGTTCTCGATCTGAATCTTCGTCAGAATCAATAATATCTTCATCACGAATGCCCATATATTCAGGACCAAACATTTCCTATCGAGTTGCATCTAAAATATCATCTTTCTTTTTTTGTACAACAGCACGATTACCCTTCGACTCATCCAGACTAGCTTGCATTAAAAGCATTATCTCTTTCGGTACTCTACTACATGGCGCAACTTGACCCTTTCGATGTGCCAAATGTTGTTTGAGACGGGTAATTCCACCAGTCACTAGTCTATCACAATACTTGCACTTCATTTGGTGCCTAGTACCACCAACCCTCTCACAATGTTGCCATCCAATATCATCACTTACTTGTTGTTGGCCAGACCCAGACATTTCTTTAGGCTTAGGTAGACACTAGATAATTAGATTTGAGTATAAGTGTATGACCTATGTTAATAAAGATGATTTTATATTCTAACTAAACCCTAAGAAGCTCTAAGGCAAAACCCGTCCAATATAAGCAAATAAAAACATGAAGTCACTAATTCGAAAATAGAAAAAAAATTATAAAATGACACCCCAAATCTGTAAAATACACATTAACATGTTCTACTATGATTAACACATCACATGGCATGATTAAAACAGTAAAACAATCATTAAAAAATTATTTTTTAAATTTTAAAAAAAAGGGCCATAATTAATGCGTAAATAGAAAAAAAATATTAAAAAATTATAAAATGGCACCCCAAATCTGTAAAATGCACATTAACATATTCTACTATGATTAACACATCATATGGCATGATTAAAACAGTAATACAACCATTAAAAATTGATTTTTCGAATTTTTAAAAAAAGGGGCAAAATTCATGCGTAAATAGAAAAAAATATTTAAAAAATATAAAATGGCACCCCAAATCTGTAAAATGCACATTAACATGTTCTACTATGATTAACACATCATATGGAGTGATTAAAACAGCAAAACAATCATTAAAAATTGATTTTTCGAATTTTAAAAAAAAGGGGCAAAATTCATGCGTAAATAGAAAAAAATATTTAAAAAATATAAAATGGGACCCCAAATCTGTAAAATGCACATTAACATGTTCTACTATGATTAACACATCATATGAAGTGATTAAAACAGCAAAACAATCATTAAAAATTGATTTTTTGAATTTTAAAAAGAAGGGGCAAAATTCATGCGTAAATAGAAAAAAATACTTAAAAAATATAAAATGGGACCCCAAATCTGTAAAATGCACATTAACATGTTCTACTATGATTAACACATCATATGGAGTGATTAAAACAGCAAAACAAAAATAAAAAATTAAATTTTTGAATTTTAAAAAAAAGGGGCAACATTCATGCGTAAATAGAAAAAAATATTTAAAAAATATAAAATGGGACCCCAAATCTGTAAAATGCACATTAACATGTTCTACTATGATTAACACATCATATGGAGTGATTAAAACAGCAAAACAATCATTAAAAATTGATTTTTTGAATTTTAAAAAAAAGGGGCAAAATTCATGCGTAAATAGAAAAAAATATTTAAAAAATATAAAATGGGTCCCCAAATCTGTAAAATGCACATTAACATGTTCTACTATGATTTACACATCATATGGAGTGATTAAAACAGCAAAACAATCATTAAAAATTGATTTTTTGAATTTTAAAAAAAAGGGGCAAAATTCATGCGTAAATAGAAAAAAATATTAAATGGCACCCCAAATCTGTAAAATGCATATTAACATGTTCTACTATGATTAACACATCATATGAGATAATTAAAACAGCAAAACATATTAAAAAAAGTATAAATACCTATTTTTGACAAATTTATGAAAAATGGCCCACCAAGCTTTGATTCAACAAAATCCGCCAATATAATGTGTTTTTTCCTCAAATATCCACCCAAGGTTGGTCGAAATTAGCAGTAGAAGGAGTGAGGAGGAGTTTGGAAGCAAGAAATTTGAAAAAAACATCAAAAACGGACCTTAAAATGCAAAAAAAAATGGCCGTTTTTCGACCGTTACGGCGCTGACCGTTACGGGTGACCGTTACGCCCGTATCGGCCGATACGGGTACAAAAATTGGTAGAAGAATCTGACATCTAAGGAGCAAACCCCTGGAGGAATTCTTGACAAGTATACAAGATGCATTTGGTAATATGCGTGTGGTGAGGACAGCAGTAGGGAAATTCTTGTGTTTTGTAATAGTGATAGGCTTGTGACCAATGACTTGAAATTCCTGTGATTCAGTAATAGACGAGTGATTAAGAAAAATTGTGGTATGTAAAATTCTGCCCCTTGATTTGGCCTTACCTTTGAAGGGAGTGAATGATGAATGTGGAGGTGGCTTCTTTCCTGGTGTTTGAGAGGTGATTATGACAAGATTTACATATTTCATGAAGAAAAAGGGGAGGGGAGTAGAACTACTACTTGCGGGAGAGAATTTCCAAAGTTCATCTTCTTAAATCCGCCTTCTTTTTTAGTCATTCTTGAATCCACTGATGCTCATTGGATGTTGGGGAAGGATGGCATGCCTTCTCATCTGTGGATGTTAATGGAAACTTGTAAGGATCCCAAATTCCCAGTGGATTTTGTTTTTGTGGATTCTTCTTTTGTATGGGGATTCCTTGTCCTCTACCAATCATAAAATTTGTGAGAAGAGAACAGCGTAAAGGCGACAGAGTTGGTTTCAACAATGACTGATGACGATATAGTGGACGCAAGGAGATGGATGATTGGGGAGAGGTCGTGACGAGAAAGAAAATAATTGATCCTTCTAGAAGATTTTCCTAGTATACCTTGTTTTGAGTCAACTATTCTCTTTGAATCCAATATTGATGAGATGATTTTTCATTGAGATTTGCAAGGTCAGAGATGCTTTCATCCCTAGGTGCAAAGAGACAAGAAGGCCAAGAAGTTTTGTCACCATTTATGAATAGATGCAAGAATATGCAAGAAGTTGATAAAGCCATTACATCGATGGGTGGCAGTAGTTTTCAGGAAAAGGCCGAGAGTCCAAATAATAATAAATAAATAAACAAAGAGGATGGGGTGAGGTGAAAATTTTCAGAGGAAGTACGTCCTCATCTGATGGATATGTCTCCTCCGGAAGACCAAACTTAGCCAAGAAGAGAGGAGGGGGTTGTGTTGAGTTTGTTGGAATCATGATAATGTGTTGTGCTTGTAGGATTAAAAGAACAAACAATTAAGAGTCAAGAACTCTGTTCTTTGAAGTGGTGGTGGTGTGAATCCTAAAGCTAGGGCTGTCAACAGTCTGGGCCATGGGCTGGATTTTGAACTGTTCGGGCAAGGCTTTCGATTCGGGCCTTGTCAAATTTTTGCATTTGCTAGGCCCAAGCCTGGCCCATTGACACTGACAGCCCTACCTAAAGCTAAGCAACATGGGAAGATTGTGCTAAGAGGTAGAATGTGGAGAAGATTAAATGAGGGAAACAACAGGTTATTGTCAAGGAAAATCCTGCGGCAAAACAAAGAATTAATTATAGCTCGTCTGGTTGGCTGATGAAAGAGAATGTAGACCTTATCTTCCATTTGGGAAGTTGTACTCAGATGGTGATGAAATGGGGCAAATGTGAAAGTCCTAAAGCTAAATTAATTGGCTTCTATCCTTCATAAATTAAAAAAAAAATAAAAATTGACATCTATTTATTAAGGTCTCATTTGAAAGAGAGGTGGCAAATTTTAAGAAAGAGTAGCTCATCTTGGATTGGTGCCTCCATGCTGTTTTTTTCATGGAATGTGATAAGGACATCCAAGTACCATGTTAGAGGGGGGTTGAGCCAGTATCTTTATAGCTAGACGACTATTACATGGGGGCACACTTGGCCCAATTCACATTCCTAGCTACATTGAAGACCCCACGTGCATATTCGTGCATCTTTGAAGACTCCACACTGGGAAGATGCCCGTAGGCTACATATATGTGCTTGATGGACACATCGGACCATTAGATCGAGTGGACACGATGATCAGACCGTTGGATCATCGTCATTGGACATCTCGATTGTAGACCCCCATGGGCTACGAAATAGTTTAGTTATTTAGTTTGCTTACATGTTTTGTTATTTTTGGCATAACTCATATTTGTGTTGAAAGTAGGGAGTTAGGAACAACTTTTAATTCATTAAGCGTCTTTATGTTAAGAATCTTATATGAGAGCGCATTTTTGTAAAATGTCTTTTATGAGACTATAAAGGGTTGGACGTTCCCACCCTAGCCAATATACATGTTATGAATGAAAGAGATTTCTCTCATTTTGCTTTGAGATTGAACAAAATTCCATCCTGTGATTAAATTGGTGGTGCAAAACCACAGGAAGCGATTTCCTAGTTATCTTTTCTTTTTTTCTCTCTTCTCAACAGGGTATCATCTTCTCATTTTCTTCATCATCTCTTCATTTTTTTTTCTTCTTTGTTACGATCCAAACCCTAATCCACAAACCTTAATTTCCAAAGCTCTCAATTTTTTTTTTTAACAAAAACCTAAATCCCCAAGATATGAAAATCCCATCCAAATCATAAATCCCTATTTCTCACAACCTAAAACCCATATTCCCCAATTCTAGAAACCCAAAGTCCTAAAACCCCTAACCCAAAATCTGAAATTCCAACCTGAAACCTCCCCAAAATCTCAACTCTAATGTTCCAACCTTAATACCTCTAAAGCCTAGATACCCCAAACCAATTTCCCCCAGTACCTAACCTTTAAACCACCCTAACATGTCAAAACTCGTACAAGTCATGTGATTTCCATTGAATTCAGATTTAACCTTATGTTAAGATGGGGGTTCTATCTCCCATAGGTCCTGGCTAATATGTAATTTATGAGATTCACATTGGATGACTTGTTGAGATGTGGAGCCACATCTAAACGGCCGCTCGACTGGTCGAGTGGCCGACTTGACCAATCGTGGATTGGCTCGGCTCAAAGTCCAGCGAGTATCGGTTTTTTGGTTCCGCGGTACTCGACCGGTCGAGGCCCATGTTCGACCAGTCGAGGGTCCGCTCAACCAGTCGAGCACCCTGCTCGACCAGTCGAGGTTACGCAGATTCGTTTCCAGATTTGATGCGGACTGCGGATTTTTGAGTCGGTTTTCGCAGAGGTGCGAAAGGGTAGTTGCCTAAACTATAAATAGGGGTCCCTAGGTCTTTTTTAAGTATAATGAGAGTTATTCAAAGGTGTGGGCAAAGGGTTTCTCTATACTTCTAAGGGAAGATGTTAGTATATTGCCTTGTAATCTTCGTTTTTCTTCATAGTGGAAGTTTGCATCCGTGGTTTTTTAAACCCTTGTTGGTGTTTTTCCACGTATATCTTGTGTTGTGATTTGTTTGGAATGCTTTGATTCTTTTTCTAGTTTATATTTTTTCTTGTTTATCATTTGTGGGTGAGACCTGAGATTGGATCTCGGTTCACTGCGTTGTTGGCATGTTGCGCAACATAACTATCATAGGCTTGAATATGGACATGTCATGAATCTAAAGATTTTGAATTTATGGTAAATTAGCTTTATTTTGTTGTTCCATTGCTCTAGTTAATCTGTCTTTTAATTTCATGGCATCATATTAGGTTAGATCATTCTGTCCTGCATTAGAATGAATCCATGTTCGCGGAGGGCCACATTTCAGACTTGATGGTATCCCCCCTGTGCACGGTTGATAGAGACCTTTTGGTGTTGGGCTCTTGCGTAGCAAAAGTTTAGGAGATCGACTTCCCTACTATCGCTAGTGATTGTTTTGGAAGTCAAAGTTAAAAATCTATGGTGGGATGCAGATTGATGAATCTCTCCTTCTATGAGTTGATGGAAAATGCTTTCCAATCCATGTAGAAGAGGAGGTTTTGGAAGCTTAGGATGAGTATCAATAGAATGGAATGAAGGAGAAGATGCCATTGTTTTCCAAAAAGATGAGAGGAAGAAGATGATTAAGTGGTGGCATATTGGAGTTTCAAATGGATTAGATAGATTTATCATTGAAAAGGTATGGTGTGGGAGCAATGTATCACATGTTAGTCAAGATATTTGAACATGTCAATGCTTTAGAGACTAGAGCCCTAGCTAGATTTATGGATGATTGCTTTAGAATCTAAAGGATTTACAATTAGTCGGAATAAAACAATGTATATGGGGTGTAATTTAAGTAACAATAGGATTGGGAACAAGGAATTAGCTAAGATCACCAATGAAGAAGTTTCCCAAAATGACCGATTTTGAGATCTTGGGTCGATAATTCATGAGAGTGGAGAGATTGAGAAGGTTGTTACCCATAGAATTCAAGCGGGGTGGAGAAATGGAGACATGCATTGGAGTTCTATGTGATCGTCACGTACCACTCGAATTGAAAGGGAAATTTTATAGCTTGGCTATAAGACTAGCTATGCTTTGTGGGTAAAATGTTGGGTGGTTAAGGAACAACATGTTCATAGGATGAGTATAGCTGAAATGAGGATATTGAGATGGATGAGTGTAGCTGAAATGAGGATATTGATATGGATGAGCAGTAAGACAACAAAAGATAGAATGAGAAATGAATGCATTGGAGAGAACTTAGGAGTAACTCCAATAGTTAATGAGAAGAGGGAAAGTAGACTTGATTGTTTAGTCATGTGCAATGGGGACCAAGAACTATGCTCGTGAATAAGTGAGCGAGTACAAGTAGAAGGGTCTAAAAGAGCAAAAGGGAAGGCCTAAAAGGACATGGGTGGAGGTAGTAAGAAAAAGACTTGATGACCTATGGTCCTTGATAGAGTGGAATGGCAGGAAAGGATTCATGTAGTCAACCCCAATTGTTTGGGACAAGGCTATGGTGATGATGATGATGGGCTCTTTGGAGCCTACTTCCGTCTTGCTGATTTGCTCACTGCTTATAGGTAGAAATGTATCATTTGCAATTTAGAGTTCTAGAGAATATTGGACAAAGCCGGGCACCTCTGTTGGCAGGTTATATTCTAACCTGTAGACAACTCCCCCGAAACAATTCTTAGGCAGCATCATCAATAAAACCAAACACACAACGTTCATTATATATTAATGCTTGCTCTCCATTCATATTGATATGCCGAATCTTCTCCACACACATGGAAAAGCTTAGATGCCGGAATTTATCTTACAACAATGCCCCAAACTCAAATAGTTGTAATTTGGGTTGCATGAATTTGAAGCCAAGAAACCCTTAGCAAATACTCTTAGGGGCCATTTGGATGGGAGTAAATGGAGGTAAATGGGGGAACTTGAGAGTAAATGGATGTAAATGGCATTTGAGGTATGTTTGGATGGGAGTAAATGCATGAAAATGAAATGAAATGGGAGTAAATGGATCTGTAAATGAAATCCTCCCTGTGAGAGAGGATTTGGAAGTAAATGTCTTTTTGGAGCTCCCTTGGAGAGTCGCACAAGTAAATAAAGGTGGAATACGCGCATGTCTTCCATGCATGTGGCATGTTGATGATACTCTGAAACAATGCAATTATTGACTACATCACTAAAATCACACCAATAGAATGATCCAAATCGTCCAAAGGTTGGCCATCTAAATGATGGTTAAAAAATGTTGGCAAGTTGCTTGTTTGTTATCCTTACGTTTGTGGCCCACCCAAGGCTTAACATTTCCTGAGTTTTGGTTGAAGTATATATTCCAGTGGGCTTATTACAATCATTTTGTTAAATATCACATATGTACACTAATTTGGGATATTAAAGTTGATGATGATACAAATCGAGTGATGGCGCTAGCAGAGAAGTTCTTGGATCATTTTGAAAATAGCAAAAATGCTCAAAACAGTCTGATATGAGATTAGACGGTTTGATTAGATGAGTTAAGTGGGGGACTCTCAAATATACCCATGATTGGATCATTATTCAATAAAGTGTCTACACATTGTATCTAGATTGTGTCTGGATTCGTTATATCTAGATTGTGTCTAGATTCGTTGCATATATACTGTGTCTACTTCGAAATGTGAAATATAACAAGAACTAAAGAGTTAACACAAGCAATATATGTAAAATACTGCCTTATTAGTGTTGATTTCATGTCCCAATAGGCTCTACCAACAAGGTTTACACTAAGAAAACCAAGCCGAGAACTTTTACTAATATGTAAGAATTACCAAGGCCCCCCTTTACTCATTTGCAAGAGTTACATATTTATAAACATAAAAATATGAATCTAGACACTTTATTCTAGATACAATGAACCTAGACACAATCTCGATTCAATGAATCTAGACACAAATTAGATATAATGAATCTATACACTTTATTATAGATGTAATGCACTTAGATACAATCTAGATTCAATAAATCTAGATATAATCTAGATACAACAAATCTAGACACTTTATTATAGATGCAACGGACTTGGACACAATTTATATTCAATGAATCTAGATATAACGAATTTAGACACAATCTAGATACAATGATTTCATGCACTTTATTGAATAATGATCCAATCATGGGTATGTTTGTGAATCCCCCACTGAAATCATCGAATCTAGTCATCCAATCTCATAAAAGACCCTTTCGAGCCTTTTTGCTATTTTAAAAATTATCTAATAACTTTTTTGCTAATGCCATTGCTCGATCTATCTCTTCATCAAAAGTTGATTTAGGATATCACATATGTTCGAGGGAATGTATTGAAAAATTCCAATGCATTCCAATTCCTCCCATTACTCCCATCCAAACAGAAAATTTGGATTTCAATTGCATTTCATTTGCTCCCATCCAAACACAATTAAGCCATTTACTCCCAATTCATTTACCTCCAATTTGATTTCCTATTCATTTGGCAAGTTCCTAAATGAGCCCATGGTATTCAATAATGGTAACAATCGACCATTAAAACCGTTATAGTTATGGGCCACAACAGCCTGATAACAGTCGATTTTTTTGAAGGAAAAAAATCTAAAAATATTGGGAAAAAAAATACTAAAAATGAGAGTATTCCAAATATGCATTCTTTTTTTTTTAAAACATTCTTTGGTAATAATGTTGTCTCTGGCTCTACCTGATGATTTTATTAACTCGAGAAGTTTAGACTGACTTTAAAATTCCTATATTTAATTTTTGAAATATCTAATATCAATGATTCAATGTAAATAAGATTATATGAGCATTAATCTAATGATGATAAAATTATAAATGTATATTTATATAACCATTTAACACCATTTTCTCAGGAAATTCGAGGAAGAAAATTAAATATTAAATTCAGATGAGTAGTGTGAGGCAGAGTTGGGACCCACTCAAATCTCCCCCCCCCCCCCCCGCCAAAATAAATAAATAAAAACAAAAATTGAAATTCATGTAATTTGTAGAATTCATCACACTAATGCATGTCCATAACCATTTGAAACTATTTTCTCTAAATAAATTTGAAGAAAAAAATAAAAAATAATTTTGGATGAATAGCATCAGGTTGACACCATTTCCCTCTAGAGATTTAATGATTTTTTTTTTTCTTTTTTCATAGATGATTTAAGGAAAAAATTAAAATTAAATTAGGATGAATAGTGTTGGGCCGATTTTGGACCGTTTCAAATCCCCTAAAATGGGCCGAAATTTATGCAATATGTGGTATTCTCCATCTAGTGTATATACCTGAGCATTTAACATCATTCCCCTCAAGAAATTTGAGGAAAAAAATTTAAAAAATAAACTTGACATTGTTCATTCTAAAAATGATATGAAATTACTAGAAATACCAAAGAAAGAAAAGAAAAAGAAAAAGAAGAAGATGAAATACAATGATTTTATGCATGCATGTGTAGATGTAAACTCTTTACATCTATTTGAACAATCTACACTCTAAATATTTTACAAAAAATAAAAAATGACATTTGTTGGAAATTATATAAAAGCTAGCGAAAATGCAAAAAACAAAAAAGAAAAGAAAAAAAAAAAAAGTATACAAGGATGGTGAAATTGAGCACAAATCTAGCAAGGTTTGGTCGATTTAGTAATATGATGTTAAATCGATATATTTATAGCAAGAAAAAACAATTTCATTTTTAAAAATAAAGGTGAGAAATTTTATCTAATTTTCATTTTCCTCCAAATTTGGCCATAGATATTCGATTCTTTGAAAACGGCTTAAATCTTGTGTTCTAACCTTTATGAATTGAACAAATCTAGTCGAAATTGGTTTACAAAATAGTCCCAAGAAGCAAAAATATAAAAAAGTGGAGGAGAAATTGTGAAAATTTGGAAAAAGTTCCTAAAGGGGGCTTAATGCTTATATATGCGTAATGACCCTAGGCTGTTGCGCTGGACCATAACGGTCTGTTGCGGTCCATTTTTTTAAAAACATACCATTACGACCCCATAACGCATAATGGCCCAGACATTCCCATTATATTTATGGCCATTGGAGCACCGTTTTTTTAATACCATGGAGATCACTAAGGCAAACATTTCTGCAGATGAGTAAGAAGACTTTTCTTTAAACTGTATTGCAACATCTTTTCATCTTTTCATACAGCTTGGCTCTTCCCGCGCATGTATCTTGGCTCCATTGATTTTCCATTGCGACTAATGAAGTGCTGCTGCACTGTAGGGATAGTTTTCTTCACCATTCGTTGGTGGGACCCGACGATGTTTGCAGCCGTGCACCCGGAGGGAAATGCAGTGCATCACAGAGCTTCATGGCCTTATGTAACAGAGAAGTCCCACCTGTGGATGTGGCTGTTTATCATCCCTTTGGCTGCTTACACCCTCTGGCAGCTTCTTTACTTTCTCATTGTTAATGTGTTGCGTCGACAGAGACTGTTGAGGGATCCTGAAGTAATGACTTCGTACAGGTTCTTCCCTGCTCTTTTTTACACCTCTCCCTATCAAATAAACTTGAATTTTCAAAAGGGGAATAAGATGGCAGTCTGCAGTCTCCTTTTGGCTTAGGCAATAAGACCAGTGTATTGGGTGTGTTACCCTACTGAAAATGGGTGGTTTCTATTACTCTCAGCAAAGACAAGCCTGTGTGAGCTTACAAACCAGATCTCATCTTTTCAGGTGTCCAGTTATCTAATCGCCCAACTCTATACCCCCTCTTTTGTTCTCCTGGAAATGCAATGCCCAGTCCCTACTAGTGATGGTTGTTGCAGGCCATCATGTAATGCTGGTGGGTCCCACATGGATAGACGATGCTGCAAAATCTCCTTTGGACATTCATAGCCTTCCAATCCTTGTCCTTAAAGTGATCAGTTGAAAATAGAAAATGTCTGTTGCTCTGTAATGTATGCGGCGGGCTGTGGAAGGTATTTGCTCAGTGAAGGAGACTTTCACCCCATTGCATACCCGTGGTGAGGCCCACCAGACAAATGTTTTGGATCACAGGAAAGTGAACTGTGCTGTTGTGAGAGAATACAAAGTTTAGACTAGGCATTGCATGTGTCCTCCTCTTTAGTCTGCAGTGCTGGTTTTGACAGGGAACTCTCCAAGAAAGCAAAGAAAGCGAATAATGTGTGGTGGCGTTTGAGCGGGTTGCTCGGGGACCAGAACCGAATGTTCATGTATATATTGCTCCAAGCAGCTTTCACCATTGCGACCATGGCCCTCACTGTCCCCATCTTCCTGTCGTATGAGATGCACGTTACATTCCAAATACTCAAGGTCTCCGCCTCCATTTGGAACGGTGGAAGCTTCCTTTTAGAAGTGATGCCAAGGCAGGTGGTGCTCAAGGAGGGTAAGAAATTGGAGACGAAACCCATACAGCAGCAGCAGCAGCCAGACCAGGCTGATGTCAAATAACCTGAACCATCGTTGTGACCGGTCAATGACGGTGATGCCCATTGCCCGATAACATTCTGCTTGAGCCGCTGAAATACCGTATGTTTTATGCTAATTTTCTATGTAGGACGACCACTTTGAATGATGTTTCTCCTTCACTTTTTTTATTATTCGCAAGTAGTGTTAATGGCTAAGTCATTGAACGCTCGAACGTTCAATTTCTATGCACGCATCACACATTTAACAGGTCTGAACTGTTCATTAGCTGACCCTACAGTGGAGAGGCCATGCATCTGAAATTTCCAGTTGCACCCGGAAATCGGATTCACTATTGAAAGTCAACCGTCGGCTGGAAAGTCTTTTGAGACCTTTGTAACTCTAATGGGTCCAACCAAAGGCTAGGAGTAACTGGCAGCTGTGATTTTTGGGGTGCAGCCTTTCCTTGACGGGCCCGTCAGATGAAAGGTCTAGATATTGTGAGTGCATACCACCTGAACAGATACCGAATGCTTCTGACCAAGTACTCTCCCAAAAAATTCACTGGACGCCAAGCTGGTCGACTTGAACTTGTCTGAGTCGATGCAGTCTGGTTACCTACTGGGTGGTTGGGTTGGGGAAACTCGGTATGCTGGGTCAGGCAAGATTCACACTAGGCTTCTGAGTCAAGACCTGGTTCGAGGGGAGAGCCCAAGATGGGTTTTTGGTAAGAGGTAGCCTTTATGCAACTTTCATATCAATAAAATTGGTCAATTCGCCAAGAATTAATCTGATTGGCTTTCCAAAAGTGGGCTTATTAGCACCTATTTCAACATGCGGTCATTTAAGTGGGGCTTATGTAAGTGCATCCAAACACACAACACAAACTGAGCTTGGCTCAAACAGTCATTTAAGTATCAAATACACCTTTTAAGGGTGCATCCAAATGGTTTCCCAAGTACCTGCTAGGAGAAAACATAAGTTTTGAAGTCTTCCAAAGAAGGTCCTAGCATGGCCAAACAATCTCCTAGATGATCTGATGGGTTCTCTACGGCAACATGCCCTACTGTTGCCATTGTGGCGATGGCTGCCTTGGGTGCTTTATGCATTTTTATTTTATTTTTTATTTTAAAAGCTAAGATCACTTCGGAAAAATGCAATATCTTTGAAAATATAATCAAAGATTCAAGAGAAAAGTTGCTATGGAAGTTTGATACTGGTTACTACATTGAAGTAAACCTCTTTTATCTCGGCTTGGGATCAGCAGTGGGGACATAAAACTCACACCCGTTGAGTTAAAACTTAGATCCAACATTCATAAGTTGGATTTTGTGAATTTGGGTGCATGGAATTCAAGGCAAAAGAAAGGAAAAAGTAATAATTTTGTTATGATGATATCCATGAGAATATTGATACATGGATTCAAATTTTAAGTTCTTGCTCAGATGGCAAGTGGTTCCTCTCACAATATTTAGCTTCTTGTGTCAAGGATTCAATTTATGAATTCAATTTATGAAAAAGTGAAATGATTGTTTGGAGTCCATCCTTGTTATCCAAACAACATAAATTGTTACATTAAAGGAAAACCCTTTTCCTTTTGCATTATTTATTTGGAATGGAGGCCAAGGTCTCCAAATATGTCCTTGGCCCTTTTGAAAGACATCAATGAAGTTACATAGCTGAAAAGGAATTAAAAATAATAATAATAATAATTTAGGGGTTAAATGACCTAGATATCTATGGTTTTGTGGACTTTTTAAGGCAGGGTGTTTTCGTAATGTCCATGTATAATCTAATTCTTTGGGCATTTTATTAAGAGAATGAATGTGAACTAGTACATTTTGGTTAACCATATGCTGCTTTCAATGATGCATGCATAAGACACCATCTTAATTGAGGGATGGTATGCATGCGTCTCATGCATGGCATGAGATTCATATGCCTTTCTATAAATTATGCACCATCTAAGCATTGTTGATCCCCAGGCGTGTACAAGATATCTCATCTGCAAACCACGCGGGGCAAGAGCATAAAACCAAACCGTTTGTCAGGTGGGTCACATTCTTCTTATGCTCTAAGACAAAAATTAGCCTACGTTCCTTGCAAATCCTAATGGGCTGGGTTGACGGGCTTTTGGACATATAGGTCAAGATCACCCCCATTTTGAAATGGCTTAAATTTAAACCTTGCCGGACTTCATGCGTGATACTCTGGCACAAGTTTGGCATGGAGCAGGCTAGGCACGAAAGCTCGAAGGGACTACACCAGATTCTTTATGAATTTGGATCCTCTGCTTGTCACAAATAAAAAATTCTTATTTGTTGTAATCTGATTAGGCCACATCATCACACATTGCATTTAATGGAGTAGTGCTGACAATGTTAGTGATGATGTAGACCAATCATGATGCAAGAAAACAACAATTTCCTATTTGTGGCAAAGGTTCTGGATTCTTTATTTTAATTTTTAAATTCTTCTCTCTCAAATTGAATAACAATAGAAATAAAAAGAAGCAACGGAACAGTAGTTCTCTCCGACATAGGGGGTTTGTCGGAGCATTTTCTTAAGAGTTTGCATCCTCTGTTTGTAGCAAAACAGGGAGTATCTGTTTCTTTCATTTAAATTTGTCCATGTCATCCAAGTATTGTAGCTTTTAAAAAAAGAAAAAGAAAAAACGAAGTACAACCATTATCAAAAGAAAAAGAAAAAAGAAAAAGAAAAAGAAAAAGAAAAACAATAGAAAGAGGTGTTTCTGCCAACCTGACTTCTCTCCCAACTTTTCCTCCTCTCCCAACAACGTTGTTTGCTAGATACAGACTCGTGTTGGACACACTGGATGGAGCAGCATGGAACATTGGGTAGGTGATGCCCATCGTAGAAACTTACATCTGTAATGCGGGGTCCACGTATAGTGTACAATGTCATCCAACCTATTCATGGGGATCAAGGGATGCACCAAATCAAGCCATTCAAAACTCAAGTGGCCCACAGAATATATAGGATTTAGATATGATTGTCGTACATTGCTATCTATGGGTGTGTCTAACCATTCGAGTTTTTTATCAGATGCATGTTTGATAGAGATAGATGATCTGAACTCATCCCGAAAGAAAGGGAAAGAAGGGGGCGTTTCCTCCTTTATTTTTCGCCAATCAATTTTCTTCCTCAGGTAATGGTTTACATAATATATAAATTGTTTCAAGACTCTATTATGAACATTCAACTTCATCTAGGAATCTTATTTACTTCAGCATATGGGAGGAAACCACTTCTCAAGAATCAAATATAGGGAATGTAGCCAACATGAGAGATCTACTTATAGTGATTAACCACAAAAGCTGTCAATATTCAAATTTTCATTAGGGCATGTTTGTTTGGAGAGAAAATCCTGAAATGTCATGAAAAAGAATATAAATTCCCTTGATGCAACATTTGTTTTTTTTCTTTTTGAAGAATCTCTGATGCAACAATTGCCATTGTTTGACAAGAAAAGATGGGGAAATCAAATTCCTTTTCTAGCTTTTTTCTCAAAAATCTGCAAAACAATTTCTTAAAAAGCATATTAAATACTTAAATGTAGATTTTCACAGTTAAGAGACACAGCTCTCGCCTTTTGACCATTAACCTTTTAACATTTCCCTTGAAATATGATATGTAAAACAAATAACAATTAGGGAATTTATGGTCCCATATTCATGTTGACATAGGACTTTCCAAGTACGGATTAACATTTTTCAAGTCTTATTTTGTCTATGGATTAATTTTTTTTTCTTTCATTTTCTCTTAATTGTTATGCGCTTTTCTATTAAGTATATAAGACAATAGATTGAAAAATCTTCTGAGGAGAAGATCAGCTAAACCAACTAACATTTTGAAGTCCATATCAACATCCAACTCCACATCACCCAAGAGCTATATAACTTCTAAAATATCAATGTGTGTGGCAGGACCTAACAAGCTCATTGCTCTTGTGATTTATATTTAAGGGGACGTATGGATCATAAGATACTTACGATAATCCACTTATGCCTTAAGTATGTTATCTTGGTCTATACTTATTAACTTGAAATGATTAACTTTAAGTAAACAAAATTTTACTTATAATTGGTCTTCAACCAAACTTACCTCAAACAAGTTACTTGTCTACAATTGTAAGTAGAAAAGGTAACTTATTTGGTGGTATCCAGATGGGCCGTAAGAGTTGAGAAATACCTTAGGGATGGGTGGCAATATAAAATATTTTTCCTTAGGTTAATATGTCGCTATTTGATATGAGAAGATTTGCTACTTTGTAGTGGAGAACTAGCAACCTACCCAGTTGGGTTTTATTTCCTACATGCAACCGAATGTTTGATATCCCCATGATTTAAAGAGAATAACATATCATGTTTCATCAGTCTTGGGGCTTTTGGGATATTGGCAAGGTTCTTAACACAAGCACATGACAAAATTGTCCCACCAAGATGTCCATGAGTTAGTCTAGGTTTTATAGTGATCTCTTGCACTCTTGCTCCTCTCTGCATTTCTTCTATTTTTTTTATGTCCTTTTCAACCAAATGCTAAGGAAATACACTGATCATGCTCACGACAAACCCGTCCCATCAAGATGTTCAACCAAATGCAAATGAAACATATTGATACATTATCAAATCGAAATTCAGTTAGTAGCTAACAAGGTGTAATTAACTCTTTATAATTTAATGTGCTCGAAATCAATGTTTGTAATTCAATTCGTTCATGCATCCAGGTGCAACTTAACTCTTCATCTACCATGCTCAAATAGTCCATGTAAAGAACCCAAAAATGCATGTAATATGTGTTAGGGAAATTCACTTCAATGCTACGAGCAAGAATTCCAAAATTGGACAGCGCATTGCCAAATGACTTTTGGGAACCAAATGCACTCAAATAAACCCATACTAAAGTTGTTAAATGACCCATTAGATTTATTTAAAGTGTTTTTAGATTTTTTTTGGAGTGTTTTGTGTTAGATGGTGGTTTATATATATATATATTATGTAGCTTTATTTTATCATAATTCTCAGATTTTTCTTAAAATTTCTCAACCCCTAAGTATAATTACATACTCCGTCCTCATCACACCCTTACATGTAATCACATCACACTTCTTTATAATGCATACCACATTATCAAGTGTAAACCAATTACACACTCCACTATCCATATCACATTCTCAAGTTCAACCTCAACACATACTTCATCATCCCTATTATACTATCAAGTTTAACCCCACCACTCTATCTTAAAACCCCTTCACGTCCTAAAGTGGAACTAAGTTATACTCTTAATCAACCACACTATACTCTCAATGGTAATCCCATCACATATTCCAACTTAGATATATACTCTAACCACATCACATTGTTAAGTGTAACCAAATTATACATGCCTTCATTTTCAATTGCATCACACTTTTTTAAAATGCATATCACATCTTCAAGTGCAACCTAATCACACTATCTTGAAACATTATTATTGGGGGAAATATGGATCAACTTATGGCACCAACTCTACAAAACCAGCACAGACCCAATAGGGTTAAAACCACTTAAGAGGCATTTACTGGCAAGTAAAAGTCGACCTTCAAGTGGGTTGATGCAACTGTAAGGCCGCTCAAATAAGATGCAACTGTAAGTCCACTCAAATGGCTGGTCGCCAACCTAAACCATAGGTCATATGTCGGCTATAGGTCAACCTAATATAGCTCGGCCATAGCTCGACTATAGGTCGGTGTAACCTCTGAATAAGATAAACATTGATCTGACGAAAGGCTTGGTATTATTTACATCTGCTATATCTGGCGCTTCTGCCGCCCGACCTCTTCCCGGACCAATAGACCAGGAATCCCTCCAACGGCCCGAAGATCTCTTCCAAGATCTTTGGGGGATCAAATCAGATCCCGAGGACCTTGGGTAACCATAATCTCAAGGAGATCCTGAATGAATCCGGGATCTATGCGGAAAGGTCTCCGACATATTAGGAAAGACTCCCTACGGTATGCTCTTCCTTCTCCTATAAATAGAGGTATCTCTAGCCAATGTAAGGTACACATACATACCCTGATACTCGACTTGTGACTCTTTTCCTTAAGATCCCACCCTACAAAAGACCTGAGATCCTAACTTAGGCATCAGAGGGTCCCTTGTACAAGTCAGGGTCTCCTTCGTCCATTGATTTCGTATGTGCATGTCCCAAAGGGTTAACCAGGGAGGATCTATCGAAAAATTGCATCAACAATTTGGCATCGTTTGTGGGAATGACGTCGTAGCTGTCTCTTCTTTACTAGAAAAATTGCAATGGCGAGAGGGAAGAAGAGAACTTAATCCTCCCTAGTTGCAGCTCTAGTTGCACCTAACCGCACAGCACCGCCCCCGGAGCAACCCGAACAACCGGAAAGCCATCAGGCCTCGTCCTCACAACATCAAGCTAATTTTGGTTCTGGGAGGCAGGGTTAGTGGTCTCGCGTAAAAGGAGGTCGGTTAAACTCCCTCGAAAGGGAGGTTGGAATGCTGAGAGAGAACATGGGCTACATGAAGTGGATGCTGGCACAACTGCAGCCTCAGCTATAAGTGTTATGGTTTCTAGCTCCTATAATTGTCAAATTTTGTAGTGCCAAAACACGCGCAGCCTCTCAAAGGAGCCGACCACCCTCCCGGAGGAGCCAACAACATAGCTCGGCTAAACCAACCTCGTCCCGCATTTTGGAAACTGCGACCTTACCTGCTTCTGATCTATGCTATGAGCTAGACCAGAAGAAGTGCGGTAAGGTCCCGGTCAAAACTACTGCTGAAAGTGGTGAACCCTAAGAGGCCAAGCTGAAAAAGTTGCGAGATCATAATGGAGGAATCCGATCCCCCCTTTATTGCCGACATCATGTAGGCGCGACTGCCAGATAGATTTTGGTTACCTCATATCACTCCGTTCTTGGGAAACACTGACCCGTTGGAGCACAAGGAGTCCTTCAAAGTCTACATGGAGCTCCATGATGCTTCTGACGCAGTCATGTACTGAGCCTTTTCCATAACTTTGGCTGGAGCTGCCTGATTGTGGTTCAAGTAGTTGAAACCAAACTTTATTAGTTCGTTCTCCCAACTCAGCCAAGCCTTCATCACAAACTTTATCGGGGGAAAGAAGAGGCTCAAAGCACCTGCCCACCTCCTTCACGTCGTTCAGAAAAATGGTGAGCTTTTGAAAGACTACGTCAAACGCTTCAATCTGGAAGCGTTGTAGGTTCGGAAGCACTCAGAAGAGCTCGCCCCAAACGTCATCATGAGTGGGTCAAGAGATCGACAGTTCCTCTTTTTGCTGGACGAAAACCCTCCTACAACGATGGGCGAATTACTGAATAGGTCGCAAAAATATGCTAACACTGAAGAATCTCGTATCCTGCGAGAGGCCATCCAGAACAAGGTTCCTTCAACCAAAGAGCAGCAAACAAGGGCAGAACCAAGTTCGGCCAATGCAAACAGGAAGAGGAAGGACGATCAATCGCGGGACAATCATCGCCTGAACAAGCGGCTCGACAGTAAGTTTAAAACTAACGCTTCTCTCAACAAAACTCTCAAGCAAGTTCTAATGGAAATATAGGACAGGTGCATCCTCCACTGGCTGAACAAGTTGAAGTCTGATCCTAAAAATAGAAGCAAAAAATAAATATTGCCTCTGTCATCGAGATCATGAACATAACACAAGTGACTGCTTTGACCTTAAACAAGAGATCAAGGCCCTCATCCGCAATGACCATCTTGGGGAGTACGTTAATCATAGAGGGGATCGAGTCGCTGTGAAAGATGAACAACCAATCAATAACGAGCCGACTGGGGAGATCGACACAATCTTCGGGGGCCATGGAGGCGAAGGAGACTTAAGTAATGCTTGGAAGGTACACACAAGGAACATTGGTCACCTTGAAGATGAAACTTTACTTTTTGGAAGACCTCTGAAGGAGCATAAGGTGGAGACTCATAGCCTGACCTTCACTGAAGAAGATGCCTGAGGAATCCACCATCCACACGACGACGTGCATGTGCTTACCCTGACCATATCTAATCGTAAAGTGTTCCGAATTCTTGTAGACACTGGGTCATCGGCTGATGTCCTCTTTGCTTAGGCCTTCGACAAAATGAGAGTTGGTCGATCACTGCTTTTGACCTGTTAAAACTCCATTACTCGGTTTCTCGGGCGGGAGGTCATACCGGAGGGAGCAATACAGCTCCCACTTACAGCTGGAGACGGATAAAACCAAGTCACTACAATGGTCGACTTCTTGGTAGTGGACTGTCCGTCTGTCTACAATGCGATTCTTAGCCGACCGTCTCTGAACGCTCTGCGATCTGTGGTCTCAATCTACCACTTAGCCATGAAGTTCCTGACCAAGCAAGACGTCGGATCAATGAAGGGTGATCAACACGACGCTCGGCAGTGCTACATGATTGCACTAAGAGCTTCACATCAAGCCATGACCGTTGCTTCTCTGGATCCTCGCGAGGACTTCGAAAAAAGAGGCCGCCCATGAAAGACCATGTTCTCGTCCCACTCGACGAATCTATCCCATCTAAGACGGTCCAAATTGGGTCGTCTCTAACAGCACCACAACAGGGCATGATGTAGCTCTCCTCGACATTATGCGGACGTCTTCGCATGGTCTCATGAAGACATGCCCAGCATCGACTCCAAGATCATCGTGCACCACCTGAACGTTGACCCTGCTCACCGACCAATTCGATAGAAGTGCCGCGCGCTCGATCATGAAAGATATGTAGTGATCGGGGAAGAAGTTGACAAACTCCTCAAGGCTGGTTTCATTGAGAAAGTTTATTATCTAGACTGGATAGCCAACATTGTGTTGGTCAAAAAGGCAAATGGGAAATGGCAAGTCTGTGTTGACTACACAGACCTGAACAAGGCTTGTCCCAAAGATAGTTTTCCTCTTTCCTAAATCGACCAACTTGTCGACAGCACCGCTCGGCACGAGTTACTTAGTTTTATGGATGCTTATTCTGGTTATAATCAAATTGTAATGCATCTACATGATAAAACAAAAACTGCCTTTGTCACCGACAAAAGTCTTTATTGTTACCGAGTCATGCCTTTTAGATTGAAAAATGTACGTGCTACTTATCAACAACTGGTCAACAAAATGTTCGCCCACCAAATAGGGTAAACAATGGAAGTCTACGTTGATGATATGCTCGTCAAGAGCATCAAAGCTACAGATCATGTTACTGATCTTGAGGAAATATTCTTCCTTCGTAAATATCGGATGAAGCTGAATCCGAACAAATGTGCCTTTGAGGTTAGCTCGAGAAAGTTCCTTGGTTTCTTGGTCAGCTAATGAGGAATTGAAGCAAATCCCGAGAATATTAAAGCTCTCCTTGATATGAAGTCACTGAAGACGACCAAAGACATTCAACGACTTACAGGGAGGATCGCAACTCTCAATCGCTTCGTGTCCCGAGCTATAGGCAAATATCTCCCCTTCTTAAAATAGTTCAAAGGGAAACAAATGGTAGACTGGACAGAAGAATGTGAAGCGGACTTCCAGAAGCTCAAGCAATCTAGGGTCACCACCACTACTGTCCAAACCCGAGCAAGGAGTGTCCCTACTGTTATACTTAGTTGTTTCTGATGCAGCAGTTAGCTAGGCTTTAATTAGGGAACACGTAGGAAAGAAATTCCCAGTACACTACGTTAGCAAAGCCCTAGTTTCAGCCGAGACAAGATACCCAAACTTGGAAAAATTAGCATTGGCTTTGGTCATTTCCACTCGACGTTTGCGGCCATACTTCCAAGCTCACACCATCGTTGTTTTAACCGATCAACCACTATGTCAAGTACTCCAAAAGTTCGAAGCTTCAGGACGACTGACTAAGTGGGCGATCGAGTTAAGTGAGTTCAACATCAAGTATCGGCCTCGAGCAACAATTAAAGGTCAGGCAGTTGGTGACTTCATTGTCGAGTTAACTCATACATCTGGGCAAGATACTGACCTACAGAGGCTGGAGCTCGTCCCAAATGTTCTGCCTGACTAAACATCTGACCACACATTTGACCAAGCGTCCGATGCCCAAGCTCTTCCTGACCCACCCAAGTGGACGCTCTATGTTGATGGATCATCCAACTCTAAGGTAAGTTGGGCCGAGATTGTCCTTGAGACCCCAGACCATATATGTATGCAATATGCCTTAAGATTTAGATTTCAAGCCTCCAACAATACAACAGAATACGAAGCTTTGCTTATCGAACTTAAACTTGCAGCCAGCATGGGAGCTCAATACCTCGAAGTCTTCAACGATTCCCAATTGGTCGTCAATTAAATAGTTGAAGCATACCAGGCCAAGAAGGAACGCATGAAAGCTTATCTACGGAAGGCCAAAGAATTGATCAAAAAATTCTAAAAATGCAGTGTTGCCCTGATTCCTCAGGCTGAGAATTCCAAAGTAGACATGCTAACAAAGCTAGCCACTGCAGACGAAGACGATATTCCAAGATCTATCCCAATCGAGTTCTTTACAAAAATGAGTATTGACGAGGCTGACCTCGCCACGGTTCTTCCAGTAAGTTCGGAACCTACTTGGATGGATCCAATTGTCGACTATCTCAACAAGGACAAGTTACCCGAAGATCGAATGGAAACACGCAGATTGCGAACTAAGGCAGCCCGCTACACGATGCTCAACGACATCCTCTACAAAAAGGTTTTTATCTCCCATCTCTCAGATGTCCCGACCGGAGGAAGCAGAGTACGTCCTAAGGGAAACCCATGAGGGGATCCATGGAAACCACTCCGGATGCCAAGCTTTAGCCCATAAAGTTATTCGGCATGGTTATTATTGGTCGGCCATCCAAACCGATGCTCGACAATTCGCTCAAAAGTGTGACAAGTTCTAGCGCTTCACGAATATACCCCGACAGCCAACAGAAGAGCTCACCCTAATGACCGGGCCATAGCCATTTACTTTGTGGGGAATCGATGTCATTGGTCCTCTCCCGACCAGCAAAGGGCAGACCAAGTTCGTTGCAATAACGATTGATGACTTTACGAAATGGGCTGAAGCCGAACCATTGGCGAAGATAACCAAGCAAAAGATCACAGACTTCGTTTGGAAGAACATTATATGCAGATTCCGAATTCCTCGAACCATCATCTCCGACAATGGAAAGCAATTCGATAACAAGCAATTCAAGGGATGTATGAGAACCTCGAAAGTTGCAATGTCTACTCTTCGCCGCGACATCCACAGACAAATGGACAAGTCGAAGCAATCAACAAAATCATTAAGTATCACCTCTAAACCAAGCTCGAGAGAGTCAAGGGAGCATGGGCCGAGGAACTCCCTAAAGTCCTTTGGGCATACCGAACTACTGCCCGAACAACCACTAGAGAGACACCATTTTCCTTAGCATACGGAGCAGAGGCGATCACCCCAGTAGAGATCAAACTACCAACAGCTCGGACAGAGACGTTCAACGAACAAATGAATTCCGAGCTAATGACGCTAAGCCTCGACCTTCTCGAGTAAAGGAGAGAACAAGCTCGAATTTGAACTGTTGTTCGCTAGCAACAAGTGACGCGTTTCTATAACTCTAGGGTGAAAATTAGAAGATTCCGAGCTGGCGACTTAGTCCTTCAAAGAACCTTTCAAAATACCAAGGAACCAGGATTGAGAACTTTAGGCCCGAGTTGGGAAGGACCCTACATAGTAAGGAGTACAAGCCGACTTGGCTCATACAGACTACAAGATCTGGATGGTCAATTCCTACCACATCCTTGGAACACTGAACATCTCATGATCTATCGCCCTTAACAGATCGACGCGCAATTTATTGTATATTGATCAGCCTCAAGATAGAGCTAATAAAGATCTGTTATAACATGACTCCTATTAGGTCTACCATGTCTACTAGATCTGACCTACAGACGACCTACCTATAGGATCCGACCTACGGACGACCTTCCTATAGGATTCAACCTACGGACGACCTATCTACATAATTCGACCCAAATTCGATCTATCTACTAGATCCGACTCATCTATTGAGTGCGATCTACTTAACTTAGAAAAATCTACGAGTGAACGCATTGTTTAAAAAAGGTACAATTTCCATTGATAAAACCTCGAAAGGCATGTTTACATCATTTTACATTTAAAAAAGGGAGGAAAGGTATTGCAGAGGAAAGTTGGTCCTCAAGACTTAGGGGGCTGCTCGGGAGCCGCTTCATCACCAGATGCGTCGCTTCATGGTCTAAATTTGGAAATTGTACCTTTTTTAAACAATGCGCTTCATGCCACTCAGATTCGTCAAAGCCAGAGAGATCTAAATTTGGAAAGGCCTCCTTTATGGTCTTGACGCATTTCGCGTAACCCCGCCAATAGATGGCATTTCTGTCATCTACGTACATTTGGGAGGACTGATATTCTTTAACAACATCCCCCCGAGCTTGGGCAATGGTAGCTCGAGCTCCTGCCTTAAGTTTCTCGAGCTTCACCTTAGTCTCCCCAAGCTTCGTCCCGGATTCCCTGAGCTTTGCCCCCAGCTCAACCTCCCGCCGAGCCAACTTTTCAGAAGCCTCTTCAAGAAGCTTCTTCGTAGCCTCTAGCTCGGCCTCTGTAGAAGAAGCACGAGCTTGAGATTGAGTGACCTCAATCTCCTTTTGAGCAAGCTTCTGACTAGTCTTACCTATTTGTCCCTGCAGCTGAGTAATCTTACTGCGCACCTTCAGCATGCACAGGTCGAGCTGCTAAGGTAAAGAAAAAATAAATGAAGCTGAACAATAAAAAAGAAAAATGAACTATTTATGGAGATGTGCTTACCCCAAGAAGGCTCGTCGTCGCAAACGCGAGGACCGAGTCAGCAGAAGAGTCGAACAAGTCAAGGAATTTCGCCTTAGGCATGTGCTGATCCGCCCAAGGAAGGATCTCCTCAATAGCTCAGCGGAGGCCCCAACCTTCCTCCTCATGAGCTCCTGAAGGACCAGCTGGAGGACGGTTGATCTCTTCTGCCCCTGCAAAATGAGCCTCCACGAAAAGCTCGGTAGCTCCCTGCGCCTCAGTAGAAGAAGCCTCTTCCCGAACGGTTGTCTCGACCATTGTAGTAGCAGCATTAAGGATGGGCTCCGCCTCCGCTTCCTCTCCTTTGACCTCCATCACGACAGGGAAAGAAGGGCCGACCTTCCCCTTGCTCTTGGAGGAGGTCTTTTGCCTCTTCCTTTTTGGCACCGCTATTTCTTCCAGGGAGGTCGCCTGGAGCTTGGAGGCAAGCCTTAGTAGAGGACGGGCTTCAGGCATTTCTGCATCAAAACATGAAGAAACTCTATTATGGAAGTTCATAAAAATTTTTCTAAGTCCTAAGGCTCGGCCAGAGTTCTTACCGATGGTCTTACTGGTGAGAGTAAGATCTAAGCCTGACTTAAGAAGCAGCTCAGGTTGGAGAAGTACTCTCCAAGATCTTTCCTCCTCCCCTAGTGCTTTTCCCCTCTGATCCGAGCAAGAGATCCACTGTTCAACAGGGGAGTGTGCTTGGGATAATTGCAACAGAAGATATATGCGAACAAGTTAAGAAAACTCGAAAATCGACCAACCAAGAACGAGCTAAAGAATAACTACATCCATGGAACACTAACTTGGGTCAGAAAATATTGTGGGGACCATGTGCTGATCCAAAGCTAGGTCGACCACTTCCCAACATCCAAAGGCCCAGAACCACTTATCCCTCCAATTCTTATTAGACGATGGAGGGTCGAAAATGAGGCTCCCTCCAGTCCCCCGCCAAGCGGAGAAATAAAACCAACCAAGGTGAAACTTGTTCGGCTTCAACTGATATAGATAGAGGAACTCCTCGACGGTAAGCTCAGGCTACTCTAGCTCGGACCATAAGACCGCATAGCCGATCAAAGCCCTCCATCTGTTGGGAATCATCTGCCCCGGAGCTAAGTTCAAGCGAGCAAGTGCACGCCTTACCAAACCTGCAGAGGAAGCCTCAGGCCGCATTGAAGGGCGATGTGAAAAATGGCAACTGCTCACTCTGGAGGCCGGTCAGGAAGCTCATCTGGCGAGGGAACTCAAAGGATTACGGACTCAGGGATGTGATACCCTAGTCTAATTTGAGCTAATTCCGTCTCAGTAAGGGTCGAGGGTATAGGACCTCTCAGACGCTCCTCGCCAGCGGACTCTTCCGGATCTTCTTCACTGGACTGGCCACACTCTACCCTAACCGGCCTCTCTAATGGGGACCTTTCACCCCCCGCGATGCCTGGAAATCAACGTCAACCATCGTCACCAACGGTGACAATGGGTTCGAAATTACCCGAAGGATACTCGCCCCACTGTCGCAGCCAGAAACCCCCTCCAATGAACTCAAAGAGTTCGACATGGCGGCTTTTTATAGATGTTGAGAGTCGTTGTTAAAAGGAAAAAAGAAAGGAGGGGACGAGTGAAGTTTGAAGCTCACTGGGGAAGAAACAAGTGCTCGGCCGCTAATGAAGACAGTCACCAGAAATTGCCTATGTGCGCTAGGGAATACGACTAGAAGGAAAAAGGAGAAAATGTTGACGAAAATGACTAAGGGTTAGGGCTTCCCTTATATAGGGAAGCCACATGGCAACACTTGAGCACGACCATTAATGCGGATTCCTTACGACGTCCCCTCGACTACCCCCTCTCGACACGTGACACGACCCCATGCGTCACTCGACCCTAATATCAAGTATTGGCCACGTGTCACGTTCTCATTGGTCTGACACTAAAACGGCGGCCTGGCAGACCATGTGACCTCAAACCACGAAACGTCACCTTGACCGCGCCGTGCTTGATTAGTGACATGCCTCGACTACCGTGCTGGCCGCCATACCTGGCATTTATGACAACATAATCCGACCTAAGCTACATTTGACTTACTTTCCGAGCCTTCAAAGATCAGCCCGAAAAGTAAGGGGGGCTTACTGTTGGGGGAAAAATGGATCGACTTATGGAATGGACCAACTCTACAAAACCAGTACGGACCCAATAGGGTTAAAACCACCTGAGAGGCATCTACTGGCAAGTAAAAGTTGACCTTCATGTAGGTCGATGCAACTGTAAGGCCACTCAAATAAGATACAACTGTAAGTCCACTCAAATGGCCGGTTGCCTATTGAGGGTCAAATATTGCATATTAGACTCCAGTTATTACCTTCATTTACGAACATGATACTGTTTAATAGCTTATTTTAATCGTGTTTGTGTTGCAAGGTGAAGATTGAAGAAATTACATGCCAGAGATTCGAGAAAATCAGGCCACTCACGTTAAATGGGCCCGAAAATCGTCCAGAATGCAAGATCACAGGGTTCCCACCATCCGTTCGGCTTGAAACTTTATATGTGGCCTGAGGATCATAAATGAACTGTACACGTCGAATTTCAGTCATTAGATCCCTGTGTAAGTAGCCCAAAGGGCAGATCAGCCCATAAACCATGTCTCAAAATTGGTCTCGACAGTTTAAATGATATGAGAAAAAGGATGGACGGATCAGATTTCTCATGAGCATCGCGATAGACCTCACCTAGTGTTGGTGCACACATAGTGCATGCGCATCCGCTGTGTATTGCAATAATCAAAGACGATCAAACCGTCTTCGACCGAAGGAGTTTCCTTCTTCACTACGGCTAGCGAATTTTGAAATAGGGACTTGCGGTCCTCTGTTGTGGGCCACCATCACGATTATAGGGTCCAATCCGGACCATCCATTAGACCATAATGGCCCATATTACCATCGCCTAGGTGGCGTTATTTCAAATGACAGCAGAGATCGGTTTTTAACCGTCCAAATGCAAGACAGACAGCAAAGAAGAAAACCACGTGGACCACACCGAAATCAATCCAATCTCGCCATTCCCATATGGTTTTTCGTCGTGAATCTAATGGACGGTGTGGATTTTCAAAACAAAAGTGAAGTGGGCCCCACCGAGCTTTGCAGCGCAAGAATCTTCCGTTTCGCACGTCCGGACGTTGTCCGCTTTTCACGGGAGTTGCATGATCATGGAAGTGATCAGACGGTCGATCTGGACTATTCAAATCACTCCCAAGGTGAGGCCGTCCAGGGATAAGAAGCATGAACGGCTCAGATTTTGCACTTGGAGCGTCCTTTGGCCGAAAAACCAAGTCAAATGCAATTCGGCTACGTTTCTCTTACTGCGAAACGCTGCTTGCTGCATAACTTGCACGCCCATTCTCCTCACACTGATGTAACTCCACCTCTTCCCTACCTATAAGAAAGAAGAGAGAGAGAGAACGTGAGCATCATCTTTTGGATTCAGGAACTGGGACGTGAAGCAAGAAGAGAGAGAGAGAGACAGGGCAAAGACGGGTTCTAATTTCCCTTCTTCTTCTTTAGTCTTTTCTTTTATGAATTTTTTCAGAGATTATAGCCTCATCATGTCTGGCTAAATTTCTAAGCTAGGGCTAAGAGTTGAAGCTTGTAGCGTAATGGGAGACTTGTTGCTTGTGCCTTTTGTTTAGACTGAAGTGATGTTGATTTCGGTTTAATTAAGGGAATATTTTTAGTTTTTAATGGGCTGTTGTGACTAAAATTACAATGGGTCTGCAATAGCTTTGAGCATGTTCCTTTTCTTTTTATGATTATGATGTCAGGAAGCCCTGTTGTTCACCATCGGAGACGGCATGGTTGGATGTTGGAACCCTTCCTAACCTTCATACATCTTATGATTGGTTGTTAATTAGTTTAATTCTGTTGTTTGCTTTATCTCCTGAGCATGGTTTGGAGATGGAATCCATTCTAATTCATATACCTTTCATCTCTTGAAACTATATCAAAGAAAGTTCAGTTCAATTTTCATGGTTACACCCTTCAACTGGATAAAGATGGGACTCTAAGTCTAGTTGAGTTCTTAAAGCAGGCATACGATCTCCCTGATCTCTACAAGTAGATCCTGAATCCCTAGTTTCCTACATCTGATTTCTCTAAATTATTCCACCATTATTCTCTCAATTTCATTCGATTTAGATTTCATCTTAGTCTAGTTTTAGTTCAAGTTAATTTCAGATTACGTACAGGTTTCAGTCCCTTGGGATTCGACCTCGGTCTCACCGAGTTTATTATTACATCACAACCGTATACTTGGGAAGTGAACATTGCTAACCTAAACCATAGGTCATATGTCGGCTACAGGTCAACCTGATATAGCTCGGCCATAACTCAGCTATAGGTCAGCATAACCTCTGAACAAGATAAATACTGATCTGACGGGAGGCTTAGTATTATTTACATATGATGTATTTGGCACCTCTGCCACCAGACCTCTTCTCGGACCAACAAATTAGGAATCCCTCCAACGGCCCGATGATCTCTACCAAGATCTTCGGGGGATCAAATCAGATCCCGAGGACCTCGGGTAACCATAATCTTGAGGAGATCGCAAATGAATCTGGGATCTGTATGGAAAGGTCTCCGACATATCAGGAAAGACTCCCTGCGACATACTCTTCCTTCTCCTATAAATAGAGGTATCTCTAGCCAATGTTAGGTACACATACATACCCTGATACTCGACTGGTGACTCATTTCCTTAAGATCTTAACCTACAAAAGACCTGAGATCCTGACTTAGGCATCGGAGGGCCTCCTGTACAAGCAAGGGTCTCCTTGGTCTATTGCTTTCGTCTGTACAGGTCCCGAAGGGTTAACCAAGGAGGATCTACCAGAAAATTGCATCAACACTTATCACAAATATATCTTTTTGTCTTCGAACCTCTCAACATTCTCATGTATAATGTAAATATATACACCTCTAAGTATATAACCCAAATATACAAAATGTGGATTAAATGTGCAATTGAATTTAAATGTTCATTGCGTTCTTTCATTTTTATTTTTATTTCATAAGGGTGAACTTCATTTTGAATTATATATCACGAGAGGGCAATTCAGTTGTGGATGAGCTTACGAGGATAAGAAGTTCAAGCAATAATAGCTCTTTCGTTATGTACCTCGAGAGGGTAATTCGATTATGCCGATGATCATTTTCAAGTCAAAGGATTCTCAAATTTTGGCCCGTTTCAAGAACTCAGAATGGCTATATTTTTTCACTGTTTATATCAAATGTACATATTGTATTATATACATGCCATATATTATTGGTGAGGTTTCTTTCTTTTTGTGGGATTTGTTTTAGTTCATATATATTTTGTGCTTTTTCGATAGATTACACGATAAGTGAGAAAGGTGAAGCCCTTTTTTTTGTGGAACCTGCTTGAATTCATGTACATTTTGTGGGTTTACCTGAATTCATGTATAAAATTTTAAAAATGGATGAAATTACATATCGAAATTTCACTTATAGATGCATTGGAATACCGTCCATATATTAAAATTTCACTTTTGAAATGTGATAATGACGAAGGAAGTTGAAGTCATGCAAGTGAGAAGTTCAGAGATTGTTAGAGGCCCTTGAAATGAGTCGGTGCTTACGTCTGATGATGTACATATACAACTTGCTTGTGTAATGAATATCACATCATCAAGCTTCAATCTTGAATTGTAATTGATGCAGGGTGAAGCTAATTATAACATCCCAGATTTTTGATATTTTGGATTTTTAAAAACTCTAGAATTTTTTCATTATAATTAACTTACGTTGTCATTTACTGACCATTAACACTTGGTGTTAGCTTATATGTGAGTGATACCAATAAAGAACCACACAAATGCGATTAATCAACCGTAAGAAGCCAACGAATCCGGCCGATCACTTAAACACCGAGTTTAGCTACATAATTTGTTCACATGGGGCCCAAATCTAGCTGACCTATCATTGACTAATTAAGACAACTATAACTAAATAAAGACATATCAAAAGAAACTAAACTGACCTAATATCATTTTAACCTAAGAACCAACGGTTTATGGTGATTATGTTCGAATCGTTATTTTCTCTAGTTGCAAATAGACCACACTATGAACTTAGCTAATCCAAACCCTAATCATTGTGCACAAGAAATCTCTATACCCAATTCATTACAGAAATACCCTGATTATCCAAAGAAGCTCTAAATCGTTCGTTAACGGGCCATTAAACCCAAGGCTATAGAAATACATTCGTCTTAGTGAGCTTGGCATCCCTCGTGAGATATCAAGCTAATATCGTGCCTCAAATCGCTTAACTTGGACTTGTAAGGTCGGTGCATGAGTTGTGCGAATATTCCTGAAATTAACCAAGAACTTAAATCACTTATCTGCGTTCGGCCTTTGCCCAAGTTGTAGCTTTCAGACCGTTAGATCACGACCAAATTTAGGGCAATAATTTAATTTAATATCTTGCACATATCCATATAGCCGCGACCCTGATCGACTATCGAGGACCGTCGAATAGATTTCTGATTATACTCATCGATCGACGCGTCCAAATGGTAGGCCGATTCTGTCTATGTGTAGATTATCTCTAGGGCCAACTATCTAATAGTGGGTATCAACTCCTACGACTCGTAATGGCCCCCAAAGGGTAGAAACACACACCCCTAGGGCTAGTATAGTAAAAACCCAGGCTTTAGGGCCATTTTCACCAATTCTAGCACTATATAAGGCCCTTGCTTGGGCACTCCCTCGCATATGAATTTCATGCCTAGAATAAGAGAAAAAGGGAGAAAGAAAGAAGAAAAAGAGAATAAATGAGAAGAAAGAGAGAGCTTGGGGCGTGAATGTTAGTGCACCTTCACCCTTTCATCCTCTCTCTAGTTGTCTCGTCATAACTAGAGCCGTCGTCGAAACTTTCTCGACAATGATTGGATGTAAGTATTGAATCTCACTTGTAATTTAGGGTTTAATAGTTGTTTATCCCTAATCTCACAAGATTGTGTGCTTTTTTAGGTCTTTCGACGATCTTTTCCTAACACCCTAACCCTAGGAGCTTAAGATCAGAATTTCTTCTTAAATGTGCGGACCATTATGCCTAGGTTTCCATTTATCAACCCTTAAGGGTCTCAGTTAATGATGTTTTGTGTTGAATGGGTTGTAATAGCTAACATGTTCATATTTCATATTTGATTGTATTATGTATCATTGGTTATTTATGGATACGTACATATTTGATAAAATGCCTATGTGATTAAAAGTATTATTCTAATGATATTCCCAGGTTTGATTGAATGCTCGATTGAATGTGTTGATTTGTTGATGCTCACATGTTTGATTAAATGCTCTAGTGAATATATTACTTTATTAAGGCTCACATGTTTGATAAAATGCCTATGTGATTATGTCGTTGAATCTATGTTATGACGGCATGACAAATTGGTAAGTTCGTAGTGTTATTTAGGATTGCTTATGGTGTGGGGTTAGTAGGCTAACCGCCCAAACTAAAAGGGTGGCCCGAGTTAAGGTGGCCACCCTAGGCTTGTTTGATTGACCCGGTTTGAACACGGATGACTGACAGTAGCTGGACTATATGGGTTGCTTGCACCCAATGTCGGTTACGTCGGGGTTCTCCCAGGTCAATCAAATTAGTTCATTAGTCGTTTGATGATCATGTATGTTCATAAGTATAACACGGCCAAATCGAATCTAGGATACCTCGTTCCCAATGAATGAGTCCATTCATAACTGTTAGTGCGATACGATCCCATTAAGACTCATGAGTTGGGTATGGTAGTATGAGACACTGTGTCCAAGCTGTCGGCCTACACTGGGGTGACGAGTCTCCCCATAATGACCTGTGAGCACTAATGGAGGTGATAGATCATCGTTCGAACGGCCTTCATCAAATTACTTGGTCGATGGTTTCGTGCCAGAGTACCGTTCGAACGACCTTGACGTGAATGAAATTAGGTGACGAGCCCTTTCCTTTATGTGTTTTGATTTTATGTAATAAGCCCGTATCTCGGAACTGAGTGATCATACCCGGTATTGGGTGACAACTCATATCGAGTTGATCCTCATATATTTGGGTATCATGCCATACATTTGGAATTGTTGATTCATGATATAGGCATGTGATACCTAAATTTAGATCAAGGAACACTGGTGAGGAACCGTTACGTGTAAGACCCAAGGCCCCAAAATCTGGATTGTACACTGGATAGCCATTGGCTGTAAGTCCATTGGCCCCGAGAATGTTTTGACTTGATCATAATGTTGTTATATTATTGATCCGTAAGCTGTATTTCAACTCGATGTCCGAATTTTAATATACAGATTTCAAATTAAACAATCTGAGAAATGATAATTATGTCCTTATTTTATCTGGCAAAGTCCCACCATTGAGTTTTCAAAATCCGTTAGGTCCGAGAGCTTAATTGTTGTAGTCGTAGTCAAGTTACGGAGTTACCGACGAAAACAGAATGTCAATAGGACACCCGGATTGTAAGTTATGCATAGATATGCATATGTATATTTTGAGAAAATATACTCAAATACCTCGATGTCTTTAAACTCCTTGAAATACGTTAGTCCAAATTACTTAAATAACATTGTTATATTATTACCATAAGCCTACACTTCTTAAAAATATCACAAAACACCTCCTAAACATAAATATAAATATAAAACATAAAAACACTCTTTTAATATCCCATTTCCAGCACTCTAGTTGAGAAAAAGAAGAAGAAGAAAAGGAAATAGAATCTGAGGTTAAGAATCAATCATCTGATAGTTACAGGTGAGTGCATAGATTAGGAGCACGCATATGTGTACGTTAGGGTTTCCTTAAAAACCCTATTGCTGAATTTTCTAATTTCGGGATAGGTTATTGCTGGATTTTCTGTTTTAGGGTTAGGTTATTGCTAGATTTTCTGTTTTAGGGTTGGGTTATTGCTAGATTTTCATTTAGGGTTAGGTGATTGCTGGATTTTCTATTTTAGGGTTAGGTTATTGCTGGATTTTTTTTTTGTTTTAGGGTTAGGTTATTGCTAAATTTTTATTTAGGGTTAGGCGTTTGCTGGATTTTCTGTTTTCAGGTTAAGTTATTGCTGGATTTTCTGCTTTAGGGTTAGGTTATTGCTGGATTTTCATTTAGGGTTAGGTGATTGCTAGATTTTCTGCTTAAAGGTTAGGTTATTGCTGGATTTTTTGATTTAGGGTTAAGTGATTGTTGAATTTACTAATCTAAGGTTAGGTTATTGCCGGATTGTCTGAAGTTCTTGTTGAATTTTTTGATTTAGTTAGTAAGATTATTAGTGGAAGGTTGGATAATAGAGATGATTTAGTTTTGTTTAAATTCAAATGTATTGCCATCGGTTTCTCTCTGTCCCTTACAAAGTTCGCCTGCTACCTGTTTGACAAAATGTTTAAAAGAATTATCCTTCCTCTTTTTGATGTAGTTAATTCTTGAGAAAAAACATGCTTGTGGCATGAAGTCTTATAGCGAAATGAATCCCGGATTGGAGTTAGATTGGCTAAGTCATGTGCATATCATATGCACAGTCCATAGGTGTTGTATCATTGTATAATTTAGAGTGAATGATTCATATTATGGTGATCATAGTGGGTTATGTTGTGACAGACGATGTGTCTATGATTAGTATGTGAACTGTCTAGATACATGATGCATTAGATGAGACCCCGATGAAACACTTAAACTTCATAAGGAGACCACATGAGGAACGTCATCCTTTGCTTGTCTTGAAATATATATATATATATATATATATATATATATATATATATATATATATATATTGTGATTGTGTATGGACTCATGCATATGGTGATTGTAAATGGGATGAAATATACTTTGTTAAGCCTTGAGTTGGACACCACACCAAAAATGTGAAATTCAATAGGACATGATTACAGGGTCCATGGGTGAAAGTCTCTAAACTTCGACTGGTACTATTGGGACCAACTAATGCTTAGACCGGGTGGAAGAATAGAGCGCTGGAATGCCGAAATACCAAAGTAGGCAGTGACTCCCACCGACACGTGTCGATTGGTTGAGAGTTTGACCTGACCTGCTTATAGGCAAGTAAAGATAGGTTGTGTATGACGAACTCGTAAATTGTCCACTATCATTTTGCCAGGCGACTTATGACTTCTTGTTGTTAGGAAGATAGTGAGATTCAACACAAGTGGGTTAGACTAGTTCGGCCCGTGAACTATGTAGTCTCACCTCTGTAGTTGACCACGGTAGAAAAGTCTATACAAGTGGGTAGCAATCATATGTGAGTCTCACATCTATTTTAGACTTTGGTGATCCAATTAGGAAATATGAAAAGTTGTGGAAACGTTAAAAGAGTATATATGTTACAAGTGGGTAGAAGTCTCACCTCTCTATATAAAAATAATTTAGAACATAAAAAGTAGTATAATACATTGTATCTTTAGTTTATTGTTATCAATTCAAAAAGCCTATGCATTCCTGTGCATTATATGAGCATGACATGAAACATGCATTTTCACTGCACACACGCACTCATCGGGCTTAGTAGCTCAAGCTTTCCTTTCTATTTTTTTTACAGGTGAGAGTAGGGAGCAGCAAGAGTAGATGCTACAGACTCCAGTTGTCCCTTTGTTTTGTACATATCAGTGTATATATATATTTTTTGTAATACCCTAAATATGTACATCAGGTATGGTAAATATGACATGGTTTATGTTTTGGTTTTGCCTTGATGTGCTCAATTGTGCACAGTAATATATGTTAAATATGATGAAATTTTGAGAAATGAAGCGTGTTTGTCGTCTTTACTTTCAGAAATCCTTATTGTGGAGCCCCGCTTATGGGACTTAGTATGTGATAGTTAGAAGTCCGAAAATCGGAGTTCTACGGAGGCTGTCAACCAAAATTTAATGTATAGTAATCATGGATTAGCAACACTAGATTTAGGGTCGTGACACTACGTGCCGCAACGAGTTACGTGATCCGGATAAGGACAAGTGATATGACATCGGTATCTTAGCTTCGCCAATATGCTGGATGAATAAAATTTAATAATTACTTGGCTAACATATGCATCAATCGCATTGTATTAGATAGGTTGTTGCAATTTGGCGTTGGAGTCGCGTGGTGAGGGAGTGAAAACAAGCGTTAAAGTCGCTTATGAGGAAGCATTGGATTGTGAGGTGCGTGCATCATTTCATAATTTCATTCATACATTTAACAAGATTGTTTAGGAAATGCTTGATATCTTGTTTATCATTAACTGCACTGATTGAGTCGATAACATGTGTAACTTAGAACTAATTGAACCATTGAGTCAGCTACTCACTCTCACCTAAGACGGGATTTTAAAACACCAACCAGACAATATTATTGATGCAGGTACTAGCGAGGCCTTCGGCGGATAGGCTTGGATTGACTTACACTTTCGTCGTGATGCCTTGGGAGCGTCTGACGAAGCTGGAAGTCCTTTTGTTTACTTAATTTTGTGCATATATATGTTAAAGTCGTGCTTTATGTGTAAGTTTTATTGTATGTTCATTGTGGCTTGTATAATCCCCATTTTGGGTGATCACCAGTATTGGAATTGTATTTTTGACTATTAGCCCTGTATTTATGGATTTTTATTATCTCCGCCTCGCTTTGGTTTCGTTAAGTTGAATTGCGCAACTCTGATTATCTATGTGTGAAATGAATTTGAATATGAATGAGGACACACGTGTATTTTCATTTAGTTAATACTCGGAACTCGAGGCCTAAGTCTATGTACTTGGGTGCTGATTTTCGAGGCATTATACTGATGTTTGTTAAGATGCTAATTTGGAAGGCTTGTCAGCAAAATGATGAGCTAAATAGTCTAATCCATCTTGGTAGTTGGAGATGCAAGTAACCACAATAAGGTGCATCTCTTTGAATGCGAATGAAATTGTGCTAACCATTAGCTTTAACTTGGTTGTTTAGTAACCACGGTAACCTCGAATGTGAATGGAATGGAACTCACTTTTGTTATTTATTTTATGATATTGTATTGTCATAATTCAATTGAACATCCAAACAAGGCCTTTTAATTGCCAATTGACAAATACCATTCACTTGTTTAACTAAATTTTGTCGCTTAAATCTACTTAGGTACATTTGCTTTAGGACTTGAGACTTTTCTTTTCTTTTCTTTTTGCTCATTTCTTTTGTTCTTTCTCTTGAGGGTTTTAGATGAAGGAAGATTGAAAAGTGGATATAAAAAGGTAAACTATAATCCTAACGAAATGAAGGAAAGGTATGGAGTTTTCTTATTCTTTTGTTGTTTATTTTTAAGAAAAAAAGAAGAAGAAAAGAAATTGCCATATGAGGATGTGGCAAACTTCAGCTACAATGTACTTAGGTTCAATCCAGGCTATACAATTCCAAATACAACAACTTTCAAATCCAAACTATACAAACCAATTCACTTACTCTAACAACTCTATTACACTTCTTAGTGCAACTTCATCACACCGCCTCATAACTCCACCACATCTTAAAGTGCAACCACATCATGCTATCCTACAACCCTATCACTCTCTCCAGTACATCAACACATCGAGCAACAACAGTATCCCATTCTCTATTGGAACCACATCATACAGTCACACAACCATATCACATCCTCAAGTGCAACCTCATTACATAGTCCATCCACCGTATTCAATTCTCTAGTGGAACCACATCACATTATCACACAACCATATCATATCTTCAAGTGCAACCCCATCACACAGTCCATCAATCGTATCACATTCTCAGGTGAAACTTGTAAACACCCCACTCAGTATGATAAACTGATTGAGTTTAGACTGATGAATGGTCAACCAAAACCCAATCCTAAACTCTAACCTCAGAAGCCTAAACCCTAGGAACTCCAATCCTAAACCCTAAACTCAACCCATTCAACCCAATAAACCTATTCGACATAACCCTAAACCCTAGGAACCTAACACCCTAGAGCCATGAATTAGCTCGGCGAGTAAACTCATCCAATAAACTCACTGAGTCAACTCACTCGATCAGCCTCTCCTATCCAACAACCCAGTCAACTCACCTAGTTAAGCCGAAAACCAAGCCCAAACCCAATACCAATCAGAGAAAATATGAAAAATCTTAAAGTAGCAACCTTCACAATAGAGCATCCATAAGCTTGGAGGAGATTGCCTACCAAAGCAGAGAGTCCAAGTGGGGACTAGTGGCGACCAGCTTGCCGTCAGCTATGTGGCACTCCCCCTCTTTGGGGTGGCGTCCCTCAAGCATGCGAAATCTTCATTTTCAGACCCAAAGTGTGCGGTTGAGATATATTTACTCCAGTGCCCATCTCCTTACCCAAAATTACACTTTTACCACTTCATCTAACCTATGAGATGATGCTATGTGACAATCTCTAATTCTATCCCTTCAACCAACTTTTGCTCATAGGATCACTAGGAATTTCTAGGAAATCGGGTTTGAAGGCTATAAATAGCCTCCTCCCATTCTCATTTCAAACACCCTCTACATCCAAAGCATTCGGGAAGGATTTAACCTCCCTCCTCATCCCTTAGGGTCTTAGCCATTTAGCGATCCCTCCACTAAGGAGAGAGAGAGAGAGAGAGAGAGAGAGAGAGAGAGAGCCCAGCCCTGGTTCTACCTAGCTTGGCCAGAGTCCAAGCCTCCTGAGCCACCTAAGTTCAAATTTGAGCCACTTGATCTAGGCTTGTGACACTATTGTTCATCCAATCATTTAAGCATCAATCAGTTTGATCAAACCAGAGAGTTAACATCATGTAATATTCATTCATTTCTCAACCCCCTTGCTCCTCATATAAATCAACACTACATTGTATTTCATCATTTTCTTGCATCTAACTAACAGACGTATGCTTTGCGACTTGCTGATATAATCAGAGCATATCCATCAAAAACCTTAGCCAATTAGCCATTGTTTTATCATAAACATTAATACAACATTAAGCATCCAATACATCACATTTTTATATACTTTGCACCCTGCACTCGATCGTTTCGAATATATGCTATGCGGCTTGTCGATATAATCAGATCATGCCCATCAGAAATTCGGATCAATCAATTATCATTGCATCGCATTACGTCTTCTGCACATGAGAACTAATCACATTATAAAGAAATTAGTCAGATCTTATGAAGTAAAGACCGTACATCTGTACGGGCAAAGTGGGTGCTTAACACCTTCCTTTGTTGTAATCGTGACCCCTTACTTGGAATCTCTGGAACACCAACTCATGAGTCATCTTAGGGTTAAGTATTTTCAAGTTCTCAATCCTAAGTGTTTCTATAGGGTCTAACTGATTGTAGAATCGTAATAATTTGTTAGTGACGACTCTGGTCAAATATAACACTATTTCACCCCAAACGGAGCGAGACAACCAATGGAAAAGAGAGTCGATCTCCCGTCCCTATGGAAATCCACCCTCCAGCATCCAAAGAACCACATCACACTATCACACAAGTATATCACATCCTCAAGGGCAACCTCATTAAATAGTCCATTAACTATATCACATTCTCAAATGGAACCACATCACACTGTCACACATCCAGATCACATACTCAAGTGTAACCTCAATACATAGTCCATCAATTGTATCATATTCTTAAGTGTGACCTCATCACACTGTCACATAACCACATCACATTCTCAAGTGCAACCTCAATACATAGGCAATCAATTGTATCATATTCTCAAATGTAACCTCATCACACTATTACACTACCATATCACATCCTCAAGTGCAACCTTATCACATTGTCTATCAAACGTATCATATTTTCAAGTGTAACCTCATCATACCGTCATACTAACATATTAGGTCCTTAGTGTAACTTGATTACATGGTTGATCAACCCCTTCACATCCTTTTTTTTTTCTTTTACACATGCACCCCCCACACACAAACACCCCATGCCCACCCACGTGCACACACCCCTACACTCACGCCATAGTGGGATTTCACCACCTATGGGAACTCGAACCCCAAACCTCATGTTGAAACTCTTGAGACTCTACCACCAAGGCAAGGACTCGAACCTCTTCACATCCTCAAGTGGTCTTTACATTCTCCAAGTGTAACCCTTCACATCCTTGAGAGTAGATTAGACGAGACCCTGGACTCACCCAAGATGATGTGGCCTCTATTGTGGAGATACCGTGGGGCCCACCTTGATGTATGTATCATGTATCCATGTCGTCCATCCATTTTTCTAGACATTTTAGGGCATTATCCCAAACATGAAGAAGATCCAATTATTAGGCGCACCATACCATAAGAAAAAGTAATGATTGACCATTAATGGACCACAAAATTTTGGATCAAGCTGATATTTGTTTTTGCCCTTCATCCATGCTCATGCGATCAATCACATACTCAAGTGTAACTACATCTCACTATTTCAATCACCATTGTTTCATATGTTATGGTCCACTTGATAATTGGTTTTGCTTCATTTATGGAATAATGCCCTATCACATACTCAAGTGTATCTGTGTCCGAACACCATCCATTAGCTCCATAACCTTCTCAAGTGTAACTAAGTTACACTTTTTACCAACCAATTCAAATTCTCACGTGTAACCCTATCTCACTCCATAAACCCTATCATACCGTCGAGTGTAGCCCCAACACACTTCGAAATCCTAATCACACACTCCATGAAGCATTGGCCGATGTACTATGGACCCCATTATTGTTTGCGCATTGTTTTATCTAAGTCGTCATCCATTCACCAAAATCATTTTCATGCATGAGCCCAAAAATGAGGCAGATCTAAAGGTCAAGTGAATCACGCCCTAAAAAACAGTAACTTCAAGAAAATTGTCCTTTATCGGCAACTAAACCGCTGGTAAAAGGTTTACCAAAAACACCGGTAAAGGTCTACCAAAATGTTAGTAAAGGTCTACCGAAAAGCCTGTAAAGGCCTGATAAAATGCTGGTAAAAGTCCATCAAAACGTTGCTAAAAGCTTGTCCAAGCGTTGGTATAGACTTAATGAAGCACTAGTAAAAGAACCCCACCAAGCCAAGCACTAATAAAAAGGCATGCACTTGCTAGTATTAGGATTGAAAGTCGGGCAGGTTCAACCCAATCGACCCGACATTGGGTTGGGCTCGGGTTGGATGTATTGGGCTTGGTCTCGGGCTTGGGTTTTACAAACACTAACCCAATAAAACTTGGGCTGGGCTTGGGTTAAGGTCCTGGGTTGCCCAACCCAACCCGAACCCGATCGACATATAATTGAGTGTGGATCTTCTGTGTTGATGGCATGTGAAATTCCAATGCCGTCGGATCTCATTAGTCCACATTATTTCCGATGACCCAAGCTAACAAGATACGCCAAATTTCTCCCTCCCGATTAGATTGTGTGCTACACAACACAACTTTTAAATGAGTGGTTGACCCATATCTTAGCTTGTTTATTTAGAAAAAAAATGAAGTTCTTTATGATAAATAATTACATATATAATTAATAAAATCAAAGGTACAAAAAATAAGACGTGTATAGAAATATAATAGACTAATGTAATAGTGAAAATATTAGCATGTATCTGCCGAACCAACTCGATCAACCCGACCATGACTGCTTGGATTGGGCTTGGGTTGAGAATTCCCAACCTGAGGTTGGGTTGGGTTGGGTTAGGGTTGAGGTATAAGAACCTTGGATTGGGATAGGGTTAATCACCAACCCGACCCAACCCGCCCGACTTTCAGCCCTAGCTAGTATATGTCATAGAAAATGTCGTTATAGGTGCTGGCCGCCGGTAAAAAAGTTTTTGGTTAATCCATTTGGTGTTTTATGTTTTATTGCCGCTTTATTTTATTTTTTTAATATTTGAAACCTAATAATGTTACCCCAAACAATTAAAAATGAATATTTAAAAAATTGTATTGCATTACAATAAAAAAATAGTTAATATTTACAACAATGTTCATAATGGTTTCAAATACATAAAAGAATAGAAAAATAAAAATCCCCCAATCCAGCCCTCATTCGTCTCTGCTTACAACTTGCAAAACAAAATAACAAAAAGATATTAATTACTTCTCAAATAACAAAAATGCATATAGATATCAAAGTTGACTAATGAAGATAATTAATCATTCTTTCAAATGCACTCAATTGTAAACTGTGAAAAGCTTGAATAGTATGGAGGAGATTGTTTGTGTTTTTGGAAACTGTTAAAAGCTTGAATAGTAGGGAATGATGGAGTGTGTGATGGGGTTAACTTTTGAAATCGTGATGTGTTGGTTGTGAGTATAATTTGGTAACATTTAATGATGTGCGTGGATTTCAACGTATAGTGATGGTATTACGCTTGAGGTTAAAATTGAGAATGATAAGGGAGTTATTGTGGTTCCATATGAGAATATGAATTGGTTGGTGTAGATTTTAATTTGGTTACATTTTAGTTTGTGAGTGACTTTTAAGATTGAGCGATAAGGTTTACTTGAAACCATTTAACAGTAAAACAATGCAAATCATTAAATAAATCATAAAATGGGGAAAAAATCACAGTCCACTTGAAGCTGAACTCACAAACATGAATATTTTGGATGATGCTCATACCTTGCGGAGTAATGTAAAAAGAAGAGGTGAAAACTTAAAAAAGTAAAAAAATTGAGAGAAAATGTGTAAGAAGAGAAAATGAGAAAAATGATATGAAATAAGTTAGGAGAGAAGATGTATGAGAAACTTTTATATTCCGGATCCAATGTTTATAGCAAAATGGGATTAGAGGGGTTGGTTTAAAAAAGGGAAAAATGAATAGGTTTTAGAAGGGGGTATGGATTTTTTTTAATACATATTTGTTCTTTTAATAATAGCTGTATTTCTCTTTTTTCCTTCTTTATCAAGACTATATTACTGACATCAATAAGAATAATAACGACGTGGACCAATTAAAATCAAACAAACAGACATGTTTTGCCGCAACAGATGATCAAGACCCTCTTAAAAACAGGGGTTCGCAGGAATGAAAATACAGAGTGAGGGCATATTGTCCCGTATAAATTCATCAATCTTGTTTTAACTCATCTGCATTACTTCAACACTCTTCCCCTTTCTCCCTCCAAAAAAAAAAAAAACGAGTGCGACGCGAGCTCGCAACAGTGCGCCATGTTGCGTACGAACCGGGAGAGGCCCACTGCAGCAGCACCAGCTATAGCCAGAAAGGCCGAAAGCAGCAATAGCAGCAGGCGAATGAGCAATCTGGATCGTTCATCATACTTCGCGCGTAGAGAGGCAGCGAAGGTGTTGCGGACCGTTCTCCAGGGTGACGCCAGGCGCAAGGCCATCGGTTCCATCAAATCGCTCGTATACAGCCCATCCATCAGGAACAAGAAGGCCACTTTCGCTCTTGTCTGCCAAACCCTCAAGTGTATGAACCCCCTTCTCACCCTACTCGGCTTCTCAGAATAAAACCGCTGCATTTGATGACATACGGACCGTATGTTCAGTAGCGGACGGGTCGTAAAACCTAAGAGGTTCATACTGAGCGCGCAATCCTAACCGTTTAATTGATTTGTACTCGCAGATATGAAAATGAGTGGCTCAGTTTCACTAAGTAAAAAAGTTCATTGATTGAACGGTTAGGATTGTCCTATCACAGCAATTTTCGGTTAGTCGTCAATCGGTAGTGGATTCTGAGAGATGGGCAGTCCAGATCTCATCCACTTGTACTGTGTCTATGACAAATGTTGCAGATGCATATTATCTTTGGTGCCTCTTGAGGCATTGGATCAGCTTATTTTTTATTGTAATTATAATTATTATGAGGTGGTGGAGGTATTGTATGATGCAACATTGTTCTTGTTCTTCTTGGAAATGGTACTGGTGGGTCCCGTTTTTTAAGTAGTCCAAGCTGTTTATCTGATGAGGCAGTCCTTGGATGTTGAATGCCTTGATTGTTTCCTCGACAAGTCGATTGTAGCTATCCGATTGGTGCTTCCAAATGGGCAATTATAGCCAGTAATGGTCTGTCTTTAATGGGGAATTTTTGCAGGACAGTTAGGATCATCCATTGTGGTAGATTCTTGGGGTATCTTCCATCCATGATGGTTTCTGGCATGTTAATTATTTATTTGGAATGGCATTATGGATTACACCTTATGAACAGTTTGGATCACCAAAAGGTTCTCTCTAATGCATGGTGTTGTTGATTTTCGGGTACCACCCATCCATGGTTTTTTTCCACATTATGAATGGTTTGGATCACTAAATCAGTAGCCTCACTTGTACTAGTGTTGGGTTGAGCAACTGATTTGATTGAATAGATGGTTTATTCTCCATCAAATGATCTTAGAATCTGGCATCAAATGATCTTAGAATCTGGCTAATGTTGAACTTGGTAAAATGAAATTGTTGAAGAATTGAAAAATGAGATTATTAAGGAACACACATTGAATGCTGAGATTACACATTGAATTTCTGGTAGAAAAGACTGGAGGCTTGCAAATGGCCAGTTTATTCATTGGTTCACATTAAATGGGAAAAATAATCCATGATCATATAGCTAGGATCTTTTAGAATGGGAGGTTTCTGGGGCAATGGATGATTTACAATGGGCATGACCAGATGATCAATCTGGACCATGCAAAGTGGGCTCCACCTTTATGGCTGCTCAATGAGCTAAATCTGCCATTTTCTTCAGTTGGACATTCTGTATTTTCTCTATTTTGACATCTTTGGACATAGGGTATTGATGAAAGCTTGAACTATTTTATTTTATTTTTGGGACAGTTGTGAAAGCTTGACTTCTTATCAGCACAATCATTATTCATGTACAATAGTTTCATATTATCCACATCAATTGATACATTTTTATATTTTTCTTGCATGCAATTTCGCAACGCTCTTGCATTTGTGCGTTTACACACTTAAATAGCTGCAATTGGCCTACCATGATATACAACGGATTGGTTAGATCATGGTAGTTTAGCTATGCATTCATGGCTGCGAATTAATTTATTGCGTTTGCTATATGTACACTGGCCACTTAGTCTTTGTGGGGGTCGTCGAATATGCAAGTATAGTTCAAGATGTCAAAAGCTGAGGGTCAGATGACTCAAATCTCTTGCAAGTTACCATACTGCATTTTGCTGTGCAGATAGATCAACCAAGATAAATGCTCCATGCTCATCTGTGTCACTCTTCATTCTGCTATGTTCACAAGAGTTTGCTCACAACTCACTACTGTTAATTGGTTCTCCTCACCATGAACCTTGAAAAGTGAATCATCCTTGAGGAGAGGTTAGCAGTCCTAGGATTTCTTTCGGTCAATACACCATGTTAGAATCTCCCGTCACACACCTTGGCCCTATTAAATTGATGTTTGACTGCACATAGTTCCGCCTAGAGGCCCTCCCTCTTCAACAATGTAAACAAGTGGGAACAGTTGCAAAAAGCATTCCATGAAGATGTGCAGCCCCCCCCCCCCCCCACAAACACCCACATTGCATGAATGATTCAATATTGACGATACTATTGATTTGTCATGAGCACTCTGCATTTATAGTGAAGGAACATGGTCAATATGTTGTGATATTTTGTGTATTGCCATATAATGTCAATGTTATTGATAATATTTATCAATGCAATATATTTTTTGTATTACACAGTATCCATATGGCCAACTTGCAATACCAATACTATTGGTGATGCCAGGAACATTGTGTTGTCCTAGATAAGGCTGATGAATTGTAGAGTTTGGTTTTGTTAACACTAATAGATGTGTTTATGCATTTGGATCGATTAGGGAGTCTTGCTCTTTTCCCAAATTATGGTTTTGAAAGTCTGACATTTAACTCTGGCTTTCCTATATTCTAGATCTCCCACTTATTAAGGACATTCTAGCGGCTACTAATATATTGAATGGCAAGTGGAAGGTATAAAGTGAACTTCTTTGATGTGCCTCAACTGGTACTTTTGATGTTGATGTTTTTTAACACCTATATTCTATTAACTATTTTTTGAAAGTCATTTATATGTGTTGACCAAATTTCGTATTTTAGATGAATGCTACCTATGCATAGGGTGTCAACAGGCCAGGGGTTGGGCTGGGTCATGGTGAGCCTGAACTTGAGCACGATCCAAATCTGAAACAGGGCAAGCCCTTTAGACCCAAGCCCGATCAATTAAAAGCTTGTCAAATCTGAGCCCAGCCTGTTAGCAATTTCTACATAAATACAAATGGAATGTATAAAACTAATCGACATTGACATTATTGTTATCATGGGCCATCACCAGACATGACCAATGGACCAATGAGGTTGACCCAGTTACTAGTCAGGTCCAAAGTTTTTGACCTGACCCAGGACAGGCTTAGGAATCTGGCCTGAGTCCTATCCATGACATGCCAGGTCGAGAGGCTTGACGGGCTAGCCTGACCTGTTGGTACCCTTACCTACGTAAGCATATTAAGACTTTTGGTTGATCAATTTATCATCTTTTTGGTAGTTATCCTTTTCTTCCTTCTTGCAGAGGCAAGAGGAATTGATGTACATTGTTATGTATGATGTCCTCTTTGGGCAGGTGATCTCTTAACGTATTTTAGCATAAACTTGTCATGCAATTTGCTGATCCCAAAAAAAAAAAAGGAAAAAAAAGTCATGCGATTTCCAACATCTTTTATTTCTCATGTTTTGATTTTAATATCGTCAGCGATAGTGGGAGCAAAAACATTTTCATTTATCTTCATCCTTATCTTCCTTTTTTCACTTTCTTCATGCTAGTTAATGTAGATTAAGCATACACAACTTGCTAAATTGAACATGGGCCATCATTTCTTGTTGCCTTGGTAAATATTTTGCAATATGATATTCTTTTATCCTTTAAAAAAAAAAAAAAAAACAACTATTTCGTCAAAGGAACAAATATTGACATTAAAATGGATGGTTGGAGGTCAACATTGTACCACTTTGATAACATATAACAAGCAAGTATATGCATATGAAATTCAAAAATAGTTCCAAGTATAAATTAATACATGCCATTCCAAAACTACATGTATAAACGTAATGATGCCTATCTCTATTAATACAATGCTTTAATCTTTCAATCTTTTAGACCCCTCTTTGGGTTGATAAATATCCTATAGGTAACAACTAATGTACAACATATATAGGATGATGGATGCATTTATCAATTTAAAGCCACGAGTAACATGGTGTAAATAGTTAAATACATGCTGAATTGAATGGGAGATAAATTTATTTTCCCATCAATTCTTGATGATGCTTCATTCCTTCTCGTTTGATCTTTCTTTTTTGTATTCCAATGCATGATCAAATGCTTCATAAACAAAAACCATGTTCATTCTCGTTTCTGAATTTGCCAGTCTCACTTTCAGTGCTACAACAAGTGATCAAGTTGTCTTGTGGTTCAACTGATTGGTAAAGCTTGGTTATAGCATTCCAAGTGCTCGAAACTTCATCCTTCTTTCCTGTGGTTGTTATTGCATACCCAATATTAAAAAGGTCATCATCCTCTTAAATCAACATGAGAATCGTTGGCCATTTTCCACCTTCCTTCACCATCCTTCCTTCGCTCTGCAATGACCGTGCCCTTTCCATGGGGACCTTCAAGAAAAAAAGATATTTTCCTCCACTGTTCTTCCTCGCCTTCTGTCTCTGAGATCACTTTTCGTTGTACGTTTGGTCTCGAGCTCCCAAACGCCTCTATGATCTTCCTCTACTCTGACTTCTGGATCGGAAACCACTCATCCAGTAGTTTCTTGCTCTCGTTAATGAAGAAGAGATGTAGGATGAGTGAAACTAATGTAGGATGTATGTAACGCCTTGAAAATCGGGGGTCGAGCAGGTACCTAACTTCCGAGTTCCAACGCATCACTTATGCAACAAATATAATGATGATTTGATGTTGTCCATGTTAGTGCATAAAACATGAATGGGATTAAGCTAAATCAGCGAATCATACTCCAGGGACTGTTGAATTTTCGCAAGCAGAAGACTGTGATAAGGGGAGACCATATATATACCATTGTAAGTCCCCAAAGTATGAACATATTACCAGGTTAAATAGTCACAAGTACTGATTCAAAATACAAAATGTCAAAAGAGTGGTAGACCTCTACAAGCATAAACCCTGAAGCCCTGACGATTCAGAACGGTCTACGAGAACCCGCTTGAATACTGCATGTATGAGAATGCCTCCTCGTCATCCTCAAAGTCCGGCTCCGCCTCGCAGGCTACGCCATCATCTGAACCTACAACAGGGTCTGGTTGGTGTGTATAACACCATCCCGTAACGTGGGAGTGAGTGATCAACTAAGTGGAACAATAATGCAAAGGTTAACATGTTATCAATTCAGTCAAGCAGTAATGATAACGCAATACAAGCAAACATTCCTAAGTACTGTGATTAATGCAAGAATGATATAAAATAATGATGTATGCCCTTGCTTGCGCTCGCTCAGCGACTTCATCTCATGATCGCGCATGCAACACTTCCTCAGTTCTTGACCTGTTATGCCAAACACAAACGTAATGTGGTGCATGAGTGTGATTACCAAGTTCTTATTAGTCCTTTTCATACAGCAGGATTGAGAAGCTAAGGTACCTCCCTTATATTAATTTCCAAACAATGATCCATTCTAGGGTCGTCAGTCCTAGCAAATCTCATACGATGTTGCAGTTCTAGGTCACTATAAAGGGCTCGTCACCTTATCAGTGCAGGCCTAATATATACTCTGGTTGCTACGTAAAGGCTCGTTGCCTCTACGCGGTCTTAGAGTATGCTCGAGGTCACTACAAAGGGCTCGTCACCTTATCAGTGTAGGCCGATAGCTCGAATACAGTGTCCCATACCACCGTATTTGGCTCATGAGTTTGGTTTGCTCACTGGTCACTACGGGGAGGCTCGTTACTCCAGCGTAGGTCGACAGCTTGACCATGGTGTCCCATACCACCATGCCCGGCTCATGAGTCTCAGCGGATCGAGGTACCAAGGTTAAAAGGGTTTTTCCACTGGTGAGTTTGGTACCTTAGATTCAAGCAGTAGCGTCCATACATGGTGAACATACATCGGGTAAATCGGGTTAGTTGACGAGCTCGACTGGTACGAGCGCACCTCGAATTGATCGATATGAAGTGCACAAGCACTCCGTGTGGCCTAACCACTGTCGACAACCGAAGTACGACTCGGACTCATCGAACACGTCCTGCGTGGCGAAACAACCTTAGCCACCAAAACAGGGCCTGTTACCGATTGCCTGGACTATACTATAGTTCCAAACACATTCGGATATGAGAAATATGTACACATGGCAATCATACAACATTTAATAATCAATGCAAACATGAAAAGCATTTGAATGTATAATGAAACACATATAACATGCCATTCTACATATACGTATTCTACACAAACCACGCTATTTAGATTACAACAACTTGAAGGATTATGCATATAAACTACGGTAGTTGGGAATCCTATCCCAACAACCCTATTAAGTACAATTCATCTAACTACTTCACATACAGTTAGCGTGTCACACACTTATACTACACATATCAACATACACAACATATGTTGATTATACTATATGTGGACAAATCCTCGCAACAAGGAGTTGTCACGCACATAACAATTCATGTATTTGCATTCCATAGACATGGCTGATACAAATCATAATTCTATGTCCATTCAGACTTTTCAACAAACACATAGACTACACACTTTAACATACATGTATGAGACTAGTTATAATATATATCCTGGTAAGCCCTTTTACAAAGGAGTTGCCACGTACATAACGAGCATATATTCATGGTTAATAATCATGGCAAGCACAGATCCAAATTCCATATTCATTCAATCATATCAACAAACACATGGAATATACTATATTCAACATAATTCATATATATATGTGTAAAGCGCGGGAAATGTCGTATTTAAGCATGTGATAGCAATCAAGTCAGTCATAAATCATTAACTGACGTTGAAAGCCTTGAAAACCATAACCTAAACATTTATAATCCACACCTTTAGCCGGTAAACCCGTACCGAGCTCAGTTTGAATACTACGTCTTTGTCTATGGCACTACGGCTACCTGAATCACGAAATAGATTAGCTATTTCGTCGATATCTCTATTTGGATTTCTAAAACGAGATTAGGGTTAGGATTTCTTACCCAAATCGGAACCGAAACAAGTTGAGTAGCGTAGTAGAGAAGCGAAACGGCGTGTGGAGTTGTGGGAAAAGATCCCAACAACAATCCCCAAGAATCTCTCCTCCTTCCTTCCTCTTTTCTCTCCTTTTCTTTCTCTCTCACCTAGGGTTTCTAAGAAATTCGTATGGATTGGGAGTGAGGGGGTTTAAGGGCTATTTATAAGCCCAGAATCGATGTCAATGGCCCCAGGGCCATGGTATACTTAGGTTATAGCCAAATAATGGCTATTTCAGTCCAACGGAGCACTTCTGGAGGCCCCTTTTCTACGTGCGGTCGGACTTAAGCTCCCTGACATTGGATCTAGGTCAAGCTAAGTTTTCGGTCCGATCGGATTTACAGATCGACCGTGGCGGACCAGTTTCAGTTCAACGGTCACCGGTACTCGATCAGGGCCACAGGTGTACTGACATGTGTTGAAAATTTTTCCTGATCCGAGGGTGTAGTTGGGTCAGATTCTGATGGTCAGAATCCTCAGATTTGGCCTGCAAGTGAACCGACTCAATTCACTTAAGTTTCAGTTCGTTTTCTAAAGATATTCGCATTTCTCACACACTTCGCTCCGGACTCAAGTTGTGCATTTCTGGGTATCATTAGGACTTGATTTTTGAGGTGGATGTCAAGTCCAGTGAGGCGGTCCTAACCGTATGGTTTCGCAGTAACCGGACTTTCGACGTGCGGTCCAGGTCCGATACGAAGTTTCAAGGTGCTCCCGAGAGCAACTGGGTTTTGAGATGGATCCTAAGTTTCAAGATAATGTAGCGTTAACGATTCTATACATTTTGAGTCTTGCATTTCATATTTAAAGTGGTTCGAGCTAATTCTATTGATTGTTCAGTTTAACACTTAACTAAATCGTGCCCTAATTACGATAGAATAAGGTCCTAGGGCAGTTCTACGTCCCTTTCTGGCACTTTTAGTTAGTATATTATTTTAATTATTTTTATAATAGTTCATCATCAAGTCCACTTCATCCCTACCAAATTTCATTATATTTTGTGTTGTAGAAAAATTCTAAAAATTCCAGAAGCAGCAGCTGTCCAAACTAATGATTTTCAGAGAGTTGCCCCAACGACCTATATTTAACTATCTTAACTATTTTATTATATTTTTCACTTATTTTTATATGAAACTAGACTTATCAAGCTTCAATCTGGCTTTTAAATAACTTAAATCGGAGTTATAACGGGGGAGATATGACTTTTTGAAGTTGGATGAAAAGTGCAGAAAATGGGGCAGAAAACGGGCCACCCAACCCACTGGCCGGCGAGGCCTTGCGGAACCGGCGAGGTCCTCGCCGGTCTCTGGACCTTCCGGCAAGGGGTCGCCAGTGGGGCGAGGTCCCCCCCCCCCCGGGGGTGTCGGAAACATGCGGGGCCCACCTCGGGTCCCCCCGATTTGCATCGTTTGCCCCCCGAGTCCGTTTGATGTGTTTTCGGATCCCCTTTGCAAGCCAGAATGAGTTGTTTAACGTGCAATATATGATTTTAGGGTAGGAGAAGCTGATCTATCCAAATAACCTATGTATTTCATGAGATTTCGAAAGGTTGAGGGTCAAAAACCCATTTTATTTATTTAATTACTATTTATAGTAAATTTTAGTTTAAGTATCGTTCTTCATCACCTAAACTTTAGGATTCATGTCTAATATAATAGTACTTAGAAATATTTGAAACATAAGGTGGTGAATGGTGAGATTTTGAAGGAAATGGGTTAAAAAGGGATTTGACGCTTTGAGATTGAGTTCTAAGAAGTTAATAAGGTGTTATGATCGATCCATTGTTCAAGGACATCTATTTCCAAGTTGGCAAAAAAATCCGGGATGTTACAATGTAAGATGTGAGATCAAATATGCAACGATTTCAACATTCAACATATAAAATCAAATACATCTACATAATAAATTCAGAAAATTTAGATTAGCAACGCAAAGGGCCTAGGTTATCACATACGCGGTGTATGAAGATATAAAGTATTACGAGAGTAGCCCACTTGGAAGTAGGGACAATCTAGCGTGGGTAGTGCAACATCTATGTGAGAAAACAATGGCATGAATAAAATTAGATTTGGGGAATAGGTTTATTTATAAAAAAAATCAGATTTGGGGAATAGGTTTATTTATAAAAAAAATCAGATTTTCGTTAGGGGTTTAGAGATTGAGGTTTGGGGATTTTCGAAATTAGGGATCTAGGGATTAGGGCTTTGTTATAGGTAGGGTTTGGAGGGGGCTCAAGGAAGAAAAAGTACCAAGGGCCCCACACATGGCAACCTGTACAGACGCACGTGCATGCTTGCGTGCGTGTTCACGTGTGGATAGGTAGGGGGAAAGATAAAGGAGATGGATTGGGTTGGGTTTTGATGGGTTTAGATGAGTTGTAAGGGAATGAGAAGAAAAGTGAAGAAATGGTGTACCTTGTTGGAGGGGAGAAAGAGGAAGAAAGATACTTTGGAGGAATCCACCACCAAGCAAGCTTCTATCCCTCCACAATTTGATTGGAAGGGAGGGTTTTTCCACAACCTTTGAAGGAAAAGGAAGAATACCTTTTCAAAAGAAGGAAGACTCTTTTTTTCCCCGGCTTTTATGTTAAAACTTAAAAAAATTACAAACATGCCACTCACTTAAGTGACATGGCCCATTATCCAAAATAAGCAAAACTAAAACACTTACCGTCAAATAAACCCTTAAAATAACATAAAACATAAATAAAACAAGATCAGGGTGTAAGGGGCCTAGATCTGGTGGCCCGATGGCCTGATCGACAAAATCTCCTAAGCAACCCACATGCATCATCCCTAAGTGGGGTTTTCCTGAAACACGTCCAATGCATGTGAGGTTTTCAAAGTAGCCCAGCGGGCCTCATTTGGAACTTGTCTCCCATCCACAAAAAGAGCTGCGCTGATATAGGTGGTCGCCTCTATCTCTGGTACACCTGAGTAGGTCCTCTGATGTCCTTATCAAGAAGTTTCTCCCATCACTCTAAAATGGAGGTCCAGTTGTAACTTGTAACTGTTAATGTACTCATGGCTGAATCATCTCAATTTGCCCTGTCATTTTATTCTTATTAGGACTACTCCTAGGCCACTTCAGATGACTGCATTCTTAATTCTATCCTTCCTAGTCTTCCCACACATCCATCTCAATCTCCTTGTCTTTGTAGCACGTGATCTCTGCTCATGCTGCTTATCTGCCCAAACCTCTGCCCCATATTGCATAGCTGGTTGAATAATTGTCTTATAAAAATTCCCTCAAGTTTTATAGGCATGTGTTGGTCACACAGCATGCTAGAGATGCATCTCCACTTCATCCGTCCAGCTCTAATTCTATTGGAAACTCCTCATTCAGACTTCCCATCCCAAGGGCAGATCTCCACTTCATCCACCATGCATCTTTACTTCATCATCTTCATCATCTAAGCCTTATCCCAGCAACTTGGGTCAGTACCATGCATCTTTACTTATTTAATATTATATGGTAGTTATCATCCTGGAATGATGCAATTTTTTCTATTTCACTCTTTTTTAGTGCCTTCCACTCTTAATGTTGTAGTTGATTTTAGTCATCTTCTGTGAGTACTTTTACTGACCCTTGGAGCTAAATTGTTTCAAATAGGCAATTTTATTTGCGGGAGCTGCAGAAAAATTCCTCCTGCTTCAGAAAAATGCTCTACAAACAGCTCTAGCTCGGCTTTGTGTGAGACAAAAAGTGAAAAATGTTCAAGACTTGCTGACCCTATACAATCGGACTCCTGGTCTGTTTGCAAATGATTTATCTTCAACTTCTTATTTTTGTCAATATGTAGGACACTCTTTGTAGACACATCATGCTGGATGTTTGAGATATCACGTTGGAACACAAGATACATTAGGAGAACTCAGCGGTCTGCATGCTTTCACACAATGATTGGGTTGATATTAATCTGTTTCTTCTTTTGGGCTTTTTGATTCCCATAAAATACTTACGGTACACGTGTTCTAGAAATAATTGGTAGATGCAATCCGTATTGTTGAACTGCGATCGTTAGCTGTCATAGTTTCCTGCTCTGATATCCTCTGAAACCAGTAAAAGGCCTGTTATTTTGGTGGAACTGCTTTTGCCTGCAGAAATATTCAGGTGGAATTTTTCCCCTTCCCAGGCATATCGTAGTGCCTCGCGTGTATTTCAGTGTTATCTATCTCAAAGCACAGCATTTGTCCGTTGATGGCTGCGATTGTAAGGTCCTGGTGTACTGTACCTGCTATTCCTATTTACAGTGTTATCCATTAATGTTGTCATCAGGCGTTGCCTGTTGCTGATCTTGTTCTCACTAGAATCATTATGACCCTTGGAAGCTGGATTCATTTACATGGTGTTGCTCCTCCTGATCAAGAATCCATGTGCTGAGAGTTTGGCTATGTTTCTGCTTCTGTCATGGCATATTCATGATCATATCTATACTTTGTTAGGTCAGATCATGTATCAAGGGTTTCAGTATTATATGTCGACAGCTGACACTTCCATGGACCTAATTTCAAAAGGTTTGATAGCTTTGTGAATCTTTGCTAGGTTCTTGAACCGTTTTCCCATACCATCTTTGATGCACTTTACTTGAACTTTCCAACCTTCCCCTATATCCTGTTCTAGATGAACTCATGTGCGAGGAGGCACCTTTACGAACTCATTTACATGGAAGTTACTCTTTCATCTATGCCCAAAGCTTATTAAATAGAAAAATTGGCTCACTGAAGTCCATCATGAATGGGTCAGGAGAGAGTTGAAGTTCCGGTTGTCTCAGACAACCTGAACAGTAATTCGAGCATTCCATTAACCTTGAAGACATCCTTACATTGATTTTTGACCCTAAAGTTTAATCATCATGCTGATGAATATGAGAAAATTTGTTGGTAATTGCTCCTTTCTTTGACGGTGTGAATGGTTGATGGTGGTTTCAAGATGCTGTCAATCAGCGAGAAAGATTGAGACCGGAAATGGTCCCAATTTATCGTCTTTGTAGCTGGATTTGAGCCTGGTTAAGAGGGGTGGATGAGCTTGCATTTGTCTTTGAAAAGTTAAGTCTCCCATGTAGAGAAGATGAAGACATGTTGTTTCTGGTACATGAGGGATCGAAGGAGATCGGGGTGCTTAATGAGAGATTTGTGTTGTTTTTTTTTTTCCCTTTCTTTCTTTCTGTCTTTCTTTATTTTTGAAGGGGGGCAACAATCTTGGAGAACCTTGTGAAATACTGAAGGAGTCGAGGGAGGATTGGGGAAGAGAAGATGTTTGGAAGGAGAAGAACAAACCTACTACTAAACCGTACTTGAAAACTCATGCAGTGGAGCGGCAATCATTGATTTGGTTTGTCCTCTTCATTTAGAGTTGCTTGCATTGGGATTGGTCAATTAGGTGTGCTCAAAGGCCCGGAAGAAACCCTTGATGGACCAATGTCATTTAAAACACGAAACCCCCACGTTTTCTGTTCCACATTAAGCATCTGAATTATGGTTCATGTCAAATAACCAGTTGCTCTAAAAGCTCGAGCTGTTAAGAGGATGGCATATCAATGTATATCAAGGGACTTTAACGCCCCCCCACACGTGCGGGGTGGAACTCCACATGGGAACATATTGGGCAAGGGTGGAGGGACGCTTACCACTCACACCCAAGTGAAGGGATGCTCACAATGTTGACCTTCCGTCTGATACCATGTCAAATAACCAGTTGCTCTAAAAGCTTGAGCTGTTAGAGGATGGCATATCAAAATATATCAAGGGACTTTAACAGTTCATTTGTGATCCAGATCGCTATTTTTAGCAACCTGAAATTATGGCTCTATATTCTTGTTATTAACTAGTTAATGCAAATTTATATTTCTAATGTAGAGATTTATAATTTTATTTATTTAGTTATAATATAACAGAAAGCATGTGGGGTTTGTAATAATAACATTCATAATTTCATGTATAAATCGCAATACAAGTTCATATATAAAACTATATTGCATACACAATGTATATATTGGAGTGATGCACGTGATTGTAACCCTAGCGTACCACTTATCAGAGGAAGTAGTGCATCGCATACTCGTTTCCATTCCACATACCAAAGCAACCAGCGATCTAGGTAGCCTTGAGATGACAGTTAGGGATAATGTTTAATAAACAGATTTCTTCTTAACTCTTGCTTTACTGGGTTAGTCAACTTCAAATCCTCTCTGGAGACGATTCAAATATAGGATACTGAAAGAGGGGAACAATCTCACCAGTTGGGGTAAAGAACCAGAGTACCACCTTATTTCTCCTTCCATCGGAAAAAGGGCCAAGCTGAAATATGATGAGGTCCTAGAAAACTCGAAGATCCAATGTCAATTTTGGAAGTGGTGAAATGACTACGATCATGGATTGAACATCAACTTGGCTAAACTTGTGGTGGTTCCCCTTTATGCTTTGGATGTAGAGATCTTCAAGCCCAGGGGTCTTGAGTTGGAACTGTTTTGGGAGTAGCCCCTTATATCATCAGTAAAGAAGATTTGGAGAAGGGAGGAGTTAGGGTTATCATTGATGGGTCCCTTGATTTGAATCTATCCATCCCACTGATAGTATAAGGGAGATCATACTAGATAAGATGCTAGGAAGAAGGGGAGAGGAATACCCCACTAGGGTTCCATAGATCACTGATAACTATAGATCTCAGGCACATTGTTGGCCAAGGAAAGATACGCTCATCCTTCAAGGCTGCAGCATGGGGAGATAGCGGCAATGTCAATGACATAGAGATGCATGCTACATGTCACCCATGCGGAATGGGTTCATCTGCAGCCATGTGGCACTGACTCAACCTGTGGTGTTAGTCTTCCCATGGGGGAGGAGTGAAGAGAAAGGCTTTCAAAAGAGTTGTAGATAATGAATCTTCTCCCACACCCTAATTGTCTTTTATTAAACCCTAAATAACATAAAAGAATGGTGCACAAAGGGAGCACTGAAAGTAAATACACACCCCCAATATAAAGCACCTAAGCACAAGACCTATGACCCAAAACACACACACACACACACACAAACACACACTCTCTCTAACCCCCCCCCTCTCAAGCTAGAGCAAAGATGTCAATCATGCTCAGCTTTGCTCAAGAATGATTGAAGATTAGAAGGATGAATGCCTTTGGTGAGAATATCAGCCAGCTAATCATTTGTAGTGACATGTGGAGTATATAGAAGGCTAGACGAAATCTTCTCACGAACATGATTGACAGTCAATCTCTATGTGCTTCATCCATTCATGAAAAACAAGGTTGGGTGTAATATGGATGGCAACTTGATCGCTACAATCCAAGGGAATGACAGTAGGAAAAATGACATGCAGGTCACTGAGAAGAGATTGAAGCCAAATTTTACACGCCGCATGTGCCATAGAACGATACTCAACTTCTGCAAATGAATCGGCTACCATAAAATGCCAAATGAGATCTTCTCATGAAAGAACTGACAGTCAATCTCTATGTGCTTCATTCATTCATGGAAATAGGGTTGGACGCAATATGGATGACTACTTAATTGTCACAATACAAGGGAAGTGGAGTAAGAAAAGAGACATGCAGGTCCCGGAGGAGAGACTGAGCCAAATGATTTCACATGCCGCATGTGCCACAGAGCAATACTCTACTTCTGCAAACAAACTGGCCGCCATAGACTGATTCTTGCTCTTTCACAAAACCAAATCACCTCCAACAAACATGCAATAACCTAAAGTGGAGCGTCGACCATCAGAGACCCTTCCCAATCTGGATCACAGTAGGCCTGGATCTCCAGATGACCATGATCAAAACACAATGTACTTTTCTTGGAGCTGATTTCAAGTATTTAAGCATCCGATGTACAGCATCAAGGTGATGAGAGCAAGCGACTGCTTGAACTGGTGGACTACATGTACAGCATTAGCAATTTCAGTACAAGTATAGTAAAGTAAATCAGGTTGTTGATTAACTTCTGATACCTGCTTGATCACTAAGACTTGTGGACTCTACTTAATGAAGACTATGGTTAACTTCTATAGGCATGGATATTGCTTGAGCACCCGACATTCCAATCTCATGAAAGAGGTCCAAAGCGTACTTCCGTTGAGATATGAAAATCCCACGCTATAATTGTGCATCTTAAACCCCAAGTATTTGAGATATGAAGACTATGGTTAACTTCTATAGGCACGGATATTGCTTGAGCACCCAACATTCCAATCTCATGAAAGAGGTCCAAAGCGTACTTCCGTTGAGATATGAAAATCCGACGCTATAATTGTGCATCTTAAACCCCAAAGATGTCAATCATGCTCAGCTTTGCTCAAGAATGATTGAAGATTAGAAGGATGAATGACTTTGGTGAGAATATCAGCCAGCTAATCATTTGTAGTGACATGTGGAGTATATAGAAGGCTAGACGAAATCTTCTCACGAACATGATTGACAGTCAATCTCTATGTGCTTCATCCATTCATGAAAAACAAGGTTGGGTGTAATATGGATGGCAACTTGATCGCTACAATCCAAGGGAATGACAGTAGGAAAAAATGACACGCAGGTCACTGAGAAGAGATTGAAGCCAAAAATTTTACACGCCGCATGTGCCATAGAACGATACTCAACTTCTGCAGATGAATCGGCTACCATAAAAGGCCAAATGAGATCTTCTCATGAAAGAACTGACAGTCAATCTCTATGTGCTTCATTCATTCATGGAAATAGGGTTGGACGCAATATGGATGACTACTTAATTGTCACAATACAAGGGAAGTGTAGTAAGAAAAGAGACATGCAGATCCCGGAGGAGAGACTGAGCCAAATGATTTCACCTGGTGCATGTGCCACAGAGCAATACTCTACTTCTGCAAACAAACTGGCTGCCATAGACTGTTTCTTGTTCTTTCACAAAACCAAATCACCTCCAACAAACATGCAATAACCTAAAGTGGAGCATCGCCCATCAGAGACCCTTCCCAATCTGGATCACAGTAGGCCTGGATCTCCAGATGACCATGATCAAAATACAATGTACTATTCTTGGAGCTGATTTCAAGTATTTAAGCATCCGATGTACAGCATCAAGGTGATGAGAGCAAGCGACTGCTTGAACTGGTGGACTACATGTACGGCATTAGCAATTTCAGTACAAATATAGTAAAGTAAATCAGCTTGTTGATTAACTTCTGATACCTGCTTAGATCACTAAGACTTGTGGACTCTACTTAATGAAGACTATGGTTAACTTCTATAGGCACGGATATTGCTTGAGCACCCAACATTCCAATCTCATGAAAGAGGTCCAAAGCGTACTTCCGTTGAGATATGAAAATCCCACGCTATAATTGTGCATCTTAAACCCCAAGTATTTGAGATATGAAGACTATGGTTAACTTCTATAGGCACGGATATTGCTTGAGCACCCAACATTCCAATCTCATGAAAGAGGTCCAAAGCGTACTTCCGTTGAGATATGAAAATCCGACGCTATAATTGTGCATCTTAAACCCCAAAGATGTCAATCATGCTCAGCTTTGCTCAAGAATGATTGAAGATTAGAAGGATGAATGACTTTGGTGAGAATATCAGCCAGCTAATCATTTGTAGTGACATGTGGAGTATATAGAAGGCTAGACGAAATCTTCTCACGAACATGATTGACAGTCAATCTCTATGTGCTTCATCCATTCATGAAAAACAAGGTTGGGTGTAATATGGATGGCAACTTGATTGCTACAATCCAAGGGAATGACAGTAGGAAAAATGACACGCAGGTCACTGAGAAGAGATTGAAGCCAAAAATTTTACATGCTGCATGTGCCATAGAACGATTCTCAACTTCTGCAAATGAATCGGCTACCATAAAAGGCCAAATGAGATCTTCTCATGAAAGAACTGACAGTCAATCTCTATGTGCTTCATACATTCATGGAAATAGGGTTGGACGCAATATGGATGACTACTTAATTGTCACAATACAAGGGAAGTGTAGTAAGAAAAGAGACATGCAGATCCCGGAGGATCGACTGAGCCAAATGATTTCACCTGGTGCATGTGCCACAGAGCAATACTCTACTTCTGCAAACAAACTGGCTGCCATAGACTGTTTCTTGTTCTTTCACAAAACCAAATCACCTCCAACAAACATGCAATAACCTAAAGTGGAGCATCGACCATCAGAGACCCTTCCCAATCTGGATCACAGTTGGCCTGGATCTCCAGATGACCATGATCAAAATACAATGTACTATTCTTGGAGCTGATTTCAAGTATTTAAGCATCCGATGTACAGCATCAAGGTGATGAGAGCAAGCGACTGCTTGAACTGGTGGACTACATGTACGGCATTAGCAATTTCAGTACAAATATAGTAAAGTAAATCAGCTTGTTGATTAACTTCTGATACCTGCTTAGATCACTAAGACTTGTGGACTCTACTTAATGAAGACTATGGTTAACTTCTATAGGCACGGATATTGCTTGAGCACCCAACATTCCAATCTCATGAAAGAGGTCCAAAGCGTACTTCCGTTGAGATATGAAAATCCCACGCTATAATTGTGCATCTTAAACCCCAAGTATTTGAGATATGAAGACTATGGTTAACTTCTATAGGCACGGATATTGCTTGAGCACCCAACATTCCAATCTCATGAAAGAGGTCCAAAGCGTACTTCCGTTGAGATATGAAAATCCGACGCTATAATTGTGCATCTTAAACCCCAAAGATGTCAATCATGCTCAGCTTTGCTCAAGAATGATTGAAGATTAGAAGGATGAATGACTTTGGTGAGAATATCAGCCAGCTAATCATTTGTAGTGACATGTGGAGTATATAGAAGGCTAGACGAAATCTTCTCACGAACATGATTGACAGTCAATCTCTATGTGCTTCATCCATTCATGAAAAACAAGGTTGGGTGTAATATGGATGGCAACTTGATCGCTACAATCCAAGGGAATGACAGTAGGAAAAAATGACACGCAGGTCACTGAGAAGAGATTGAAGCCAAAAATTTTACACGCCGCATGTGCCATAGAACGATACTCAACTTCTGCAAATGAATCGGCTACCATAAAAGGCCAAATGAGATCTTCTCATGAAAGAACTGACAGTCAATCTCTATGTGCTTCATTCATTCATGGAAATAGGGTTGGACGCAATATGGATGACTACTTAATTGTCACAATACAAGGGAAGTGGAGTAAGAAAAGAGACATGCAGGTCCTGGAGGAGAGACTGAGCCAAATGATTTCACATGCCGCATGTGCCACAGAGCAATACTCTACTTCTGCAAACAAACTGGCCGCCATAGACTGATTCTTGCTCTTTCACAAAACCAAATCACCTCCAACAAACATGCAATAACCTAAAGTGGAGCGTCGACCATCAGAGACCCTTCCCAATCTGGATCACAGTAGGCCTGGATCTCCAGATGACCATGATCAAAACACAATGTACTTTTCTTGGAGCTGATTTCAAGTATTTAAGCATCCGATGTACAGCATCAAGGTGATGAGAGCAAGCGACTGCTTGAACTGGTGGACTACATGTACAGCATTAGCAATTTCAGTACAAGTATAGTAAAGTAAATCAGCTTGTTGATTAACTTCTGATACCTGCTTAGATCACTAAGACTTGTGGACTCTACTTAATGAAGACTATGGTTAACTTCTATAGGCACGGATATTGCTTGAGCACCCAACATTCCAATCTCATGAAAGAGGTCCAAAGCGTACTTCCGTTGAGATATGAAAATCCCACGCTATAATTGTGCATCTTAAACCCAAGTATTTGAGGAAGCCCAAATCTTTAATCTCCAAAGGTTGGGCCAAAAACTACACTTCTGCAATCTCAGATTCACTGTCCCTAGTAAGGACAAATATCATCAATGTAAACGGCAAAGATGATGAAAAATTGGCTTGTGTCTCTAATAAAAATGGAATGATCACACACAATTCTATGAGACCTAATCACTGAGAAATCCCAAAGTTTTCCACACCCCACATGAGGTGATTGCTTGTGACTGTACAAAGCTTTTTGCTGCTTGCATACCCTACCTTTTGCATCGGAAGGCCGAAAACCAGAAGGGAGGGCCATATACACTTCTTCATGAAGACTGCCATGAAGAAAGATGTTCTTCATACCTAACTGGTTGCACTTGAGTGTGAAAGTCCATTCACAACCAACCACATGCTTGTTGTCAGGGCAATCAACCCGGTCCCATCTGCCCTGCTTTTCAAGAGTTGCCATTTCCTCGATCACTGTAGCTTTCCAACTAAGGTCAGCCAAGGCATTTGCGGTGTTAGATGGATTAGGAGAAGAGGGAATAGAGAAAAGAAAGGCTTTAAAGGAAGGAGAAACAGAATAGTAAGACACAGTTATAATTGGATGAGATGTACTATTCAACACGAGGGAGGGAGGGAAACAAAATTTGTAAAGCCAACGCCAAACCTCTGGGACATGACAATTGGTATGTGTTTATCATCATCATAGCAAAACAGGATTTGTGAAGTCAACCCCAAACAGCTGGGGCATGGCTATTAGTATGTGTTTATCATCATCATCACTACCTTATCCTAAAGGTACCATAACAAATATATATTTTAGAATCTAAATGCTTTATCTATCATTACCCGTAATAGATGTTCTCCTGATAAATGACCAGACAGTTCTCCTTTCACGTTTGTAAATAAGACTTGGTTACTGGCATTGTTTGTGATGAAAGGCACATAATGAAATTGCATGACTGATGGCTCATTATACTGCCAGAATCTGTTGGCTAGTGCAAATGGATCAAATTAAGATAAGCTAAAGGAACTGTCAATGTAGAGTATGCTCCTTGCAGAAGTGAGATGGGTCTTTAATCTACACAATATTGCCTCACAGTTAGACTGTTCTCTTCCAGTTGCAATGTCCTTAATAATTTTACTCATTACATTCTTCAAATATTTTCTTCTACTTAAAATTGGAACTTGCAATTATTTGTGCTAATCTAAATTGAAGTGATTATATTTTTCCTTGTAGTTGCTTCCAGGCCCCGATATGTTCGTGTAAATTCGCTGAAAATGAACGTTGAGTCAGCCTTGCAAGAATTAGGAAAAGTACACAAGGTCTGCAAATCCTTTTCCTTGGACTTTTTTGCAAATCCTTGATAACTAAGGCTAATTTCTTCGATCCAAGAGTGCTTGGTGCCACTGTGCCATTAGACGTAATACTAATGCTTGTTGCATAGAAATCTTCTTCCACTGTATTAAACTATTAATCACTTTCATTTTGATTGAAGTGAACAAAATGTATTAAGGATTTCTCTGTAATAAGGATTTTTTTTAACCAAGTGTAACAAAAAAATTAATTGCTAAAATAAAATATCATTAGGGATATCCACAAACACTCAAGACTGCACAAATCCTTCATATTCTTCCGTATCATAGCCCCCCACTTTCCACACTATGATTTACTAGTTTATCTTGTTTCCTTCTTTGTTAACAGCTAACTGGATGGAGATGCTGGCATGCACTTATCCAATGGTAGTTGTAATTCTCTTATTCAAGATCTAACTATAATAATCGACAATACCAGTAAAAAAAATTTTTAAAAATTTCTGTTATAAATAAGTGGAGAGGCCGAAGATCTTTAGAGAAGAGAAAGATTGCTCTTGAAGGAAAAGCTCACCTTCCATAATGGGGACGTGTTTTGAGGGTCCCATGCTTAGAGACTCCTTAAAAGAGGTCTTGAAGCATTGGAACCTCATGCTTTAAGGCAATTCCTCATGACTTGGTAGGCATCTTTGCGAGCCATTCTTCTTTTTTCCTTTTCCTCTCTCTCTCTCTCTCTCTCTCTCTCTCCGTGATTTTCCAAATCCGGTGTAAATCCATTGCAAATGGGTAATAATTACTTCCTTCAGTAATTACCGCATCGTTACCTATGCTTGATTTGGCGGCTTACTTTTTGAACACCAAAAATGAGGAGGCTGTGAAATGTATGTGGGGCCCACCATGATGTATGTGGCTTATCCACACCGTCCATCTATTATTGTAGATGAATTTAGAGCATGAGCCAAAAACTTTGGCAGATGCAAAGCTCAAGTGGACCACACCACATGAAGAAGGGAATCGAACAACTACCATTAAAAACTTCTTGGGGCCACTGTTTCCTTTGGTGTGGGTCACTTGAGTGTTGGATCTGCCTCATTTTTTGGCTCATGACTCAAAATGTTCTGATAAAATAGATGGACAAGGCGGATATGTCATATACATTATGGTGGGGCCCACAAATTTAAACCAATCTTTTGGACCAGTTTTCAAAGCAGAAATACATGCACATTTTCAAACCAGTTGAAAAAGTAATAATTGCTTATTTACAAGCTATTTATGGAGGATTTAGAAAATCCAACAGGCCCTTGAGGATTTTGAAAATACCTTCCTATGAGTTTAAGATGATTATTTTGAATTTCAAGTTAATTTCTCAAAAGATATGTATTGGACTTGTGTTGGACAACCAGTGCTTCTAGATTTTCAAAGCCATGTTCAAATTTGCGTTTTTTTAAAATGAAAGATGACCAATTTGGAATTTTGAACTTCTACCTTAGGAGTTAATTGAACTTGATTTTCTTGTCTCAACGGGGTAGGTATAGCCGTATAGGGTACTTTTGGTTGATTGTCCCTTTTCTTAAACTCACAAATTGTTGTGATATTTTAAGATTTGGGTACAAGTTTATTATGAATGATTCAAAACTCAGATTCTCATCCATTCTTTCAAAAATTAACTCATTTGGTTTTTTCAATTAGTTGGGATAAGGGTCAGATGACGAAATAAGAAGTATATCATCATCATCATTTTGATCAATCATACCCTTGTTCCAAGCTCCCAGTGACTGGGATCAACTTTACAAATCTTGTTTCCCCAAGAAAAAATGGTAAATCTCTTGGTATCTTGTCAAATGTTTGACAACCACTGCGGACTTGACATCACCTCCTCTCCTGAGCTGGGTACCAGCTGGTTTTCTTGGGAGGTTTGCTAGCCCCACATGTGCCTCCTGTGCATGGATCTCTACACACATACACATGTGCCAAATTGGAACATGTGTTGAATATCCAATCTGTTCAACATCCACACGTATCAACTATCTCGTAGGCTAGACATTTAAAAAAGTAATGCACAATCTAAAAAAATTTTCAAGCTTTTTACATTATTCGTTTTTTTTTTTTTGCACGGGTGTGTATTGCCCACCTGATTGTTTACTGGCATATTTTTTGGCCAATCATCTGTGCAGTGGGACCAACTGGATGTCCCGCACACATGTCACCTTGGCACACGCGGCTACTTATAGAGGTGAGGATGCAGATTGGTTGGGTTAGGTTGAGGGTCGTCCGAGATTCGACCCATCTAATTATAATCTAGCTATTATAATCAGGTTGAGGGTTGACTCTAGCTACTAATTAACTTATTTAGACTTAGTAATTATAGACAACTCTCAATTCCCACTCTCCCTAGATTTAGTAGTTAACTAATTTCAAGGGTCTAGGGTGGGTCTATTTTAGGATGGTCCAAATCAGACCCACTTAAAACTTTGGTCTAGGTTGAGTTGGGTCAAATCGATTTTAAGAGGTCCTAGACCTATTTAGTAATCAGCCTGAGCTTTTGGACCTGGACCTGCTCTGATGGATACAAAATTTGGAGTCCCAGGCCCCTTTATTTTCATGTTGGGTCTAGTGGGTCAACCTAAACCATTTGCACCCCAATATACAGGTGCTTGTGGGGCTAGCAAACCTCTATATTAGGATACCAATGGGCTTATTTGCAACTTTACAAAAAATAAAAGTATCAAAATGCTTGTTGATTCACACATCCCATGAGCTTCTTGATTCATTGGAGAGCTGAACTTAAAATATGATGGATGAATGGTGTATCCATGTTTGCCAACACTTCTCTTTCTGAATGGAAACACAATTTTATTAGAGCCAAACTGAAGTGAGAACAAAAGACAAAAAGAAAGGAAGCAAGAGAAGAAGGATGATGAGGAATCAACCCACCTCACCCACAAAAGGAATACAATGCCCTCCTATCCCGAAAAACAAGAGAGGGGAGAGGGGGTCTCCTTGCTGAATCCATAGTTTGCTAACCAGGAAGGACTCGGCTCGGGACTTGGTCGATCAAGCGGGTCTGGGTCAACCCAGGATTTGGTGGGTCGACGTAGTGGGTCAAAAAATTATTTTTTATTAATTTCAGTATAAAATAAATTAGTAAAAACACACATATTGGATGTCCAGCCCTTATTTAAAATATGTGGACATGTTCAATTACAAATATGTCCTTAGCACTTAAAGAGAGAAGGGGGCAAAAGGGGAAAACATAAATAACCCAAAGGCCCACAACGTAACGGTCCAATAGGCCCATATGCACATGTCTACATGAAGCATTTACTGCAAAAACCCCAATCTACATAGTCATAAGCTGTCCATGTCCAACTAAAGTATTGAGGCCAGTTTGACACTCTTTGTATCTCAAGTCAATAGTCAATACACTCATGTGCAACCAACACCCATTAGTAAGCTGACTTCCAAAGAAGAACACCCCTTGAGAATTGGAGATGACCACCCCTCCCCAAAGGTTATGACTTATGAGGACATTCCCTAAAATTTTATATGGACTGCCAGTGAGGCCAATCAGCCTGAAGTCTTCCAAGCACACTGCACCATCCTTCTTAGGAATAAAAAAGATGAACAAGGTGTCATCTCTTTGGATATCCTAGCCCACTTATAGAATATGGTGATGAACTCCAAAATATCCCCTTCCATTGTCTCCTAGAACACTGGGAAGAACACATTGTCAATTGGGCTCAAGAGTTTTATCACAACCAAAGCTGGTAATTGCTTCTTGTTCCTCCACCCAATCCATGTCTTCTCCACATTTCTGACTGAAATCCAGATTGCCAAAGCTGGGACAGATCCATCCTTCAGCAATCAGGAGAGTAAAAGTCAACCACCGCATTACACACTTCATGCTTCTTCTCCATCCTTGTCCTTAGCCTCTCACCTCAACATGTGTCCTTAGCCTCGAAACCAAACGGTGAACAACGGAGCATAGGAGATGCTGCTCCATCTTCACCACCATCCTCTTCCACTAGTGTATTGTTCTGATTTGCCAGTGAAGTTGAAAGAGAACCACCATCACTATTTTTTTGGCACTCATGAGAGTGGGAAAGTCATACCCTCCACCCACAGATCAATGTGATCTAGACTTGTAGCCATTTGTTTCTTCCTCAATTTGAGTGAACATAACAAGCTCCTTGCATGAGCTCCTATCATTTATCTCCACAACTATGCGGAACCGAGAACCCACTGTTGATAGTGCCTCCTTCAACCATATGCCTCCACTGGGATACCATATCGTTGAAACCATCCAGTGATATCACTCATGTGTGACCATTCCAACCTAAGCCTAAGGTGAATCATATGGCCCATATGCGTGAATTGCTTGTTCTTCACTTTCTCCTTATTCTGCTCACTGTACTAGGGTTTGAAGTGGAACCCTACATTTGTTCTGAAGAACGTCTGGTCCACACTTAGCAATAGTGACCTTGATCTTTCTCCACTTGGGGATCTGGCCATTAAGTCCTTAATGGTTGCCTATGCGTCTTCCACCCTTTCTACCCTTGCAAATTGGAGGAGTAACCGCCTCCTCCACTTTCCCAAACTTACAAACTGGTATCAGATATCTGATATCTACCATTCTTCAATGTATCCATTCACGAATAACATCACTGCTGGATGAACAACCTTGTGGAGATCAGATCTGGATTGCCTCCTGCGAACTGTTTTCCATTCTACTTCCATTTTTTCCCCTCTTCTCTAAGGAAATTCTTGAAGCCCAAATTATGGTTTCCAAGACATGGTGTTGCACCTTCTCATTATAAAAAAAAGGAATCCAGTTTTTTCTTCTTTCCATCGGTTACAACCAAAGAATCAAGTTCAACAGATTTGGTAACTTTCTTGTAATTCATGTTGTCAAGTTTATATCATCAGTTACATCGTGATGCTATAGTTTTGAATCGCTACAGATAGCTTTTCTTTAATCTTTCAAAAAGAAAAAAAGAAAAAGAAGAAGAGCTTTTTTCTACATGATTCTCAATCTTCTTCTACTACTATAATGCCATGAGTATCAAATAGGTCACAAAGGATTACATCCGAAAAACAATCTCATTTATCAAATAGGTCGTGTGTATCAATCTTCTGCTACTACCTTTTGCATTAATGAAAATAGAGAAGAAAAACTCCTTTTATTCTTTCCACCAGTTACATTCTATCAAATTTGCCAGCACTTTCTCATTTATCAGAAAGAAAAGAAGTCAATATTTATTCTTTCCATCAATTTTTTTCTATCTAATTCGTCAATCAATGTACTGAGTTCAACAGATTGGGTAACTTCGTTTGTATTCATATTGTCAAATTTATGTCATCATTTACATGACCATGCTGTAGTTCTGAACAACTATAGATAACTTCGCCTTCTATTCATGTTTCTCAATTGTCTTTCTTCTACTATGTAACATCATTTGTTTTGAATAGGTCTCAAAGGATGACATGGTTCCAGACTTGTTGGTCCTCCCTTCAGGCACAGATTTGCACAATCATCCATTAGTCATGAATGGAAGTGTGTTTTTGCAAGTAAGTTGTATTAGTTATAATTTAGAAAATTTTGCCGTCCATGAGCCATTTTTAGCATTTCTTGTATCACCATGAAACCTATTTAACACGATAGACCATAAAAAATTGCCATAGTTGGTTCTTCATCCCAATTTTTATGTAATTCTCAGCATTCTTGTTTTTCCTCTGGAATAGTAATGATGTGCCAATAAAAACTTGTGTTAGTTAAAGAAACAGTTTGAAAACCAGATTCAAGAATCTGGTGAGGTGTAGATCATGCCATAAAGAATGTAAACCAAAGGCTTACAAGACACACTAGAAGATTGATTGGAAGATAAAATGGAAATAGAAAGTCAGCTTAGCCTTTTCATGTAATTAACTGCTTTGTCTCATGTTGACTATTGCTATACATTTCCAAAGCATAACTGGACAAGCTTTTGACTCAAACATGAAGATGCTACTATTGCCATATATGAATTGTGTACATGCACATAAAGATATTACTACAACCATATAAATCTTTTAATTGTTCAATCTTCACTGTTATTTTTTCCAGAGTTCAAAATATTGTTATTGTTACATGTATTGGAGATATGGAATGTGAAAACATGTATTGATATTGTAGATAATATTGCAGCAGATACTCTGAATGCATTGCTGTCTGAAGGCATGGTTCTGAAAATCGGTATCGTATCAGCCGCGGGTGTATCGTATCCATATCTGCTCGATACGATACGTGATACAGGGCTGTATTATCCGTATTGGAATCCATTGGACCGTATCAGTCTGTATGGGCCCGTATTGGCCAATACAACCCGTATCGGTGTCGATATAGGGCCGATACGGCTGATACACCCATAGAACCCCATATATATATATTAATTCACTCATGTCTCTTCTTTTCATTTAAACCATAGAAGAATTTTAAAAACTCATTTTAGGCTAGATCTATACTTATTTTGGGATCAAAACAAATGATTTGAATGGGATTCAACAAATCGAAGCGAAGTGGACCATCATGAGAAAAATCGGAAAGGAGGGTAAACCTTCACTTTTTTTTTTTTTCTTATATATATATATATTCATCTTTTTTTTTTTTTTTTTTTTTTTTGTTTGTATTTCCAATTTAATGGGCCATTGTTCACCAAATCATGTTTAATTTGTGTTCAACTCGGGCCCATTTAGTTTACATTCAACAAGTCATATCGACAGACAACATTCTCATCAAAGAATGGTTCGATACACCATTGAATACGTGGTTAAAACACAAAAAAATGATAGATTCGTGAATATCTCATTTTTTCATATTTTTATGGTATTTTTTATTTTTATTTTTACTTCAAAAAGAAATTATGACTGATACAACCCCGATTCCGATATGCGATGCCGTATCGTATAATTTTTCCACGGGCCCGATACAGTGGCCGATACCGTCATTCAGAATCATGTCTGAAGGAAACATTAGGAGAAAGGCGGAATCCTTAATGAAACTTAGAAATGTTAAAAGACATGCTTTCACACTTGAGACTCAAAATATTTCAAAAAATGAACTATACATGATAGGCTTTCGTCGTATAGGCCCCAAACTATGCGTTGTCAAACAATTATTTAATTAATAAATATGATTTTAATGCACTAATTCTAAGAAATAATGATTTAGCACATATAATGCACTAATTTAAAACACCCCAGGGAAAAGACCCCCCCTCCCGAAAAAGGAAAAGAGTGATTTGTTTTATTGTATTTTATTTTTTTATTTTATGGAATTTCACGAGTAACGCTGGTATCGTAGATGTTATTACATAGCCTGATGGTACAAGTACAGTGTATTTTATTCAAAACCTGTTGTCGATATCTCACGACATTGAAAATTTCATGCGATATCAGTGATATTATCAACCTGCAATACAAATAATATCAACCTGCAAAAGATCGGCTGATATTTTCAATGGTATTGGTGATACTGGGAATGTTGATGGTTTCCACTTTCTTCTTTTATATTAGTATGCTGATTTTGCTTGGGCTACTTCCTCAGGGCAAGGCAAGTTGTATGGTGGCAGTTTCTCTAGGACCCGAACCTGGATGGGAGGTGCGTTATTAGGCTTGTTTAACAATTCTTGCTATTCAAAGCCTCATTGCATGTCAATTAATCCTAAACTAAATAAGATTTGAATAATTTGATAGGCTAGTAAGAAATATCTGTTTGTTGATTGTTCTTTCTTCTTTGTCATAAATGATGGTTTTCTTTTGATAACTTTTGTTCGCTTTTGGATACCTATTTGCTTTCATAAAAAGGTGTGATTATTGCCAAGAGTCATGTTGATTCCACTCCCCTTTGTTTGTCTTTCAAACATACATTGTCCATGTAAACTTTGTTGTGGGTGTCATTTATTGGATTGGATCATTGATTGGAGAAATGTTATAAGGCCATGTAGGATCAACATATTGCTCATTCTTGAATCATTTGACTAATATGGTCACACTGCTTTTTGGTTCACTAGAGTAACTTTGGCTTGCAGATTTCTTCATCAAGAGTACCTTGGAAATTTTCATGTGCTTTTGGTGTTCATAATCTCTCTCTCTCTCTCTCTCTCTCTCTCTCTCTCTCTCATATATATATGTGTGCGCGCGCGTGCGCGTGCGTGCATTCACTGCCCCGCACATGCATGGGCTGTCCATGCTGCTTATATGGATTGCCTGTTTAGTTCAACCCATTCTTCATAGTCCAGATCTATAAGATGCATAGAAGGAAAGATCCAATCATTACTCTTAATCATCTGTCAGTGGGGGGGCCCTTCTTGGGATTGCTTATGGCTCTAATGATTCATCATTGACAATTGATGCTTTCCATTCTATCTATTCATCATTGACTCAAAAAATGTACTATCATATGAGAAGAGGTGGTTAGAATCAATAATATGCATGACTTTTGCATGATAGCCCAAGAAGAATAGGTAGGACCGAATGGATGGTCCAGATCGATGGTTTGGGCTGCCCACATGTCCAAATGCATCTTGTTCAATCCACTAAGTGTAGTGAAGCACACTCCACAAGCAACACACGTATAGAATAAAAAAAATACCGAGGGAGGGAGTGGGAGATTGAGAAAATTTTCACCTTTAAATTCAAGGACAACATTGATGGGGACATCACCATACACACACCTTTACGAACATATTAGAGGAGGAGGTGGGTCCCAATTTCTCTGTGGCTAGGCGAGTAGCCATGTTGAAGACCTCACATAGAGCATCTGGAAGACCCTACACCGGGAAGATTGATATGGGTTGCTAGAGGGAGATATTTGGGCCGTTAGATTAGATGGACGTGATGATCGGACCGTTGGATCACACGGTGCACATGATCAAACCATTGATTGTGGGCCATCTTCATCAAAGGACATTATGTTATTTTATGTTATTTAGTGGTTTAGATGTTTAGTTTTAGATTCTAAAACTTTTCGTACATTTATTTTATGGGTAGGACATGTTGAGAACAAAATAGAACTAAGAGGGCGTTTTTGTAATTTGTAGCCCAAATAGGCTATAAAGCTTGGATGTCCCTCCCTTATTGTGCATGATTTAAGGAATAAAAAAATTGAGTTTTCTCTTCTTTGTGCTTGTGTGCTTAGAGATCTTCAAGGTGTAAAGCCTTCTCTTGGTGTGATTCCAAGGGTTTAATATTTGGTGTGAATCTAAGCTCTCTCTCTCTCTCTCTCTCTCCAAGGTATCTCTCTCTAACCCTACTTCTCTTTACATCTTCTTCTCTTTTCCCTTTTCTTATCCTTTCTCCATCATAACTTCTCCTCAAACCCTCACATACCAAAACCTACCCATCCCATAACCGTACATCTGTATGGATGAGCCAAACGTGGGAAACCCCAACCCCTCTTTTTCCTTATCATTCAACCAAGACTCTAACCCTAATTCATACTTTTCCCCTTTTCTCAAAACCCTAACCCTAATTTTCAGGTTTTCCCCTTTTCTCTCAAAATCCTAACCCTAGATCATCTTTATTGCTCACAACATCTGAAATCTAAATTTGTTATCATCTTAAGTTAGAAAATCTCATCTTGCATCAGACGCTCCACACACACACACACACACACACACACACACGTATAGACACACATACACACAATTAGGGATGGAATCCACTGCTTGTTTCACATACAAGTAATTTGCATATGATCATGAATGTGTGAATGAGTGGGAGACGAGAGAGAATTTTTACCTTTAAATTTAGAAGATAGCTTGACAAATTTGGGAATATGTTTGAATAAGCTAGTCATTTTATAAACAATTAGCTGGATATGATCATCTCTCATATGCATGCACGTATGGATGAATTTCCACATGATGAAATGATCGGGCTATTTTTGCATCAGGTGATCTTTAAGGTGGCACCCTGCTTTTGGATGGATGCCATGCCTACATAACAGATTGGGAATAGTGCACTACTTGGACAGTACGTTGGGTCCAACTAGTTTGTATTTGAGCTCTGTATGCGTGCACGCATGCGTCCGCGTGTTTGTGGAGTGAGAGAGATAGTAATGCTCACATACTAGTTGGACCACAAAGTTACTGTCCGACCAGTGCCTGTCATGCGTGGATCACATCTACAACATTTTGGCCCCACCAAGAAGATCAACTCATACAAAAAATCAGGCTGAGATGTTTGTCTTGTGGGCCACACCACAAAATATAAAACAATGGAGAAGCACCAGGCGAATCCGTATTACACTTGGTGGCTAACTCGATGAGTGGATTGGCCTTTCTACCAAGTGATCATCACGGTAGGCCAATCTTTTGAATGGGTTGGATGTCATACACACATCACATGTTGGCACTAATGCACGAGCTTAGTGGCTTAGCCAAACAACTAGTTGGGTGTGTGTGGTGGGGGACCATCAGAATGGTAGCGTGTGTGAAATCATAGGAAGGGGAGGGGGGGTTCAAGAACGGCACCCTTGTAAAAGTTGTAGAAAAAAGTTTTCGGAACGGCTGCAAGAGGTGCATGATGACATGTGAACAAAAGTTAAAAGAGTCCACCGCCAAAAACACAGATGTAATCAACATTGTCTACTTAAACACTTTAGGGGTCTGCATTGTACCTATGCAACTTTTTGGTCGCTACTTAACCCTTTTCTCCTAGAGCCGTGCCAGTGGATATTTCCGTCTGCGCCTTCCATGTACTTAGCTGAATTTTGTACTTTTTAGATCCTTAACTGCACATATGACAAGTTGTGGAAAAAGAAAGTCAGGCCATGTTAGACGAAGAAGACTACAGATGATGCATACAAGCTTGAGCTACCCAAAGTTGTCAAAATCCTATGACTTACCATTTAAGTCTTATCAATTTAGCCACTTTGAATCCCTTTCTGGATGAATACTTCATTTCTATATTTTGAGTCCCACTATTTACTATTCGACTTGCTCGATTCAAATTTTATTTATTTTATTCTCTTTTAAAATTTATTTGGCCTCCATTTCATGTTTTTAAATTTGTGGGAGCTTTAAGAATCTTTTAAAGCGGGTCAATTGTTATATTTTATTCTTTATGAGAGATTAAATGATGGATCTTTTCTTTAATCTTTAGATGGTGGAACTCTTTTTATGATTTCTTGCCTTTGAACTGATCGAGACACCAAATTGATCCATGACTTACCTGGAATCTTTTTTATGCAAGATTGCGATCATGTTGACCTATATTAACTGTGGTAGTGGTGGTCAGGTTTTGATTTCAACTTAAAGTCATACTATGGTTATTTTATTTTTGTCACGTACTATGAATTCAAGTTGTGTTTTCCTAGGGTTTCATTATGTGATTTTAAAATATTTGATTCTTTATATGATAATGAAAAACGTATTAAAAGGCTTTTTTTTCGAAGGCCTCATTTCTAACTTCCACTTTATGATTTTGACTTTAAAAGCATGAAAATGTTTATGCTTTGAGGGGAACATTATCATGAAGTTCATCGAGTTGGTTATACAGCTTCTCAATTGATGATGCCATAATATGTTAGTTTTCTTGGTGACACGATAACGGTTATGACAACATTGGACCTATCTGAGGAGATGTGTGTTCCTCTGATATTCGTTGTCACTTGTCACAACTTACAGGAATACAATGACTGCATTTCCTTTCAATGTGTTAGTGACATGGAACTGTGGATTAAAATTTCCTCTAAAGCTGAATGAAGAAATTGAATAAGTTCAGGCGACTAGCATGGTAAAACTAAAATGTCACACAACCCAAGGAGCGATCAGAATTCAATAAATTTTCCTAGATTTGAAGGATGTGTATTTTCATGAAGTTCTAGAGATTTCTAGTAATTTTGTAGATAGTTTTGGTTGTGGTGAAGTTTGATTTCACAAGAAAGGAAATTAGGCAATAGAATTTGAATTGGGAATGGTTCTGTGCTGAAGAGTTGAATATCCAGCTCTATGGGATTTTATGTGCCATGTGAATGTAAAGACATTGTTCTCTTATTTTATGTGCCATGTGGATATCAGGCTTTCTACTTAAGTTTCAGTTCATGTGCGTGGGATTGTGAATCCTTCTTTTGCTTCTCCATTGATTATTGCCTTATTTTCATTGTAGATCTCTACTTCTATTGCAATCAGATCAGCTTATATAGGATTTATATACATCTATAAACCTCTTGTTGTTTTCACAATCATGGCATTTTTCAGTTATTTGTCTGGACTCCTGCTAACTCTCTGTTCCCTTTATCTGTTTGTGAAGGTTCTTGATGCTTGCGCAGCACCAGGAAACAAAACTGTTCATCTGGCTGCTCTCATGAGGGGGAAGGGAAAGATTATAGCATGTGAACTTAATAAGGACAGAGTAAAACATTTAGAAGATACTATCAAGCGGTCTGGGGCACCTAGTATCCTTGGCATGTCTGTTCATTATTTCAACTGATCATCTATGGTGTAACAATTGTATATTTTTATTGTCGCTTGCATTTTAAATGACCTCTTATACATGTCTAGGTTAGAACTCTATTAATCAGTGAACCAACTGGAGGGTAAGGTATCTTTTATTTGAACAAAATGTTGGAAAGTTATGTTGGCATGGATTGGAATATCTTAAAAATCATGAAGATTTACGATTTCTATTTCTAGCTGTCATCCTCACATTCTGCAAAACATAGTGACAGCAAGAACCCTCTCCAATTATACCATTATTGTTAACATTAGACTCCTTTGAATGATGCTGCTTTGGGGTCATAAGCATATTATGAGACTTTCATCAACTTTATTTTGGGAGGAGGATACCATGCCATCATAGAAAAATGTGGGAGACATCGATTCTTGCCTATCTCTCTTACCTATTTTCACTTTCTAGTCTCCTTTGGAGTAGATATATGATATATCCCCTCAAACCACCCCCCCCCCGCTGATTTTTTTTTTCTTCTCTACTGGGTCATCAAGAATGTTTGGCTTATCTTTTGCTATTACCTGTCTTATGATGACCAAATAATCCGTTTTTGACCTTCCTTGTTAAGGTACATTGAGGTGATGTGCTAGACTGCTAGCAAGTCTGTACCTTTCAAGTCCTCCCAAGCAATGTTTTAAAAATCGGCTGATATATCTTGTATCCCACCTGTGCGATACGAAACACACAGGTAGTGCCATTATATCCCACACGTTCGATCCGGTGAGTATTTTCAATTTTTAATCCCTTTATATGTTGAAATTATGTTAAATCAGTGTCAAATGGTTACAAATCCATTGGTTCTTCATGTTTTGCATGAAAAATCATGGAGTTGTTGCTTTGATTTTGATATCCATTGGTTTTTCATATTCTCTATGTTTTTTTTTTTTTTCCGAAATTACCTTCAACCAGTTGTCAATTGAGATAAATTTGAAATTTGAGTGTAGGTGGTCTGATTGAGGGAAAATTGGGGAAATTCGAAAATTCCCTGATTTCTCCCAAATTGCTTGCAATGTTGCACTCCAAATATGAAATCAAGTATGTATGAGGGTGGATCTACTGATTTATTAAGTCCATGTCAATTTCCAAAAAATATTTTTTTAATTAAAAATATTAAAATATTAATTTATTTTTTTTGCGAAATTTCCCTTCAACCAGCTAACAAATGAGATTAATTTCTTAGTATTTAGAAGTGTTTGATGAAATTATTATCACATACACTTTAAATGTTATGCATTCAATTTGAATATAGTTGCATTAGTTCTGTTACCGCTAGCAAGCCTGTACCTTCCAAGTCCTCCCAAGCAATGTTTTAAATTTCGGCTGTTGTATCTTGTATCCCACCTGTGCGATACGAAACGCACAGGTAGTGCCATTATATCTCACACGTTCGATCCAGTGAGTATTTTCAAATTTTAATCCCTTTTTTGTTGAAATTATGTTAAATCAATGTCAAATGGTTACAAATCCATTGGTTCTTCATGTTTTGCATGAAAAATCATGGAGTTGTTGTTTTGATTTCGATATCCATTGGTTTTTCATATTTTCCATGTTTTTTTTTTCGAAATTACCTTCAACCAGTTGTCAATTGAGATTAATTTGAAATTTGAGTGTAGGTGGTCTGATTGAGGGAAAATTGGGGAAATTCGAAAATTCCCTAATTTCTCCCAAATTGCTTGCAATGTTGCACTCCAAACATGAAATTGAGTATGTATGAGGGTGGATCTACTGATTTGTTTAGTCCATGTCAATTTCCAAAAATATTTTTTTAATTAAAAATATTAAAATATTAATTTTTTTTTTCGAAGTTTCCCTTCAACCAGCTACCAAATGAGACTAATTTCCAAGTATTTAGAAGTGTTTGATGAAATTATCATCACATACACTCTAAATGTTGTGCATTCAATTTGAATATAGTTGTATTAGTTCTGTTAGACAACGCATATCTTAGGACCCTATACAAAGGAAACCTATTATGTGCACTTCTTTTTTGATATGTTATGATTTAAAAGTGTGTGTTAAGGTCTTTTTTTTTTTCTAACAATCCCTGAAGTTTCATTGAAAAATTCAACCATTTCCCCATGTTTCCCAAAAAGTGCAATAAATTACCTGATACCAGTGTTTGAATTATCTCCGATGTTATCTTTATCTCCAACTCAACGATACCGATAACACTGGTGGCGATATCGATAACACTGGTGGTATCAGAAATTTTTGGTATTAGCAACGTATCGCTAAGTAATTGGCAACATATCAATATCGCTAATGTAATTGCCAATATTTTCAGCTATGTAAATTCTAGGTGTTGCTTGTATTGCCAGTGCATCAATATCACCAATGTATAGCCAATATTTTCAACTATGTAAATTCTAGGTGTCGCTTGTATTGCCAGTGCATCAATATCACCAATGTATCACCAATATTTTCAACTATGTAAATTCTAGGTAATGCTTGTATCATAAGTGTATCGACGGTATTTCAATAATATCGCCAAAGTATTGATATCATCAAAATTTGTTTATTAGAAAAAAAATTATTTCAATTTTTTTTTCATGGGCACATGGTTGTATGTAGTGTTCAATTTGTCATTAATAATATTGATAATATCGATATCGCAACATGCGCGACCACAATCTTTCATTTCCTTTCCAATTGTTAATGATTTCTTGGTGAAATATCATGTGTTGTTAATATTTTGCAATATCAATGGATGTTTGGATAGAAGGTTGGATGGTTAAATAGGCCCCATTAAATTGAAACTTATTATATATGCATTCTTTTTGCATTTTTTTTTTTTTTTTAAATTTCTAAATATGCAAATATGTACATTTTAACATCTCTTGAAGTTTCGCTGAAAATTCCACCGCGTTTCCCATGTTTCCCCGCATTTCCGATTATTAGCGATATCGATATTGTTTCTATATCCCTTGCCAGCGAAACTTGTAGCGATACCGATACTTCGAACACTGCCCGATACAAATGGTATGTCCTATGTGATAACCGATATGTATCTGTATCCCAAGGATGCGATATGTAATGCAATACTGATATTTCAAACACCACTCCCAAGGTCTTTTGTTTGCTAATACCTTCGAGAAAAGATGGCTAAATCATCTACTAGAAAGGGATTGGCCTTGCCAAAATGACTAATAAATTCATAATTTCTTAATTAATCATTAGTGGGTTTAAACATTTAAAATTTGGGAGGACTTTTTCTTCTCTTCTTTTCTTTTCTTTTCTTTTCTTTCTTTTTATTTTTTATTTTTTCTTTTAATTCCCAATGTCACGCACTGCTATTACTATCAAATCAAGACATCTCTCTCTCTCTCTCTCTCTCTCTCTCTCTCTCTCTCTTATTAACTGCTGAAATGTCAACATGTCTTCAATTTGCAATGGTTTGACCTAAAAAAAGATTTTAGTAGGTTCCAATCATGAGTGGTCTACAGAAAATGTATGCATGATGTCATTGTCATGCATCAGTTTCGCCTACAACAGAAAATACATGGAAAGAAGTGAAAGCTGTAACATTCATTGTTATATTTTCAGAGTGTGATGAAGAAATTCCTCAAAATTTCATTCTATGGCATTGGAGTGATCAAAATCCTGTGGATAACATTGTCAATAATGTTGACAGTAGGTCTGTTTGACTAGTAAATGCAACATGTTATGTCCATGTAATGTTATTGTGGTCAGTTATTTTAGCGTTTATATTCTTGACTCACATTTTGCTGGTCATGATGCTTCTCTTCCTTTAATGGATAAGTTCGTAAAGTGAATACTTATCTTGCTGGTCATCTTATCAAATGAATTATGGCTTCATCACGTTTTTATGTTTATTAAATTCCCTTGCCATGCCTCTTTTAAATCTAAAATGGTACAGTTACATGTTTTAGACCCTAACCTAATTTCCAGATATCGATGTTCTGCATGATGACTTTTTGAATATCAATATACAAGATTCATTGTACTCAAAGGTATATACTATAATAACCTTTGAAATAGTTCCTTTATTGAAGCTTCTAATGGTGGCTTTGCTACCTTTTCAGAGACTGGAAAATGTTTTAGTGCATGATTACGTAGAAGACTTCTAATAGCTTCCGTCATTCTTGTGCTTCAGCACTAACGACCAATGTAACCTACTCACTATTATCACATAACACATGAAGTCACTGAAGGTTATTCCTGATGTTACGGCCAATCCAAATCCCTGAGAAATTTTTTAGTTGAGCAGTAAAATATGCAAATTCGTTTCTTTGTTGATTAGGAGACAGTTAAGTGGACTCTAACTCTAGGAAGGACTTTGTATAAGATTGATGGGGACATCTCGCGCACACGTACGCCCCCCTACGCACGTACGCAAGGAGGAGGTCCCCACCATCGATCTGGATCGATGACGACGTCCAGGGAGGGCCTCCCACCATTAGATCTCATGATCGTGGCCCACTACTCTAAATAATCTAGTACTTTGGGTTTTTCTTATTATTGTTATTAGGAATATCATGAACAGTTTAAATTGTTTTGATTAATTGTTATTTTTGATTACTTTGTCTCGAAGTAATAGGGTGCGCATATGGTGCAACTTTTGGGGTATAGGTTTTTCTTATAAATAGGCAACCCCTTGTAGGATTTTTTGAGGGAAGATTGAAATAAAATTTCTACATTTTTTGCTTCTCTAAATCTCTAAGTTGTGGGAGCTTAATTGGGTGCGAAACCCTCCCTTCTTCGAAGGGTTAACTACCGTGGTATGAAGCTACACCCATCCCGATTCGCCTCCACCTCTTACCATCCATATTCATCTTCTCCTACAGTCATCCAACCTTCAAATCCACCGTTATTTTGCAGCCAATCCTTCTCTACAGCAGATTTTCAAAATAAGGCCCTGCAGGAGGGCTGAAACTTTGGCGGAGCACCGTGCTCAAACTCGTCATCCGTTCGATCTGAAAATCGGTGTCTGGGTGGCCCATCCCTGGCCGACCAACCCCTTGGGGCCCTTTTTGGGTTTGTGGGCCCCACACACGTGCGGGCCACAATCCACGGACGTGCGTCAGGCCCGCTTGCTGCCCACACGTGTGGACTAATTCTAGGTTCTTTTTCTCCTCTCATTCACTCCTCTCGCCTTATTTCCATAATCCTAACCCTAGATCATCTCAAATTCCCAAGTTTTATTCTACTTTTGCAACCTTAGGGTTTCCCGAATTAAAACGTGTGAATCCCTTAGATTGGTGAAGTAATCCTTTGTATATGTGGATGAATCTACTCTCCTTTGATCGTTGTTTGGTCTATAATTTTTAATTGATCCAGCCCTAACATGTGTAGGCTTGAACCCTTGTAGATTCTCCCTTATTGAATGCTTGACTTTATGTGGGATGTGGAATTTTTGTGATTGTTTCTAAATTTGTATGATCTAAAGTCTGAAATCTTGCATATCATACTTAATTTCCATGTCCTGCATCAAATTTGGTATCAGAGATTAGGTTTTTCATAGGGGAATGCGTTGCATGTTTAGGGTTTAGTTTGTTTGTCTATTTTGTAGCAAGTCTCATCATATAGGGTTGTTTAGGACCCATAATTCACAGTATGGGCTACTGAATTTTCTGTTGTCAGAAAATTCCCAAATTTCTTGGCTGAATTTTCTATTAACAGACTATTTAGGCGGTTATGTTGCTGGAATTTTAGTAGCATTGTGTAGTTTCCTCATATAGAGTCCTATATGATCATTTAGTTCCATTTAGGTGCATATAGTTGTGTTAGAGGTTCTTTGAGTTGAGTGAGTAGTTGTATGCCTACATGTACTGGTTGTGGTTTTGGCTTACACCCTACACTAAACATGGAGTAATTGCAAGAATCAATGAACAATATAACCCGACAGTTTGAGTCTTTGGGTAAGCGCTTGGAACAACGTATTGACCAACGCTTTGATCAGCTTAATGTGCGCGTTACCTAATCTCAGGTAGGTGGTCAGGAGGATAGACGAAGGAATGGAGGTGGCCAAGGAATTGGTCATGGGCGTGTACCCGTGCACCCACACCGTGAGGGGCATCATAATCATTATAACCGAGATGTGCAACTCCTCAAGGGAGTTAGAGTAGACGCCCCTACGTTTGATGACCACTTGGACCTTAAGGCTTTTCTAGATTAGTTGGTGGATATGGACCACTATTTTGAGTGGTATGACATGTCGGATGCTCGTCGAGTCCGATTCGCCAAGATGAAGCTTGTAGGCTAAGTAAAGAGATTTTGGGCTACTGTAGAGCGAAAGAAAGAAAGGTTGAGGGAGCTCCCAATAGTCCATTGGGGAGAAACGAAAGAGACTCTTAAGCATGGTATCCCGTATCGGTATCGGTTGGCGTAACGGTGCCCTCCGAAATCGATACGGATACGGGGGTGTAACGGCGATACGGGGGTGTAATGGCCCGTAACGGTGCAATTTTTTTTTTCGCCAAAAAAATATGGATTAAATCCGGAATATTCTAAGCATTCCAAATATGCATTCATTTATAAATTTGAACATGTTTATGGTGGTGTAACGGTCCACTCTTTGGTGAGAAGTTGTATCGGACTCTTTGATTAATTTTTGAACCAGGTAACCTGAATTTGACTACAAAATTCATATATTTATTTTTCTAAATATCTAATTTATATACTTAACAATTTGATATCATTTCTCCCAATGGTTCTTTAAAAAAATGAAATTAAATTCAGGCAGATGGCGTTGCCAATTTGGGGCTGACTTTGAGGACCAATCTATGTGCTAAATTAGCCTCAAATTCCTGCAATTTATTGCCATTATCCCACTTATGAATTTGTGGACATTTATTGGATAGTGAATCATGAAAAAAATCAAAAGGCCCTATTTAAAAAAATAAAAGTCCACAAATTAACAATTAAAACTATTTAAACAATTTGATTTTGGCATTGTGAGTTAGCAATTGCAGTCCATAATTTAATTGGTAAATTTTAAGTTAATATATGTCTCATGTACAATTTTTTAAGGGCCCAAATTAGGCGGGACTCGGATTGTGAAGTGTAGCACATGTGTCAAAGTTTTTTGGGCCCCACCCGTGATGAATGTGTTATATCCACACCGTCCATCCATTTTGCCAAATAATTTTAGGGCATGAGCCCAAAAATGAGGCACATCCAAAGCTTAGGTGGATTGCAACATAAGAAACAACAATAACTAAAAGTTCACCATTAAAAATTTACTGGGGGCTACAAAAGTTTTAGATCAAGCTGACATGTGTTATATCTAAACCGTCCATTTATTTGACGAGCTCGTCTTAAGGCTTGAACAGATTGGATGGAAAATAAACGTTATGGTGGGCCCTACGAATTGTTTAACGGTGAAAATCATTATCTCCGCCGCTATTTTTGATGTGGTCCAGACGATCTTTGGATATAATTCATTTTTTGGTGGTGCTCTAAAATGATCTCTGAAAATAGATGAACGGTGTAGATATAATAAATACATCACTGTGGAGCTTGAGGACTGTCAGCGCTCGTCTTAGCATGACACATACCTCCAGTTGGTGCGCAGTACACCTCCGAAAAAAAAAAAAGAAGGGAGAGGGAAACCGAAAAGAAAAAAGAGGGAAAGAAGAGAGAGAGAGAGAGAGAGAGAGAGAGAGAGAGAGAGAGAGAGAAGAGGAAGCAGCAGCAGCAGCAGGCCACCGTGGCCGTAGCCGCAGCAGAGCCGCAAGCCGCAGCCGCAACTTCCCGAGAAGAAGAAGAATGAGAAAAGAAAAAAAAGGTAAGTATTTTTTTTTCTTTTTCCTATTTTTTAAGGCCCGTAACAGCCGTTACGGGTCAGTAACGGCCGTTACGGTAGCAAAATCGGGGCATCGCCCGTTACGCCCCCATATCGCGTAACGGACCCCACCGTTACCGTTACGGCCGATACGTAACCGATATGGGACACTCTGCTCTTAAGGAAAAGTACCTCCCTTTCTCTTATCACTTGAGGTTGGTTGAGGAATGACAATTTCTTCGACAAGGTTCCATGGGTGTTGCTGAATACATTGAAAAGTTCGAAGAGTACTTGACTCGATGTGAAGTTGATGAGGACCCCGTACTCACTCTTGCTCAATTTAAGATGGGTCTTCGTTTTGACATTAGGAGAGAGTTGCTTGCCAAGGATGTAGATGCTCTTGAATAGATGTATCAAGTAGTGTTAGAGGTCGAGCAATACCTTAAAGCATTTGTGGTAAGGCGGTTTGAGTTTCGTGATTCTGGCGCCAGGGCCAACCCTTCTGTGACTAAGCCCAGCACTGGATATCAACATAAGTCTTTTAGTGGTTCTCAGTCTAGGCCCAAGGATGATAAGGGTAAAGAGGTTGTCGGGTTTAGTTCGCGCAAAAGTGAGGCAACTAGGTGTTTTAGGTGTTAGGGGTTTGGTCACTTTACCCACCAGTGTGGCACGAAAGAGGGCATCAAGGTGTTCCTTATTGATGGGCAAGTAGAAGTAGTGCCCCCCAGAAAGTAACGACGAAGGCGAAGAATATGAGCCAGCAGAAACCCCTAGTAATGAGGAAGATGGAGCGCAAGAGTCTACGACCCTCGCAGTTGTGCATTGCGCCTTTGCACAAGCCAAGAATACTAATGATTGGTGCCGCAACACAATTTTCTATACTTACGCGAAGCGTGGTGAAAAGAGCTGTAAGATGATCGTGGATAGTGGTAGTTGTGTCAACGGGACATTAATTAACATTGTGAGCCGTTTGGGCTTGAAGCTTGAAGCCCATCCTCAACCTTATAGAGTCCCGGGTTGATGAAACTTCCGTTCCAGTTTCACACCGTTGTCTTGTTCCTATTCAATTTGGATCATGTAAAGACACTTTGGTGTGATGTTGTTCCCATGCATGTTGGCCATATCATTCTGGGTAGGCCTTAGCTCTATGACAAGGATGTCACCATATTCGGTCATTCGAATATTTGTACATTTTGGTTTGAGGGCAAGAAAGTCAAGCTAAATCCACTTCCGCCCAAGAACACAACTGGAAAGGAGTCCACCACACATAGTGGTGTAAGTAGCTCAAAAGAATTGAATGAATCGAAGTCCAAGTCTAAGCCTCTCCATATTCTAAATGCTAAGGACTTTGAGCGAGAGACTGAGTCGGACTAGGTAGTGTACGCCCTTGTGGCTAGGGAGAGTGCACCATAGGCTAGCGTAGAGTTACCCACTGAGGCCATTTCGGTAGTGGATGGGTTCCGTGATGTCTTTCTGGAGGATCTACCGGATGAGCTTCCTCCTATGAGAGATATACAACACGTCATTGATTTATTCCCTGGGACGACTTTACCAAACCTCCATCATTACAGAATGAACCCAAAGGAGCATGCAGAGTTGAAAAGGCAGATTGATGAGCTCCTAGAAAAGGGTTTCATTCGAGAGAGCATGAGCCCGTGTACCGTGCCCGCCCTTCTTACATCTAAGAAGGATGACACATGAAGGATGTGTGTTAATAGTAGGGCCAATAACAAAATCATAGTCAAGTATCGGTTTCTCATATTGCGTCTTGATGATATGTTGGATATGATGGCCAACGCTACTATCTTCTAAAAATTGACCTCAAAAGCAGTTATCACCAAATCCGTGTACGCCCTGTTGAAGAGTGGAAGACAGCCTTTAAGACGAAGGATGAGGTATACGAGTAGCTAGTCATGCCTTTTAGGCTGACTAATGCCCAAAGTACTTTCATGCGTGTGATGACCCAAGTGTTGAGGCCCTTCATGGGGAAGTTCTTGGTCGTCTATTCTAACGATATCTTGATTTATAGCACGACCAAGGAACAACACCTCAACCATTTGAGGCAAGTTTGTGGGATCCTTTAGTCGAGAAATTGTACGCCAACTTAAAGAAGTGTGCATTTATGTCTAGTAGTGTTATCTTCTTAGGTTTTGTTGTGTCAGCTGAGGGTGTGTTGGCAGATCCCGAGAAGGTTAGAGCTATTGTCAATTGGCCTGAACCCCGTAATATTCACGAGGTGCGCAACTTTCACGGCCTGGCCACCTTCTATAGGCGGTTCATTCGAGGTTTTAGTTCCATTATGGTTCCCATCACGGATTGCATAAAAAAAAAGAGTTTCAATGGAGGAAGGCAGCCTCGAAAGCCTTCAAGGAGATAAAGGTCAGGATGACTGAAGCTCCAGTCACGCGACTTTTAGATTTTTTGAAAGCTTTTGAAGTCGCATGCGACGCGTCAGGAGTCGGCATAGGAGTACTTAGTCAGGAAGGGTACTCTGTCGCCTTTTTTAGTGAGAAACTAAATGAGGCGAAGCAAAAATACTCCACCTATGACAAAAAATTCTATGCGGTAGTGCAATCACTGTGCCATTGACGTCATTATCTATTGCCGCAAGAATTCGTCTTGTTTTCAGATCACAAGGCTTTGAAATATTTGAACTCTCAGAAGAAATTAAACCATAGGCACGCCAAGTGGGTTCAATTCCTTCAAGAGTACATTTTTGTGCTTAAGCACAAGGCCAGTGTAGAGAATAAGCCTGTCGACGTGTTGAGTCATCGAGTTGCGTTACTCAATTCCATGAGTGTCGAAGTCACGGGTCTCGAGTATGTCAGAGAGGATTATTCTGAGTGCCTAGATTTTGGAGTTGTGTACGCGTTGTTGTTAGAGAGTCCGTCAGGAGCTAGCAATGAGTACTTGATTTTAGACAGATATTTGTTTAGGAGTGATCACTTATTCATACCACGCATCTCCCTCGATTTTCTTGTCTGGGAGTTACATTCAGGAGGGGTCGCGCGTCATTTTGGTTGAGACAAGACGATTGCCCTAGTAGAGGATAGGTTTTATTTGCCAAGCCTTAAGCGAGACGTGGCCAAAATTATAGGGCAATGTCGTACTTGTCAACTGTCAAAGCAGAAAAAACAAAATACGGGACTATACACACCTTTATCAGTTCGATTCATCCCTTGGCAGGACAACAGTATGGACTCCGTGCTCGGGCTCTCCAAAACTATTCAGAAACATGATTCCATATTTGTTGTCGTGGACTGTTTTTCTAAAATGGCCCACCTCATTCCTTGTTCTAAGACCTCTGACGCATCTCATGTTGCTCAGTTATTCTTTAGTGAGGTCGTCAAACTTCATGGGTTACCAAAAACATAGTGTCTGACCGTGACGTGCGATTCATGAGTTATTTTTGGAAGACACTATAACACGTGATGAATACTAGGCTCCAATTTTCTTCTGCCTACCACCCTCAAACCGATGGTCAGACTGAGCTGGTCAATAGGAGCCTAGGGAGTTTACTCAGATGTTTAGCAGGGGAGCAGACCAGGACGTAAGACACCGTATTACCTATAGGCTATAGCCAAGTTTGCATTTAATAGTTCTGTCAATAGGTTCACAGGTTTAGGTTCTTTTGAAGTCATTACTGGTTATAAACCTAGGACCCCTATTGATCTTATCCCTATGTCCCTGTCCCATAGGCCATCGGAGTCTGCAGAGTCTTTTGCGCATCACATTCATTCATTGTATAAAGAAATCAGGCGAAAGATCGCTACTAGTAATGAACATTACAAACTTTTGTAGACTAGCATAAACGTTTCAAGGAATTCAATATAGGAGACTCTATAATGGTCCGCATCAGGCTAGAGTGGTACCCTCAGGGAGCCGTTCGTAAATTACACGCGCGTAGCGCTAGACCATTCAAAATTATAAAACGAAACGGTCTTAATGCGTATGTAGTAGATCTTCCACCTTCCATGGGAATTAGTCCCACATTCAATGTGGAGGATCTAGTTGCTTTTCAGGGGACCCCTGATACATTGTCCAACCTTTCGCCTAACCATCCTGATTCCTCAGACCTGTCCTTTGATCCATGGCCTCTTCTTGACCTTTCTTCCCAGCCTCTACCTTCCATACCTTCTCTTCCCATACCCATAAAGGAGATAGAGGATATTTTGGACCATCAGATAGTATTAACGTCGGACGGTGGGTTTCAAAAGTGCCTATTTAAGTGGAAGTTACGCCCAACTTCAGATAGTACACGCTCACTGAGGAGGAGCTTCAACAAGTTGATCCTGACATCTTGGAGAGGTTCAGGAGTTTTATTTCGCCAGTGGCAAAATCTTTGCAGCCGGGGAGAGTTGATGGGGACATCTCGCGCACATGCACGCCCTCCTACGCAGTACGCAAGGAAGAAGAGGGCCCCACCATCGATCTGGATCAATGACGATGTCCGTGGAGGGCCTCCTAGTTAGAAAACTATATTGGTTCCTTGGATTAGACTCGATCGTCATGGAGATCCCACCATTGGATCTCATGATTGTGGCCCACTATAAATAATCTAGTACTTTGGGTTTTGCTTATTATTGTTATTAGGAATATCATGGACGGTTTAGATTGTTTTGATTAGTTGTTATTTTTGATTACTTTGTCTCGAAGTAATAGGGTGCGCACATGGCGCGGCTTTTGGGATATAGGTTTTTCTTATAAATAGGCAACCCCTTGTAGGATTTTTTGAGGGAAGATTGAAATAAAATTTCTGCGTTTTTTGCTTCTCTAAATCTCTGAGTGGGAGCCTAATTGGGTGCAAAACCCTCCCTTCTTCGAAGGGCTAACTACCGTGGTACGAAGCCACACCCATCCCGATTCGCACTAACCTCCTACCATCCATATTCATCTTCACCTACAGTCATCCAACCTTCAAATCCGCCATTATTTTGCAGCCAATCCTTCTCTACAGCAGATTTTTAGAATCAGGCCCTACAGGAGGGCTGAAACTTTGGCGGAGCACCGTGCTCAAACCCGTCATCCGTTCGATCTAAAAATCGGTGTCTGGGTGGCCCATCCTTGGCGGACCAAACTCTTGCTAGCCCTTTTTGGGTTTGTGAGCCCTACACATGTGCGGGCCACAATCCACGCACGTGCGTCAGGCCCGCTTGTTGCCCACACGTGCGGACTGATTCCAGGTTCTTTTCCTCCTCTCATTCACTCCTCTCTCGCCTTATTTCCATAACCCTAACCCTAGATCATCTCAAATTCCTAAGTTCTATTATACTTTTGCAACCCTAAGGTTTTTCGAATTGAAACGTGTGAATCCCTTAGATTGGGGAAGTAATCCTTTGCATGTGTGGATGAATCTACTCTCCTTTGATCATTGTTTGGTTTATAATTTTTAATTGATCCAGCCCTAACATGTGTAGGCTTGGACCCTTGTAGATTCCCCCTTATTGAATGCTTGACTTTATGTGGGATGTGTAATTTTTGTGATTGTTTCTAAATTAGTATGATCTAAAGTATGAAATCTTGCATATCATACTTAATTTCCCTGTCCTGTATCAAAGATGTACAAAAGCACATAGTTTGTGGGAAGTAAAAGAAAAGGGTATTATAATGTTTGGACCTTTTGTCTTGTTTGGATAGCAAAGGAAATAGTGGATTTCACATAGCAATCATTATCTTTTTCTATAGTCAAATCCTCACGCACAAGGTACAAGGTGACCACTATTAGACGAAGATGCGATTTCCACTTGCTATCTAAACAATACCCCCAAAAATGGAATTCATGAGAATCCATGTTTCAATAATGCTCATGGAACTTATGTGAATCCATTATTGGATAATCATTACACTTGTCTTTTCTTTTCTTTTCTTTTCCCACGATCCAAATAGGAATTGCATCTCTTGCATGGAAAGCATGAACGGAATTGTCATAAAGCAACAAAGATTTGCTTATGAATAGCTCACCTCTCTCACTGTCACAAAACAATGACCTAGAAAGATGAGAAAAACTAAAATCTCTAAAACGTGTTATGATATAGATTGTATAGGTTGTTTCTTTCTGGAAATTAAAATAAAATAAAATTGGAGGTTATATGCTAGTTGTCTCTTAAAATGGAAAATTAGTAAGGGCCTGTTTGGATGCATGAAATTAGTCAATTCATGAATTTGAAAGTTCATTAATTGATATCTTTGTGAAATTGTAAGTTCGCTATTACGCAACTGGTTTTTGGGGTTTTGCTTGTCAAATTCATGTTTTTTTAGAATTGTTGTTTGGTTGATCTATTTAAATTTACATTTTGCAAGACAGGTAAAAGCCCCAGTGAAATCGCATGGGATGAGACTATTGAAACCATTCAATCAATGGTCATTAAAATTACTAGCAATCAAATATAATATCAAAATGTTCAATAATGTATCTAAGCCATCCATCATGCATCTCACTTCTGATGGGATAATTCTAAATATCCAATCAATGGTTAGGAGAATAAATGTCCGTATTGATTATAATATTAATAGAGAAATGTTCAATCATTGATCTTGATTGTCCAACATGTGAGGTCCACTTCTAATAGCCCGTCTAAAAAGCCACTCCAATATGATGATCCTAACCATCCAATCATGGATAGGAAATGGTTGTTTCATATTTATTATAATAGAAGAGGTCCTACCCTTGATCTGAACCATTAGGATCTTTGAAATGCAATGAAAACAAAGGTTTTTTTTTTTTTTTTAAATCCAGATTTTAATCAATTAGCCCTAAGAATCACTGTCTAGATATGGTCTAATTTCTACAAAAGCAAAATAAGAAAATTCTACAACTAGAATTACCTGTTTTGTAGATGTAGCAAAACTGCGAAAATGTCGATGCCTATCCTAAAAAGTAGGTCTCTCCTTGATCTATCCTAGATGAAGGAGAAGAGGAGAGCCAAAAGACCAACCCTCAGTGCAAGGTGGAGGTAGGCACAAAACGAGCCACCTGCCTCACATAGGTGGGGCCTGCCTCACATGAGCCACTCGCCTCACACGGGTTGCCCACCTTGAGTGTGCCCCTGCATCCCACAGGGGACCCTACTCGAGCCCGGTGTGAAAATGCTCCAGCATTAATCATCCCCTGTGAGGAGTCTCGAACATGAGACCTCTTGCTCTGATACCAATTTGATGCAGGACAATTGACCACTTGCTCTAAAAGCTCGAACTGTTAGAGCATGGCGAATCAATCCCTTTATCTCATAGCCCAGGCCCCACATCTCATGGGTTAGGAACTCGGCCGAACCCCCCTCGTGGGCCCCAAATCACATGGGTATCGCCTCACACGAGCCACTCGCCTCACACGGGTGGGGCCCGCCTCACATGAGCCACCCGCCTCACATGGGCTGCCCACCTCGAGTGTGCCCCTGCATCCCACAGGCAACCCCACTCGTGCCTGGTGTGAAAATGCCCCTACATTATTCTCTCTCTTGCTTCTCTCTCTAGGTGTTGCTTAAGGGGGTTAGGGATGTCCAGGCTCTCTCAAATCCCTCCGACATAAGATCTATTTACAGGTAGTTAGGGTTTTAGGAAGAAACACTTATATGGTGCTCTGCCACCCTACAATCTTCCGTATGCCCTACTGCATTGAATGTTTGTGATCTTTCCTTAACCATGTACCTAAATTGACGCTTTTCCTCTACTATCCATGGTCATCCATCCTTGATCTAATTCCCATTCAAACCAAGTAGTGGACCAGAAGATCCTAATCTTCAGAATTACCATCAAGTTTGATCGAAACATACTAACAATTTAAATAAAGATCAACGGTTGAAAACATTTGTAGAAGCATTTAAAGCCTTTTGAGTACCGGACCCATGTGAAAGACCACTTGATGGATGGTCCAATCTACCCGATCTCAACCATAATAATGTTTCTTACCAGTAACTAGTGGATCCCTTGTTGGATCATATGAACCCCAACCTTATCCTAATGCATGTACCCAACCACACCACATATATGAACCATTGCAATTGGCTCCATGTGGTGAGCCAAAGTACATGACATTAGGAACTTGAACTCCCCATATGTCCTCAGGTCTAAGGATTGTCAATGCTAGTAAATAATAAAAGTTGATCTGAATCAAGTATCATGGGTCTCTCACTCTCTCTATCTAGATACTTCAAGTGATACTCCAGTGTAAGCATCCAACAAGTTTAATAACAAGATCCCATATCCATAGACTACTCGCACTCCCATGTGGGGTAGGACAAACGCATTGACTCGTTGTCGAGCCTAATGGTGGAGACTTTCCATCCTGACTTGTCATCGGTCCTTTCACACAAAATGACCACATAAGAATAACCACAGGTTCATCCTACAACGTGGTAGGTGGTCATCATGGTTTCAATATTAGTATCGTATCAACCGATACAATTGTATCATATCCGTATCGGCACGATGCGATACATGATACAAGTCCATATCAGTCCATATCAAAAGTCCCTCATTGGCCCATATTGGTCGAATGGGCTGTCTTAGCACTGATATTTGGATATGGCATATTATCGATCGCAATCGATACACGTATAAATGTCATATGACAATAATGTTTTTTCACCTTTTCCTCCTATTTTCCTTCTTTAATTTTTTTTTTTTTCTTCCTTAGCCTTCTAAGCAAATTTTCGACCACTTCTATGCTTGTTTCAAAGATTAAAACAAAGGATTTGGGCTCAAATCGTAGAATCGAATGCCCGGTGGTCAATTTGGGAAAATAGAAGAAATGGGGTTAAAAAAATCTACCTTATTTTATTTTAAATCTTCCTACAATCATGTCAAATTAACATAATAACCCCACATCAATCAAATTATGCTTGATTTATGTTCAATTTGGGGATATTTGCATATTTTTTTATTTTATTTTATTTTATTTCTTTGGATTCTTTTTCAAAAATTTCAGCAATTTTCGTACTTTTTCAATTTTTTTAAAAAATACTTTTTGTAATGATGTATGAAGACAATGTTATTACTATAGATCTACCCATGCATTGCTTAAATTAGCTGTTTACAACTTTTTTTTCCTTTTTTTTTTTTTTTTTGAGCCATTTTTGGTGCATTTTCTGAAACTTTTATTTTTATTTTCAAAAATCAGTTTAGGGGAACGATGGATCTAGGTAAATCTATGTTTTCTGAACATAGATTTGCCATCCATTGTTGGATTTTAATTATGAATGTATTTTTGGCATATTTTGTACATTTTGGGACATTTTCTAAAATATTATTAATTTTTTATTATCTAGAATTAGTTTAGGGAAATGATAGATCTACGTAATATATGTTTTCTAGGCTGATATGCTTGTTGATATTGATATTTAGAACCATGGTAGTCATGGAATAACAAGGGAGTTTTACCAGGTATTTGCCCTCCCGATGCTGAGCAAATGGGAGCTCCTCCTCGACCATGCGAGCCTAGGCATGATCAGGGTAGATTAATGTCGTTATGCACAGTTGTTTCCTTCTTTATGATAGGCTGCCCCCTCCTTTTTGTCTCGGAGGGCTAGCCCGAATTGTAAGCCGTCTATATAGCACCACTCGAGATTTAATGAATATATCTCGTCTTCTAAAAAAAAGGTATTGAGATCCATGGAACACAACTCTTCTTTCACCAGAGTTATTGTGCCCGAGCTCTTGTTCGCTAGGGCAACAGAGGAAACCTTTAATGCATGTTCTCATGTATGTTTAAGGCAAGTTTATAAATTAATTATGGCAACAATAACACATCCATATAGGACCAACGACCACCATGATCTACGACTAAGATTATTTATTTTAAGGGATAGATAGATATATATATATATATATATCTATCTATCTATCTTTTGTTGAATCTTTTTCATGGCTTGATAGATAATTTGATAAGCCAATAAATTTTTTTCCATGTTTCAAAATACGGTTAACCAACATGTTAACTAATCGATTTCTAAATTGATTCGTATATATATATATATATATATATATATATATATATATATATATATATATATATATATATATATATATATATATATATATATATATATATATAGTGAAATGCTCACCCGGGAACCGGAACCGGTTCTCACGAGAACTCGTGAGCACTTTTTGATACGTGATGTGAGCCCAAAATCTGAATGGTCCATGTGATGCGACATCCCATGAAACCCCTAGGGCCCAACTTTTAGCCAGATCCAAAACTCTGGTGGGCCATGGCAAAAGGAAACATTTAACTCTCTTGATTTTCCTCTCTCTTTGCTGTGGCCCACCAGAGTTTTGGATCAGGTTGAAAGTTGGGCCCTGGGGGTTCCATGGGGTGCCGCATCACATGGACCATTCAGATTTTGTGCCCATGACATGTGTGCAAAGGTGTGCACAGGTGCTCACCTAAGAAGGTGCGTAGGTGAACAACTCCACACACACACACATATTGTATGTATATATTACCAATGCATCAGGTTCACATTAGCTTTCCAGGGCACACAACCATGACAAACTCCCACTTGCCCCAAAGTTGATGGTACTTACATGTTGAATATAACTTCATAGCAATTAACCAAATAGAGGATCATAATTATAATGCTAGGAGTATAAATGTCCTCATATGGAAGGCCGAAAAGATCACTCTAATGGTAGTTAACATTGTCTACATGCAGAGTCCAAACATGGTACAGGGCCCTGCAAACTGCACTGCCTTTCCACTTGTTGTCACATGCAAGGTACCTTTGATCATGTGATCAACACCGATCAACAGACGTCCTGAAGTTCAATTAAGAACCTCCTATCCGTGAAAGAAACATGTGCTTACCATGCGCAAAATATTATGGGTTTTTTTCTCCATTTGACGTTTTTGGCTCCCACTTCAAATGGGAGAGTTGGACTCAGATATCCCTTTTAGAAAGAGTTTGTTGACCATTCCTTAATGAGTGGATCCCACAATATTTGCTTTGAAAGCAAAATAAGGGAGGTTAGCGGAAATTTAAATGGGTGCTCAAGCTAAAAGTCGGGATTAATAGGTATTGTTTGTCTGATCTGTGATGATAAAGGTGTTTCAGGTGGGCCTTTTCAGGTCTAGTAAGTGACGACTCAAATGAGGTGAAGATCTTTTTTTTTTAAATTTTTTTTAATTTTTTTTTTAATATATATTTTTTTACACACGCCCATCCCACCACCACCACATGGCCAGCAGTCTTCTACTTCTAGTCGACTACTCTATGACAGGCTTCCCTGTTTCCTGGGCACTCGAACCCAAGACCTCAGTGTTGTAACACACTCTGTCTACCACTGAGCCATGGGTTGGAACCCCAATGAGGAGAAGATTAGATTGTAGGCAAATGGGTTCACAAAAACCCATTGGTTGCTCAACTGCCATGAGGTGGTAGGAAGCAATTCATTAATGCTGTAAGATGGGTGTCTTCCCCCAGCTTGTATCCTTGGAGGTTATCTAGATGGATCTTACAAATAAGGGAGACATGGAGATCTAGTCTAATGTTCTCTCACATACCTGAGGAGATAAATCTGACGAAAGAGGGAGTTGAGAAGGAATCTTTTAGTGGTTGGATTTGCTAATTCATTTAGTAATTTTGATCCCTATTATTCGTCGTTTTCAATCAAATCCAGGTTAACGAGAGGGAGGGAGGGAGGTAGCTCCTTATCCTTCTCAATCAAGTCCAGCTTAGCAAGAGAGAGGGAGGGAGGGAACTAACAGTTTCTAAAGAAACCTCTAGGGTGTGACCTAGAGCTTGCTTATCCCGGTGTTCATTAATTAGCTCTCTATCCATGGTCTAGATTGAGGCCACCCACTTTAGAACCCAATCATCAATCTACGTTGCCTTGTCCATCACAAAATCATGACTATTAATCCTAATACAGTAAGAGTTGCAAAATTGTCATTTTAGCATGATATTGTTATGAGTTATGATAACTCCATTAAACTCTTGCTGGTGACAGTGGCACACCAGTCCCCAGCCTGGGGAAAAAGAGGATTGATTTGCCGGGCTACAATGAGAATAAATTTCGAATTGCTTGAGAAACAGAATTCTTAAATCCAACCCCAAAATAGCTGGTACAGGTCTATGACTATATATATTGTCTCTCCATATTGTTACCCATTTACACTTATTGTTATTTTTTTTCCCTTGTGTTAGCCCTAGTCTCCACTAATCAGGGATTTGCAAAAGTTGCTTCTGAGACACCACTGGCACTTTATGAGAAATCAAAGCTTTCGAGTTTGATCAGAAGGTTGAAACTGGGAAATTTATTGAAGGGTCGATGAGGTGCGGATTAATTTGGCTCAATGTTGGTGCTTTGTGCGTAGCAGTTACCGTTGCAATTGCCCCTCCATAACCTGACATTGTTTTCTCAACCTTTGGGGTGTGCATGTAATACCTGGGCTTTGGTGTCAATATGAACTTCTGCCATGCCTGTTTCCAAGAGCCTTGGTAAAAGAGAGGTTGATATGTAGTGGTAACCAATCATAAAACTTTGCCAATCTACCGTTTGAAAGCCGGCCCCAAAATTGATGGAGAAGGGCTAAGATGACAACGAAAATGATGTGCGTGTTTCAGATTGTCATCTGATGATGTTTCATGCCAAAATCATTAGTGAAAATTGATTGAAGTCAGTATATTGGTTCTTGTTGATTAAATAGGGAATAGTCATTTAATAGAAGTCCGAGAATTGGACCAACAATACCATTAACACCACATCTAATGCTCCCTTGAGCTTAGTTTCTCAGCTAGAAAAAAGAGGCAAGATGGAAATATTTCATCTGAGCATTTCAATTTCTCTTTTTGTACTGCATGTACCATATGATTAATCATCTTTTGCTCTTTCTGTTTCTATAATGATCATGTCATGTAGGTCCGTGCCATTCTCCTAGATCCTTCCTGCTCTGGATCCGGAATGGCTGCAGAGAGATTAGATCATCTGCTTCCTTCATATACTGCAGGTGATTATGTGTTTCTTCCATAAATGCAGGTTCAAATTCAATCATGTATTTTTCTATTAAGTTTACAAATCCTTCCAGTAACATTTCTATCCCTTTCATTTTACCAAGCTAATTTGTGCACGAGTGTAAACCAGCCACCATAAGTGCCATTGGAATTTTTCATCGTTTATACGCATCTTAAATAGTGAGCACAGAAAATTTATGTTTCAGATGAGAAACATCCATATCTATGATTTTATAAAATTCCAAATTGATCCAAAATAACATTGAAGTCGTTGACAAGGTCGTATGGAGATGTTCTTGATCTGAATCTTGGGTACCATTATAGTTAGCAACAGAAGGATGATGGTTTCCATGTTGGGTCCAAATTTTCATATTTAAATGATTCCAAAAGATGGTGAATTGAACCATTATTGCTTTTTAAATCAAGAAATTTAAAGGTTTGGAAAAGGTTGGGCAAAATGAGCTGTCCTCCATCTGATCTTTTACGACTTTTGTCGTATTAATTTTTATTTGGTATGTCCACCTAGGTATTGTTGATCAGCTTGAAGCCCTACATGCTTAAAATTCAGTTCACATATTACCTAAGTTTGTAGTTCCTGGTGCCATGTAATCTTCTTGTTGATCAGTAATGGTTATGATAGTGAGTAGCCCTATCATAAGCTTGAACTAGCTAGATAAGTTGACTGTGAGTTGATTACTTCTTCAACATTGTTGCATCTCTTTTTTACAAGATGATTGAATTCCCTGTCCTTTGTTCCACTTTGGTTTTGTTCAGACAGATGATAATTCTGCTGAATAGAATTCCTTGTAGTGAGAGATCAACAAATAAGAATGGCAAGAAGGAACTTCAGTGGCAAAGCCTATTGCATTTTCTCAGAATCTAGTAATACTATTCACGAATACAAAATGAGATGTCAAATATCATACACAAACTCATTAACGGGACCTCTGATGGCAGTTCCTATGATTAGGGCTGTAAACAAACCGGGCTAGCTCGGTTAACTCGCTCGACTCGGCCTGAAAAAGCTCGACTCGGCCCGACCCAGAACTGAGTTCGGTCCGGGACCGACCATTTTCTTCAGTTCGAAATCGAGTTCGGGCCGAGTTCGAACAGGTCCCAGTTCGGCCCAACTCGGTCCGAAACCCGACTCGACTTGGCCCGACTTGGCCATTTATATATATATATATTCCTAAATCCTTACCCTAACTATTTGAGACAAAGAAGTGAGAACGCCGCCCGACCCTAAACCCTAAAACTCTCTCTCTCTCTCTCTCTCTCTCTCTCTCTCTCGCTCTTGACTTCTGGGATAGTTCACCGCTCATCTTTGAAGTGACAGTGACTCATCCACTTCACAGGTGGCATAGATTCAGCAATCCAGGCCGTCCAAATCGTGGGTCCCTTTGTAAATGGAGCAGGTCCGAAACTAGCTCGAACTCGGCCCGAACTAGCCCGATTGCTGACCAGGCCGAGTTTGGGCTGGACATGGCCGGGCCGGATTCGGGCTAGGTTTGACTGGTGACCGGGCCGGGCCGGGTTGAGCCCAGTTCGACTCGGTTTGGCCTGATGTACACCCCTACCTATGAACATCCTAAAGTGAACAGGAAGCTTAAAAACTCATTTTAGACTAGATCTAGGCCTACTGCTGGGATCAAAACACAAGCCTTAAGATTCAATGAATTGAAGCAGAATGAACCATTTTGGGAGAAATTAGACAAATGGGAAAACTATCACTTCTCTTCAGATTCTCTGTCTTCTTTTTTTATTGTATTTCAATACAATGGTCCTAATTTATCCAATCATGCTTGATTTGTGTTCGATTAGGGGCCCCTATTTGGTTGACTTTCAATAGATCACATAAACAAAATGCGTTCTTATGAAAGAATGGTCTGATACACCATTGAATATGTGTGTGTGCATGTGTGTGCATACGTGTGTTTGAGAGAGAGAGAGAGAGAGAGAGAGAGAGAGAGAGAGAGAGTTGTCTCGAGGGAGAGTAATGCAGGGGCATTTTCACACTGGGCTCGAGTGGGGTGGCCTGTGGGATGCTGGGGAACACTTGGGGTGGGCGGCCCATGTGAGGCGGGTGGCTCGTGTGATGCCAAACCCATGTGATGTTGGGTCCATGAGGGGGGTTCGGCCAATGACCTAACTCATGAGATGTAGGGCCTGCGCTATGAGATAAAGGGATTGATTTGCCACACTCTATTAGTTTGAGCTTTTAGAGCAAGTGGTTAGTTGTCCCGCATCAAAGTGGTATTAGAGCAGGAGGTCTCATGTTCGAGACTCCTCACCGGGGGTGATTAATGCATGAGCATTTTCACATCGGGCTCGAGTGGGGTGGCCCATGGGATCGGGGGCACACTCGGGGTGAGTGGCTCATGTGAGGTGGGTCCCACCCATGTGAGGTAGGTGGCTTGTGTGATGCAGAACCCATGTGATGTGGGGCCCACGAGGGGGCTTCAACCTATGACCTAACCCATGGGATGTGGGGCCTGAGGTATGAGATAAAGGGATTGATTTGCCACACTCTATCAGTTCAAGCTTTAACAACAAGTGGTTAGTTGTCCTGCATCAGAGAGACCTCCTTCCAACTTGAAGACTAGGAGAATCTCTCTCGAGGTCTCGAGGAAGATTGGGAGTTAGAGGATCTCGGGCCGTGACTTTAGTGCTAAAGGATAAAGGAAAAGGGAGATTTGAGGAGAAGTTGAGAGAAGGATCCTATTTTAGATACGAGGCTCTCTTTGTGCGCGAGGGGAGAGCTCCCTCCAGTCAAAGCAATCACTTTGGCTATGGCTGCCCCATCAGTAGAGGTTACGCTGGAGTCATTGTCCATAGAAAGAAGCCTTCAATGGCCAGTCCTGATCTTGAGCCTGTTGACGAAAATAGCTGGACCATGGTCTTTATGCAACAACCTCCGATAATCAGGGATCCCTTGTTGTCCTTATTTCTAGACTACCCCGCTCTCTTCATCACCAACTTCTCGAAAGTCTGGAACGAATACTAGTTCACTAAAGTCTTTAGAAAGGCAGGGGTATTGAAGGAGGTAGTTATCCTGAAGAAGAAAGGATTGGCTTTGCCTTTGTTCGCATGGAGACTGCAGAGGAGTCTGCTCAAGCCATTTCTATCCTCCATCAATCTGGCTTCTACAACAGTAAGCTCTCCGTCCAAATCGCTGGATATGGTCCGAACTTTGTCAACAAAGGCTTAAGTGTGAGGGTCATGGAGGTTAGAGGCATGGACCTTCATTTTGCAAGGCAGTCATCCCCCTTAAGATATTTGGGGCACGGCGATCTCCTGTCGTTCGTTCAAAGATGTAGTGGCTAGAGCCTCATCTCTCCCCCTACAACAATGGATAGTGGTATCCAAGATGTGGTCTGAAAGTCAGATGGTCTTTGGGTCTGGAAAGTAAGCTTTGCATCTGATCCTAAGATCATAGTTAACCACTTGGTGGTGGAGGAAGTTGCTACTACATTCCAATGGAATCTAGCTATCAAAATCTAAGAAAGGAGCTGAGATTAAAGTCTGGTTAAAAGGTTGTTGTAACCTTAAGGATGGTGACTTTGCCCTCAAGCCTCTAGGAGAGAACGTGTTGCTCCTCTACCTCAAGCTGAACGAGAACATCGATCGCATCCAAATGGTGGGAGCCCTATTCAACAACGAGTTGGTGACCTCTTTGTGCAGATGGGCAAAGAGATCCATATTAGGTTCAAAGGACTCACTAGTTTCAGTTCTGAGGCATTCCGTCAGAGTTATGGAGCTAGGAATTCTTGTTGGCCGTTGTCTCTTGTATTGGAGAGGTTTTATCTTTTGATTCTGCTAGGAAAGAGGGTGGGAGGTTCGGGCAGCCTGCCTCATTAGGAAGAAGTGGCTCTTCTCCACCCCTTCTAAGATCCCTCTCTGTGGGGATGGCTCACCTTGAGATTGAGGTGTGGCAGGAGGCTTTGAGGGGAGGTCGATCCTAGTCATTTGGGCCTTAATGGTACGTGGAGGGGTGTCACTCTGCTTGATCTCAGAGGAGTTACAACCAATAGACACGGAGTACCATCACGTTGTTGCTCCAATGAAGTACTGAACTTTTTTCGATGGTAAGTGGCGGCTTAACCTCCCTTCAGTCGACATGTGGCTCCCTAGCATGTTCCTTCACATATGCTCCGACCCCCAAAGCAAGCACATGACAGTCTTAGGCTACTCTTGTCCTGATGAGGTTAGCCCCTCTCCCTTTGGTGACGCATGGCTTGGGTATACCTCTGCTCGAGCCTGTTGCCACTAGCGCATGTGAGAACAACGAGGCCGTCGATGCCTCACTTCAGTCGAACGATGACTCCCCAGCATGTCCCTACACACATGCTCTAATCCCCCCACCCCTCAATTGCAGCAGGCACGTGGCACAATCTTAGGCTGCTCTTGCCTTGATGAGGTCTTCCCCTTTCTTCCTTTGACGATGTATGGCCTGGATGTGTCTCTCTCAAGCCTGTTGTTGCTGGCACATGTAAGAACAACCAAGCCGTTGATGTCATTCACTGTGTTTCGGATAGCGAGAGACGCCTCTCTGAGACGTGCTAGTAACTGTAGGCCCTTGAGTTTGTTGGAGCCAGTTTTTTGGCAATGCATGGCTCCTTGCCATCATTCTTTTGAGCTTGCTGTTGCCAATGCCATTAGTTGCTCTGTAAAAGGTGTATGCCAAGTCAAATCTGTGGTGACATGTGGCCTTCTCCCACCATCCTCAAGCCCTCTGATGCCGCCTTAATTGATGACTCTGGCAACGAGGGCTCTAGCTACATCAGCGAGGGGTCCTTCGTGTTGACGCGTAACCTATCACTGCTACCCACGGAGACAACTAGCATTGCCTACCATCACCTCGAAGCTTCCATCTCTGACCATGGTGTTAGTGATGACTCTGTCACTATTAGAAGGGTGACCCCTATGGCAATTCCTTAGAAGAAACTCTAAGAAACTTGAATACCCAATCAACCACTACGCTATTGTATGAGCATTTCAGAAGTAAAAGAATGCACATTTTGGTGTTGTTATTTTATCCCTTCATCATTCATGGATCATTTCCATTTACCTGATCCCATTATGGACATGTGACAATTCGTGTTAAAAACATTAAAAAAAGTGAGAGCTTACGATGTTTTATATTTTTCCTATTTTCCTAGTAACTATTCAAAATTTTTGGGCAAAAAAAAAAAAAAAAACGAGGCCAATACTAGCCTGTATCGGAAGTCTGATACATCCCGTATTGTATCACTTTTGGACCCAGCCAATATGCCTACCGCCACTAATATCTAAAACCTTGCTCATGCTCCCCATTCCTAACTGTTTATACCGTTGTTTTAATATCAAATAGAATGTATCATAATGTTCACTTCTCTAAAGCATATGAGGCGTAAGCTACATAGCGTGTAGCATAAACTACATGCTACTTCTAGATTTTTAATTAAGGTTGCTCTTAGTTGCATCAAATATTATGAAGTTTCATGATATTTTGCACCAAATTTGATTGACTAATAATGAAATTTCATGATATCTGGTGCAATCTAACACAACCTAAAATAATAGGAAAATAGGGCAAAGATTAACTATAAATATAAAGAAAGAACAAGTGAGCGATAAAATTGGTTTAATATTGTTTCTTTTATTAATTTACTAAAATCACCGAAAAGATCATCTAATTTTTATTGAAAAATAGAAAAATGTAACACATCATTGAGAACATTAATTGATTTATCTTTTAGTGAAAAATAACTTGTAAGTTGTAATGTAAGCTACATAGTGCATAGCGTATGTAAATTAGCATTTAGCGGAGGCTACTTGCAATTTAAGCTATTTTCATGAGCTATATATAGCATTGAGGCTAAGCTATGCTAGATAACATAAGCTATTTAAAACATTGGTTTATACTTGCTAATGTCTTAAAAAAGGCACTTCCTTGCTTCTACACTCAAATATGTTGCCACCTCACTTCACGCCTTCTAGGGGGATTTACTATTCCGTTTATACATTGGAGCTTTGACGAGGACATCACGTCACGTACACCCTTATCTACGTATTAGAGGAGGAGGCGGGCCATACCGATTTCCCCGTGGCTAGGCGAGTACCTGTGATCGTCCTGAAGACCCTATGTGCATGTGTGAGCATCTGGAAGACCCCACACTGGGAAGATGCACATGGGGTGCTTTATGGAGTGATCTAGATCGTTGGATCGGAGGTACGCAATGGATCGCATGGATTACATGATCAGGCCATTGATCGTTGATCGTCCACATCAGTTTTAGACTTTATCATCTTTTAGGATTTATAATGTAGGGGCATTTCACACTAGGCCTTTGTGGGGTAGCCAGTGGGATGTGGGGACACACTCGGGGTGGGCGGCCCATGTGATTTGGGGCCTACGAGCCCACGAGGGGGTTCGGCTGAGGTCCTAAACCCATGAGATGTGGAGCTTGGGCTATGAGATAAAGGGATTAATTTACCATACTCTAACAGTTCGAGCTCTTAGAGCAAGTGGTTAATTGTCCTATATCAAATTGGTATCAGAGCGGGAGGTCTCGTGTTCGAGTCTCTTCACCGGGGGTGATTAATGCAAGGGCATTTCACACCGGGCTCGAGTGGGGTAGCCCGTGGGATCCGAGGGCACACTCGGGGTGGGTGACCAATGTGATTTGGGGCTCACGAGGGAGGTTTGGTGTTCGAGACTCCTCACCAGGGGTGATTAATGCAGGGGCATTTCACAGCGGGCTCAAGTGGGGTAGCTAGTGAGATGCGGGACACACTCGTGGTGGGCGGCCCATGTGATTTGGGTCCCACGAGTGGGTTTCAGCCGAGGTCCCAACCCATGAGATGTGGGGCTTGGGCTATGAGATAAAGGGATTAATTCGTCATACTCTAACAGTTCGAGCTTTTAGAGCAAGTAGTTAATTGTCTTGCATCAATTTAATTTTTTATTATTTTATATTTGGACACATTATAAGTATTTTGGTTGATTTTATTTAGACTGAAACTATTTTTGTTAATATTCACAAGACGGGGATTATTGTAAATTTTGAAACTTCTCATATCGATAAAGAGAAGGGGGCGTGTGACCTCTCTCCCATTGAATTTTGTGATAAAAAAAGAAAAAAGAAAAAAGAAAAGCTCGTGCTTTCTTCTTCCATTTTCATGCGATACTCCATGCGATTTGGAAGGAAGATTAGTGCGAGGCTAATCTTCATCAACGGAGGTGCGAGGTCTTCATCTATCCCCACATCATCTTCTCTTTTCTTTCCCATCCAGGTATTTTCTTCGGGTTCTTCATTCTCCCCATCCCAGATTTTCGTCTTCTACCAAACTCAACTTTCGCATACCCATCCACAATCCAAACTCTAACCGACCTAAACTATCATCCCACGCCACACGTGTGACCGTACGACTACACGTGAATCTCACCTGCCTCTTTTGGTTTCCTACCATCATTATATCAAAACTCCTTTCTTCCATCCTCGATATCCTAACCCTAAACTTAAAATTCCTAATTTTCCTACTTTTCCAAATTACTGAAACCCAAATTTTCACCCTAAGTTGTATTAGGTTTCCTATTTTGAAATAGACTATACCCTATGCTAATTGGATGTAACTACATCCATTAGATCCTAGTTTCTTTTTATTTAATGATCTTGTGTTACGACGTTGGTAGCTTAGGCTAGGATATGCTCTTTTGATTTTCATAATATTTGTGATGATTATAGCGATTTTTTTTTTCTTAATTATCTTAATTCAGCTACTTGATCTCATGAGTTAATTAGTTCATGCATCGGTCCTTCATCAAGCTTTATCTAATGGCCGATATCAATGATGAAAAACATACATGGAGTTTAATATAAGTCTGGCAATCTCAATTTACCACAAGTAATTCTTGGGCCTGCCAGTCTCATAGTTTTTGACATACCTATTTTGGATATCATGAACTCTAAAGTCTTCTATGGTACATTTAATCGGCATTCATAATTTCTTACCCCTGCAACATGTCATAAAGCCAACCCCAAATATCTGGGTCAAGGGTATGAATGATGGTGGTGGAGTGGTGGTGAATGAGATCCTATTGTCCTAGATTTAGTAGACAACCACAGGCAGCCTATAATAGCTGCTTGATCCATGATCCAATCTTTCGGACCTTAGTTGCAGGATCCTTCTAACTAGGTGCCTCTCCCGCTTTGAATCCCCAGTTCGCATACTTGCTCTCGCTCTCGCTCCCACTACCAATCTATTTATAGTTGTTTATTTATTTACTTTTTTGAATGAGACACTTCTCCACTCTTGCACCTAAATTTGTTGCTGCCTTTCTGCACGCTTTATGCAACTATAGTTGGGACAACTCAGAAATGTAGTAATGTAATTTCAATTTAAAAAAAAAAAAAAAAAAAAAAACTTCATTAGAACTTATATTTTCCTCCATCAATATATAGCTTCCAGCATCCAACTGACAAAACAGATTCTTAAAATTCATTGTTTACATTTTAGCTTTCTTTGTGGATTGTGGGTAGTGTACACAAGCAGAGTAAGCTCGGTAGCTCGCTCGACTCGACTCGAAAATGCTTGACTCGACTCGGATCGAAGCTGAGTTCGAATCGAGTCGAGCTGATTTTTGGGTTCGATCTTGCCCCAACTCGACTCGACTCGAATACTGCTCGAACTCAGCTCGACTCAGTACAGGGTATATATATATCCTTTAAAAAAAAAAAAAAAAAACCCTACTCCCTTTTCAAAATACATTCCGCCCGGCGCCCGCACAATCCCTTTTCAAAAAACCCTACCCCCTTTTCAAACCCTCTCTTCCTCCCTCTCTTCATTACGTGAAGCTTGTTTTCATGGAGTCAACCCCGACGTCCATCACCATCTCCGAAGCCAGTAGAAACCCATCTCCGTCATTCCTCGACCCTCTACAAATGGAAATGTGACCGCAGAAACCCCCAATCTCTACCCTTATCGTCGATTCTTCCACACTCAGTCCGCCATTCCGCGACGTCACTGGTATTGCCTGAGTCCAGCCCTGTCACTACCGATTGCGCCTGCACATAATGAAGAAGGATGCCACTGCAGTCAGTCCAATGCACGGCTCGAACTCGGCCAAGCCGAGCACGATCTGCTGTTCCGAGCTCGAAGGCCGAGCTGGGCCGAGCACGACCTGGGACTCGAGTAATCCGAGTCAAGCACGAGCTGGGAAAAGCTCGACTCGGCTTGACTCATGTACACCTCTAATTGTGGGACCCTGAAGCCTGGACGGTTGGCTCCTTCTGGTTCCAGAATTCGCTGGGAGACTTGTTTCTTTCCAATAGATAATTAATTAATGGAAACAAAATTCATTATTCACAGAATCATATTCCTTAATGACATTCTCTTAGTTTTTCGTATTTCCATCCATTAAACTCTTCCATTTGAGACAGATGATGGCAACGAAGTACTGAGTGCGACGATGGCGATGAAGAGAACGGTAAAGGGTGCAGTGACGACGAAAGACAAAGCAAAAGTGAAAGATGTTGGCGATGTTACAGATCTTAGAGACCAAGAAGGTGAAGGTGAAGGTACCGGCTTCGAGCAGAACTCCTCGCAATAGGAAAAAGAAGAATGGATAGAGATCATGTGAAACAGAAGGAAAGCCAGCTCATTGAATCATCTTCTAGGGTCTAAACATGCATATCCAACCCTCTTCGTTAGAGGGTATCCTGATGGATGGCTCCCCATCAACATCTCCAGGATTTTTGGTTGAGCAGGAGCAGTTATGGATGTCATAATGCCTAGAGATAGGATTTCAGGACAGTACAGAGGTTTTGTGACGCAGGACAGCCCTAATTATGATGCATGCTCATGGAGATAATTAAACAGCGGAAATAAAAGGAATAAATGATATAAAATTCTAACAGTAATCATCATAACTGAGAAAATCATAAAGGAAACATGCAATGGAGCGGGCCATCACTACAACCATGGAGTATGGAATTCAATTACTACTTAGGTTGGATCTGGCGAGGGATGAGACCTCCCGATCTTGCATGGTCACACCCAATCGATCAATGAAGATCACTAGTCCAAAGAACTAAGAAGTTTCTCGGATTAGGGATTTGAGAATTTGGGGATTTAGGGTTTAGATCGGTTCTCAAGATTTTGATCGAAGAGGAATTAGCCAAAACTGAAAAATAGAAGGAAGAAAGTTGTTACCTTGATGAAGTTGGAGGGGCACAAGAAGAAATTAGAAGAAGAAGATCAAGGGGAGAGAAGAAGTACTATTAGAGAGAAGAGAGGAATGAGGCTACCAAAGGGTTTGCTTTTCATTAATCAATAGTTGAAATTCGTGTTTAGGGCTTTACCCCACTTAAATAAGCAAATAAAGACATAAAATTACTAAAATACCCCTAGGATAAGCAAATAAAGATATAAGATTACTAAAAGACCCCTAACTAAGTCAAAAAACGCACAAATAACTTAAGTATGGGAAAATTTGGGCACTCGGTCTTCTTTCTCCAATCTTCCTTCACATGTGTCTTCCCTAAGTGGGGTCTTCTATATGTCCAATCACATGTGAAAGGTCTTTAGCTCCTCAATATTCGCCTATCCACAAGGACGGCACTTGTGGTTGGCGCTTTCTTCGTTGGTACACCTTGAATGCACCTGTGTCCGCATCATTTTGTGTTAGTAAAAATGAATTCAGAAGAAGAACTGGCCAAAGCAGTTGAGATGTTACATGGCGAGAGGTTTGGAGGGGTGCCCTTACTTGTTCAAAGGGCGAGATTTGGCCCAGAACGTCCCCCGGCATTTGGCAATCCGAATAGATCTAAGGCCCCAAAGGAGTCTCAGGCTAATTTCAAACCAAAGCATGAGGTTCAATCCGATGGTGTCTCTTTCAGAGATGCCCTCCTCAACTCCAAGCGACTGGCGAGTTCCAATCCGATCCACGCTGAATCTCTCTCCTCAAATATGAACTCTGGTAAGATGCAAGGGCCAAAGTTAGAAGACCCTGCTGGCTTATCAACTAACTACGCTCTTTGAATCGAGCAAGAAAGGTTGAATCGCCAAAGAATGGAACTGAGGGATTCGGTTGTGGTGATTGCTAAAGAAGGGGCCTCCATATCGGATGTTCGGAAATGGATCGACGAGTGTTGTGGTCTCAAACTGGAAAAATACAATATCAAACCGATCGGTTTCAATGAATTATGGCTGAGAGTTTGCCTGGGGATCAATCCGGATCTATTGATAATGGCAGGTTCCATCCACTCCGAAGGCCCTGTGTCTAAGGTCCTCAGTTGGGACGAGTTCTCCATTTTCGGCATGGAGGTTTGGATCCTAATTTGGGGAATCCCTATGGAGCTATGGTACGACGAGTTCTTCATCTCCACGACAAACCTATTGGGTTCTCTCATAGAGGTGGATCTCAAAACGAAGATAGGTGAGGAACTGGCGGTCATTAGAGTTCGTGTTAGAAGAAAGAAAAAGGACCCTCTTCCTCCCCACATTCAGATTCTAGCAGACAACAGGCAAATCCTCCTTCCGGTGCAAAGGGAGGTGAAGGACAATCTCATTCCTCGGTGGGGCGACATTTGGAGAGCCAAGGATCCTCCTCCGGCCGTTCGTCGGATGAGCCCAGGGAGCATGAAGGAGCTCGATATCGGTGCTCCTGCGGAACACGAAGCCTGACTCCAGCTGTTTCCCTGCCGCATTAGTCATTCCAGGGGACACGCGTCGCTCCTTCTGAAACCCATTTACAGCGCCTCGATAGCTGTGCCCCTCGAGACGCGGGAATCAATCCAAGAGCATTGCAGATTGAGCCACGTCATCAGCGTGGGTCTCCGTTTCCCAGTCAGTCTCTTATGGCATTAAAGGAGAACAGTGGTAGCGTTGCGGGATGCCAAGTGGCCTCATCCCTTCAATCAAAACCACCTCTCGAGTCCGTTCCAGTGCTATATCCGGACCCGGACCCGGGACCGTCAACCCCAATCGACCTAAACCGTAGCAACCTCTCAGGTCCTGAGATCCAAACGGAACAAGATCTAATCCTCGTCACCAAAACAAACCCAACCATTCCTGTACCCCCCTTTTACCCTTCCTTTCTTTAAATAAAATTGCAGTTACCCTTCAAAAAAAAAAAAAACTTTCCATTTGATCTTTGAGAAATTATCAGGTCCCGTGAGCCACAGGATGGGGTGTCCTCATCAAAACAATTCATACATGTAGAGCCCATGGCTCAGTGATTCAGATCGTTGATCTGATGAGCCCCATGGTGAATGGGGATGCCCCAAAAACTTGCAAATTGGAGGATCCTATTCTTTTGACCGATTGCCTACAAATACACAATTCAGAATAAATAAAGGTCCCCATTCAGTAGATAGAATGCCAAACATGGATATCTATGATCTTCTGATCTTCGAGATTTTTGGAAGATCTCCATCCATGGTGGGGCCTTCAGATTGACAGTCTGTGTCAGTGAACACTAAGACCCCACATGTACAGACATGGGTGTTGCAGGATACCATATGTCCTGCAGTATAGGACCAGATAATTCTATATCTTATTTTATTTGGTTTTTAGCATTGTCTAATGTGGTATACTGCTGGCATTCCATTTCAGGCAATTGCTAATCATGTAGGCATCAATATTCCAATTAAGCAACTTTATCTGCCTTCTTATCTTTCTTTGTTTCTTTTTTTTGTTCTTCTTTTATATAAATGGCATCTAATTGAAGTATGCACTACCTTCTGTATTGTATATCTTTTTCATACTGGATAGCTGATCTCCTTTACTGCATGCGGTTATGTAGGAGAGTCTGCAGACATGCAACGTGTTAAGAAGCTTGCTGCATTTCAGAAAAGAGCCCTTGAACATGCATTATCCTGTATGTTTCAGTGCTTCAGAACAAAATGCATTTTTTACTTGTCTTTGAGTTGGAACCTATTCTTAAGGAAGATGCATTGAAAATGATTTTCGTGGGAAATGATGTTTATCAGTTTCCTTTTCTAATACTTAACTAAATAGTACTGGTTATAACACTATAATTTTACACACAAAAAAATTACCAGCTTAAAAGGTGAACACTGCTTCTCAAGCATAACTATCATATCCATGTATTCCTTAAGGCATCTTCGCCCATAACCCTAAATCTTTGAGATATTCAGCATCTTCTTTGGCTAATATTCACGCGAAAAATTTAGCAAACACTGAAGTAGTCTAAAACCTCAAGGACAGAAGCACTTTTATTCCCAGTGATTGCAGCAGGACCTTCAAGAAGACCTAAAAAAATGTGGAGATCTTTGTCTCTGAATCATATCCAAAGCACACAAGAACCTTGTTAGAGATGTGTCCCATATTACACTTCGAGGTAAAATTTTTGTAGAAACATATCCCTAGTTGTATATTTACCAATGTCAGCTCAATCAGATACTATCATCATCATCATCTAAGCTTTAATCCCCTAATTAATTGGAGTTGGCTACATGAATCCTGTTCTGCCATTCCACTCTATCAAGGGCCATACTTTCAGTTAGTCTTTTCTTACTACATCCATGTCCTTTTGGGTATTCCTCTTGCCCTTTTAGAGCCTTCCACTTGTACCAACTTATTCCCAATCGACACGGTTCTTGGTCTCCATGGCACATGACCAAACCATCTAAGTCTACTTTTCCTCATCTTATTACCTATTGGCACTACTCTAAGGTCCCTTGAATGCATTCATTTTGTTTGTGGAAACATTTGAAGCAAAATCCAGTATGGTTGTTGACTATTTATTAAGAACTGGCGTAACTGAAAGCTAGACAGGGCGTGTTTCAACATTGAGGTCCTGGGTTTAAGCCCAGCTTACCTATCCAGGAAAAAAAGGATGAAAGAAAAAGCTAGAGTAGCATTTTTATAATTTAATTATATATAGTGAAACAATATTTCAGAAATCATAATAATCTCTCTACGTCCACTTCACAGTTGATAAATCTAGAAGTCTCGGATTGTATTCTTCATCAACCCGTTCAGACTAATAGATACGCCTGTCCATGCATGATGCGTGCAGGTTCACATGCACTTAGGTTATAAAACCCTTTTTCAATTTTTTGATCAGCTTCTGATTTTAGATCTAGTTTGGAGACCCTGAGTGTATCCCTGGAGAAGCTTGTTTTGGATAACTAGACGGTGGTTTGTTTCATTAAGGTACTATACAAAGCTCGGCCAAGAGATTTTACAGCGAACCTGGGCTTTCACTTTGTATAAGAGGATCCCATTGCTTACTGATCAAAACCATTGGTATGATGCACCCCGCCATGGATGGCCCATGCACCAATAATTCCACAGATCGGAAGATTCTATTTGTGGAATATTTGTCTTGCTTATCGGAATATGAGCCATTGCCACATTTTCTTTCCTGTCTTTCTGCCGGACACCTATTGAAGGGTTAGGTAAATTAATCAAATATCTAAAAGAGGCTATTTTCACTAATAACAGCCTAAAATGTCCTCGCAACCCTATACTACCTAAAAGAGGGTCTTAAAAGGGTCATACTCCTTGGAAGCATTTGACCAGCTCCGTGTGTACAACCCTCAAAAGGTTCCCAATTAGTGACAGATATCTCATAATTTGGTCTGGATTTTTTTATTTTTTATTTTTTATTTTTTTGGTTAAATTTAGGTTAAGTCTCACACACATGCTGTTGACAGCTGGTCGATAAAGTGCATGCACGAGTCAGTTAACACAGTCACTTACCTGCAAGTGAGGATTAGCCACCAACAGAGTTGCTGGCTAACAGTCTTAGAGTGTAGATTTTTTTTCCTATTATTAAGCAAAAAAAAAAAAAAGAAGGAAAAAAAAGACCTTTTTCTATATTTTCTTAAAATTTATTTCATCATATCTTGGACAACAGTCCATGTTCAGAAAACCATGTCATCATGCATTTCAACATTTTCAGTCCCTGCTGTTGAAAGAGTTGTGTACAGCACATGCTCCATCCACCAAGAAGAAAATGAGGATGTTGTCAAGTCCGTTCTCCCACTTGCCGCTGCCCTCAATTTTCAACTAGCAACCCCCTTCCCACAGTGGCCTCGCCGTGGTCTCCCAGTGTTCGAAGGCTGTGAGTGTTATCAAAAGAAGCCATCAGATTTTCATTCAAGTAGATAAACTTCTCTTACATTGTATCTTTTGCCTTTCCTCTTTCAGCTGAGCATTTGCTAAGGATGGATTTAGCAGAGGACATGGAAGGCTTTTTCATCGCTCTGTTTATTAGGAAGAATGCTGTAACTGGACCAGAGACTGCTATTTCTGAGGAAATGAAAGCTTCAAAGATGTCCACTCGGGCAAATTCTATTAATGTGAGATCCAAGAACTTGTCAAGCCAAAGAAACAAGGGAAGGCCTCTGTTACATCCAAGAAAGAAAATCTCCTGTCCTCTCATGACATCTCCCTTCCTGAAGATGCTTAGAATGTCTTCACATGGTTCCATGGTTAGAAAAAGAACTTCTGAAAAAGGTAGCTTGTTGCGTCTGAAAAGCAAATGATGGTACTGATTATACAGAATTAGTTGGTACCTCCAACATGAAATCGTTTTAGTGGTGCCTGCTCATGCATAGGAATATTCTATTCACTTATTTTTGGGGGGAAATTGAAATTTGCCAAATGTCTTCTGCTACCAAAAGTGTGTTTACTGTTTCGAATGGACTCAACTGATTCTGAAAATCAGTCTGATTCAACTCTCAGGTGCGCCACATGATGAAATTATGCCCCCAAAATCAAAGTTTATGGTACGACCCACCTAATTTTTTTGAAATACTGTGTATTTTTGGGAGAGTTCTTTCGTCATGACGAGGCACATCAGGTGAACAAAACTAATGCTAATGGTACTCATTCCATCCCAACTACATCCAACCATTTCCTATTGTTTGGCGTTCTAAAGTTTTGGATGATGACAGTTAAAATGGGGTAGTGTTCCAGATGGAGGGTGGATCTTTCATGGTTTGTGAAAGAAAAACAGGTACCCAACTGTAAGTATCCCAGGCCCACTTGGAAGGGGAGAGAGTTGTTGGGTTTTTTATTTTTATTTTTAATGTATTTATTTATAAAGGTAAAATATGAACCATTGAGTTGCATTTGTCCGTGAAATCTTAACACTTTGTCAAGTACCAAATTCATAAAATACTCGTTACCTCATTTAAATAACTTTTCATATCTCTAAGTACGCATACAGAAACTTCAAATGACTTTATAGATCTCAAAGTACACAAATAGTATAATTATAAATGTTGGGTTCTGTTTGTGGGTAAAATCTTCACTGCACTTTGTTTAATTCAAAATTTTTAACTTACCCATAATTTCATTTAAAATGTCTTTTCATGTTCTTTAAATATGCCAGCGTTTAGATCGTAAGCATGACCTGTTGCATTTCAACTCCACTTTGTTAAGCACCAATTCCAAAAAATATTTATATTCAAGACTTTATTTAAAATGTCTTTTCAAGGTTGATACATGTTCGGATGCCATGAGCATAAAATAATCCTTCCTCGTAATGAAAACCGGGAGCGGATGATTAAGTGGGCCCTCACCAACCTGGATGTACGTATTCTTCACGTCATGACGTCCTTCCGTGTTATCATATCACTTAAAAGTCACGAAACTAAAATGAAGCCTGAAGCCAAAATGAAGCAATCCAAATCTCAGGTGACCCTGCGTCAAACCAAAATTGAAGCAGATCCAAATCTCAGGTGACCATGCGTCAAACCAAAAATGAAGTAGATCCATATCTCAGGTGACCATGCGATGGGAAACAGGGGTGATTGACCATTTAAAAAGTTAGTAGGCCACAAGTTTTGGATCGAGTTGATATTTGTTCTTTTCTCTTCATCCACGTTTTTGTTGGATCGAGCTGATATTTGTTCATTTTCCCTTCATCCACGTTTTTGTTGGATGGTAAATAAACATGCAAGTTTTTAGTGTTGAATAGTATTGTCCACCTTCATTTCTGGGCTCATGCCATAGAATGATCTTAAAAAAATATATGGACGGCGTGGATGCGTAATAAATTCACTAAGGTGGGCTCCACAGTAAGGGCGCGAGGTCCCAGCACGTAATCGGCTCTCGCATGCTATGGTGGGCATGATGCACTCCCCAGTTCCTGAGGTAAGGTTGGGAATCTAAATCTTAGCTTTGATTTTTGATTTTTATTTTTAATAAAAAGTCCGTTTGACTCAGAGAATTCCAAGTCGAGTCACCCAGGTTTTTGAAATGTGGTCCACACTCCACGTAAACGTCTGGCCCACCTGTTGAACATTCTAGAAAAGTGTAAACCGTCGATCATAACACTTTACATCGTACACAGAAAGTTCTATATTCTATTCATTCACTTAACACAAAACCACAAACAGAGAAAACCAAACTCCGTCAAAAAAAAAAAACAGAAATACAGATATTAGATATAAGAGAACAACAAAAGGAAATGCGACAGCCTCTCTCTTCTGGTCACACGACCTTCACCTCAATGGTCTTGGGCTTCTTGGGCTCCGGAGGTGGCAGCTTCTCCACCGTCACAGCCAGCACCCCATCCTGACACACGGCCGAGATCGCATCCACGTTCGCGTTCTCCGGCAGAGAGAACTTCCTCATGAACTTTCCAACCCTCCTTTCCATCCTCACATACTTGGCTTCCTTATCCTCCTCCCTCTTCCTCTCGCCGCTGATGACGAGCACCTTGTCGTCCTCGACCTGGACCTTGATATCTGCCGATCTGATGCCCGGCATGTCCACCTCGAAAACGTACTTCGTTGGATACTCCTTGATATCCGCAGGAGTGGAGGCCATGGCCTTTGCATCGCGGACGTAGGTTCGTGTGGGGCCCTCTTCGTCTTGAGGGATGTGCGGGTCCTGCAGCATCTGATGGAGGGCTGAGAAGAAGGGGTTTTCAAGGCCAACCACCCTTAGGTCCATCTCCTTTTCCTTTCTCGAAATGTTTCGGTGCTTTGAGGGAGTAGTGAATTTTTGTGTGCTCGCTCTAATGTGAAAGAAGGTGAGAAGGATTGGGGTTTTATAGGAAGAAGAGAAGGTATGGATTGAGGAGTGTTTTCTGGGAGGTTCCGGATCTCTCCGCCTCTTCTGCCGTACCGTTTGCTTTTCTCTTCTGCGAGCTTCTGGAACGCGATCGAACCTTCCAGATGACCAAAACGCCCTCCGTTTTGGCGTTTTGTGCCTCCTGACAAATATCGTTCTCGGCCCCGGAATTTCTCGGGATATTTTGAAAGTTTTCCATTTCTCCCGATAATTTTGAAAATTCTCGTTGGAAGTGAATATTTGACAAAATATATTTGTTATAAACTAATAATGACTTCACAAATTTAAAAATAGAGAAATACTCTGGTGTGCTCGGAGAGCACTATTTCACTTGGACAGTTTAATCATGTAGAAACTAATATAATTTTAAGCCGTAGAGGCATTATCGGATAAAACAATTTCTTCTGGTAAACAAATCTACGATCATTTCGCGGTATTATAACTGCTGAGATTTTGAACATATCGCAATATGAATGCGGAGGAGATTTTAAAAATCTCGGGGATATTTGTCACGACGTTACAAGGTTTCGCCAGCATTATCTGCGAGTAATTTAAATGACTAAAATGCCCACGCTAACTACGAGAAACTATCCGCCACGCTCGCATTTGGGCCACCTGCTACGACGCGGGTTCGCTACTGAGAAGTGACGTCACCACGTTCTGTGGGCCCCACCATGAAGTATGTATTGTATCAACACCGTCCATACATTTGGAGAGACCATTTTAGGGCATAATCCAAAGAATGAGTGAGATAAAAAGTTTCAAATGTACCCCGCGGGGATTGAACGCATACCATTAAAATTTTCTTTGGGCCACAGAAGTTTTTTATCAAGCTGATATTTGCGTTTCCCTTTATTCTATGTCTTTTTTAACTTATAAACAGGTTGGATTTCAAATAAAAATCATGGTAGGCCCTAGGAAGGTTTCAATGGTGGCGCCATGGTCCCCACTGTTTTCTGTGGTGGGGTCCAGTTGAACTTTGTATCTTCCTCATTCTTTGTATAATGCCTTAAAATGATATCTACAAATGGATGGATGGTGTGGATACAACACATAGATCATAGTGGGGCCCACAGAACGTAGTGACGTCACTTCAGTAGCCGAGTCGCTTTCCCACCTGCTGGTAATTTAAATAACCAAAATACCCTCACTACGGACGAGTAAATACCGACCACGCCTGCATTCCATTTGAGCATTACACGTGGATCTTTGGGTTCTGACAAGTGGGGCCATGCTTCGGCGGCCACTGTAATGATGCGGCACATTGAGGGTGGACTCTACCCATGGGGCAATCGTAGCCTTTGGTAACAGCAATGATCTCCTTCCAACGGTTAGGATCACAGCAGAAAACCGAATAAAGAGTATTCCTCTGTGATTGTTTATCACAATTTTACATGTGGTGTGGCTCTCCTAGTACACGCATGGAAATTTTGTAGGGTAATCCACACCGTTTAAATGGCTGACCCAATGGATGGAGAATAACCCAAAAATTACATTAGTCAATCTGGAGTAATCATCTGATTATTCGCGTAGAATTTGGACCAATCATTATCTTACTTTTGATAATTAATCATCATTTAGGCGGTTAGGATTGTTTGATGGGTGTTTTTTAAAGTTTAAAAAATCTCATTAAAAATGAAATATTAAAAAATATAGAAATGCTTATATAAAAATTTTTTATCGTCATTAATTCCAAATTTACAGAGAATTTCCCCATTGAAAGACGATGAGTTTTTTGGAAGAAAAGTTAGATTTTCCGAAGAAAAGTTACCCGATCGAGCACTCATATATTATTTTTCTATAAGAAGTAATAAATCCAGAAAACTTTGAAGCCAGCATAGCATGTGTGTAACATCCCAACCCTTTTTATACACACACACACACACACCAACTAAAAATCGTTCCAGTGTGATCATCCGATGGGTTGCAAGTGCATTTTAATGTTTTTAATTGATATGTATATTATTTCTATAGTGTGTCTCATTCAATATTTATTTAATCATTTTTTTTCTTCTTTTCCTAAGCATCATGGAGGATTACATCTATTAGAATGGTGGGTTTTTAAATAAACGTGGAATTGCAAAGGATAGTGTTACGCATCGAATATGGAGATCATATGAGCTAGACAACGTATCTTGTTGGAACCCATCGGTATAGGTTTGATGGCATAATCTTCCACACCTTACACCTTTAGAGAAGAGCTGATATGAGAATGAAGCTTTTGTTGTGTGTATGATTGGGACCCAGCCCTGTATATATAATTTTAGAGGATCGAGGAGTTCGAAATCCATCAAAACTCCTCTTCTTATTACTCCACATGAATTTGGTAATCCCAGTCCCATCTGTACACTATATGTGTATCAGAGTTTTAGTATACCACTCCTCATATGATTTTAGATGCATCACAACTTAGTGGGGTCCACTGGTATTCCCGATCACACTATCCAATACTTGGGACAATCCAAACCATTGATCAATAAGGCCCATTTTATAAAATTCTTACATGGGTATCATATAAATATCATGCGGCCCTACAATTCCCCACTCTCCTACCTATCTAGAGGAAAAAAAAAAAAAAAACAATTTACAATGGAGCATTATGGCTCACAAAGCACTTCATTTGTATTTAGTGTTGAGGATTTGTGCTGCGGAATCACATATGTCTAAATCTAGGATAGCAATCTAATAACGGCAAACAATTATAAGAGAACACAAAGATTTAACGTGGACAATTCTTGCGGAAAAAAACCACAGCACAAAGCGACAGAAATTTACTATGAGAAGAAATTACAAGAGATGACTTACCCGATTCGAACAATCTCAAATCACACCCTTGCTACACCCTTTAAAAACCCTAAAACCATTTTAGGAATCTTTCAAAAACTTTTAGAAAGCTTTAGAATACATTAGAATAGCCCTAGGGACCCCTTATTTATAGTTTAGGCAACTTCACTTACGCACCGACCTTGGAAAAGTCTGAAAATCGCCTCAAATTCATGTAGTCTGCGCGTGGGCTGTGTAACCTTGACTAGTCGAGACGAGCCTTCGACTAATCAAAGGACCCCCTCGACCGGTCGAGCCATCCCCTCGACTGGTCGAGCGGCTTGGACACTAAAAAACATAGGTCGATGGACTTTAAGTCGAGCAGGCCTCGACTAGTCGAGCGGCCCACTCGACCAGTCAAGCCAAGCCCTCGATCGGTTGAGTAATGTATAAATGTATGGATTTAAGATGTCCGTCAACAATCTCCACTATGTCTTCAATCTTTAACTGTATATCTAACTGCCCTCTTCTCTTTTCTCTGCATCATATCATTGCTTCAATCAACACTTCTCGTGCACACTCCGTCCTTCTTTTATGCCATCGCCAAGCCCAGAGAAGTTGCATAGAAGTTGAACTTCTCTGTAGGAACGACCTTGGTGAGCATATCTGCTAGATTCATGCTGGTATGAATCTTTTCCAGTGTTACCTTTCCTTCCTCAAGCACCTATCGGATAAAGTGGTGACGAACATCAATGTGTTTAGTATGTGGGTGATAAACAGAATTTTTAACCAAATGGATAGCGCTCTCGCTATCACAGTTAACCGGCATGGCCTCCTGTTGAAGTTCCAACTGATTTATCATGCCTATGAGCCAAACACCTCTTTAAAAGCTTCCGTCATTGCCATATATTCTGCTTCAGTCGTGGAAAGAGTCACCACGGACTGGAGCTTCGACATCTAACTGATTGCTCTACCTGCTAGTACAAACGAGTATCCTAAAGTAGACTTTCTGGAATTTATACTGCCTGCGTAATCGGAATCCACATACCCTACCAACTTTGACCCTGTCTTCTCAAAAGTTAAGATGTATTCTTTCGTACCTCGAATGTATCGATGTAGCCATTTCACCACTTCCTAATGTTGCTTGCCGGGGTTTGACATGTATTTGCTCACAACACCGACTGCATATGAAATATCTGGTCTTGTACAGAACATGACATACATTAAACTGTCAACCGCATTCAAATAAGGCACATGAGACATAACATGCTTTTCCTCATCTGATTTAGGACATTATTCTGAGGAAAGCTTAAAGTGAGCTGCGTGGGGAATGCTCACCGGCTTTGCTTAGTCCATTCCATACTTGATCAACACATTTTCAAGGTATTCTGCTTGTAATAACCAAAGCCTGTTCTTCTTCCTGTCTCTATGAATATCTATGCCGAGAACCCTCTTTGCAGCCCCCAGATCTTTCATCTTGAATGTCCCTAATAATTAAGTTTTCAGTATGTTAATTTTAGACATATCTTGACAGGTGATCAACATATAATACTAGGATAATGAATTGTCATTTGCGCATTGTTTAATCATGCTTATATATGCTTGAATATTTTAACTTCACATACATGATTGCATGAATGTTATAAATTGATAGGAAGCACATTCCACACATAAGCTTACAACACTAGGCTAGTTGTTATATTCTGTATATCTTTAATAGTTTTTGTGATTAGAATCTCTAACTGGCTTGGAAGTTATTAGAGTTATATTGCTTAACTTGCTTTAAATTGAATGATTATTTAAGTTAGGCGATTAGGACTTTAAATAGGCAAAAAAAATTGATAAAGTCCTATTCACCCCCCCTCTAGGACCTTAATTAAGATTCTTTCTTCAGTATCAGCGGTATAAACTGCAATTTCAATTGGTATTAAAGCGATGTTCCTCTAAAAAAGGTTTAACCACCTGGAGGAAGATCTTGACTGAAGAAAGAATTATGGGCAAAGGAGATGGACCCTTCGTCTCACGACTACTCATCTTTAATGGTACAAACTATGCATACTGGAAGGTTAGAATGATAGTTTTTCTCCAGGCTTTTGATGATGATGTATGGGAGATTGTTGAAAATGGATACAATGCACCTACAGAACAGTTGTTCTTGAGGATGGTACAACAATCACCAAAGCAAAATCAAAGGTCAAGTGGACCCAATATAACAAAGAGATGAGGATGCGTGAAGCCAAAGTCATGAATGCAATCTGCTGTGGAGTTTCACAGGAAGTATTTCATCAAATAAGTATGTGTGCAAACTCTAAGGCAGCATGAGAGTTATTAAAAAATACTCACGAAGGAACTAACACGGTAAATATGTCAAGACTTTAACTTCTAACATCTCAGTTTGAACACATAAATGTCACGCCCCAAACTCGGAAACCGGGCTCACAAAATTCCCAATTGCTAAATCCGGTGCCAACAGCCTCCCATTCTCGGCTCCCGGCATCCATATATTGAGTTCTAATCCTGAGATCCTACAAGAAGGATTTTTTAACATGAATTTAATTCGTAATAAGTATAACCATAAACATAACCCACGAACAATAACCAAGACATCATCACAAAATCCACTATGATAAAAAATTATAAGGTACAACGCGTATGAAGGGAAATACAATGATAATAATAACGGAAACTCCTGAAGCTCAACTACACACTCCTGTTGCGGTTAAGCTACGGCTGCGACCTGACGTCACCTGTATGCATCAATCGTGCATAAGCTTATAGAAAGCTTAGAAGATGGTGTAAATGTGTGCGCAATATGAGCGTACTCAAAATGTTATATCAAAGTAATGTGGAATCATACTGATGAGACCATGAATGTAATCAGCCGTACCAAGGCTATGCGATGCAAGGCATGAATGCTATCGACCACACCAAGGCTATAGGATACAAGGCTTATATAGCCAATGTCATGTGCAAGATGTAGCTCAAGCATACCAATCCACATATCAATGCAGCTCATCACTAAAGCATCAAATATCAGTACAGTTCTCACATTTGATAATCACCGGGGTTTAGTACACTCTAAATGACAATGCCCTTTTCTCAGGCATGTAGTTCAAGTGAGCATAAGAAACCTCACTATCCGCCTAGCCAATAGCCTGTCAATACCTATCCGGCACGTCGATAATGGATCCATTTACGAACTGGTCATACTCAGCCTAACAATGCCCATACTCGGATGGGTAAGGCCCCACCCCCTTCCAACCAACCACGACACAGTGGGAGACATGACCTCCTAATATTCGGCCCTCACGCGCTCATTTATCCACTTGATCTCGACATTGGAGCATCCTCTGGTACCATCAGGTTTAGGAGTTTTCACCGAGGGACATCTATGGCGTCCTGATGCTAGTAACAATATTTTCGGTGTCCGATCCTGCCATCCATGATATGCCTATGGAGGCCACAACCCTGATGTCGCTAGGGCGTATAATAATCATGTTATATAAATGCCAGATGCATGAATCACACTATCAGTCATGCAACAATCCTGCGCGTATCGCGCGCTCATGTGGGGCAACTCCGCCTATCAGGAAGCCCATAAACGATCTGCCCGAAGGCATATGCTATGATCAGTCACTCCTCATATCAAGCATACATATGATGCATATGAGCATGAATCATGGAGATATACTAAGCATGTTATATGGTGATGAACTCTACTCATAACGAGGATGGGCCTAGACGGCCTATACATAATAAGTATGGGCCTAACAATGGGCCCTAGGGAGAGTTACAATGCGGACATTTAACCATCATTGCTCTTACAATGTGGATGTCAAACCATCATTGCTCCTAAAGCATGACCTGCCATAAACATCATTACATACATCATGGTGGAATCACACATCGTAATAGACCTCATATACATCACATTCGGCCTCATACAAAGGCCTCACATGCATCTCATTGGGTCTCACTCATGGTCCTTATATATATATATATATATATATATATATATATATATATATATATATATATATATATATATATATCACATTGGACCTTAACCCATGGGCCTCAAATACATCACAATGAGCCTCATATACATCAAGCGGGCCGTATCACATGGGCCGCACTAATGAGCCTTATATACATCAAGTGAGCCGTATCAATGGGCCGCACCAACGGGCCTCATATACATCAAGTGGACCACATTAATGGGCCGCACCAAGGGGCCCATATACATCAAGTGGGCTGCATCAATGGGCCTCATATACATCAATGGACCACACTAATGGGCCTCATATACATTAAATGGGCCGCACACATACATCATATTGGGCCCTATTCAAAGGCCTCATATACGTCACTTTGGGCCTCAAACAGGGGCCCATGAAGTAGGCACAATAGATGGATAGTGCATGTAACACATAAAAGTAGGCCCCGAACAGTCACAATGGGCCTTGGAAAATCGCAATGGGCCTCGCATAAAGGGCTGAACTAAGAGGAAAAACAAACATTGATCTAGAACCTTTGTAATCCCTAAAGGATGCAATGGTAGACATTCAACCCACCACTGATTTTTGCAGCGTGGTCCAATTGATAAATAGATCTGTTTTATTTTTAGTCTCAAGCCTTAAGATGGGCTCACCATCCAATGGACGGTTTGGATGTAACACGTACATCATACGGTGGACCCCACACATGGACGGTGTGGATCAAAGTAAACATCATGGAGGGACCCACAAAACTTGCTACACCAATACAGTAGCTAGATAGCTTGTGTGAGGTACACCAGCCATCCCACTTCCCAAGGTGGGTCCACATGTGTGGGGTCCCACATAGATGAACGGCTAGGATATAACACCTACATCATGCCAAGGCTCATATGGCACCGTCCAAAGATGAACGGTGCAAATACATACATTAAGGGTGAGGTCCACGACTAGCTGGACGGTGGAAATCCCACACGTGCAAGGTGGGTCCCACTATCCAGCAAATGGGCGGACGGTTGGGATTTACCCATTCAACAGCTACATAGCTGGTGTGCGGTAGCCAACCAATAAGCTCAACGCAGGTGGGTCCCCACATGGGGCCCACCATAACATACAGAGTGTGTGTGTGTGTGTGTGTGTGTGTGTGTGTGTATTTAAAACCTGCCAATAGTTAATACAGCAGCCAGCATGGGTAATTGTCTAGCAAATGGATGGTCCACATTGAAAACAAATACAAAGGTGGGTCCACACGTGTGGGACCCATCAACCCTGGATAAAGCTGATACTTGTGTTTTCCTCTTCGTCCAGGTCTGCTGGATGCCGACAAGGTGGGCCCACTAGGACAGCGGTGTGGTCCACATGGTGGACGGCATGGATAAAAAATACATCATGGTGGGCCACAAGATGGGAGAGATAGATAAAGAGAGAGAGACATGTAGTGGAGGGACCTCGCCATTATGGGCCCCTCATATGATTACAACACATACATCAAATTGGGTCCCATCACAAGTGGGCCATCAAATTGAAAATCAATGGTGGATCACCCACCGATGACACTCATTCTTTAGCTCCTTGGACTCCTAGGCTCCTTGGCTTGCTCTTTAATGGTGGAGGATGAAGATTGGATGGCTAAGATGGGAGATTGGGTGGTAGGGAGTGGGCCACATTAAGCTTCTTTCTCCATGGAAATTACTTGGACGGTTGCTCTCTTTGGGAGTTTGAGAGTGAAGAGAGAATATGAGAGAGAGAGAGAGAGAGAGAGAGAGAGAGAGAGAGAGAAGTGATGAGATGAAAAGGGATGGAGTAATGGGTGATGGGTGATGGGTGGAGTGATGGAGTTATAAGAAAGAGATGGGTGGAGAGAGAGAGTTGACTTTGGGAATGGGAGAGCGATGGGCTAGGTAAGGTTTTGTACTTAACATTGATTGATGGATTGATGTGATGTGTTTTAGATATTCCCTCGGTATTCGCAACGGGCGGCGTTTTCCTCGAAATACATGCGGGCTCACAACTCTTAGCCTAGGTATTGCATCAGCGCATGAGACGCGACGTTGGAACCATGACGACGGTGCGATCGCTAGGGTACAAGTTTCGAGTCGAGTTGACATAGATATACAGGATGCGACTTAGGGTCACGGGTTGCCGGAATTTGACTGGGAGGACCGCGGAAGCCTATGGAATGATACAGACTATGATATGGGCCTTACATTAAGATGGAAGAAAATGAGACATTCATGGAGTTTTTCACCAGACTAAATGGTATATGTAACTCCATGGGAGGACTTAGAGAAAGAATTCCGGTACCTAAAATATGTAAGAAAATTTTGAAATCTCTACCAGAACGTTTTAACTCTAAGGTTACCACCATTGAAGAATGTAGGAATATAAAAGAAATGAAAGTAGAAGAACTAGTAGGTTCCTTATAGACTATTGTACTACACTTTAAACCACCCACAAAATCCGAAATTACTGTTCTCAAAACCTCTAACAACATGAATACAATAGAGGAAGAAGATAGTGAGAATGAAGATGGAGATGAGGAAGTTTCCCTCTTAGCTAAAAAATTCAAAAGATTCTTTAATAGGAACCGTGGAAGACCATACAAAAATAAGGGAGCTCAACCGGACCACAAGCGCCAAACTGACAAATTCAACAATTCCAAAGAGCTTCAATGCTATAAATGTAAAACGTTTGGTCACATCTCCACGGAATGCCCTACAAAGAAATCCAAAGGAAAAGCTATGGCAGCCACTTGGGATGACACTGACAACTCAAATTCAAGTTCAGATGAGTCAAGTAGTGATGGAGACACAAAATCATTGAAGATTCTCATGGTCTCCACCACTACAGTCATTCCTAAAAATTCAGATGAGGAAGATGAACTTGATCTTGAAGAAATTAAAAAGGGGAGAGGAACTAGAGTTAGAAGCATAACTTTTGATAATCTGATTAAGAAAATTGAACTTCCGGAATTAAAAGTTGAAAAATTAAAAAGAAAAAACAAGAAACTAAAAATGGAAGTAAAACATTCTAATCAAATAGCAGAGTTAACCTGAAAATTTACTCAAAGTAATGAAAACTTTGAGAAACTTCCAGGCATGGGAAGAAAATCCAAAAATATGACAGGCCTAGGATATAAATCGGAATCCTCCTTTACCTCATTAATGATGACAAATTCAACTACTCCAAATCAGAAAGACCCAGTTGAATATCATCACTGTGGAAAGATAAGACACTACAAATGGGAATGTTCTATGGTAAAGAAATCTGATGTTACTTCCAAAGCAAATCACAAAGTTACATCCGAATCATTTGAAAGTCACTCAGAGAAATATTCTTCTGGCTCAAAGAAAGTGGTTACCAAATGGATAATACAAAACAAACACAAGTGCCCTGCAAATGACTTGGGCCCTTCTAACATCTAGTCCATGTAAATCAACAAGTTACCTCGACTCATTTTTTGGTATATTTGATAATGAGTCAAGTAAAGGTGAGCCATAAAAATATAAAAATATAAAAATAAAATATAAAATATAAAATATAAATTTAGTCAAGAAATAAATCACGTTTGGTTAATTTGGATTCTAGAGCTCTCAAAAGCATATTACTTTTGAATCAATTCACAAAAATTCTTGACTAATAATTTCTTTATGCAGTTTGATAAAAATGCTTTCAAAACTCCATATATATCAAGTATCATTCATAACCTTTGAAATACTCATGAATAATATGATACTTATCTTGAACCAGAAAAGGTTGATACACATACTACAATTAAGTGTTTATTACCTATTGATCAACCATCTCCTTTGAATGGTTATTGGTTCATTTTGATCTAAAAGATACCTTTGAGGACTTTTGGCCTCTGAACATTTTGAATATTCTATGGAAGGATTTTAAAGATTTCACACTCTCAACCATACCATGGAATCGTACTTTAAAAATTATTCATGGTAGGAAAATCATTTTTAAAGATATTTTCTGAGTTCCAGGAATACTTCGATAACACCGAACTTACTTTCAGGATTATGGTGTATTTCAGAGCTTTCTAATTCATTCGTAGGGTTTTCAAGGGCTTGTAAGGGGATATTTGGGGCTTGTTCGAATTGGGTATTCTCTCCATTTTTGTAATTTCTGCTTTCATGGTGCATTATTGTCGCTTTGTGCCGTGGTTTTTTTTTTCCTAAAAGAGTCATTCCACGTTAAATTTGGTTTGTTTGTAATTGGACTTAATTCATCTTTGTGTGCTTCAGCGATCCTCCAACAGTTCAAAACCCCAACACAACTATTAGAGAAGATAATCGAAGAAACCGACATTGTGGATGAAGCCTCACGAACCTATATGTGAAGATTTCAGTGGTAGAAGACACTTGATCTTCTTTTTCCTACAAAACCCAATTTTCTCTTCCTTTTCCTCTTTTTATCTAAGAAAGAAAATTTTCAAATATTGCTAGAAGTCGCTCCAATTGGAAAAAAAAAAAAAAAAGAGTCACTTTTCTCCATTTACTTTGCTTGACCAAAAGACTAAAATGCCCCCAGTAGGGTCATGTGGATAAAAAGACTACTTAAGCCCACACATGTGGGTCCCACCTCCACATGACGAGGGTCTCCTAATAATGACACCCTAACATCATCCCACACCGTCTAGATTTGGTAGCGACCCCTTTAGTACCGAGCTCAGTATTGGTCAGTGCTAGAAAAAGCTCCGTGGGCCCCACCATGATGTATGTGATTTATCCATGTAGTCCATCCATTTTTCTAGATCATTTTATGCCATGAAGCAAAAAAATAAGACGGATCCAAATCTCAAGTAGACCACACCATAGGAAATAGTGGTGATTGAATGCCCACCATCCAAAACTTTTTGGGGGCCACAAGTTTTGGATCAAACTGATATTTATATTGTCCCTTCATTTAGGGCTTTTATGAACTAATCAATGGGTTAGATGGCAAATAAACATTACAGTGGGCTTTATAAAGTTTTTAATAGTGGGTGTTCAATACTGTTTCCTATGGTGTGGTCCACCTGAGAGTTAAATCTACCTCATTTTTTGGGCTCATGCTATAAAATAATATGGAAAAATGAATGGACGACGTTGATAAGACAAATCATTGTGAGGTCCATAATCATGGTGGGGTCCATAGAGCTTTTCCAACATCAACTTGTTGTAGGCCCTACAATGATGCATGTATTGTATCCATGCCATCCATGCATTTTGCCAACTCATTTAAGGTTATTATCCCGAGAATTAGGTAGATCCAAATCTTAGACGAATCATAAGGAAATAGTAGTAATTGAAGGCCCACCATTAAAAACTTCTTAAGGGCATGGAAGTTTTAAATCAAGTTGAAATTTGTGTTGGATCTTTACTCTTGCTCCGGTGATAGACTCATGAGTTTCAACTCCTGGTCAAGGGTTTGAGTATCCATAGGTGGTGAAATCCCACGGCACCGTGAGTGTGTGGGGGTGCTTACAATTTTTTTTTATTTAAAAAAGCTAAAATTGGTGTTTCTTTATGGTCCAGGAGAGGTTGGATCTATCTCATTTTTAGACCTATCCAAGATGGTGCAGCCCTTGCTATGGGGCTAGCTTGTATTATATATCCACTTTGTCCATCTATTTTGGCAGATCATTTAGGGCGTGATCTCAAAAATGAAACAGATGCAAATCTGAGGTGGACCATACCATAAGAAAGAATGGTGATTGATAATTAAAAACTTTTTATCTAAAAAAGTGGGTCACAAAAGTTTTCGATCAAGCTGATATTTGTTTTTTCCCTTTAATCAGGTGTACCTGACCTTATCAATAGGCTGGATGGCAAATAAACACCAGGAAAACATTAGTTTGAAAGATATGAGTTCAAGTCAGTTTGAAAGACATGGGTTCAATGTTCTACATACATATTCGACAGTTTAAACATAATCTCATCTCTTCATGTCCTGTCTCCTGTCCGTACTGTAGAAGCATGGGCAATTCTAAATTGACAACAGATTAGATGAGCTCTCATCCCATCATGTTGTGTCGGTGCAAATCAAATTCAAGAGTGGAATAAGTGAGACCGCCTCACCCAAGATAGTGCCACCCTGACTGTGGGGTTATAGTAGGACCCGCCTTGATATCTGTATGATGCATCCACATTGTCCATGAGATTTTCAGATCATTTCATTATATTATCTGTTGGGGAAAAAATATGACAAGTTCGGAGACCCGGTTATGGAATGGACCAACTCTACTGACACTGCCCAAGAATCCGAGGCTCCAGGCGCGACCGAGGTAAAACGAAGCCTAAAGGAGAGACTTAGATCGGATTCGTAGGAAATTAATCCCGATCAAGAGTAAAAGAGTCACGAGCCATAGGCGAGATACTTAAGACGCATGAAGTTGCTTCGGCTAACAAGGCAGCAACGTTTAAAGAGGTCGATTAAGGCCCTAAAGTTAAAAGCCACCTGACCAACTATAAAACCGACCCAATGAGGCCGGTTACAGCGTCGACTATCGAATTAAGGAAGAACATCGGTCATAAGCTGATTCTGTTTCGTCCGACAGAAGGCAAAAAGCACGACCCTTATGGTCAGCTGAGGCTCAGTTATTAGCTAAGTCGGTTGCGGCTGAGTTAAGTAGGGAAGAGACGGTGTAAATTCAAATACCGTCCGGAAAATCTTGTAAAAGGATTCCCAACCCCAAAGATTTCAGGATTGGGCAGAATCCATGAATAAATTCTAACCAAATCAAATCTCCTGAAAACGGGAAAGAGAATCCCCGCATGCTGGGACCTCCCGCTCCTATAAAAGGACTCTCTAAAATGAAAGGTACGCAGAAAAATACCTCAAAAACTCCTCCCTTCCTGTCCGGTCACTGACTTAAGCATTAGAGGTTCCCGGCTCTAGCCAGGGTCCCCTTTTCTATCTTTCTTGTGCAGGTGACAACTCAGAAGGAGGTGTGCTAGTTTTTTGCATCAACATTATCTTAAAAAAAAAAAGAAACATATCAATTATCAGATAAATTATATCCTGAAAAATAATATTGATTTGTCGTTGATATTTGTTTTTTCCTTTCATTAGGGCTCGCCGAGGTTATCAACAAATTGGATGGTAAATAAACATGAGGGAGCTGCTAAGGTGCAAGCAGTTTTTTATGGTAGGACAGTCAATCAGCACGGTCTCTTACAATATGGTCTACATAATAATTGGATCTGCTTCATTTTTAAGATAAATCCCTAAAATGATCTGAAAAACCGGACGAGCAGTGTTCATACAAAATACATACATCACGGTGGCCCACGGTAATGGCCACAACGTCTTGGGTGAGGCCGAGGTCTCACCTAATCCGCGCTCCTCTTTTTCGGGTTCGGAAATGCTGAAGTGAAGGGTATTTTAGTAATTTAAAAGGCTGGATCGCTTTCCAGAAGCTTGTTGAAAAAAAAAAAAAAAGCAATCATGAACGGGATAGATCTGGAACCTCCCAGAAACACCATTCAATCCATTCCCTCTCTTCCTATAAAACCCACAATCCCTTCTCTTTCCCATCAGCGCGAGCATTAAATAAATTCACCCCTTCAAACCACCGAAACATTTCAAGAAAGAAGAGAGAAATGGACGTGAGAATGGTGGGCCTTGAAAACCCCTTCCTGTCAGCCCTCCATCACATGCTGCTGGACCAACACATCCCCCAAGACGAAGAGGGCCCCACACGCACCTACGTCCGCGATGCAAAGGCCATGGCCTCAACCCCTGCGGATATCAAGGAGTACCCAACGAAGTACGTGTTCGTGGTGGATATGCCGGGCATCAAATCGGGGGATATCAAGGTCCAGGTCGAGGACGACAACGTGCTTGTCATCAGCGGCGAGCGGAAGAGGGAGGAGGACAAGGAAGCTAAGTACGTGAGGATGGAAAGGAGGGTTGGCAAGTTCATGAGGAAGTTCTCTCTGCCGGAGAACGCGAATACGGATGCGATCTCGGCCGTGTGTCAGGATGGGGTGCTGGCTGTGACGGTGGAGAAGCTGCCACCTCCGGAGCCCAAGAAGCCCAAGACCATTGAGGTCAACATCGCTTGAGCGGAAGAGACGGGCAGTCGCATTTCCTTTAAGTTCTCTCTCTTTCTGTTTTCTTTTCTTTTTCCCGTGTTTTTTTTTTTTTTTTCCGTCTGTTTGTGTCGAGTGATCATGAATGAATAGAAAGTGGAAGTTGTTGCGTATGATGCACTATGTTGTGATGGACGGTTCGCAGTTCTAACGAGCGGGACTCATTAATTGGGTCCCATTGTGACGTAAGACTGTGACGAACGACGCGGATTGCGTCCTACCCCCGCCCGTCTCCAGGAAACGGCCAGTAGCTTTGAGTGGTCACTGTGATGTGCGGGTCTTATCCACACCGTCCATTCATTTATTCGTATGATTTTAGGGTATACGCCCAAAAATGAGTTAGATTCCAGGCTCAAGTGGACCACACCACAGGAAGCAGCTCAACGTTGAAACTTTATTAGGGCCCACCGTGATGTTTTTTGTTCATCCATGATCCAACTTAAAGGATGACCCTTAAGTGATTTGAAAAAATGGATGGACGGTGTGGATAAGACCCATGCTTCACTGTAGCCACTCAAAGCTTCTGCACGTTCTCAACTGTAGACGGGCGGGGTTAGGACGCAATCCGCGTCCATGGACTTTTGTTTTTTTTTTTTTTTCACACACGCACACGCACCCCCGCGCACTCATCGTAGTGGGATTTCACCAACTAGGGGCACTCGAACCCTTGACCAGGTGTTGAAACTCTTGATAGTCTACCACCAGAGCAAGAGTGAGGCCCCGAAATGTTGGATGTTGGAAGGTTAACAGGTGTGCCGTACGTGTGATTTGTTGAAAAACAGGTGGACCATGAAGGTTAAAAGGAGCGCACTTCTCGACTTGGTTTGTTTTGAAGTACACCTTTGGTTTTTGTTTTAAGGTACACCTTTGGTTGAAAAGTGAGAGTGATGTCGATTTGTCATTTCACACAATAAATGTGACAGCTTGGTTGAGTAAAAACATTAATTTTCTCTATTTTAATTAAAAATATTAAAGTCAGTCATGTTGGTCGAACTTAGCCATTTGGAATGAAAAATAGATAATTCGACCATCTTGATCCAATTACAGTAAATTCAGTCGTCTTGGCTTAAAAACATCAAATTTGGCCGTCTTATTTGTGCTTGCCCATCTTAAGAACACCTGTAGTGCCTCAGATGTCATATCCGGGGTTTAATGGAAAGGTACCGGATTCGGTAGTAAACTTAACTATTCAGGCTCGATGAACTTGTCTTTGGCTCATTATTTTATAAGATTAATGCATCGGTAACTATACTAATACTAAGAGTCTCACTGGGCATAACAAAATTTTTTGGCACTCAGTTTGTTTTCTGTCAAGTGCGGTGTGTGTCGGCGTGCCAGAATCGATATAACGGTTTAATTCAAACCGAACAACTTTGACCCAAGCATCGAAAGAAATAGATACGACTATGAACGTATATGACTAGAATTTGATAAGATCGGTCTCCTAATCAACCACTTGTAGAATATTTACAATGATTAAGGCGATTGTCGGAGGGTGGAGTTCTTTCTTTGAGAATGGGTTGCACCTTACATTTCACAAGAAAGGAACTTTCATTATACTAGTGCAATCAAACACAAGAAAAAACTCACAATCGGTGACTAAGAACGACTGTAAGAATGCGTCTCTTGAAATAACTGCTGATATTGGATAAAGATCAAGTCCAGTGTGTTGTCTATTGCTAGCTAAGCCTTGGTCTTAAGGAAGTGACGAAAGTTCAGTAGGGGGGGGGGGGGGGAGATGCTTACTAAGAGAGCCTTGAGTTGAAAGGGAGCCGGGTTTCAATATGAGCGTAGACATGGATTACGACTAAGGGTTATTTCTATTGGATTATCGTTACTCTTAGAATCGAATGAGATAAAGTAAATTGATAGATTTGATTTGGTTTGGTTGGTGTGAGATGATGCCTTGTTCTATTGGTTTCTTTTACTATTTATATATTTCTTCCGCAACTTCTCTTTATAAGTTTCTCTCCTTCAATCCAATGGTTATGACAGTTGAGGAGTTGCCACGTCAGCCTTCCAGATCCCTCCTTTCATGATACATGTCCCTCTATCTATTCCTCTTTCGCCTGAGCGCTTTTTGCTTTAGGGTGCCTCTTGGTTGCTCACTGCTTCTGGACGCCTCTCGACCACTTGGTCCACTTCTGAACGTCTCTTGACCGCATCTTTACTTTCGGCTGCACCTTGTTAGATACCTCTCAGTCACTTGGTTTACTTTTAAATACCTCTCGGCCTCGCCTCTTACATGCCACTTGGTCACTTGATTTGCTTTTAAATACCTCTCGATTGCTCCATGTCTTATCATCTTGCTAGCTATGATTGTATAAAAAAACATTCCAAGTATTCTTGAAGATATTTAGTATGTTATATATTTCCCTTGCTATAACACATGTCCATCCTTGATTGACTACTTCAAGAACGGTCAGAAATAAAGTACAATAGTTTGTAGTTCTAAGAAGCGGGACTCATTAATTGGGTCCCAATGTAGACATGGCTTGTCGTAAGAATGTTAAAAGGTAAACAAGTGAGCTACATCTTTACGTGCGGTGTGGAGTTCATAAACTTGAAATTCTTTAAGTCCGATGTTCTTTAATTAAAAAGGGGAAAGAAAAAAAAAAAAAAAAATCAAAGCTGAGAGCAAGATTCAAATTCCCAACCTAACCTTAGAGACGAGGTGACTGCATCATTTCCACCTCCTCATTTGTTGCCTTTCTTAACATTACACGCTTTTCATTACAAGGAGGCATTGTTTTATACTCATACCTTCCAATCATCTATTAACATCTACATATATTGGGGGATATTTTTATACAACAATTAGCAATTAGTTCCCTATGGTAGTTTACTTTGAATAATATATTTTAATTGAAGTTATGAATATTTTAAGAATTAGGGTTTAACAAAGTGGTTTATACTTTACGTAAAAGTCATCATTATGCACCAGCAGAAGGTGTGTTGGTTTGGTTTTGTTTTTAAAAATAAAAGAAAGAGAAGAGTCTTTGAAACTCTTTTGAAAAATTGCCTTTGCGAATAGTCCCACATTGGAACTTGAGAGGGAGTTTTATCCCTTTATATATTGTTTCATGTGAATAGCTTTTGTATTGGCCCCTTTATATATAGTTTCATGTAAATAACTTTTGTATTGGCTCTTGGGTATGGTATGCCGAATACAACATGTGCACACCTGCCGCACCTTGGGCTCAAGCTTGTCTGCATGATCAATTTTGTTTTTTCCATTTTTTTTTTCTTTGATTGAGTCTTGTGCAAGAAACTCAATTCCGCGTCGCGCATTACAACAACGGTGCTATGATCGTTGCCACATGCTAGCTTCCACTTCTGTGCCACGTGTCTACTAAGTTTCTTATATAAACTTTCTTTTGAAAAATCTAATTTTCATCGAAGGAGAAAACAAAAGCCGGCACTCTCTTTCTTCTCTATTTTCACATACAACAAAAAAATCTTTGATCCTTCATTTTCCTTTAGTATATAATTTTTAATTATTATTTTATTGGTATATTGAGCATCAACCACTATGGTGGTGGAGTCAGTGATTTTCATCCATCAGCAGTTATATCCCAAAGGCAATCATAGCAAGGCATTTGTGCCATTCATTTGGTTTGAAATATAGGCGCGAATCATCCTCAGTGAGCGACCTGGTTATGCGCCTCTGCTGAGTTCATCATTCTTCTTTCTCATTTTCTACTTTTTTCTTTCTTAGCATAAGGTGCACTCGTTCTTAAATTTTTTATTATTGTGGTTATTTCTTTTTATTATTTCATGTCTGTTGCTACTAGAATTTTGCAAATTATATTATTGCTGATTCTTTTTTTTAGCACTGCAATAACAATCTAAAGATGAATCCTTTTAGTGATCTATTAATTAAATTATATTTGCATAGTAGAGATAACTCTCACATAACCGGGATATAATTACCGTGTGAATTTTAAGTTTTATTTTTGGGATAATTCTATTTAATTCGGATATCTTTAATTTTACGTATCTGTTTAATTCAGATATTTTTAATTTTTAATTTTTTTTTTTAGATCTGTTTAATTATTTCAAAGTTGATTAGTTAATTTAGATATGTTCCTTAATTTAGATATGTCTATTAATTCAGATATGTTCCTTAATTTAGATATGTCTATTAATTCAGATCTGTTCCTTAATTTAGATTTGTCTGTTAATTCAAAATTGTCCCTTAATTCAGATCTATCTTCTTAATTTAGATCCATCTGATTTAATTAAGATGTCTCATAATCTTTATATGTTTTCTCAACATATTATCAATCATCTGTATTACTATTAGATCTATTTGCTAAATAGATTATCAATCATCTGTACTATCTTTAGATCTGTCTATTAAATAGATTATTAATCATTTATGCTAAATCGATGTAGTGTTGTTTAATCTATTTGACATAAATTCTATTGAATCGGTATCTAATTTAGATCCATTTTAGATTCATTTGCTAAACCATTTGATTTAGTGTTTTAATATTTTGATAAATATTTCTATTGTTCAATTATATTAGAATTCAATACAGTTTGGCATAACTATATTTATTGGAAGAGGATAATGGCATTTACAAAATACCACTCCCAATCTTTTGTAATTATCCTTTTGTTTGACAGCTCTAATTTCAAAAGGTGGGAGAAAAAAATTGAATTCCTCCTTCGTAAAGAAAAACTCTTTTATATTCTTAAGGAGGAATCAGATACCCAGCTGATGGAATCGTATTGTGGTTGGATATTAAACGAGTGGAAAGAAGATGAGTTGTGCAAGGATCATATTCTAAGTTGCATGACAAATCATATGTTTCACTTCTATTGTAATTTTAAATCATTGATGGAACTCTCGAAGACCCCAACTGAAAAAATATCACACTGAAGAGGTTGGATCTCAAAAAAATATGTGGTTAGTCATTTTAACCGCTATATGATGCTAGATGGTAAATTCGTAGTGACTCAAATCGAAGAAATCCAACTCATCTTCAATGAGGTATTGTAAGAGGGAATCAAAGTTGATAAACAATATTTGGTAGCCTCTTTCATAGACAAACTACCTCCCTCATGGAAGGAATTAAAGAAGGACCTTAGACATAAAATTGATGAACTTACAATGGAAAGGTTGATAGTAGACATTTGTATAGAAGAGGAGGCTCGTCTCTAATACCACAAGGAAGATATCCGTTTTAAGGTCCATTATGTTGAGACCAAAAGCCAAATCCTAAGAAAGCATGTAAATCTAATATAGTCTAATTATGGGCCAAAAAAATCATATGAAAAATTCAAGAAAACTAAAGCTAAATTAGGTTGTTTTGTGTGCGGTATTTCGGGCCACTGCTAGGAATTCCAAATACCACAAAGGGAATGTTGAAGCCAATGTGGCAGAAGATAATAAAACTAATGAGGAGGAACAATTGGTGTTTAGGATCACAGAGACCTTCTATCGAAGTGAACGAAGGCTAGAGGCTTGACTCAAGAGCAACGAGGCACATTGGATCGAGAGCAATGAGGCACATTAGATCAGATCGAGCTTGATTTAAAACCTGCGAACCATCCTAACATTACCAAGTCATCCATATGGCTAGTTTTGCAACTGCCAAAGGCGTTGGAAAAAGAAATCGTCATCTAAAGTTTACTTTTGGTCAAGAACTAACCTTGAAGGATGTTCTGCATGTTCCAGATCTTAGAAAAAATCTAGTGTCTCATCACTTGCTGGATGGAGTTGGCATAAAAGCAATAATAGAGTGTAGACAAGTTTTTTTTTTAATTTATTTTTAATTTATTTTTTATTTTTTATTTTAAAGAATGAAAAGTTTGTAGGGAAGTTATATAAAGTAGAAGGGATGTATAAACTTTCTCTTGACACTACAAGAAATATGAGAATTACTAGCGCATTTTTACTAGCAGCTAATATAAAACGGTGATGTAAAGATGAATCCCCGATGCTTCCGTGTGGCCACCTCTAGTGTAGGGAATGACCAGCGGTGAAAGTATTTACTAGTCATAAAGCCAACAGTCACCAAAACTACCAGTAAAAGTCTCCCAAAAAAAAAGCCTTAGGGGCATCTCTCTCTCTCTCTCTCTCTCTCTCTCTCTCTCTCTCTCTCTCTCTCTCGAAAAAATAAAAATAAAAAATAGCTGTAAAGTTGTCCCTCAAAACCCCTCTTAAATCCCCCACCCCACCTCCTCTTCAATTTCTCCTGAAACTTTGAAATCTCTACAAAAATCGATTCTTTTCTCACACTCATCTTCTCAAAATCACATTTTCTTTAATACCCATCTTCTTAAAATTGCATTTCCTTCTGCTTGGAGCTACTTTGTAAATTGCTCCTCCTCCTTGAAATTGAAGGAATCCGAGGCTCCTCTCTATAGGTTTGATTGCTTCCTTGCTTTGTCTCTCTTTCTCTCTCGCCCTTTCTCTCCAATGACTTCATTTTCTATGTTCTTTGCTGAGATTTGGGTTTTCATCCTGCCATTTCAAGCAGAATCTGCAACGCATTTCCATTTCCTTGTTATTTGAAGCCAAAAATATGAGAAAATAGGGTTCTTCTTCTCTGCATGACACTAAGTTCTGCGTCATATCTACCTGGTACCCCTGGTGAGCAACTGATGACACCTGGAAATGTTGGTTCTGGATGTCATGTCTCCTATAGTAGGTTGGATTCCATGCCTTGGATTTTGATGTACTTATCTTGTGTTGTAAATCGGATGTCTTAAATCTTGTTTCACCACGCTGCTCGACCAGTCGAAGGTCCCTTCGACTGGTTGTAGCCCGTTTGACTCAAAGTCCAGCAACGGGGTATTTGGGTTTTTTGGGACCCTCAACCGGTCGAGGGTTATGCTCGACTAGTCGAAGGGGTTCCTTGACCGGTCGAACACATGGCTCGACTAGTCGAGGTTTACGCAAATGCTACGTGGATTTTGTGCGGACTGCGTAAATTTGAGGCGGTTTCAGAGAGGTGTGTAAGCAGAGTTTCCTAAACTATAAATAGGGGTCCCTAGGGCCTTTTTAAGGAATGCTAAGGCTTTCTAAAGGGATTCTAATGGTTCCTAAAAGGGTTTTAGGGTTTTTAAAGGGTGTAGCAAGGGTGAGATTCGAGGTTGTTCGAATCGGGTACGTCCTTTCTCTTTGTAATTTCTATTTTCATAGTAAAATTTTGTCGCTTTGTGCCATGATTTTTCCCGCAAGGGTTCTCCATGTAAATCGTTGTGTTCTCTTATGATTGCATGGTGCCATTGGATTGTTATCCTAGATCTAGAACTGTGTGATTCCATAGGACAAATCCCCAACAATTGGTATCAAAGAAATCATTAGGGCACAGATTTGAATCTGAGAGATAAGCAATAATGGGAAGCACTAGGTATGAGATTGAGAAGTACTCAGGAAAAATAACTTTTAAGTTATGGAAGATCAAGATGATCAGTTCCTTAATTAAGCAAGGCGAAGATGATGCTCTTGAAGAGCGAAAGTTTACTATGACTGATGATGATTGGAATACTCTTGATAAAAAGGCCTTATCATCGATCCATTTATATCTCATGGATGAGGTTCTCTACAATGTCATGAGGGAGAAAACTACGGTTAAGTTATGGGCAAAGTTAGAGGATGTCTATGCGAAAAAATCCTTTGAAAATTGCCTACACTTGAAGTGGCAGTGGTATAGCTTCAAGATGACAGAGGGTGGAGATTTGGAGGCTCATATCAGTAATTTTAATAAATTGGTTTGCAAATTGCTGGATATGGAGGAAGTGATGAAAGATAGGGAACAAGCATGTAAGTTGTTAAATTCTCTTCCAGTACCATACGAGTCATTTAAGGACACAATGTGCACCATGAATAAAACCCTGACTGTCGACACCGTTTTCTCAACCCTTCAAGGGAAGACTATGAGAAAGCTTAACATCGACACGAGGATATCTTCTGATGCACTGTTTACAAGGGGTAGGAATTCTGAACAAGGTAAAGGTTCTAGATCCAAATCCAAGGGTAAGGGCAATGGAAAGGTAAAGTGCTGGAATTTTGGGATGGAAGGACATGTGAAGAAGGATTGTACAAATCCTAAATCTAAGAGAGAAGAATCTGAGGATTCGTACAGGGTGGCCAATGCTGCCACATCAGATGCATCGAGTGGATGTGATGGTGATGTTTTGTCTGTATCTATGATCAGACGCCCATACGATAATTGTAAGGGCGAGTGGATTCTAGACACAGGGGCATCCTTTCATATGACTCCTCATCGAAGTTGGTTCACCAGCTATAGGGAATGTGATGGTAGACAAATATTTATGGGCAATGACAGTGCCTGTAATGTTGTGGTTGTTGGTACGGTGCATGTCAAGATGTTTGTGGGACAGAGCATACCCTAATTGGGTTGAGACATGTTCCTGACATGAAGAAGAGCTTGATTTCTCTCGGTGCACTCAAGGTTATAGGGTGCGGGTTCATAAGTATTGATGGTGTCCTTAAAGTGTCTAAGGGGGCACGGGTGATCATGAAAGTGCAACGACTCGATAATGTTTACAGGTTGATCAGGAGCACTTCAAAAGGTGGAACTGTAGTGGTTATAGCGGATTCCACCTCTGCACATGTGTGGCATGCTGGGCATGGCCACATGAGCGGGCAGGGCATGAAGGATGTGACGTGCTGACAGAGATACGAAGCAGGTGCAGCAGTCACCTGTGAAAAGAATCATACGGCATAATCGCAGGTATCGATGAGGTACATGGACAACTCCAATATCGTAGGGGATCCATCCTCTATTTAGATGGCTCTAGGTGAGCCTGGTGCTGAGAAGTAGAAGGTGACTATGAGCGATGTAATAGACTCGTTGTACCAGATCGACACATGGGAGCTGGTGGAGCTTCCAGTGGGCCGGGAAGTGGTTAGATGCAAGTGGATCTTCAGGAGAATACGGCATAGATACAGAGCGAGGTTGGTAGTGAAGGGTTATTCTCAGAGAGAAGGGATTGGCTTCTCAGAGATATTCGCGCTGACGGTATAGCAGGTGTCTATTAGATTCGTGATTGGTGCTGGTTGGCCAATGCGATCTCAAGCTGAAAGGATGGATGGAGAGTCTACACTTCTGTAAGGGAAATCGGAAGAACAGATCTACATGAAGCAACCAGAGCAGTTCGAAGTTAAAGTGGTTGAGAAAAAATTTGCAGGAGGTTGTGATATAACCTGTCGCCTAGGCAGTGGTTTGATTCCTTCATGGTGAGTCAGGAATTGTATGCTAATGACATGTAGATCGTCAATTATGACATGTCTGAAATCAATGTACTGAAGACTCAGTTAAGTGGGACATTTAGGATGAAGGATCGAGGGGCCGCAAAGATGGTTCTCGACATTGAGACTGAAAGAGGAGTAGGCTTTGGTTATCTTAGGCAGAATACCTTGGGTAGGTATTGATCAAGTATGTGATTGATCAGGCAAAGCCGAAGAGCGTTCCCTACGTGTCTCTCCTGAGGACGTGTCCCAAAACAAATGAGAAAAAGCAGGACATATCTCATGAGCCTTATTCGAATGTAGTTGGCAGTATATGCCATGGTTTATATTAGATTGGTTATTTCATAGGCTATCAATGTTATGAGCAAATACCCCGGCAAGCAATATTGGGTAGCGGGGAGATGGTAAGAAGACTACGTCTTTACTTTTGGGAAGACATGAGCAAAGGTAGTTGGGCTTGTGGATTTAGATCCGGCAGACATGATCACCTAGATCGTTCCTACAGAGAAGTTGAAGTTCTATGCAACTTCTTTGGGCTTGGTGATGGCGTAAAAGGAGGATGGAGTGTACACGAGAAGCTATGATGTGATGCAGAGATAAGAGAAGCAGTAAAGAAGCTACACGGTTAAAGATTGAAGACATGGTGGAGATTATTGTAAATCGGATGTCTTAAATCTTGTTTCACCGCGTTGCTCAACTAGTCGAAGGTCCTTTCGACTGGTCGTAGCCCGTTCGACTCGAAGTCCAACAACGGGGTATTTGGGTTTTCTGAGATGCTTGACCGGTCAAGGGTCATGCTCGACTAGTCGAAGGCGTCCCTTGACCGGTCGAACACATGGCTTGACTAGTCGAGTGTTACGCAAATGTTGTGCGAATTTTGCACGGACTGCGTAAATTTGAGGTGGTTTCAGAGAGTTGCATAAGTGGAGTTTCCTAAACTATAAATAGGGGTCCCTAGGGCCTTTCTAAGTAATGTTAAGGCTTTGTAAAGAGGTTCCAAGGGTTCCTAAAAGGGTTTTAGGGTTTTCAAAGGGTGTATCAAGGTTGAGATTCGAGGTTGTTCGAATTGGATAAGTCCTTTCTCTTTGTAATTTCTATTTTCATAGTGGAATTCTGTCGCTTTGTGCCGTGGTTTTTCCTGTAAGGGTTTTCCACGTGAATTGCTGTGTTCTCTTGTGATTGCTTGGTGCCATTGGATTGCTATCCTAGATCTAGATCTATGTGATTTCGCAGCACAAATCCCCAACATCTTGTTCTCTCTCTCTTTCTCTCTTTGGAGTGTTATTTTTCCAATCTAAGTATCTTGGTGCACTTTAATAGACTTCAGTCTTAACTGACCTTTTATGAACACATGAATTTTCAGTGACTGCATTTTTGGTTATCAATAAAAATTTCTACTGTCAAGTGACAATGCAAGCATTAAATTTATGCTAAACTGTCACCTATAGTGAAAAGTATGTAGGAACGAATCAGATCGAGATCCTCTGTTTCATACTGTTTGGTGTTTGCAGCTTTAGGATCCTGGTTGGATCTTCATGAGGGGATCATCAAAATTTTCATGAGGCAGATTATGGTGACAGTCATTGCAGAAGGATATCTGTTGGAATTAGATAAACTCTTATAAAGTCACAGGTTGTTTTCTTCTTTCAAATAATGTATCAGGGTCCATTGAATGGTGCCTGAGGGTACTTAGTAAATGTTCACTTTTGGTCAAGGTGATTGACAGTCATCCCTATAAGCATTCTAGAAATGTGTCAAATTAAATGTTGTGGAATAGTTATGGACATTTATGGACATGTTGGTAAATTTTGAGTGACATCAAGTGGTACAACTTAATTTTTATGCTCGGTTGTCTCTTTGACAACTTTTTGTCATGATTAGCTCCTATTTATTATTCCACTAGGTTCATGCCTGGCTTCCAATAAGCTATAATTGGCTTTCGATGCCTCATGTTATTATGAATAGAGGCCAGTGTTTTCAGCTTTTTTGCTCTACATATGCTTGAGGGTACTCCAGTCTCTTTGCTATGGCCCAGTCTTCACTGTGCCTTTTGAAAGGTTTGGATTTTCTTGATCTACTCATTAGTTTTCAATTTTTGAAATGTTACATGAATCCTTGCTTCCCCATGGTTGAACAGGTAATTTGTATCATGTGCTATTCATTTGTTAAGAACCTTATCATATCGTGCAATGTATGTAGTTTTCACGTGTACTACTTGGGCAGAGTTTGTACTCCGAAGGACTGGTTGTACATTATGACCCAGTTTTTTTTCATGACTTGAGAATTTTCTTCTACAATCATGCATTTTCAAGTGAATTGTGGGTGATTTATAGACGATCAGTTTTCACCATTATCTTATTAATACTGTGTTTGTGGAGTTTATCTATAACTTCACAGCCTTTTAGCATGACTTTGATTATTGTTATATTTATATATTTCTGTCATTCTGTTGACATGGGCTTTGGACCCCGATGCACCTTATGTGCACACCATTAAAAACTGATTTTGATTCGAGTATGCATATATAAGTACACTTATTTGGACATGGACAAGACGCAGACGTTGCCTCAGATGTCTGCACTGATCAATGTCTTAGTGTCTTGAACGAGTCCTCGTTTGTGAGCTTGAATCAAACTTTTAGAATAAATCCATGTTACTGCAACATCTTGTTACAAGCCTTGCTAAGCCCACAAGTGCGTGCGATGAAGCTCATGAAAACGCTACACATGTGCCAGCATGGTGCGATTGGTCTGAGATCCAATCCATTGATCCATTGGTCAGCTGGACTACAGTTTATGAAACGAATCCACGGCTGTGAAAAACTTGGCTGAAGTTTTCTAACCCATCACCTGGTTCCAATATTGTGGCCAACATGACGAGTGGACTGGATTTTATTTTTGGGAAGACATGTAAAGGGTCAGACCAACCTGATGGATGGATTGGATCTTGCCCCTCTGTTCCATGCTGGCACGCGTGTGGTGTGTACATGAGTTTTATTGTACACTTAGCATAGCTCTCTTGTTCAAATGCTAGAAATCATTATTGATTTATTGTGTGGCAGGGAGAACAAGAGCTTGGGTAGTTCTAAAGCTAAAGCTTGTGCCTGGCAGCTGGCTGCAGGTGAGGAATGTTTTTCACAGACCCATACATTTGGATTAATGCCTTCATGTTAGCCGGGAGGTTTTGCTAGCCTCACATGCATCAACCGCCCGCAACTGCACTTGCTAACATGGAACATTTAGGGCATCCGAACCATGCATCGGATAGAATACAGATGATCTGGTCAAAGATTCAGGCTGTTGAACTATCAGGTAGGCCACGCATGTATGGAAACAACTATAAGTGTGGGGCCTAGGGGCCTACTGCACCCAGGTTTGAGGTGACCAAATCAAAGAAAAACCAAAGAAAAAGAAAGGTTGGCATGTGTGGTTGCATGTAGAGGTGCACAGGAGGCTATAGGACCTCTGTTAGCGTAATAGTTCAGTGACATTGATACGATACGAAAATGTCACTGCAAGACCCATGACACGGTGGGACCCATGACACGGCTCGTAACATTAGCTATATGGAGAAAAATTATTGTGGCTGTCAATGGGCCTTGCTGGCCCAAAGCATCTTAGGCCAGTCTCAGGGTCTAAATATTAGCCCGGTAGATAAACTGGCTGATCAGACTTTAGGCTTGGGAGCATTGATATTGTGGGCCAGGCTGAACTGGGGTCCATGTCCATCAAATAGAAAACTTGCTAAAGATTTGGTTTAGAATTGATAGCAGATCTTTTGATGGCACAGAAGAATTTAGCGAGGTGTCAACTCCGCTATCTGGGTCTGATGGTAATACTATGGATTTTAAGTTCTCGAGTTCTATATTGACTCCTGTATCTTTTCTACTTCTGTTCCTGAAATTTTATTTCTGTATCTTTTCTGTTTCTTTTCAAATCGCCAAACGAAAACTTGGGCAAGCATAGATTGTACTTATTTTCTTTGTTTCTAATTTTTCTTGCCTCTGGTGGGTACTTCCCTGAAGGCCCGTGGAAAAGCTGCAGGATTGGAATCTAGAGATTATGATCTTGATTTAGCGGAATTTTCCCAGTAAGTTGATAGCATTGCAGAATATGCTTACTTGAGCATACCTCGATATATGTGTATATCTCACTGATTAATATACAATGATGTAGGGAACCAAAGTCTGGCCAGTCATCTTCCAGGCCGGAAGCCTTGCCTTTGGATTTCGTAGTGCGTCCTCCATCAAAGATTGATCCTGAAATTAGAGCATGGGCTAAACAAGTCATACAAGATCAGCACCGTCTGAAGGTTAGTGACTGATTGGTTACTTGGTTGTCATGCCTTCATGAAGGAAACCTTTTTATGGTTTGGTGCCAAGTAGTCACTCATAGATCATATTGGTTTGTGTTTATATGCCTCTTAAAACCCAAAGAAAACTAGACCTGTGGACTGCAGCTTGGGAATTCTTTTGCACTTGAGATTAACTTTCGGTAATACTGCATGAGTTAAAAGATCATCCATGTGAGACATTCCACTGTATGGCACATCAAGATCATGGGTTCCAGTACCCATGTGATTTTTGTAAATAAAAAAATAAAATAAAAAAAGAAAGGCCAGATGCAAACAGGAAGATCCTAGCTGTCTGATACTTGGCCTTATTTTCATTGAATTATGCTGTATTTTCTTTCTTAAAGAGGTTTGGATTCCTCCAATCTGAATTTAGGGCATGAGTAAAAAAATAAGGTAGATTCAAAGTTCAAGTGGACCACACCATAGGAAAAAGGGAATTGAACACTCACTGTTAAAAACTTCTTGAGGCCACTGTTTACTTTGGTGTGGGCCACTTGAATGATGGATTTGCATTATTTTTTGGATCATGCCTCAAAATGTCGTGGTAAAATGAATGGACAGAACAGATATATAATATACATCACAGTGGGTCTAGAAATTTAAACTACCCCTTTTAAACCGGTTTCCAATGCAAGGCGGAATTTTTGATGGATTTTCAAACGGGTGAAAGGGTAATAATTACCCATTTACAGGGTATTTAAAAAAATCAAACAGGCCCTAAGCATCATGAAGGATTACATCTATTATAAGGGTGGGTTGTTAAATAAATGTGGAATTGCAAAGGACCGTGATATACATTGAATATGGAGATCATATGAGCTAGACAACGTACTTTGTTCAGACCCCATTGATATAGGCTTGATGGCACAGTCTTCCGCACCTTACACCCTTGGAGAAGCACTGGGATGGGAATGAAGCTTCCGTTGTGTGTATGATTGGGGACCCAGCCCTGTATATATAATTATAGAGGATTGAGGAGTTTGAAACTCATCGAAACTCCTCTTCCTATGGCTCCACACGAATTTGGTAATCCCAATCCCACTTGAACACTGTCTATGTATCACAGTTCTAGCATACCACCCCTTACACGATTTTAGATGCCTCGTAACTTAGTGGGGTCCACTAGTATTCCCGATCACATTATCCAATACTTAGGACAATCCAGACCATTGTTCAATAAGGCCCACTTTATAGAATTCTTACATGGGTATCATACAAATGTCATATGGGCCCTACAAGTCCCCACTTTCCTACTTATCTAAAGGAAAAACAATCTACAATGGAGCATTATGGCTCACAAAGCACTTCCTTGGCATTTTGTTTAGCAGAAGCATTATTTGGTTAGATGATTACTCCAGTCTAACCAGTGTAATTTTTTTAGTTTTTCTCCATCCATAGGGTCAGACTCGTACCCATAACTTCAATGTCGAAATGTAGATCATTTAACCATTGAGAAAATGCAAAAAATTGTAAATATACTAAGAAATTCCAGAGCGAGAATGAGATTGTCTAGATTTAGATTTGGATTTGGTACTGTCCTTCCTTGTAGTGAAGTCCATGTAGGCACCACAATTTGATTAGAAGACAGGCTATTATTAAAAATGGGCCACAAAAACATGCTTGAAGGAACCTAGATTAGGTGCAACCTCAGATCTAGTTAAGTGGGTGCAGCTCAAACCATGGGGCCCAACTTGATGTATGTATTGTATATCCATGCTCTCTATAAGTTTTGCCAGCTCATTTTATGGCATGGTCCCAAAAAATGAAGCAGATACAAATCTTAAGTGGATAGCATGGGAGTGATTGAAATCCTACCATTAAAAACTTCTTAGAGGCTATAAATGTTTTGTATTAAGCTGCTATTTTTTCTTTCCCTTCATTCATGTCTGTGTGACTTTATCTGTAAGTTGGATGGAAAATAAACATTATGATGGACCTTAGGAAGTTTTTTTTTTTATGATGGACATTCAATAACTACTATTTCTTGTGGTATGGTCCACCTAAGATTTGAATTTGCTTCAGCCCTAAAATGAGCTGGAAAAATAGATGAATGGCTTAGATATATAATACATACATCAAGGTGGGCCCCATGATCAAGGTTGCACCACCTAGCTCATAACTAATTCATGTTCGTTTGAAAGGGAAGGAGATTGGTGTGACCCCAACACCACCCCAGCTACATGGTGGTCGGTGTTTTGTTACCCATTATGATGTGTGTGTTTTACCCATGCCTCTCATCCCTTTTGCCAGCTAATTTTAGGGCATGAGTGTAAAATTGAAGCACATGAAAGCTCAAGTGAACCACTCCATAGGAAATAGTGGTGCAGTAAAAACTTACCAAGGGTCACAAAAGTTTTGGATCAAGTTAATATTTGTGTTTTCCCTCATCTAGGTCCGAGTGACTTATCAACAGGTTAAATGGAAAATAAACATTAAGGTGGGCCCTAAGAAGGTTTCAATAGTAGTGTCATTATCTCGCTGTTTTTCATGGTGTGCACAATTGAACTTCCGTTATGCTTAATTTTTTAGGCTCGTCCCTAAAAAGAGCTTGCAAAGGATGTGAAACACATACATTATGGTGCACCCGACAGCTGTTGGGAAACCACTCACCTTTTCCCTCTGTGTGCAAATCAATAGCATTAATAATTTATAAGATTTAGTGGATGATAATCACTTCCAACATAAGAAAATCATCTAACATGTAAAGTGCAAGATACAAAAGATTTTTTAAACCTCCAATGTGTAGTGAAAAATCACGGGACCTAGTCCGGCACAAATCCACTATGTTAAAGATAATGAAAATACAATTATCAAGAGAGCAGCATTCTTGGATATCCAAATACATCACCCAAAATTGAATTACAATGAACAATGTAATAAAAGTATTCTCTCACCAACTAAGCATCGTACAAACCTCCGACACAACCCTTGAAAAAGATAATCGAAGAAACTGACGTTGTGGATGGAGATTCGCGAACCCAGATGCGAAAATTTTGGTGATGGAAAACACCAATTTTCTCTTCTTTCTCCTATTTTTACTCTAAGAAAGAAAACCCTAAAAAGTTACTAAAAGTCACTCTAAGAAAAACACCATTTTTCTCCTTTTACTTTGCTTGGCCAAAAGACCAAAATGTCCCCAATAGGGCCATTGGACAAAAAGACTACCTAAGCCCGCACGTGTGGGTCCCACCTCCATATGAGAGCGTCCCCCACCCCCCCGGTTCATGAGGAGGGCTCTACTATGCCCAAAATTGCCAGGCTTCTACAAAATTCATTATTTTCTCTAGGTAAGGTCTTGATCATCATATCTGAACCATTCTTGTCAGTATGAATCTTCTCAAGTTGTCGCAACTTTTCTTCGGGAGCATCCCAAATCCAATGATACCTTATATCTATATGCTTCGACTTGGAATAGAGACTTAAATTTTTACTGAGATGAATGGCACTCTGACTACCACAATAAATAATATAATTATCTTGTATCAAACCAGTTCTTGAAAGAACTTCTTCATTTATAATATTTCCTTAAAAGTGTACGTCACTATAATACAGTCACCTTTTGTAGTAGATAAAACCACACATTTTTACAACTTGGATTATCATAACACTACTTGCTTACAAAAGTAAGCATGTACTATAATACCTCGATATTTTCAGGTGCCTTTCCGAGAGCTCTAGTTTACGTGCATGTGTAAACACACCCTATGTGGGTGTCCTAACTTTCTGTGCGAGTGCATGATCTTCACTTGTGTGCCCTGGATTATTCCTTAGACCCATACTGTACTGCAATACCACCCATATCCCACCGAGCGTAAGCGCACATGCCCCGTTGTCCTCGGAAACCCGTATGTGCACAATTACATGCCTCTGTGTCATTGCGCACGTATATCCCTGACTCCTCTTGTACATGTGTGTACCCCTGAGAGAGAGTGCAACCCTCCGATCGCATGGGTCTAAACCACATGCCCATATGCACTCGAACGCGCACAGTGTTGCATGAAGAAACCAAAACCCCATATGCAAGCAGAATCCCTAAGGAAGAGTGGGGGTGGGACTCTTCACACTCCCACCCTAAGTGGGCTTGGAGCCCAACCCATGGGCCCATTCCACCATTCTTCACTCGTTCTCTCTCTTACCTTCCCCTTACATCACCCTCCACTTACTCTCACTCCTAGCCACCTCACCCCCATGCATGCCACCTCACCCACTCATGCATGTCATGCACCCTCTCCTTATGACACCTTACTCTCTGCCCCCTTTCTAACCAATGCAATCTTAAAATACAACTCACTCATCTCCTAGCATAAGCTAATTTAGCTAAACCTCCCGCCCCAACCCATGGATAATTCCTAACAAAAAGGATTTTTAACCCTAGTTAGTAGCTGGATTTTCAACTAGGAATGAAAAGAGGAGAGAAGAAAGAAAGAAAAAAAAGAAAAGAAAAAGAGAAGAAATGAAAGAAAGAAAGAAAGAAAGAAAGAGAGAGAGAGAGAGAGAGAGAGAGAGAGAGAGAGAGAGGAAAGTAAAGAAGAAGAAAGGAAGAGAAGGAAGGAAGAAGGAACAACCAAACCCTAGACCCCCATGCACACCCCACACACTAACCTGCACCTCAGATTTTATTATTATTATTTTTTCAGTGAGGGATTGCTGGACGTAGTCCATCTAAATTTTTTATATATATATATATATATATATATATATATATATATATATATATATATATATATATATATATATGGGAAAAGGTACTATACGCTCGACCGTATAGAACCATCCCATAAGGTCGAGCGCTGTCACCACCTAGGCCGTTGGATGGGAGAAATATCTTCCTACGGTGAGATATTTCTAACCGAGTATATACTCGGCCCTATAAACAGGGATTTTACCCCATTCCAAGGATTGAGATCCCGCAGCCCTCTCTCCCTCAATCCTTGCGACCGGACGCCCCCCGTCCCTCTCTCTCTCTCTAGCCATGCCCGCCCTCACCTACCTCTCTCCCTCTCTCTCTCTCTCTCTCTCTCTCTCCAGACATGCCCGCCCCCACCTCTCTCTCTCTCTCTCTCCGGACACACCCGCCCTCACCTACCTCTCTCTCCCTCTCTCTCTGTCTCCGGACACACTCGCCCTCACCTACCTCTCTCTCTCTCTCTCTCTCTCTCTCTCCAGACACGCCCGCCCATCCATTTTTGCGAGTTTGGCAGAACCGTATGCAATGTCTATGGCAGTCCCGGCCCATCCATTTTTACGGTTCGTTTTAATAAAGTTTGATTTTTCATTTAAAAATAATTATAGTAAAAATGTCTACTAAAATGGACAATTGACTACAAAGCTAACCATTCAAACAGGCGGCCTAGGTGGTGACAGCATATCAACGATCTCATTGCCAGAGTATCTAAGTTTAGGAGATCCCGCAGCCCTCTCTCCCTCAATCCTTGCGACCGGATGCCCCCCGTCCCTCTCTCTCTCTCTCTCTCTCTCTCTCTCTCTCCAGACACGCCCGCCCCCACCGATCTCATTGGTGCCGTTCGGGCGGCTAAGGATTTTGGAGCTGAGAGGGTGCGATCTTTCGATATCGGCCGCACAAGGGCTTCTTGAATTGAGGCACACTCTGGAGAAGATCATCTGTCACAATTCTACGGCAATTTCCTTTCTCTTGGAATTGATATTCACACCCTGCTGATTGATTTGAGGACACTTTTTTTTTTTTTTTCTTTTTTCTTTTCATTTTGAGTGTACTCTTTCAAGTCCCATAAAGGTATGCGGATTGTTGGATTCATACAGTGGCTCTCTTTCTGATTTTTCTTTTGCCATTTTACCTATGAGGAAATATATAGTGCTTGATATGGAAATCAGCGTTGGTGGGACCCACCTTTCAGTTATTTAAATTTCTGCGCCCTGGTTTCTATGAACGATCAACCATAATGCTAATCTGTCAAAGAATTCTGGTCCTCCAATTTGTGGGCTTTATCCTGTTCCTATAGGGATAATTTGCTGGCCAATAATAAGATGGGTAGGATTTTCTAGTGGGGCGCGCGCGTGGGGTTTAAGCAGCAGTGCCCATCGATGGTGTGCCCACAAAAATTGTAGTTTGTATGTGTGAAGTGGGCCTCACTACAAGGGGCTCTGCCCTATCTGGAGCCTTAAAGCCTGTTCAGCCTGAGCTTTATATAGGTTCTGATCTCTTTGAGGCAATATAGATTGGCACACTGAATTTTTATTTATTTTTATTTTTTTCTATATATCTGAAACTGTATAGGTAGGCCCACGTTTTTGTTATCAAGGACATTTGTCTATTGTGCCATCTGCAAAATCTCCCCCATTAGGAAATATTATTAACTTGATTGGGAGTTTTCTCCGGTTAAATGTGGATGGATGGACAAATCATCTGTTTTACAGGTCACCAATCTGATTGCTAATATCATCAAATGGAGGAGCGTTTTGGGGCATAGTCAATCCAAAATGGGGCTGTAAGATGAACACACTGGGTCACCAAAAGTTGGACCCCACTTCTGCATAGAAAAAAAGAGGTCATTTTGTTTAGCGAAACATCATAGAAAATGTGTGCACAGTGGACTGGTTTTACTACCTGTTTGGTTCATTATATGTCTAAACCACAACTTTCACCTTGGATTAATTTGCATGCATCCCAAAAGTTGGATTAATTTGCATGCATATACCCAATTTATAAATTTATGTGTATCATCTATCACACTCCACAATCAACCATGTGCTAAAAGTCTCCCATATCTGGGTAGGTCCACCATATGGAAAATTTTGCTTGCCAGGTCTACCCAATATGATCCATTACTAAAGGTTATTATTGGTATTGTTTTTTATTTGTATTTTACTATATTTTACTTCATTTATAAATAGTTAATTTTTGTGCCCTCATGTTTATTTCGTAGATTTTGGTTAAACGCTAGAGTTTACTTTGAATTTGTGGTTGGGGAAATGGAGTCACAACCTAATTTTGGTTAAACGCCAGAGTTTACCAAATTCCTAGATGCATCACTGAAACTTCCTTTGTAATATCACCCACAAAGGCCTGAGTTATCAGCCCAAAAGGCCTGTAGTACTACAACAATCTCATCAATAGACTTGTCCTCTATGGTAATATCACCGTAAAACAACAACTTGATTCGTCATTACAAATGAATTTTGTTTTGCCTCGGTTATAGACTGAAGAATCCTTGCAGGAGCTTGCACCAGCTTGTTGTTTATGCAGACTCAGGTATTTATCATGTTTGTATGTTTGAGTCATTTATCTTTTCGCGTCTTTAACAATGCTTATGTTATTTTCCTCTTAGGCAATTGTTGACATTCTTCAGAAATACCCTGTGCAAGAATATGATATTTGGTTTATCAAGTTTTCATGTGATTTTCATTACAATGCGGCAGCAATAGGTAAAGGCAATTGAGATACAGTTTTTGTACTTGTTACACTCACAACTGCATTGGATCTGTTCTATAATTCAACCTTTTGAACTTGGTCTGATGATCGAGATTGAAAGATTGCAAACATAGGCTGTGTTTGGATGCACATTCGAATTAAAAGATTGCAAATATAGGCACATTTCAAATCTTTCAAAAAAAAAGAAAAGAAATTTTTAAAACTTAAGATTTTTTTTTAGCATAGCTCAGCAGATTCTGAAGGAATGTCAAGAGTTCTAACCTCTTTTGGGAAAGAACAAATGTTGCTACATCATAATAGTATTCATATAACCTGCATTGTAAAAGATCGAAAGGAAGCTTATTGATTGATCCCTTAGATGTTCCATACAAGAGAGAGAAATCTGAACATTTGTATTAATATTTTTAAGTGGATTGTATAACTAAAGGAGATTGATTGACATGACTTGTTTATATTCTTTGAAGAGTTCCTCTTCCGTGACCATCATTCCTTTTTCTTTTTTCTTTTTTGAAATTCTGTACACTATAAAGTTTTTGTTCTTTCTTAACACTGTTGAAATTTGTGTAGATGGAGGTAGTTAAATCCTTTAATGATACAGATGGACCACAATGGAAGCATTCCCTTTTTGGAAATCCAAATGACTCAGAAAGTTTCAGGTTTGTATTTCTATGTTTCATTTCTATGGCGTATTACGGAAACTGAAACAAAGGCAGAAACATTAAAGGATAAATGACTGGAAAACAATGGGAAGGAAAACATTCCTGATAAATGTAATTACCCTCATCTCCATGCTTCCAGGATAGGAATCCATTCTGACAGCTTGGAAAACTTATTATAAATTCTGAATTTCCAAATAGCAGAAGCATTATTCTCAAACTGATTTATGATCATGCTCAGCAGAAAGGACACATGTCAGTCACCTTCTGAAACTGGAGCAGAACATTCAGAAGAGCTAAAATTCATGCTCTAAGCAATAAAACACAACCCTCAATCATTGCAACCCAATTCCTTTGGCCACTTTCATCCAAACCATGTTCATTGCATCAAAGCATATGATAGCAGGAGGCCATAAGCAGAGATTGTTACATGAATTATAGATGACGTCATCCAAAACGGGGTCCATGATCAATTGTCGGAAAAGGAGGGACGCATTCGTTCCTTTCTTTTTCTATTTGGTATTTTAATAAGGTTTATTTGGTAGCTGTTGGGAGCCTATACTATATGGGATGTACAGTTTTGAGATTATTATTTCCTCAAATTTTATTTGAAGAGTTCCCTCTCTCCCTCCCTCTATATCTATTTATCTATCTGGGGCATGTTTGGGTGCAACTACGAATGAGTTTTAGTGCATTTTTCTCCCATATCAGCACTTGTTGGAAGGATGCAAATGGCTATTTTTAAGCATCAGATTTTGACCCACCCAGGTGTCCAAATATGCCTGAATTTTCAGGAGAGTTTTCCATGATGTGTAGTACACAATGGAGGAAGTATCTTTTGGAAATCCTTTAATGTTTCTGCCTTTGTTTTAGTTTAATCCAAGGAAGTGTTGCTTGCTGTCCTAATTGGACTAGCTTGTGTTGGCTTCGTGGTGTAATTTTGATTTTTGCAGTTGTGGTAATGGATCATGTGGCTCTGTTTTGTAGTTTGTATTTTGTGTTCACTGTAGCTATGTTTTTTTTTTCTTTTAAAGATATATGGCTTTGTATTGTTTAACCGTGTATAACCTTTCTAACTTGATAAGCTCATCTTCTTTAAAAATTTCAGGATTGCAATTTATTCATGCAAATACTAAGAATCTACTTAAAGAGGAAGATGGTTGCTGTCCTCTTGGTTTACCATTGTTTTCCCCGCCATGATCAAGCTTGCGTGAGCTGCAACTTTAGATGTGTTATTGATGAAGATAATGGTTTTGTTTTGATGGTAGCATACGAAGGAGAGAGGGTGCATGAGTAGTGTGAAAATGAAGAATTCAAATCTTGATAATCTATTTTTTTATCAATCATCAGAGAGAACTATAAATAGAAACAACTATTTTGTTGGTATTGTGCTTTTATGAATGGATTAAAATGGATGTTTGTAATTAAATAAATGAATGAATATAGTCTTGTTGTGGACTGAAACTGTATGATTTTACTCTTAGCTACGGCTTTTATCCGTAGCCTTTGGCCTTCCCCACCTCCCCCTCCCCCTCCCCCTCCCCCTCCCCCCCCCTTCAGTAGTGGGTGTAGTTGTGGTTTCCAAGTGGGGTAACTCAAACTGGACCGTCCAAGTAATGAGGAAACATTGTGGATGGAGCTATGCCCAAACACACTGATGGAATGATCCTAACCATCAAATCATGGATATCAAATGGACAGTTAAAATAAATTTGCTAGTGGTTGCAATTCAACCACCAGGACCGAATACTTAGGATGGTATTGTCAGGGAGATTTTCAAGCTCCATCAACGATGGTGACTGGTTTCTGGACACCTCAGATTTCTGAACAGAAGTGCCACCTATATGGTAGATGTGTCACCAAAAATGACACAAACTATCGCTATATTGTAGCCCTTCAAATTGAGGTGCTTGCTTTCACAGAATGGTTCAAAATAATGTTCCACTGCCTGTTATGGTGGACGTTGTAATGGTATATTCAATCTGTCTTTCAGTCTTGACAAAATGCCTGAGTAGTCACTGGTATTTAAATTGGAGGATTATTTTAAATACAATGGTATTACATGGAATATAGAATACTACTTTCTATGAAATGGCCATTATTTATTAAAAAAATGTCTGCTATTTCATTAGGAGAATTACAAATAAATTTAAGGCAATTTGAAGTGGATTGTGACACATGTTTTCCCATCTCACATTCAGATCCCAAAGAGGTTGATGCAAATGTAGAGCATTCTAAGTCATTGGGAATGCAAGATCAATTGAACTTTTGCTCGTAACTCCTCTGGAAGAGCATATAGGAATGTAGGATCAATTGAACCTGAGGCTGTGGCGTCATTGATTTGTTGCTCCTCGGTTGGACCACTCTGATCCCCTCCTCGGCCAGGATGTGGCAATACTTCATTAACAGTTTGAAGAAATGCAAATCCTATTGATGGACAATCGTAACCATCCAACTGGATTCCTCAAAATAGTAATAATTTTGTTAATACTTGGATTAGTATGTGAAACCCAGAGCTAATATCCTTCAAAACAAAACACAACCAGCAGTGACTAAGATGCAATTGCAAGGCAGTATCAGTTGAAGCAAGGAAGATACAGAAGTGTATTGGAATTACACCATTATTTAGGGTTCAACTAGCAATGATTTTGTAGTAGGCGATGAAAATACACCAATCACCATGAAAGTGGGATAGGCAAAATTTTCATTGAAAAATTAGAAGGGCAAAGCAAACAGATGTGAGATTGAGTTGTTTTGAATCGGCAAAATTTTCATTGAAAAATTAGAAGGGCAAAGCAAACAGATGTGAGATTGAGTTGTTTTGAATCGTCCACCACTACCTATGTATTGTTATTATTAGGAGTTGGTCGCTGGGAGCCATAGTAATAAGAACATACTCCAATACAACCGATGGATTGCATGAGTCTACAACAAATACCTCATTCTAGCACATGCAGATCCAATATAACCTACTCCAATCACTCCAACTATCTGCCCCTTCAGTAAATTACCATCAAACCTAAGATCAATGTATAGCATCTGTTCTTATCAGTTGCATGGGTGGTGGAAGGAGAAACCTACAGTAGAAAGAAACTAAGACTTGATATTTGATATCTGCTATGCTAATACAATTTTCCATGGATAATTAATTGATTTCTGCATGACAATAGTATTGATTTCTCCTTCCACCACCCATCCACTTGCTTTCAGTATCATGAGAAAAATGTCCAAATCTATAACTCTCCCTATAAATTCCCAAGCCTCCCTAGATATTCCCAAGCCGAGAAATTGTTGAGATTAAGATTTGTCATTATGCTCAAGACAACCACCTGTTTGAATGGTTAGCTTTGTAGTCAATTGTCCATTTTAGTAGACATTTTTACTATAATTATTTTTAAATGAAAAATCAAACTTTATTAAAACGAACCGTAAAAATGGATGGGCCGGGACTGCCATAGACATTGCATACGGTTCTGCCAAACTCGCAAAAATGGATGGGCGGGCGTGTCTGGAGAGAGAGAGAGAGAGAGAGAGAGAGAGAGGTAGGTGAGGGCAGGCGTGTCCGGAGACAGAGAGAGAGGGAGAGAGAGGTAGGTGAGGGCGGGTGTGTCCGGAGAGAGAGAGAGAGAGAGAGAGAGAGAGAGAGAGGTGGGGGCGGGCATGTCTGGAGAGAGAGAGAGAGAGGGAGAGAGGTAGGTGAGGGCGGGCATGGCTAGAGAGAGAGAGAGGGACGGGGGGCGTTCGGTCGCAAGGATTGAGGGAGAGAGGGCTGCGGGATCTCAATCCTTGGAATGGGGTAAAATCCCTGTTTATAGGGCCGAGTATATACTCGGTTAGAAATATCTCACCGTAGGAAGATATTTCTCCCATCCAACGGCCTAGGTGGTGACAGCGCTCGACCTTATGGGATGGTTCTATACGGTCGAGCGTATAGTACCTTTTCCCTATATATATATATATATATATATCGCACACTGTCCACATGGCATGAGACCATGTTGCAGGGTTCACTGTCTAATGTGATAGTGGCCCACCATGGTATTTATTTGCCATCCAACCTGTTCATAAGGTCACATAGACCAATACGAATGGAAATCAGAAATACCAATTTGGTCCAAACATTGGTGGGCCCCCCACCACAAAATCAGTGGGGAAATTCCTCCACCATTGAAAGCTTCTTAAGGCCCACTAAGATGTTTATTTTCCATTCCATGTATGGAGAAGATCTTACAAACTTGAATAAAAAAATTTATGTATATAATAATGATGACGATAATAAAAGATAAAATAAATATTAGCTTACCCCATAACTTTATAGGACTCAATAGTTGGGCCCCACCTGCATTGTGTTTTCCACACCACACTGTCTAGTAGCATGGGTCCCATGCTGGGACCCACTTGATGTATGTGTTTTGTATATTTTATCACTATCCAGAAGATTGGGTCTCATGCTAGGACCCATTGAATTTACATGTTTCATACCACGTTGTGATGTAGATCTAAATTTTAGGTGGACCACATCTATGGGGCCTATCCAAGGGGGTTGGGCCCCACATAAAGCAGATACAAATCTTAAGTAAACTGCGCCACAGGAAACCGTGGGAATTGAATGCCCACCATTAAAAACTTCCTAGGTTCCATTGTAATGTTTATTTTGTAAGACTATAATGCAAAATTAAAAGGATTTAGCAGTATATTGGAGATGGGGATTGAGAAATCTGAACTGAAATTTATGCCTGATTGAAGGGTCATTGCTTGAGGTTAGATGGTTGAGTCTTCTGCACCTTACACCTATAGAGAAGCGTCAGGATGACAAAACTACTTAAGACGTATGTAGGTTTGAGGACCCAACCAAGTTTTATTAGTTGTAGGATGGAGGAATTTGAAACTCATCCAAACTCCTCTCCTTCAAGGCTCCACATGATTTTAGCATTCCCAGTCCAATTAGGACACTGTGCGTGTGACATGGTTGAAGTGTACCACCCTTACACAAATTTAGACTAATCACAACTTTAGTGGGGCCCACCGGTATGCTTGATCATAATATCCAAACCTTAGGAAGATTTAGACAGTTGATCAATTAGGCCAACGTTATAAAATTCTTACATTCTCCCACTTAGGCCATAAGGATCAATGTCTAAGGTTTATTTAAAAAACATGTTTTATGATTTAAAAAAGAAAAACATCTAAATGGTTAACCAGTGCAATTGTTAGACAATACGGGCGACACTTCTACAATTACCTTCTGTGATATGTAAGCGATTGGATCCAAATTCAAATGTTCATGGCAATACTCAAAATTCTAGATTAATACTAACGAACTCAAAGCTCAAATTTAAGTAGAAGATCTAAGTATCATATCTGAATCTACTAAAACTGTTCTTCCATGATGCTGATACCATATGAATCGTATCTTTGTCTTAAATTGGGGATATTTATGCATTCTCCTAAAATTTGTGTAGTTGTATTTTTCATATGTTAGATGAAAAGCATGAGGTGGACATATAGGCAACCTTAGGATGTCAAGATCGAGTCACATAGAATCTGACAAGAGCTAGATTATGGTATCATCAATGTATTTATTTGTTAAGACCCCATTGTACCTTTAGCTATTAGAGAATTATCGAAGACATCTAATCCATTTAATTATCCACTCATATAGCCATCTCTTCACTTAATTATTTTATCATACCTTGTCTAGATTAATGGCCATTGATTTATAATCCAAACATCAGTAACAACTTATCGCTAAAATTAACTATCAATCTCATCATTTAATCAATATTCCACTCATACATCTATTCGACCGTGTATATAACTAACCAAATATGAACTAATATTCTTTGAATCTTATGATCATCAGCTATCCTAACTATATGACATGCATCCTTGATAATTATCTATCGCTAATTATTCTTTTAAATCAATCGATCATAGTAAAATCTTTAAGTTTGAGCGTATGATTAGATAAAGACCTCCATGGTAGGTTGTTATCCTTAACTGAGTAAGAAACCTTGAGAGTGGTGCCTCTATTAACACCAAGACCTACTTCCATTTTCTTACATCTGAAGTTTAGTTGAGAGTCATGGTGATATCATCTAAAGATTAAGAAAGCCAAAGAATAGATAAAAAAGTTCATGGATTAGGGTTATAGTTATCTTAAGATTTAGTCATTCCACCTTACCTTTATGAATAGTACATTCCTTTGTATGAATATGGCCTAAGAGAAGTAAAATCCAACCAAGATAACTAATTGATGATAAGAAGGTTAATTGATTGATTATACTTCGATGATCCGTAGTCAAATGTAAAGCAATGGAAGAATCAAAGTGCGTAGTGGAAGCATGTTAGGCATGCATTTAGAGAAAAATTTTGTAGAACCAAATTTTGAGGATGAATTTTTTTGAGGGGTTGGAGTGGAATCCCAAATTTTTTATAGACACCGAAATGGATCAACTCACCCCTTCAATTCACACGTGTGGACACCCTCTGCCTTGCTCGAGCGACTCCCATTCATTGTGGCTCACCCTCTTACATCGAGATCCACCTACGATTTCATCTAAGGCTAGGGTGAAGAATCCCTTTATGCGTATACACAATTATAGTTAGTTTCCTAATAAACTTAAATATTATTTTTGTTATTTGTTTCTTTGATGATCTGGGTGGTAAAACCAATGTTAGTTCTCTAATTTATTATGTGTAATTGCTGTAAATTCTATGATGGTTGAGTGGATTCATGGTTCGGCAAAGTTTAATGGAGAATTGATGATGAATGAGCTTAAACCTAAACTATATGATGTTGGGTACTCAAACTAGGTTGAATTGATGATGGAAACCTCATGTACCTTAGGCGTGTGAACCTATGATGCTCTAATTGACGTCCCATGATGGTGGATCTCATGTGGACTTGTAGGTCAGCGAGTTAACCCATTGAGACAAGCTAACCCGCTGAGTCTACAAGGTGCACCCACTAGGTTAGCCCATATGCATTGTAGATTGGTTTTGCCTATTTGTTGTGAAGTTTGTATGATGTTTAATGTTGTTTAATATATGAATTAAGTAATGATTTATTGCTGGACTTTTTCTTTTAATTATTACGAACATGTTACACATTTGGATGTTTGAACTTGGACTTGTGAATGAAATCATGTATATGGTGGAACTACATGAAAACTCTGTATGTTTCATGATGATTAATACATGTTGATGAACATGGCACGCCCATGATATATGGTAATGATGGAATTATGTATTTTGAATGCCACATTACAAGAAAACTCCTTATCCTATGTATTTTGGAAAACGTTGTGGAAACCCATGTGGCTTATGTTATGAAATTAGGATGGAAATCCATTTGTATGGATTATGGTGAGTTGTGAACAATCTAATGGTTAGATTATATCTTATGATGGATCCTTAAATGATAATTTGAACTATAGAAATGCCATGTACCATGGAATAGGGTAAGGTGTTAACTTGTTGAGTGCGGGCATTATTATATTGACTGGATGCATCTATTGTATTATGATGAGTACCTGTAAATGGTGCATTATAAGCATGCTTGTTATAGTCTCATGAGTCGAGCATTATGGTATGTAATACTATATATGCTCGAGTTTCCAGCTTATGTTTGGTAACAAGCCGCTCATAGAACCTTAAGCTTTTCTAATATGGTCGTTTGTAAATTAGATTAATTAAAGGATTGGCTTAATCTCATGCATTCACTGGGATCTAAATTGCTGGATCAGCCCCTTGAGTGTTATAATAGAGGTTGTAATAGGATTAGTATATCTCTAATTGTACACTATCTAGTAGAAGTTATAACATGATTAGTCTGCTTCCAATAGTCGGGTTTTGTTAGTGTGAAGTTGTAATAAGATTAGTTTGCTTCACATAACTTTGATGATTAGTGGCTAATGTTGAAGTTGTACCAGAATTAGTCTGCTTTACATAACTTTGATGACTAGTGGCTAATGTTGAAGTTGTACCAGGATTAGTCCACTTCATTTGATCAATGTGCCTTTATCAAAGCATGCATATCATGCATTACATTAATCAGGATTTTGCATGAATGTTTTGCTTTGTTATGATTTAAATGTGTTATTATAATGAAAATCTTGGGGGTTGCACTTATTGAGTAGAACATAGGCAACTCATTCCTCTTGTTAGAAAAACGACCATAGATTATGAAGGTGACAATCCAAAGAATGAGCAAAAGCGTGAAGATGAGAATTATGATGGTCCGTGGTGACAGATAACGATAGATGATGAAGCCAAGACAACTTGGACAAGATTCTTCTTCCTTTACTTATTTTATTTTCTTAAAAGTAGTTAAGTTTTGAAATTGTAATAAATCACATGAAAGGACCGAACATGTAATATATTGATGCAAGATGATGAATGGAACTTAGAGTAGTTATATAATTGAATGAGATTTAATTTTTTCCATCATTCATGTCTTGATTGTTATGCAAACATGAATTTATACAATTGCATGGAAAATGTAGAGCATTTATACTTCGACATACTTAAATTATCACCTTGGAACTCGATCCATTGTGTTATCCATGAGTCGAAATATCGGCTGTTACAACAACACGAATTATCATCCACAATCTAATGGGTAGATGGAACTTGTGAATCAAATACTTGAAGACTTGTTAAGTACATGCACTCTGGATTTTAAGGGAAGTTGGGACAACAACCTGCATTACGTCGAATTCGTCTATAACAATAGATACCATGTAAGCATTAGTATGACTCCGTATGAAGCTTTATATGGACGTCTTTATCTAGTTCCAAACTATTAGGAGGAGGGGTAATCAAATTGAGTAAGATTGACTAATGAGGAGATTCAGACTTGTGCTGATGGTGTTGAATAACAATGACACCTATCAATTTTTTTAATATAAAAGTAGGTGAGAAAGGTTCAATCGGGTCATATATTGTCCAAGAAGCAACTGAGAAATTTGAAATTATTTAATTAGAAGTGATTACAAGCCGTGCAAAGCCGTGAAAAGAGCTATGCTGACAAATGAAGACGAGATCTAGAGTTCACAGTAGGATACCACATGTTTTTGAATGTTTCTCCCATTAAGGGATTGATGTTGTTTGACACCAAGGGAAAAATCACAAGGGAAAAATCACACTGTGTTTTATCGGACCATTTGAAATATTAGAGCGCATTAAAGTAATAATATATTGGCTTGCACTGCTTCCTCAACCGGCCAGTGTCCATAACATTTTTTATGTATAGACACTACGAATTACGAGAGGGATGTTTCTCATGTAATTGACTGGCAAGATCTCGAGTTGTAAGAAGATACATCTTATGTAGAAAAAATGGTTTGAATATTGGATCATAAGAACTATGTTTTACACACTAAGATGGTACCTTTAGCCAATGTTTTATGGGGTCATCATGGAGTAGACGAAGCACCAAGAGAGTAGGAAGGAGAAATTTGTGAGAGATATCCTTAAATTTTTTAAGAATAGTATTAGGAAAATTTCGAAGATTAAAATTAAAAAACAACAAAAAATTATTTTAAAGGGTAGAATACAACATCCACAAATTTTTAATTTTTAAATTGAATTTGATTTTGGGAGAGATTTTCTCTCAACCTCCTCTTAATCTCTCTCCCTTTATCTCTCAACCTCTAAATGTTCCTTCCTTCGTAAGGGGTCACGAGAGGAGTTTTATCTCAACTTAAACAAAAAAAAAAAAAAAAAAAAAAAAAAAACCTTTGTAAATATAAAAATTTCTACACAAGAAGAGAGAGAGTGTGTGACATGTTGAAGGAAATCTCGTTAAAGGTTAGTACATTGTTTGAATTTTTATTTTTATTTTTTTCATATCAGTAACCAGAATAATGCAATGGACGGATTGGATTACCCTTGCTGCCATCGTACATGTCTGGATGACAAGGGTCTATTTCTTTGTGCAATTTGGCCTATAATCTCTTTTGCAGAGAATTGCGTTCCACCTTTTAATAATGGATGATTTAATTCATGGTTTTTAGGTAGATTTAGTTGTTATGATTTTATGATGATTAGAGTAAAACCCATTTGATTAATGTAATCGACGAATCAGATCGACCGAACGTCTATAGTGTTATCAGATTGGGAGCATTAAATAAAGATAACTTAAGTTTTTATGCAAGTGTTGGAATCACTTAGCACAAAAAGTCGAGATGGGTCATCAAAATGTGTGTGATTTGATCCACACTATTCATCCAAATTTTAGAGGCAATATATACCAAGACCTCAAGAATCTGGGTGATCCAATCATCTAGTGAGCCACCCCGAAGAGTAAAATGATAGATTTAATACTAATCTTGAATCTTGTTGAAACTCTTGAATTTGTGAGATCGGTTGGATTAGATTGGTTCAATCAATTATTGGGATCAAACTATATCAAGATCCTTAATTACATAATCAAATTAATTAAATTGATGGACCACTCTAATCCGATCAATCCTTTGCCATTTCATTTTTGAAATCTAGATGTAAATAAGCACATGAATGGTTCAAATTAATAAATTAATGGGCCTTCTCTGGTCATTGACTAATGACGGACAATGATGGTGTAAATATGTTCAAATTGGTTAAATGGACCCTAGACCCTTAATTAAAGAAAATTCTCAATTTTCTTAATTTAATTAGGTTATTTAAGTACCGCCAATCAATCTTCGAACGAGTGATCGAAAGTGCTAATTTTGGTCACATGGCCTATTTGCCTTAATCAAAATTTTCTTGATTCAAAGTTCGATCGATCGAAATATCTTCAATCGATAGCTATCTGGACAGAATTTTCTGAAATCTAAATTTTGATAGTTGAATTTAATGAACATATTATATATGAAAATTTTAATTATTTGATCATGTAGGGTTTGTTGAGTAGTGGTTAGCCAACTAGGATGTTTAATCAAAGGTGGGCCCCAATGTGTAATAACCAGATCAATAATAATGTTGTAGATATGATTGCTAGGATTTCTGAATTCAAACTAGTCTGATCATCTTGAGGATTCTACACTTTTAGACTCAAGTAACTAATCCTAACATAGGGTCATCGAAATAGAATTGGATGTGTGGTTGACTTATTGGGATCGGTGTGAATTAGTTTATGTGTTGATTTTTCGATTTACTATTTTGTCGATTTAACTAATGTTAATATATGTCACATGTTAGCCTATGCTCTCACATCTAATTTTAGAATTTTGATAATTACTAGGAGGAATTCACACGTGTACATTCCTAGAAGGACAAATATTCATGAATAACTATGATCATACATCATTTATCGGATACGCACCTTTCATTTGTCGATCTTGGGGGACCTTCTTGGAAGAACATTGATCTTGTATAATCGTTACTAGATGTGGGCCATGACCATGCCTATCGACGTCAGGTGGAAGCCTACCCAATCGGTGGATACGGGTTGACGATTTCGAACCAAAGCAGATGGACGTCTACCCATCTGATGCATTCATACATCATGTGCATCTATAGCATTATGCATTCCATGTTTTGTCCTATTTTAATTGTTATATACATGAACTATATTGGGTTATCTCACTAAGCCTAACCAGCTTACATTTTCATTGATTGAAAAACCGTACAGATGGAGATACAGTTGATGAAGTTGCTTAGGAACCGGAGTAGGTAGTGGAACATGAACACAACCCATGTGAAACATGATCGTACTTCTCCAAAGATAAATTAGCAACTTTAGAACATTTCAGACAGTTGATTTAATTTTTTAGGATAGTTTATTATCGTATATCGCATAGTGGCATTAATTATTGGATTTTTGATAACTTGATTTGGTTTTATTTGATTGAGCCATTTTAATACCAAAATGAATGTATTTTTAGTTAGTTGTTATAATCAATGAATGATGTTATTTGAATAATTGTGAAGATCTATATGTGCATAGTTGAATGTTGATAAGTGTTTTGTATATGTAAATGGAAATTGATGGATTTGGGTAGAACTTAAAATGAACGCAAATCCCCACCTCTGATCAAACCATTTAACCGATGAAGTTAAGTATACTATGGGTATAAGTTACAAACATGAATTCGGGTTTGAGGGTGCATACTCTATACCCGAATTTTGGGACCTCACAACCCAACTTGCCGCAATTATAGCAGTTAACATCCTTTCTTGATTTGGATTTGCCTCTTGACTTTTCACGGTAATGAGGTATTCTCCTTTTGCTTCTCCGCTTATTTTCTTTCACAAGTACCTCTAACTAAGAATAATCCAATAATTTCTATCTTGTTTCAACATTTAATAAACTACTTGTTACTTGATTCATTGTAACAACTTCATTTGAAGCGGACTAAGTGACACTAGTGTCTCCCAACTTTTCGGCAAAGATCTAAGAAGTAATAAAGTTTAAAACTCATCATCTAGTATTATCTTCATAGAAGAGAGTTGATTCAATTACTTTGAATTTCATTCAAATGCTCCGCAACTTCTTTCTTTATATTTCAAATTTACAAGCTTCCTAATCAAGAAAGTCTTGTTGCCCGTGGTCTTTTTCTCATAAAACCCTTCCAATTTCTTCCAAAGTGAGTGTGCCAAAGTTTCTGTAGACACAGGAGGAAAAGACACTATCATCCAACCATTATCAAATAAACCTAACGTCTTTCTGGTCTAGTTTCTCCCTCTCATCATCGATTATATCTTTCAGTTTTTACCCCAATACCTTTAATGGGTGAGTACAAGTCCTTACAATACAATTAAATATTTCATTTTGGCTTTTCAAATCATCCAGATCTTTCTATCCATATTAACCATCCAACTTGTGCTTGCTTCCATGTTTCACATACAAAATAATTTGAACCAACTCGGAGCTCTAATACCAGTTGTTGGGAAACCACATACCTTTCCCCTCATGTGCAAACCAATGTGATTAATAATATATAATATTTAGAGGATAATAATCACTTCCAATATAAGCAATTAAATCATCAAACATGTAACGTGTAAGAGACTTTTTACATGGAAAACCCTCTGATGTGAAGGAAAAAACCATGAGACCTAGACTGACACAAATCCACCATGTTAAAGATAATAGAAATACAATCATTAAGAGACCAATATCTCTTGGATATCCAAATATATCACTCAAAGATGGATTACAAGTAATAATAAAAGAAAAGAGTTCTCTCACTGACTAGGAATTGTACATGTTGATTGATGTCTTAAATCGATAAATCAACAGGTATGTCGATGACAGACTCAATGCTATCGAGCAGACTTCGATGCCATTGTAAAAATTCAGAATTTCACATGTTGGTTACTGGACTTTGGTTGTCCTGCTTGATGCCATCAAGTGGGGTTCGATGCCATCAAAGGTTGTTCGATGACATCCAAGTCTCATCGAAGTGACATCTAGAAAAATCTATTATTTATCACTAGAACGTTTTGGTGTTTAGTTCAATGACATCGAAGAGGTTCGATGTCATTGACAATCTGTTGACGCCATCGAAGTCTCATCGAAGGTTCCATCGAACTATCGCGCAGAGTTACGCAATGTTACGTATCTGCAACATTTTTTTCCTATTCCGATTGTGATTCTTCTAAATGTTATAAATATGGGTGTAATCAGGATTATGGTATCTCTTAGAGCTTTTTAATTCATTCTCAGGGTTTTCAAGGGCTTGTAAGGGGATATTCGAGGCTTGTTCGAATTTGATATTCTCTCCATCTCCTATAATTTCTACTTTCATATTGCATTATTATTGCTTTGTGCCGTAGTTTTTTTTTTTTTTTCCTGATAGGATTTTTCCACGTTAAATTCGGTCTGTTTGTAATTATACTTGGTTCATCTCTGTATGCTTTCGTGATCCTCCAACAGTATAAACCCCTAACACAACTATTAGAGAAGACAATCAAAAAAACCGACATTGTGGATGAAGCCTCATGAACCTATATGTGAAGATTTCGGTGGTAGAAGACACTTAATCTTCTTTTTTCCACAAAACCCAATGTTCTCTTCCTTTTCCTCTTTTTATCTAAGAAAGGAAATTCTCAAATATTACTAGAAGTCACTCCGATTAAAAAAAAAAAGTCACTTTTCTCCATTTACTTTGCTTGGCCAAAAGACTAAAATGCCCCCGGTAGGGTCATGTGGATAAAAAGACTACTTAAGCCCACACATGTGGGTCCCACCTCCACATGAGGAGGGACTCCCAATAATGACACCCTAACATCATCCCACCCCATCTAGATTTGGTAGCGACCCCTTTAGTACCGAGCTCACTATTGGTCAGTGCTGGAAAAAGCTCCGTGGGCCCCACCATGATGTATGTGCTTTATCCATGTAGTCTATCTATTTTTCTAGATCATTTTATGCCACGAGGCGAAAAAATAAGACGGATCCAGATCTTAAGTAGACCACACCATAGGAAATAGTGGTGATTGAATGCCCACTATCCAAAACTTTTTAGGGGCCACAAGTTTTGGATCAAACTGATATTTATATTGTTCCTTCATTAGGGGCTTTTGTGACCTAATCAATAGGTTGGATGGCAAATAAACATTACAGCGGGCTCTATAAATTTTTTAATAGTGGGTGTTCAAGCACTACTGTTTCCTGTGGTCTGGTCCACCTGAGAGTTAGATCTACCTCATTTTTTGGGCTCATGCCATAAAATAATATGGAAAAATGAATGGACGACGTCGATAAGACATAAATCATGGTGGGGTCCCTAATCATGGTGGGGTCCATAGAGCTTTTTCCAAGCATCAACTCGTTGTAGGCCCCACAATGTTGCATGTATTGTATCCATGCCGTCCATGCATTTTGCCAACTCATTTAAAGTTATTACTCCGAGAATTAGGCAAATCCAAATCTTAGACGAATCATAAGGAAATAGTAGTAATTGAATGCCCACCATTAAAAACTTCTTAAGGGCACAAAAGTTTTAAATTAAGATGAAATTTGTGTTGGATCTTTACTCTTTCTCCGGCGGTAGACTCATGAGTTTCAACACCCGGTCAAGGATTTGAGTATCCATGGGTGGTGAAATCCCATGGCACCGTGAGTGTGTGGGGGTGCTTACAAAAAAATAAAAAAAAAGTTGAAATTGGTGTTTCTTTATGGTTCAGGAGAGGTTGGATCTATCTTATTTTTAGACCTATCCAAGATGGTGTAGCCCTTGCTATGGGGCCAGCTTGTATTATATATTCACTTTGTCCATCTATTTTGGCAGATCATTTAGGGCGTGATCAGAAGCAAATCTGAGGAAGACCATACCATAAGAAAGAATGGTGATTGATAATTAAAAACTTTTAGTGGGTCACAAAAGTTTTTGATCAAGCTGATATTTGGTTTTTTTCCTTTAATCAGGTTTACCTGGCCTTATCAACAGGTTGGATGGCAAATAAACACCAGGAAAACGTCAGTTTGAAAGATATGGGTTCAATGTCAGTTTGAAAGGCATGGGTTCAATGTTCTACGTACATATTCGACAGTTTAAACATAATCTCATCTCATCACGTCCTATCTCCTGTCCGTACTGTAGAAGCACGGGCAATTTTAAATTGACAGCAGATTAGCTGAGGCTCTCATCCCATCATGTTGTGTCGGTGCAAATCTAATTCAAGAGTGGATTAAGTGAGACCGCCTCACCCAAGATAGTGCCACCCTTGCTGTGGGGTTACAGTGGGACCCACCTTGATATCTGTATGATGCATCCACACTGTCCATGGGATTTTCAGATCATTTCATTATATTATCTAAAAAAAATAGGAAACATATCAATTATCAGATAAATTATATCCTGAAAAATAATATTGATTGTCATTGATAATTGTTTTTTCCTGAGGTAAATAAACATGAGGGAGCTGCTAAGGTGCAAGTAGTTTTTAATGGTAGGACGGTCAATCACCACGGTCTCTTACGGTATGGTCTACCTAATAATTGGATCTGCTTCATTTTTAAGATAATTCTCTAAAATGATCTGAAAAACCGGAAGAGCAGTGTTCATACAAAATACATACATCAAGGTGGCCCACGGTAATGGCCGCAACGTCTTGGGTGAGGCCGAGGTCTCACCTAATCCGGGCTCCTCTTATTCGGGTTCGGAAATGCTTAAGGGAAGGGTATTTTAGTAATTTAAAAGGTTGGATCGCTTTCCAGGAGCTTGTAGAAAAAAAAAAAAAAAAATGAAGCAAACACGAACGGGAAAGTTCAGGAACCTCAAAAGCAAACATGAACGGAAAGATCTGGAACCTCCCAGAAACACCCTTCATTCCATCCCCCCTCTTCTATAAAACCCCCCAACCCCTGCTCTTTCCCATTAGCGCGAGCATTAAATAAATTCACTACTTCAAACCACCGAAACATTTCAAGAAAGAGGACAGAAATGGACGTGAGAATGGTGGGCCTTGAAAACCCCTTCCTGTCAGCCCTCCATCACATGCTGCTGGACCAACAAATCCCCCAAGACGAAGAGGGCCCCACACGCACCTACGTCCGCGATGCAAAGGCCATGGCCTCAACCCCTGCGGATATCAAGGAGTACCCAACGAAGTACGTGTTCGTGGTGGATATGCCGGGCATCAAATCGGGGGATATCAAGGTCCAGGTCGAGGACGACAACGTGCTTGTCATCAGCGGCGAGCGGAAGAGGGAGGAGGACAAGGAAGCTAAGTACGTGAGGATGGAAAGGAGGGTTGGCAAGTTCATGAGGAAGTTCTCTCTGCCGGAGAACGCGAATACGGATGCGATCTCGGCCGTGTGTCAGGATGGGGTGCTGACTGTGACAGTGGAGAAGCTGCCACCTCCGGAACCCAAGAAGCCTAGGACCATTGAGGTCAACATCGCTTGAGCGGAAGAGACGGCAGTCGCATATCCTTTTAGTTCTCTGTCTTTCTGTTTTCTTTTCTGTTTCCCCTGTTTTTTCTTTCGTCTGTTTGTGTCGAGTGATCATGAATGAATGGAATGTTGAAGTTGTTGCGTATGATGCACTGTGTTGTGATGGACGGTTCGCAGTTCTAACGAGCGGGACTCATTAATTGGATCCCATTGTGACGTAAGACGTGGATTGCATCCTACGCCCGCCCGTCTCCAGGAAACGGCCAGTAGCTTTGAGTGGTCACTGTGATGTGAGGGTCTTATCCACATCGTCCATTCATTTTTTTTTTTTTGTATCATTTTAGGGTATACGCCCAAAAATGAGTTAGATCCCAGGTTCAAGTGGACCACACCACAGGAAGCAACTCACCGTTGAAACTTTTTTAGGGCCCTCCGTGATTTTTTTTGTCATCCATGATCCAACCTAAAGGATGACCCTTAAGTGATATGAAAAAATGGATGGACGGTGTGGATAAGACCCATGCTTCACCGTAGCCACTCAAAGCTCCTGCACGTTCTCAACTCTAGCCGGGCGGGGTTAGGACGCAATCCGCCTTTTGTTTTTTTGTATTTTTTTTTTTTCACACACGTACACTCACCCCCGTGCACTTACATCGTACTGGGATGGTACTCGAACTCTTGACCAGGTGTTAGAACTCTTGAGAGTCTACAACCATACCAAGAATAAGGAACCGAAATGTTGAGTGTTGAAAGATTAACAGGTGTGCCGCACGTTTGACCTATTGAAAAATAGGTGGACCAAGAAGGTTAAAAGGAGCGCACTTCTCGACTTGGTTTGTTTGAGTACACCTTTGGAGTTTGTTTTCAAGTACACCTTTGGTTGAAAAGTGAAAGTGATTGTAATTTGTCATATGGCACAATAAATGTGACCGCTTGGTTGAGTAAAAACATTAATTTTCTCTGTTTTAATTAAAAATATTAAAGTCAGGAACTTAGCCATTTGGAACGAAAAAATTTGACCATATCGGTTAAATTACGGTAAATTCGATCGTCTTGGTTGAAAAACATCAAATAAATTCGATCGTCTTAGTTGAAAAACATCAAATTCAGCCGCCTTATTTGTACTTGCCCATCTTGATAAAAAAAAAATTATATCAAATTCAATTTTTTGGTCATATTTGGCCATCTTGGTTTTAAAAAATATTAAATTTGGCTATTTTGGTCGCACTTAACTGCCTTGGTAAAAAAATAACAAATTCAGTCGCGACAATGAAAATTGTTAATCAATCCATTTCAAATAAGGTTTATGGTAGATTGGAGTAAAAGTACGGTTGAGAACTTAGCTTGCTATTTCTTGGATCAATTGTATGATTTAGTCACAATCAAGATGGTGCGGTTCAGCCACCGGTGGGGATTCCAAAGCTACCTAGTTTTGTCTTTCATGATACAATGGATTTCTAAGGAAAGATTGCCCCCTAGGTATGCCTTGGTTTCTCTATTTAGAAATGACATTTCTAACTACTTATTCTGCTCACATAAACTCAGCAGGTGGTTGGTATTGGTTGTGCCGAGGGTATAGGTGCAAGGATTTTTTATAGAACTAGTATTAATCTATCGTTGAGGCGCTACAGGTGCTCTTTCGGCAAGGAGAGTCATCATCCGATTCATTTTTTCGGCAAAGAGAGGAAATATGTTGAATTCCTCATTGCATATCACTTGTTTTGGCTGACAAAATTTTAAGAACACCTGTAGCGCCTTAGATGCCATATTCGGGTTTAATGGAAAAGGTACCGGATTCGATAGTAAACTTAACTAATCAGGCTTGATGAACCTCTCTTTGGCTCATTATTTCATAAGATTAATGCATCCGTAAGTATAATAATACTAAGAATCTCACTGGACGTACAAAAAATTGTTGGCACTCAGTTTGTTTTCTGTTAAGTGCGGTGTGTGCCGGCGTGCCAAAATCGATATAACGGTTTGATTCAAACCGAACAACTTTGACTCAAGCATCGAAAGAAGCAAATACGACTATAAATGTATATGACCAGAATTTGAGAAGATCGGTCGCCTAATCAACCACTTGCAAAATATTTACAATGATCAAGGTAATTGTCGGAGGGTGGAGCTCTTTCTCTAAGAATGGGTTGCACCTTGCATTTTACAACAAAGGAACTTTCATTATACTAGTGCAATCAAACACAAGGAAAAACACAATCGGTGATTAGGAACAACTGTAAGAATGCGTCTCTTGAAATAACGGCTGATATTGGATAAAGATCAAGTCCAGCGCATTGTCTATTGCTAGCTAAGCCTTAGTCTAAAAGAAGTGACGAAAGTTCGGGGGGGGGGGGGGGGGTAAGAGAGCCTTAAGTTGAAAGGGAGGCGGGTCTCAATATGAATGTAGACATGGATTATGACAAAGGGTTACTTCTACTGGATTATCGCTACTCTTAGGATTGAATGAGCCTTAAGTTCTACTGGTTTCTTTTACTATTTATATATTTCTTCCGTAACTTCCCTTTATAAGTTTCTCTCATTCAATCCAATGGTCATGACAGTTGAGGAGTTGCCACATTAGCCTTCTAGATCCTTCCTTCCTTTTATGATACATGTCCCTCTGTCTATTCCTCTTTCGCCAGAGCGCTTTTTGCTTCAGGGTGCCTCTTGGTTGCTCGCCGCTTCTGGACCCCTCTCGACCACTCGGTCCACTTCTGAATGCCTCCTGACCGCATCTTTACACTCGGCTGCACCTTGTTAGATGCCTCTCGGTCACTTGGTTTGTTTTTAAATACCTCTCGGCCTCGCCACTTGTATGCCACTCGGCCACTTGATTTTCTTTTAAATACCTCTTGATAACTCCATGTCTTATCATCTTGCCAGCTGTGATTGCATAAAAAGCACTCCAAGTATTCTTGAAGAAGCATGTTATATCTTTTCATTGCTATAACATATGTCTATTCTTGATTGACTACTTCAAGAACGGTTAGAAATAAGGTACAATAGTTTGTAGTTCTAAGAAGCGGGACTTATTAATTGGGTCCCAATGTGGACATAGCTTGTATTAAGAATGTTAAAAGGTTAAAAAGTGGGCTACATGTTTACGTGCGGTATAGAGTTCATAAACTTGAAATTCTTTGAGTCCGATGTTCTTTAATTAAAAAAGGGAAAGAAAAAAAAAATCAAAGCTGAGAGCAAGATTCAAATTCCCAACCTGACCTTAGAGACGAGGTGACTGCATCATTTCCACCTCCTCATCTATTGCCTTTCTTAACATTGCACGCTTTTCATTACAAGGAGGCATTATTTTATACTCATACCTTTCAACCATCTATTAACATATATTCTTCCTTTCATGATACATGTCCCTCTGTCTATTCCTCTTTCGCCAGAGTGCTTTTTGCTTCAGGGTGCCTCTTGGTTGCTCGCCGCTTCTGGACCCCTCTCGACCACTCGGTCCACTTCTGAACGCCTCCTGACCGCATCTTTACGCTCGCCTGCACCTTGTTAGATGCCTCTCGGTCACTTGGTTTGTTTTTAAATACCTCTCGGCCTCACCTCTTGTATGCCACTCGACCACTTGATTTTCTTTTAAATACCTCTCGATTGCTCCATGTCTTATCATCCTGCCAGCTGTGATTGTATAAGAAGCACTCCAAGTATTCTTGAAGAAGCATGTTATATCTTTTCATTGCTATAACACATGTCCATTCTTAATTGACTACTTCAAGAACGGTTAGAAATAAGGTACAATAGTTTGTAGTTCTAACAAGCGGGACTTATCAATTGGGTCCCAATGTGGACATAGCTTGTCGTAAGAATGTTAAAACGTTAACAAGTGGGCTATATGTTTACGTGCGGTGTAGAGTTCATAAACTTGAAATTCTTTAAGTCCGATGTTCTTTAATTAAAAAAGGGAAAAAAAAATCAAAGCTGAGAGCAAGATTCAAATTCCCAACCTGACCTTAGAGACGAGGTGATTGCATCATTTCCACCTCTTCATCTATTGCCTTTCTTAACATTGCACGCTTTTCATTACAAGGAGGCATTATTTTATACTCATACCTTTCAACCATCTATTAACATCTACATATATTGGGGCATATTTTTATATAACAATTAGCAATTAGTTCCCTATGGCAGTTTACTTCGAATAATATAGTTTAAATAAAGTTATGAATATTTTAAGAATTAGGGTTTAACAAAGTGGTTTATACGTTACGTAAAAGTCATCATTATGCGCTAACACAAGGTGTGTTGGTTTGGTTTTGTTTTTAAAAATAAAAGAAAGAAAAGAGTCTTTGAAACTCTTTTGAAAAATTGCCTTTGCGAATAGTCCCACATTGGAACTTGAGAGGGAGTTTTATCCCTTTATATATTGTTTCATGTCAACAACTTTTGTATTGACCCCTTTATATATAGTTTCATGTAAATAACTTTTGTATTGGCTCTTGGGTATGGTATGCCGAATACCACATGTGCACACCCGCCGCACCTTGGGCTCGGGCTTGTCTGCATGATCAATTTTGTTTTTTCCATTTTTTTTCTTTGACTAAGTCTTCTGCAAGAAACTCAATTCCACGTCGCGCATTACAATAACGGCGCTATGACCGTTGCCACATGCTAGCTTCCACTTCTGGGCCACATGTCTGCTAAGTTTCTTATATAAACTTTCTTTTGAAAAACCTAATTTTCATCGAAGGAGAAAACAAAACCTGGCACTGATCTCTTTCTTCTCTATTTTCACATATAACAAAAAAATCTTTGATCCTTCATTTTCCTTTAGTATATAATTTTTAATTATTATTTTATTGGTATATTGAGCATCAACCACTATGGTGGTAGAGTCGGCGATTTTCATCCATCAGCGTATCCCAAAAGGAGTCACAGCAAGGCATTTGTGCCATTCATTTGGTTTGAAATATAGGCACGAATCATCCTCAGTTGAGCGACCTGGTTATGCAACTCTGTTGAGTTCATCATTCCTCTTTCTCCTTTTCTACCTTTTTTCTTTCTTAGCATAAGGTGCACTCATTCTTACATTTTTTATTATTGTGGTTATTTCTTTTTATTATTTCGTATCTGCTACTACTAGAATTTTGCAAATTATATTATTACTGATTCTTTTTTAGTACTGTAATAACAATCTAAAGATGAATCCTTTTAGTGATCTATTAATTAAATTATATTTGCATAGTAGAGATAACTCTCACATAATCGGGATATAATTACCGTGTGAATTTTAAGTTTTATTTTTGGGATAATTCTATTTAATTCGGATCTGTTTAATTTTACATATCTGTGTAATTCAGATATGTTTAATTTTTTTAGATCTATTTAATTATTTCAGAGTTGATTAGTTAATTTAGATATGTCTATTAATTCAGATATGTTCCTTAATTTAGATATGTCTATTAATTCAGATCTGTTCCTCAATTTAGATTTGTCTGTTAATTCAAAATTGTCCCTTAATGCAGATCTATCTTCTTAATATAGATCTGTCTGATTTAATTAAGATGTCTCATAATGTTTATATGTTTTCTCAACATATTATCAATCATCTGTATTACTGTTTGATCTATTTGCTAAATAGATTATCAATCATCTGTACTATCTTTAGATCTGTCTATTAAATAGATTATTAATCATTTATGCTAAATCAATGTAGTGTTGTTTAATCAATTAGACATAAATTCTACTGAATCGATATCTAATTAAGATCCATTTTAGATTCATTTGCTAAACCATTTGATTTAGTGTTTTAATATTTTGATAAATATTTGTATTGTTCAATTATATTAGAATTCAATACAGTTTGGCATAACTATATTTATTGGAAGAGGATAATGGCATTTACAAAATGCCACTCCCAATCTTCTATAATTATCCTTTTGTTTGACAGCTCTAATTTCAAAAGGTGGGAGAAAAAGATTGAATTCCTCCTTCGTAAAGAAAAACTCCTTTATATTCTTAAGGAGGAGTCGGATACCCAACTGATGGAACCGTATCATGGTTGGATATTAAACGAGTGGAAAGAAGATGAGTTATGCAAGGACCATATTCTAAGTTGCATGACAAATCATATGTTTGACTTCTATTGAAATTTTAAATTATTGACGGAACTCTCGAAGACCCTAGCTGAAAAAATATCACACTGAAGAGGTTGGATCTAAAAAATGTGGTTAGTCATTTTAACCGCTATATGATGCTAGATGGTAAATCCGTAGTGACTCAAACCGAAGAAATCCAACTCTTCTTCAATGAGGTATTGTAAGAGGGAATCAAAGTTGATAAATAATATTTGGTAGCCTCTTTCATAGACAAACTACCTCCCTCATGGAAGGAATTAAAAAAGGACCTTGGACATAAAATTGATGAACTTACAATGGAAAGGTTGATAGTAAACATTTGTATAGAAAAGGAGGCTCGTCTCTAATACCACAAGGAAGATATCCATTCTAAGGTCCATTATGTTGAGACCAAAAGCCAAATCCTAAGAAAGCATATAAATTTAATATAAAGTCTAATTATGATCCAAAAAAATCACATAAAAAATTCAAGAAAACCAAAGCTAAATTAGGTTGTTTTGTGTGTGGTATTTCAGGCCACTGCTAGGAATTCTAAACACCACAAAGGGAATGTTGAAGCCAATGTGGCAGAAGATAATAAAACTAATGAGGAGGGACAATTGGTGGTTAGGATCACAGAGACGTGCTATCGAAGTGAATGAAGGCTAGTGGCTTGACTCAAGAGCAATGACACATTGGATCAAGAGCAATGAGGCACATTAGATCAGACCGAGCTTGATTCAAAACCTGCGAACCATCCCAACATTACCAAGTCATCCATATGGCTAGTTTTGCAACTGTCAAAGGCGTTGGAAAAGAAATCGTCATCTAAAGTTCACTTTTGGTCAAGAACTAACCTTGAAGGATGTTCTGCATGTTCCAAAACTTAGAAAAAATCTAGTGTCTCATCATTTGCTGGATGGAGCTGGCATAAAAGCAATAATAGAGTGTAGACAAGTTTTTTTTTTTTTAAGAATGAAAATTTTGTACGGAAGTCATATAAAGTAGATGGGATGTATAAAATTTCTCTTGACACTACAAGAAATATGAGAATTACTAGCGCATTTTTACTAACAGCCAATATAAAATGCTGATGTAAATATGAATCCCCGGCGCTTCCGTGTGGCCACCTCTAATGTAGGGAATGACCAGCGGTGAAAGTATTTACTAGAGGTCATAAAGCCAACGGTCACCAAAACCACCAGTAAAAGTCTCCCAAAAAAAGCCTTAGGGGCATCTCTCTCTCTCTCTCTCTCTCTCTCTCTCTCTCTCTCCAAAAAATAAAAATAAAAAATAGTTGTAAAGCTGTCCCTCAAAATCCCTCTTAAACCCCTCGCCCCACCTCCTCTTCAATTTCTCCGGAAACTTTGAAATCTCTACAAAAATTGATTCTTTTCTCACACTCATCTTCTCAAAATCACATTTTCTTCAATACCCATTTGCTTAAAATTGCATTTCCTTTTGCTTGCAGCTACTTTGTAAATTCCTCCTCCTCCTTGAAATCGAAGGAATCCGAGGCTCCTCTCTGCAGGTTTGATCTCTTCCTCGCTTTGTCTCTCTTTCTCTCTCGCCTTTTCTCTCTAATGACTTCATTTTATATGTTCTTTGCTGAGATTTGGGTTTTCATCCTGCCATTTCAAGCGGAATCTGCAATGCATTTCCATTTCCTTGTTATTTGAAGCCAAAAATATAAGAAAATAGGGTTCTTCTCCTCTGCATGACACCAAGTTCTGCCTCATATCTACCTGGTACCCCTGGTGAGCAACCGATGACACTTAGAAATGTTGGTTCTGGATGTCATGTCTCCTGTAATAGGTTGGATTCCATGCCTTGGATTTTGATCTACTTATCTTGTGTTGTAAATCGGATGTCTTAAATCTTGTTCCATCGCGCTGCTCGACCAGTCGAAGGTCCCTTCGACTAGTCGCAGCCCGTTCGACTTGAAGTCCAACAACGAGGTATTTGGGTTTTTTGGGACGCTCGACCGGTCGAGGGTCATGCTCGACTAGTCGAAGGGGTCCCTCAACCGGTCGAACACATGGCTCGACTAGTTGAGGTTTACGTAGATGCTACGCGGATTTTGCACAGACTGCATAAATTTGAGGCAGTTTCAGAGGGGTGCGTAAGTGGAGTTTTCTAAACTATAAATAGGGGTCCCTAGGGCCTTTCTAAGGAATGCTAAGGCTTTCTAAAGGGATTCTAATGGTTCCTAAAAGGGTTTTAGGGTTTTTAAAGTGTGTAGCAAGGGTGCGATTCGAGGTTGTTCGAATCGGGTACGTCCTTTCTCTTTATAATTTCTATTTTCATAGTGGAACTCTGTCGCTTTGTGCCGTGATTTTTCCCGCAAGGATTTTCCACGTAAATCATTGTGTTCTCTTGTGATTGCTTGGTGCAATTGGATTGTTATCCTAGATCTAGAATTGTGTGATTCCGTAGCATAAATTCCCAACAAGTGGTATCGAAGAAATCGTTAGGGCACAGATCTGAATCTGAGAGATAAGCAATAATGGGAAGCACTAGGTATGAGATTGAGAAGTACTCAGGAAAAATGACTTTGAGTTATGGAAGATCAAGATGATCAGTTTCTTAATCAAGCAAGGCGAAGATGGTGCTCTTGAAGAACAAAAGTCTACTATGACTGATGATGATTGGAATACTCTTGATAAGAAGGCCTTATCATTGATCCATTTATATCTGACGCATGAAGTTCTCTACAATGTCATGAGGGAGAAAACTGTGACTAAGTTATGGGCGAAGTTATAGGATGTCTATGCAAAAACAAAATCTGAAAATCACCTACACTTGAAACGGCATGGTATAGCTTCAAGATGACAGAGGGCGGAGATTTGGAGGCTCACATCAGCAACTTTAATAAATTGGTTTGCAAATTGCTAGATATTGAGGAAGTGATGAAAGATGAGGAACAAGCATATATGTTGTTAAATTCTCTTTCAGCATCATACGAGTCATTTAAGATGACAGAGGGTGGAGATTTGGAGGCTCACATCAGCAACTTTAATAAATTGGTTTGCAAATTGCTGGATATAGAGGAAGTGATGAAAGATGAGGAACAAGCATGTATGTTGTTAAATTCTCTTCCAGCATCATACGAGTCATTCAAGGACACAATGTGTACCATGAATAAAACTGTGAGTGTCGACACCATTATTTCATCCCTTCAAGGGAAGGCTATGAGAAAACTTAACGTCGACATAAGGATATCTTCGATGCACTGTTTATAAGGGGTATGAATTCTGAACAAGGTAAAGGTTCTAGATCCAAATCCAAGGGTAAGGTCAGTGGAAAGGTAAAGTGCTGGAACTGTGGGATGAAAGCAAGGTATCCCATATCAGTATCAGTTAGCGTAATGGTGCCCTCCGATACCGATACGGATACGGGGGTGTAACGACGATACGGGGGCGTAATGACCCATAACGGTGCAATTTTTTTTAACTAAAAAAATATGAAAAAATATGGATTAAATCCAGAATATTCTAAGTATTCCAAATATGCATTCATTTATAAATTGGAATACGTTTATGGTGGTGTAATAGTCCACTCTTTGGTGAGAAATTGTATCGGACTGTCTGATGTTTTTTTGAACTAGATAACCTGAATTTGACTACAAAATTCATATATTTAATTTTCTAATTATCTAATTTATATACTTAACAATTTGATATCATTTTTCCTAATAGTTCTTTTAAAAAATGAAATTAAATTCAGGTAGATCACGTTGCTAATTTGGGGCTGACTTGGAGGACCAATCCATGCCCCAAATCAGCTTCAAATTAATGTAATTTATTGGCATTATCCCACTTGTGAATTGGTGAACATTTATTGGATAGTGAATCATGAAAAAAAAAAAATCAAAAGACCCTATTTTAAAAAATAAGCGTCCACAAATTAACAATTAAAACCATTCAAACAATTAGATTTTAGCATTTTGAGTTAGCAATTACAGTCCATAATTTAATTAGTAAATTTAAAGTTAATACATGTCTCGTGTACAATTTTTTAAGAGCCTGAATTACGTAGGACTCGGATTGTGAAGTGGAGCACATGAGTGTCAAAGTTTTTTGGACCCCACTCGTGATGAATGTGTTATATCCACACCGTCCATCCATTTTGCCAAATAATTTTAGGGCATGAGCCCAAAAATGAGGCAGATCCAAAGCTTAGGTGGACCGCACCATAAGAAACAATAATAATTAAACAACTATCATTAAAAATTTATTGGGGCTACAAAAGTTTTAGATCAAGCTGACATGTGTGTTTTCCCTTCATCCACGTCAATGTGACCCTATTAACAGGTTAGATGGAAAATAAACATTACAGTGGACCCTAAGAAATTTTTAATAGTGAGCATTCTATAACCACTGTTTCCTATGCTATGGTCCACCTGAGATTTGGATCTTACTAATTTTTTGAATCATAACCTAAAATGATGTGGCAAAATGGATGGACGACATGGATAAAATAAATACATCATGGTGGGGCCCATGTGGCTCGTGTACATTTTATTAAATTGTGCGCCGTGCTGCGTAACTCGTATGTAGTCCATTCATTTGACGCAAGCAAGTCCTGTGGGTTTGATCATGAGGTATGTGTTACATCTAAACCGTCCATTCATTTGACGAGCTCATCTTAAGGCTTGACACAAAAAATGATACAGATCTAATTATAAAGTGGACCACACTGCAAAAAGCAGTAGGGGATTGAATGTCTACCATTAAAACCCTTTTTGGGATTACAGAACTTTTGGATCAATATGAAATTTGTTTTTCCTCTTCATTCAGGTCTTTTTGACCTTTTGAACAGATTGGATGGAAAATAAACTTAATGGTGGGCCTACGAATTTTTTAACGGTGAAATCATCATCTCCGCTGCTATTTTTGGTGTGGTCCAGACGATCTTTGGATACAATTCATTTTTTAGCTAATGCTCTAAAATAATATTTAAAAATAGATGAACAGTGTAGATATAATAAATACATCACTGTGGAGCCCATGTAACTTTGATCTCCTTTGAACCGTTTGTATAACTTGGAGCTCGAGGAGTGTCAGCGCTCATCTTAGCATGACACGTACCTACGACAGCTATACTGGTGTGTGGTGCACCAGTCAATCCGCTTCCGATTTCAAAAGAAAAAAACGAGAGAGAGGGAAACTGAAAAGAAAAGGATGGAAAGAAGAGAGAGAGAGAGAGAGAGAGAGAGAGAGAGAGAGAGAGAGAGAGAGAGAAGAAGAAGAAGAAGAAGGAGGAGGAGGAGGAGGAGGATGAGGTCCAGGCCGCAACCACAGCCGCAGCAGGGTGAGAAGAAGAAGAAGAGGAAGAAGAAGAAGAAGAAGAAGAAAAGAAAAATAAAAGGTTTGTTTTTTTTCTTTTTTTTTTAATACCATTTTTTTTTCATTTTTCTTTAGGGTTATGGACCATACGTTTGTTACGGTACTGTAATGGCCGTTATGGTCCCGTGACGGCCGTTATGAACCCAAAAAATAGAGGTGCCCTGTTTCGTGGCCGAATCGCGTAACGGTTGATGCCGTTACCGTTATGTATCAGCCGTTACGGCCGAAACGTAACCGATTTGGGATACCTTGGATGGAAGGACATATGAAAAAGGATTGTACAAATCATAAATCTAAGAGAGAAGAATCTGAGGTGTCACGCCCCGAACCCGGAAATCGGATTCACAGGAATCCCGATTGCCGAATCCTGTGTCGACAGCTCTGTAGTACCCCATTCTCAGCTCCTAGCGTTCATTCGCCAGATTTCGATCCTGGGATCCTACAAGGAGATTTTTTTTTGTACATTTAACTCGTAATAAGCACAACCACAAGATTACCTAATTCACAAAAGCAACATCAACATCACATATCCACTAATATAATCATTTGAGTACAATGCTGAAAGGCAAATACAAAAAAAAAAATCAAGAATCAAGCTCCAAAGAACCGCTGCACACTCTAAGCTCAACACTGCTGCAATCTAACCTCACTTGCACGCATCTATCGTGCATAAGCTTATAGAAAGCTTAGAGGGTGGTGTAGGTGTGTGCACAAGGTATGTGCTAAGTATTCAATACAATGTCATCATCATACAATACCGAAAATACCGGTGATCCATAAATCGTACAATATCATAATAAAAAGATATACGAACAATATCATGAATTAACAGAGTAAGCAGAAATACTGACAAAGTCATAAATCACACGATAATAGAGTAAGCAGAAATATTGATAACTGCATAAATCACACAATATTAAAATACACAATATAAATCAGTTATGCAAATGAAGAGTCGTAAAGAGCCAAATATCAGATGCAGAGGATGCAATGCAATGTACATTCCTGATAAATAAAATAAATAGTGTCAGTCATACCATAGGCCGCAAATGTAATGTAATATGCAGTGCAAATGGAATGACCATGCTGGAGTGTGAAGTCGGGATGGTAGTACGTAGTATCACAGGCTATGGGGTCCATCACAATGGACTTCTATCCAAACTAGTCCCATACCTAATTTGGATAGTCAGACCCAATGTGGTAAACTCCTGATCTCAGGTTAGTCGCGCGCTCTAACCGAAATCTTGGCCATTGTGAAGGTACACGTAACAAATAGTTATGCACCACTAGCCCGAGTGGATAGTGAATGATGAATGAATGAATGAGTATGCAACTTCTACTCAATAAGTCCACAAATCAGTATGGTTCCTCTTTAGGATCATCACCGGGTCTATTACACTCTACGCCAGCTTGCCGCCCATATCCGAGCGCACAACTGGGTAAGTGGAAGAGACCTCCTATCCGTCTGCCAATATCGGGCCCGACTCATCAATAGCGGACCCATTCCTCAAGCTGGTCAAACTCAACTTAGACATTGCCCTCTCACTCAGGCGGGTAAGGTCACACCCCTTCCCAAACAACCACGACACAGTGGGAGACGTGGCCTACTGGTACACGACCCTCATACGCTCATATATCCACTCGGTCTCGACGTTAAGGCGTCTCCTGACCACGGAGGTTTAGAAATTTTCACTCAGGGACATCTATGGCGCCCGTATGTTAGAACTAAATATTTCCGGTGTCCCATTTGGCCATCCACGATATGCCTGTGGAGGCTATGGCCCTGATGTTGCTAAGGCGTACAGTGATCATAATATGAGATGCATGAGTTATACAATCCAGTCATGCATCAATCCTACGCATACTGCATGCTCAAGTGAGATAACCTCCGCCTATCAGGGAGTATCATAACAACATGCTTAATGACATATGCAATGATCAATCACATCTCATAACCAACATGTAGATGATGCGTATGGGCATGTATCATGATGTTATGCTGTCACATACTCATAATCGGTATCAATAACCGACATCGACCATCAATCACAACAATGTGGATATTAAACCAACATTGTTCCCCAAGGAATGGTGGACCCATGGCCTCATACTAGGGCCAAACATACAACACCATGGGTCCCTCTCAATAGCGTAATACACACCACGATGGACCTTTCACATGGGCCTAACATACATCACAATGGACTCCATCGCCTGACCTTCCAATGCATCACAATGGGCCTTAACTATGGATCGCATATACATTATATAGGTCTCGACAATCAAAATCGGCCTCGACAATCAGAATCGGTAATCGACCTCGATTGATAATTAGCCTTGATCGATATTTGGCAATCGGTCGAGATAGTTCAGAATCGGTAATCGGTCTCAATCGATAATCAGTCTCGATCGATAATCAATAATTGGCCAAGACAAATCAAAAACGGTAATCGGCCTTGATCGATAATCAGCCTCGATCGATATTCGGCAATCGACCACGACAATTGGGATCGGTCAATAATCGGAATCGGCAAATCGGTCATGACAATGGCACCGATAACTAACAGATAAACAAAGCGGGGTCTATAAATGATCAGCCGATCAACCATAATATAAAGATTGGTACTCGGCCGTGATTATATCAAATCCGAAAGCATGGAGCCATCCGTCTACGGTGAATGGGCCCCACTCATTTAGGTTAACCTACGAAGAGAATAGGCCTAACAAGGGCTAAGGGAAGGTCACAATGTGGACATCTAACCGTCATTGCCCAACAATGTGGACATCTAACCAACATTGCTCCCAACGAGTGACCCACATAAGGCCAAACATATAGTGGGCCCATGGCCTCACACAATGATCTCATAAATCAAGCGGGTCGCATCACATGGGCCTAATGCACATCGCTATGGGCCGCCTCACATGGGCCGAAAATACATCTCAATGGTCCTCATCATATGAGCATGAATATATCACAATGGCCTCACTAAATGGGTCAGAAACACATCTCAATGGGCCACAACGTATTGGCTGAGTATACATCTGAATGGGCCATGACCCATAGGCCCCATTACATCATAATGGGCCGTAACCCGTGGGCCTCAAATACAATAAGTGGGCCACATCAATGGGCCTCATACACATCAAGTGGGTTGCATCATATGTGCTGCACTAATGGGCCTCGCCCATTGGCCTCAGATATATCACAGTGGGCTACGTCTCATGGACCTAACAAATAGATGGCCCGCATATGGGCCAAACACATTATAATGGGCCACATACGTCACAATGGGCCGCACTAATACATCAAGGTGGGCCTTATTATATGGGCCACACCAAAAATCATTTCAATAGTTGTAGGTATAACATGTGTATCACTACACCCATGGCCCACGTATAATGATCAGCACTTTTATAAACATATCCATGTAAATCGGAGCCAACCAAACATTGTCCAGCACTATCCCAACATTATGGACGGTGTGGATACAAAATACGTACATCTAGGCAGGCCGCACAAGTGGATGGTGTGGGTGAAGTACACACAGCATGGTGGGCCTGTACAGTGTAGGCGGGCCCTGCGCCATCAAGACAGGTAGATAGTGCGGATATAAAATACATACATCGGGGAGGGAGTCCCACCATCCAGCTGCTAAATGGTGCGAATATACAATACATTTATCATGGCGGAATCACACATTGAAAGGGGCCTTATATACATCATATTGGGCCTCGACTCATGGGCCCCAAATACATCTAATGGCCTCATACATGGGTCTCACACACACACATACACACACACACACATATATCAAGGTTGGCCTCAACGACGGGCCACAAATGCATCAAGATGAGCCTAGTCACATGGGCCTTGCATACATCACAATGGGCCTCATAATACGGGCCTTATACAAATCAAGGTGGGCCTTGTATGTATCAAGGTGGGCCTCAACAGACGGCCCACAAACATACCAAGACGGGCCTTATCACAAGGCATTAAAATATTTTCCAAATGATTGGACGGTTTGGATGAAACACATGCATCATGGTGGGGCCCACACTAATGGAGGGTGTGGATAACAATACATACTTAAGTGGGTCCCAAGTGGGCCTACCATAATGTTTATTTTCCATCCATCCCATTAACAAGGTCACTCAGACTTGGGGCCCGACCTGGGCCCATTGAAATGTTTATTTTCCACTCAACTTGAGCCCACTGTAATGTTTATATTCCATACAACCTGTTGATAGGGTCGCATGGACCAGGGTAGGGCCCTCTGGAATGTTCATTTGCCACCTAACTGTTAATAAGGTCACATGGTCAGGGGGGCCCATGGTGATATTTATTTGCATCCAACCTGTTGATAAGGTCATGGAGACCTGGGATGCACTGACCGTTTTATTTGACATCCAACCTATTAAAAGGTCACGTGGACCTGGGAAAACTGGGGCCCACCGAATGTGGTTCCCAACTCCAGCCCACCTATTATGTGTGTCCTACTTGGCTGAAGGTTCAGGCCAAGTTTCAGCGGCATCCAAATTTCAGTTAGGCCCCACCAAGTATTTTTTATATGTTTAGGCATGTCTTCACATGATTTTAGATGGTGTGGCTCACCTGAGTTCCGTATACAGCTAATTTTTGGGATGGCTGCCTGGTCCGTGGGGACCCATCAAATGCATGGTTTTGATGGTCGAAACGCATCAAGGTGGGGCCCACAGTTAGGGCCGTGAGCCCCAACCCAACCGTCCGTTGGCCCACCACGCAGCCGCAGGCAGCGCCTGCTTCTTCTGACAGCAACGCTGCTGCTATTTTTTTTTAATGTTTTTATGTATTTCTACGACTTTTAGTAGATGGGGCCCGCATCAACAAGATCCACTCCAGCCATTGGTCCCTGTGGCTTAATACAAACCCATAGAGTCTAATATTGGGCTGTTTTTGATATACAAGAGCATCAAGGAGTAAATCGAAGGTAGGAACACTGTTTCCTATACCATGGTCCACCAAGAAACCAGATCAACCTAGTTTTCGATTCAACGCCTAAAATGATCTGAGGAAGAGGATGGATGGCTTGGATTTTATACATACATCCAGGTGGAGCTTACATGAGTGCCCAAAAAATATATTATTTTATTATCATTTTTTTTTAAAGCTGGCTTGTGCACCAGCGTGTTCACACTTCTCTGTTTACCCCTCCACGTCTAGCGTCCAAGGATGCTGGACGGTCCACCTAGAACACAAGCATTGTGGTGGGTCCCACTTGGACGTGGCCCACCTATATGTATACATATATATACATATAATATATATTTTATATTATGTATATTATGTATATTATATAAAATATAATATATAGAAAAGAGGATGTATTAGGTCCATCCAAACAGTGGATGGTGTGGATCATCATCTACAATAGGAAGGGCCACACCGTCTGATGTAGATGGACGGGTAGATATAACACATATGGGGGGGATCCACACTATCACAAGGAAAGAGAGAGAGAGAGAGAGAGACAAAGAGAGAGAGAAATATACGGTGAGATAGAGGGACCCCGCCACTATGGGCCCCTCTTGATTAAATCACATACATCTAAATGGGTCCCACCAACAAGTGGGCCCTAAAATCAAAAATAAAGGTAAATCACTCACCTTACTAGCCTCTTTCTTAGTCACTTAGCCTCCTTAGCTCCAATGCCCAACGTTTAACGGTGGATGATGGAACTTTGATGGTGGAGATGAGAGATGAGAGGGTGGGAAAATGGGCCACACTTGTTACTATTGGAATTGCTTGGGAAGGTTAGATGTATGGAGCTTGGAAGAGTAGAGATAGAATGAGGAAAAAAGAGAAAAATATATAGTAAAGGGGATGGGTGATGTGGTGGTTGTAAGGAGAGGTATGAGTTGAGTTGAAATGTTGGTAAAGGAGGAATGGTGAGGGGAGAGAGAGTTGACTTATGGAAAAGGAGGGATGGGTGTTGTATTTGGGGTAAGGGATGTATTTATGGTTGATTGATGAGACTTGTTGTAGAGATTCCCTTGAGATTCGCAACGCGCGGCGTTTCTTCAGAATAAACGCAGACCAACATCTTCTAGCCTGGGTATCGGTTCGGTGCATGAGTCGCGGCGTTAGAACTGCGGCGACGACATGGTCACTAGGGTACAAGTCTCGGGTTGAGCCGACTCGGATTGACAGGACTCGGCTTAGGACCACATGCAAATATCGGATATAGTGCGAAGGTTACCGGAATTTGACCGGAAGGACTGCGGAAGCTAACGGAGCGGTACGGACTAGGACACGGGTCTTACATGAGGCTTCGTATAGGGAGGCCTATGCTGCCATGTCATATGCATCGAATGGATGTGATGGTAATGTTTTGTCTGTGTCTATGATCAGATGCACATACGATGATCGTAAGGGCGAGTGTATTTTAGACACTGGGGCATCCTTTCACATGACTCCTCATTGGAGTTGGTTCGCCAGCTATAGGGAGTGCGATGGTGGACAGATATTTATGGGTAATGACAGTGCCTGTAATGTTGTGGTTGTTGGTACGGTGCGTGTCAAAATATTTGATGGGACAGATCGTACCCTCACTGGGGTGAGGCACATTCCTGACATGAAGAAGAGCTTGATTTTTCTCGGTGCACCTAAGGTTATAGGGTGCGGGTTCATAAGTATCGATGGTGTCCTTAAAGTATCTAAGGGAGCATGGGTGATTATAAAAGCGCAATGACTCGATAATGTTTACAGGTTGATCAGGAGCACTTCAAAAGGTGGAATTACAGTGGTTATAACGGATTTCACCTCTGCACGTGTGTGGCATGCTGGGCATGACCACATGAGCGGGCAGGGCATGAAGGATGTGACGTACGGACAGAGATACGAAGTAGGTGCAGCAGTCACCTATGAAAAGAATCACACGACATAATCGCAGGATATCGGCGAGGTACATGGACAACTCCAATATCGCAGGGAATCCATCCTTTATTCAGATGGCTCTAGGTGAGCCTGGTGCTGAGAAGTACAAGGTGACTATAGGCGATATCATAGACTCATTATACCAGATCGACACGTGGGAGCTGGTGGAGGTTCCAGTAGGCTGGGAAGCGGTTGGATGCAAGTGGATCTTCAGGAGAATACAACATAGATACAGAGCGAGGTTGGTAGCGAAGGGTTATGCTCAGAGAGAAGGGATTGGCTTCTTAGAGATATTCACGCCAACGGTATAGTAGGTGTCTATTAGATTCGTGCTTGGCGCTGTTTTTCTAATGCGATCTCAAGCTGAAAGGATGGATGGAGAGTCTACACTTCTGTAAGGGAAATTGGAAGAGCAGATCTACATGAAGCAACCAGAGCAGTTCGAAGTTAAAGAGGCTGAGAAAAAAATTTGCAGAAGGTCATGATATGACCTGTCGCCTAGGCAGTGGTTTAATTCCTTCATGGCGAGTCAGGAATTTTATGCTGATAACACGTAGGTTGCCAATTATGACATGTTTAAAATCAATGTACTGAAGACTCGGTTAAGTGAGACATTTAGGATGAAGGATCGGGGGGCCGCAAATATGGTTCTTGGCATTGAAACTGAAAGAGGAGTAGGCTTTGGTTATCTCAGGCAGAATACCTTGGGTAGGTATTGATCAAGTATGTGATTGATCAAATAAAGCCGAAGAGCATTCCCTACGTGTCTCTCCTAAGGACATGTCCCAAAATAAATGAGGAAAAGCAGGACATATCTCATGAGCCTTATTTGAATGCAGTTGGCAGTAATGCCATGGTCTATATTAGATCGGTAATTCACAAGCTATCAGTGTTGTGAGTAAATACCCCGGCAAGCAATATTGGGTGGCGGTGAGATGGTAAGAAGACTACGTCTTTACTTTTGGGAAGACATGAGAAAAGGTGGTTGGGCATGTGGATTTAGATTCGGCAGATATGATCACCTAGATCGTTCCTACAAAGAAATTAAGTTCTATGCAACTTCTTTAGGCTTGGCGATGGCGTAAAAGGAGGATGGAGTGTGTACGAGAAGCTATGATGTGATGCAGAGATAAGAGAAGAAGTCAAGAAACTACACAGTTAAAGATTAAAGACATGGTGGAGATTATTGTAAATCAGATGTCTTAAATCTTGTTTCACTGCACTGCTCGACCAGTCGAAGGTCCCTTCAATTGGTCGTAACCCGTTCGATTCGAAGTCCAGCAACAACGTATTTAGGTTTTCTGGGACGCTCGACCAGTCAAGGGTCATACTCAACCAGTTGAAGGGGTCCCTCGACCAGTCGAATACATGGCTCGACTAGTCGAGTGTTACGCAGATGTTGTGCGGATTTTGCACGGACTGCATAAATTTGAGATGGTTTCAGAGAGGTGCGTAAGTGGAGTTTTCTAAACTATAAATAGGGGTCCCTAGGACCTTTCTAAGGAATGTTAAAGCTTTCTAAAGGGGTTCCAAGGGTTCCTAAAAGGGTTTTAGGGTTTTCAAAGGGTGTATCAAGGGTGAGATTCGAGGTTGTTCGAATTGGGTAAGTCTTTTCTCTTTGTAATTTCTATTTTCCTAATGGAATTCTGTCGCTTTGTACCGTGGTTTTTCCTGCAAGGGTTTTCCACATAAATCGCTGTGTTCTCTTGTGATTACTTGGTGCCATTAGATTGCTATCCTAGATCTACATCTGTGTGATTCCGCAGCACAAATCCCCAACATCTTGTTCTCTCTCTCTCTCTCTCTCTCTCTCTCTCTCTCTCTCTCTCTCTCTCTTTGGAGTGTTATTTTTCCAATCTAAGTATCTTGGTGCACTTTTATAGACTTCAGTCTTAACTGGCCTTTTATGAACACATGAATTTTCAGTGACTGCATTTTGGGTTATCACTAAAAATTTCTACTGTCAAGTGACAATACAAGCATTAAATTTATGCTAAACTGTCACCTATAGTGAAAAGTATGTAGGAACCAATCAGATCGAGATCCTCTGTTTCATACTGTTTGGTGTTTGCGGCTTTAGGATCCTGGTTGGATCTTCATGAGGGGATCATCAAAATTTTCATGAGGCAGATTATAGTGACAGTCATTGCAAAAGGATATCTGTTGGAATTAAATAAACTCTCATAAAGTCACGGGTTGTTTTCTTCTTTCAAGTAATGTATTAGGGTCCATTGAATGGTGCTTGAGGGTACCTAGTAAATGTTCACTTTTTGTCAAGGTGATTGACAGTCATCCCTATAAGCATTCTAGAAATGTGTCAAATTAAATGTTGTGGAATAGTTATGGACATTTATGGACATGTTGGTAAAATTCGAGTGACATCAAGTGGTACAACTTAATTTTTATACTCTGTTGTCTCTTTGACAACTTTTTGTCATGATTTGCTCCTATTTATTGTTCCACTAGGTTCATGCCCGGCTTCCAATAAGCTATAATTGGCTTTTGGTGCCTCATGTTATTGTGAATAGAGGCCAATGTTTTCAGCTTTTTTGCTCTACATATGCTTGAGGGTACTCCAGTCTCTTTGCTATGGCCCAGTCTTCACTGTGCCTTCTGAAAGGTTTGGATTTTCTTGATCTACTCATTAGTTTTCAATTTTTGAAATGTTACATGAATCCTTGCTTCACCATGGTCTAACAGGTAATTTGTATCATGTGCTATTCATTTGTTAAGAACCTTATCATATCGTGCAATGTATGTAGTTTTCATGTGTACCACTAGGGCAGAGTTTGTACTCCAAAGGACTGGTTGTACACTATGACCCAGTGTTTTTTTCATGACTTAGAGAATTTTCTTCTACAATCATGCATTTTCAAGTGAATTGTGGGTGATTTATAGACGATCAGTTTTCACTATTATCTTATTAATACTGTGTTTGTGGAGTTTATCTATAACTTCACAGCTTTTTAGCATGACTTTGACTATTGTTATATTTATATATTTCTGTCATTATGTTGACATGGGCTTCGGACCCAATGCACCTCATGTGCACACCATTAAAAACTGATTTTGATTCGAGTATGCATATATAAGTGCACTTATTTGTACATGTACAAGACGCAGACGTTGCCTCAGATGTCTGCACTGATCAATGTCTTAGTGTCTTGAACGAGTCCTCGTTTGTGAGCTTGAATCAAACTTTTAGAATAAATCTATGTTACTGCAACATCTTGTTACAAGCCTTGCTAAGCCCACAAGTGTGTGCGATAAAGCTCATGAACACGCTACACATGTGCCAGCATGGTGCGATAGGTCTAAGATCCAATCCATTGATCCATTGGTCAGGTGGACTACAGTTTATGAAACGAATCCACGGCTGTGAAAAACTTGGCTGAAGTTTTCTAACCCATCACCTGTTTCCAGTATTGTGGCCAACATGACGAGTGGACCGGATTTTATTTTTGGGAAGACGAAGGGTCAGACCAACCTATGGATGGATTGGATCTTGCCCCTATGTGCCACGCTGGCACGTGTGGTGTGTGCATGAGTTTTATTGTACACTTAGCACAGCTCTCTTGTTCAAATGCTAGAAATCATGATTGATTTTTGCGTGGCAGGGAGAACAAGAGCTTGGGTAGTTCTAAAGCTAAAGCTTGTGCCTGGCAGCTGGCTGCAGGTGAGGAATGTTTTTCACAGACCCATACATTTGGATTAATGCCTTTATGTTAGGCGGGAGGTTTTGCTAGCCTCACGTGCATCATCCGCCCGCAACTGCACTTGCTAACATGGAACATTTAGGGCATCCGAACCATGCATCGGATAGAATACAGATGATCTGGTCAAAGATTCAGGCTGTTGAACTATCAGGTAGGCCACGCATGTATGGAAACAACTATAAGTGTGGGGCCTAGGGACCGACTGCATCCAGGTTTGAGGTGACCAAATCAAAGAAAAACCAAAGAAAAAGAAAGGTTGGCATGTGTGGTTGCGTGTAGAGGTGCACAGGAGGCTATAGAGCCTCTGTTAGCCTAATAGTTCAGTGACATTGATACGATACGAAAATGTCACTGCAAGACCCATGACACGGCGGGACCCATGACACGGCTCCTAACATTAGCTATATGGGGAAAAATTATTGTGGCTGTCAATGGGCCTTGCTGGCCCAAAGCATCTTAAGCCAGCTTCAGGGTCTAAATATTAGCCCGGTAGATAAACTGGCTGATCAGACTTTAGGCTTGGGAGCATTGATATTGTGGGCCAGGCTGAACTGGGGTCCATGTCCATCAAATAGAAAACTTGCTAAAGATTTGGTTTAGAATTGATAGCAGATCTTTTGATGGCACAGAAAAATTTAGCGAGGCATCAACTCCGCTATCTGGGTCTGATGGTAATACTATAGATTTTAAGTTCTCGAGTTCTATATTGACTCCTGTATCTTTTCTACTTCTGTTCCTGAAATTCTATTTCTGTATCTTTTCTGTTTCTTTTCAAATCGCCAAACGAAAACCTGGGCAAGCATAGATTGTACTTATTTTCTTTGTTTCTAATTTTTCTTGCCTCTGGTGGGTACTTCCCTGAAGGCCCGTGGGAAAGCTGCAGGATTGGAATCTAGAGATTATGATTTTGATTTAGAGGAATTTTCCCAGTAAGTTGATAGCATTGCAGAATATGCTTACTTGAGCATACCTCGATATGTGTGTATATCTCACTGATTAATATACAATAATGTAGGGAACCAAAGTCTGGCCAGTCACCTTCCAGGCCGGAAGCCTTGCCTTTGGATTTCGTAGTGCGTCCTCCATCAAAGATTGATCCTGAAGTAATTAGAGCATGGGCTAAACAAGTCATACAAGATCAGCAGCGTCTGAAGGTTAGTGACTGATTGGTTACTTGGTTGTCATGCCTTCATGAAGGAAACCTTTTTATGGTTTGGTGCTAAGTAGTCACTCATAGATCATATTGGTTTGTGTTTATATGCCTCTTAAAACCCAAAGAAAACTAGACCTGTGGACTGCAGCTTGGGAATTCTTTTGCACTTGAGATTAACTTTCGGTAATACTGCATGAGTTAAAAGATCATCTATGTGACACATTCCACTGTATGGCACATCAAGATCATGGGTTCCAGTACCCATGTGGTTTGTGTAAATAAAAAAATAAATAAAAAAAGAAAGGCCAGGTGCAAACAGGAAGATCCTAGCTGTTTGATACTTGGCCTTATTTTCATTGAATGATGCTGTATTTTATTTCTTATAGAGGTTTGGATTCCTCCAATCTGAATTTAGGGCATGAGTCAAAAAATGAGGTAGATTCAAAGTTCAAGTGGACCACACCATAGGAAAAAGGGAATTGAACACTCACTGTTAAAAACTTTTTGAGGCCACTGTTTACTTTGGTGTGGGCCACTTGAATATTGGATTTGACTTATTTTTTGCCTCATGCCTCAAAATGTCGTGGTAAAATGAATGGATAGAACAGATATATAATATACATCACAGTGGGTCTAGAAATTTAAACTACCCTGTTTAAACCGGTTTCCAAGGCGGAATTTTTGATGGATTTTCAAACGGGTGAAAGGGTAATAATTACCCATTTACAGGGTATTTAAAAAATTCAAACAGGCCCTAAGCATCATGGAGGATTACATCTATTAGAAGGGTGGATTGTTAAATAAATGTGGAATTGCGTGATATACATTGAATACGGAGATCATATGAGGTAGACAACTTACTTTGTTCGGACCCCATTGATATAGGCTTGATGGCGCAGTCTTCCGCACCTTACACCCTTGGAGAAGCACTGGGATGGGAATGAAGCTTCTGTTGTGTGTATGATTGGGGATCCAGCCCTGTATATATAATTATAGAGGATTGAGGAGTTTGAAACTCATCGAAACTCCTCTTCCTATGGCTCCACATGAATTTGGTAATCCCAATCCCACTTGAACACTGTCTATGTGTCATAGTTCTAGCATACCACCCCTTACACGATTTTAGATGCATCATAACTTAGTGGGGTCCACTGGGATTCCCGATCACATTATCCAATACTTAGGACAATCCAGACCATTGTTCAATAAGGCCCACTTTATAGAATTCTTACATGGGTATCATACAAATGTCATGTGGGCCCTACAAGTCCCCACTTTCCTACTTATCTAAAGGAAAAACAGTCTACACTGGAGCATTATGGCTCACAAAGCACTTCCTTGGCATTTTGTTTAGCAGAAGCATTATTTGGTTAGATGATTACTGCAGTCTAACCAGTGTAATTTTTTGGTTTTTCTCCATCCCTAGGGTCAGACTCGTACCCATGACTTCAATGTCGAAATGTAGATCATTTACCATTGAGAAAATGCAAAAAATTGTAAATATACTAAGAAATTCCAGGGCGAGAATGAGATTGTCTAGATTTAGATTTGGATTTGGTACTGTCCTTCCTTGTAGTGAAGTCCATATAGGCACCACAATTTGATTAGAAGACAGGCTATTATTAAAAATGGGCCACAAAAGCATGTTTGAAGGAACGTAGATTAGGTGCAACCTCAGATCTAGTTAAGTGGGTGCAGCTCAAACCATGGGGCCGAACTTGATGTATGTATTGTATATCCATGCTCTCTATAAGTTTTGCCAGCTCATTTTATGGCATGGTCCCAAAAAATGAAGCAGATACAAATCTTAAGTGGATAGCATGGGAGTGATTGAAATCCTACCATTAAAAACTTCTTAGAGGCTATAAATGTTTTGGATCAAGCCGCTATTTTTTCTTTCCCTTCATTCATGTCTGTGTGACTTTATCAGTAAGTTGGATGGAAAATAAACATTATGATTGACCTTAGGAAGTTTTTTTTTTTTATGGTGGACATTCAATAACTACTATTTCTTGTGGTATGGTCCACCTAAGATTTGAATTTGCTTCAGCCCTAAAATGAGCTGGAAAAATAGATGAATGGCTTAGATATATAATACATACATCAAGGTGGGCCCCATGATCAAGGTTGCACCACCTAGCTCACACCTAATTCATGTTCGTTTGAAAGGGAAGGAGATTGGTGTGACCCCAACACCACCCCAGCTACATGGTGGTCGGTGTTTTGTTACCCATTATGATGTGTGTGTTTTACCCATGCCTCTCATCCCTTTTGCGAGCTAATTTTAGTGCATGAGTGTAAAAATGAAGCATATGAAAGCTCAAGTGAACCACTCCATAGGAAATAGTGGTGCAGTAAAAACTTACCAAGGGTCACAAAAGTTTTGGATCAAGTTAATATTTGTGTTTTCCCTCATCTAGGTCCGAGTGACTTATCAACAGGTTGAATGGAAAATAAACATTAAGGTGGGCCCTAAGAAGGTTTCAATAGTAGTGTCATTATCTCGCTGTTTTTCATGGTGTGCACAATTGAACTTCCGTTATGCTTAATTTTTTAGGCTCATCCCTAAAAAGAGCTTGCAAAGGATGTGAAACACATACATTATGGTGCACCCCACGGCTGTTGGGAAACCACTCACCTTTTCCCTCTGTGTGTAAATCAATAGCATTAATAATTTATAAGATTTAGTGGATGATAATCACTTCCAACATAAGAAAATCATCTAACATGTAAAGTGCAAGAGACAAAAGATTTTTTAAACCTCCAATGTGTAGGGAAAAATCACAGGACCTAGTCCGGCACAAATCCACTATGTTAAAGATAATGAAAATACAATTATCAAGAGAGCAGCATTCTTGGATATCCAAATACATCACCCAAAATTGAATTGCAATGAACAATGTAATAAAAGAATTCTCTCACCAACTAAGTATCGTACAAACCTCCAACACAACCCTTGAAAAAGGTCTTGATCATCATATCTGAACCATTCTTGTCAGTATGAATCTTCTCAAGTTGTAGCAACTTTTCTTCAGGAGCATCCTAAATCCAATGATACCTTATATCTATATGCTTCGACTTGGAATCGAGACTTAAATTTTTACTGAGATGAATAACACTCTGACTGTCACAATAAATAATATAATTATCTTGTATCAAACCAAGTTCTTGAAAGAACTTCTTCATTTATAATATTTCCTTAAAAGTGTACGTCACTATAATACAATCACCTTTTGTAGTAGATAAAACCACACATTTTTACAACTTGGATTATCATAACACTACTTGCTTACAAAAGTAAGCATGTACTATAATACCTCGATATTTTCACGTGCCTTTCCGAGAGCTCTAGTTTACGTGCATGTGTAAACACACCCTATGTGGGTGCCCTAACTTTCCGCGCCAGTGCACGATCTTCACTTGTGTGCCTTGGATTATTCCTTAGACCCATACTGTACTGCAATACCACCCATATCCCACCGAGCGCAAGCGCACATGCCCCGTTGTCCTCGGAAACCCGTATGTGCATAATTACATGCCTCTGCGTCATTGCGCACGTATATCCCTGACTCCTCTTGTACATGTGTGTACCCCCAAGAGAGAGCGCGACCCTCCGATCGCATGGGTCTAAACCACATGCCCATATGCACTCGAACGCGCACAGTGTTGCATGAAGAAACCAAAACCCCAAATGCAAGCAGAATCCCTAAGGAAGAGTGGGGGTGGGACTCTTCACACTCCCACCCTAAGTGGGCTTGGAGCCCAACCCATGAGCCCATTCCACCATTCTCCACTCGTTCTCTCTCTTACCTCCCCCTTACATCACCCTCCACTTACTCTCACTCCTAGCCACCTCACCCCCATGCATGCCACCTCACCCACTCATGCATGTCATGCATCCTCTCCTTATGACACCTCACTCTCTACCCCCTTTCTAACCAATGCAATCTTAAAATACAACTAACTCATCTCCTAGCATAAGCTAATTTAGCTAAACCTCCCTCCCCAACCCATGGATAATTCCTAACAAAAAGGGTTTTTAACCCTAGTTAATAGTTGGATTTTCAACTAGGAATGAAAAGAGGAGAGAAGAAAGAAAGAAAAAAAAGAAAAGAAAAAGAAAGAAAGAAAGAAAGAAAGAAAGAAAGAAAGAAAGAAAGAAAGAAAGAGAGAGAGAGAGAGAGAGAGAGAGAGAGAGGAAAGGAAAGAAGAAGAAGAGAGGAAAGGAAAGAAGAAGAAGGAACAACCAAACCCTAGACCACCATGCACACCCCACACACTAACCTGAACCTCAGATTTTATTATTATTTTTTTTCAGTGAGTGCATCCCCCTACACACTCTCTCTCTATCTCCCCCTAAATTTTATATATATATATATATATATATATATATATATATATATATATATATATATATATATATATATATATATATCGCACACTATCCACATGGCATGAGACCACGTTGCAGGGTTCACTGTCTAATGTGATAGTGGCCCACCATGGTGTTTATTTGCCATCCAACCTGTTCATAAGGTCACATAGACCAATACGAAGGGAAATCAGAAATACCAATTTGGTCCAAACATTGGTGGGCCCCCCACCACAAAATCAGTGGGGAAATTCCTCCACCATTGAAAGCTTCTTAAGGCCCATTAAGATGTTTATTTTCCATTCCACGTATGGAGAAGATCTTACAAACCTGAATAAAAAAATTTTTATATATAATAATAATGATGATAATAAAAGATAAAATAAATATTAGCTTACCCCATAACTCTATAGGACTCAATAGTTGGGCCCCACCTGCATTGTGTTTTTCACACCACACTGTCTAGTAGCATGGGTCCCATGCTGGGACCCACTTGATGTATGTGTTTTGTATATTTTATCACCATCCAGAAGATTGGGTCTCATGCTAGGACCCATTGAATGTACATGTTTCATACCACGTTGTGATGTAGATCTAAATTTTAAGTGGACCACATCTGTGGGGCCCATCCAAGGGGGTTGGGCCCCACATAAAGCAAATACAAATCTTAGGTAAACTGTGTCACAGGAAACCGTGGGAATTGAATGCCCACCATTAAAAACTTCCTAGGTTCCATTGTAATGTTTATTTTGTAAGACTATAATGCAAAATTAAAAGGATTTAATAGTATATTGGAGATGGGGATTGAGAAATCTGAACTGAAATTTATGCCTGATTGAAGGGTCATTGCTTGAGGTTAGATGGTCGAGTCTTCTGCACCTTACACCTATCGAGAAGCGTCAGGATGGCAAAACTACTTCAAACGTATGTAGGTTTGAGGACCCAACCAAGTTTTATTAGTTGTAGGACGGAGGAATTTGAAACTCATCCAAACTCCTCTCCTTCAAGGCTCCACATGATTTTAGCATTCCCAGTCCAATTAGGACACTGTGCGCGTGACATGGTTGAAGTGTACCGCCCTTACACAAATTTAGACTAATCACAACTTTAGTAGGGCCCACCGGTATACTTGATCATAATATCCAAACCTTAGGAAGATTTAGACAGTTGATCAATTAGGCCAACATTATAAAATTCTTACATTCTCCCACTCAGGCCATAAGGATCAATGTCTAAGGTTTATTTAAAAAACATGTTTTATGATTTAAAAAAGAAAAACATCCAAATGGTTAACCAGTGCAATTGTTAGAAAATACGGGTGACACTTCTACAATTACTTTCTATGATATGTAAGCGATTGGATCCAAATTCAAATCTTGATGGCGATACTCAAAATTCTAGATTAATACTAACGAACTCAAAGCTCAAATTTAAGTAGAAGATCTAAGTATCATATATGAATCTACTAAAACTGTTCTTCCGTGATGCTGACACCATATGAATCGTATCTTTGTCTTAAATTGGGGATATTTATGCATTCTCCTAAAATTTGTGTAGTTGTATTTTTCATATGTTAGATGAAAAGCATGAGGTAGACATATAGGCAACCTTAGGACGTCAAGATCGAGTCACATAGAATCTGACAAGAGCTAGATTATGGTATCATCGATGTATTTATTTGTTAAGACCCCCTTGTACCTTTAGCTATTAGAGAATTATCGAAGACATCTAATCCATTTAATTATCCACTCATATAGCCATCTCTTCACTTAATTATTTTATCATACCTTGTCTAGATTAATGGCCATTGATTTATAATCCAAACATCAGTAACAACTTATCGCTAAAATTAGCTATCAATCTCATCATTTAATCAATATTCCACTCATACATCTGATCGACCGTGTATATAACTAACCAAATATGAACCGATATTCTTTGAATCTTATGATCATTAGCTATCCTAACTATATGACATGCATCCTTAATAATTATCTATCCCTAATTATTCTTTTAAATCAATCGATCATAATAAAATCTTTAAGTTTGTGCGTATGATTAGATAAAGACCTCCATGGTAGGTTGTTATCCTTAACTGAGTAAGAAACCTTGAGAGTGGTGCCTCTATTAACACCAAGACCTACTTCCATTTTCTTACATCTGAAGTTTAGTTGAGAGTCATGGTGATATCATCTAAAGATTAAGAAAGCCAAAGAGTAGATAAAAAAGTTCGTGGATTAGGGTTATAGTTATCTTAAGATTTAGTCATTCCACCTTACCTTTATGAATAGTACATTCCTTTGTATGAATATTGCATAAGAGAAGTAAAATCCAACCAAAATAACTAATTGATGATAAGAAGGTTAATTGATTGATTATACTTCGATGATCCGTAGTCAAATGCAAAGCAATGGAAGAATCGAAGTGCGTAGTGGAAGCATGTTAAGCATGCATTTAGAGAAAAATTTTGTAGAACCAAATTTTGAGGATAAATTTTTTTAAGGGGTTGGAGTGGAACCCCAAATTTTTTATAGACACCGGAATGGATCAAATATTATTAAAGGCAGAAAGATGTTACGAGTAGCGTGTTTTAAAATTCAAGAATAACAATTTCCTTTCGCTCGCTAAATCCAACTGTAAGACAAATTTTGGATGCTCTTATCGTGCAATACATCATTAGACAGACGTTGATGAGAAAAGTTTAAAAGGATTACAAATTTTGTAAGTCATTTAACTAGTTGAAGTCCTCCAGTCATTTTATAAAAAAGATGAAGCAACATGGGAGAGTGAGGATGATATGAGAGAGACATGCTGTTGGCTTTTCGACATCACACCTAAACTAAACTATAGGGATGAATTTGTTTTTAAAGGGGTGGATTGTAACATCCCAAATGTTATCGTTTTAGCCTAAGTTCAACATATAGCATATTATGTGTATTTTCCCTTAATTAACATGAATTTTATTTTATTTGGTGAATAAATTTTTATCAGTGATGATTTAGATATAGGTTCTTTTGTAAGAATTGCTTAGAAACATTCCTAGAACCATGTAAAATCATTAGATTTCCTAAAACTCCCATATCAGAAATAATTACTGAAATGCAATTAACCTAAAATATTGATTTCTAAATCACATGGTTTCCATGATCCATTTGAATTAAAATTTTATCCCATGCCTATTTATCATAAATTAACTGTACACATCAAATTTTGAACCTTAGATCATAGTATAAGTGAACCAATTGTCAAATCAGCCCTTTAACCCTTTATTGTAGTATCTATCGAGTGAGGAAAGTTTATGGGTAGTCATATTCGAATATTTTCTTTCATGTGAATGACTTGGGTTTCTCATCATGTGGACCAAATGTGAAATGTGAGTGCTCCACTTTGATAAGCCTTTTCTTAAGTGCCAAGTCACCCTGTTTAGGAAATAGCCACGTTATTAAATCTTCTCAAATCTTAATCTTTCAATTGACCTACTTTCCACCCTCAATATCAACTCAAATTTGTACCATACCTGGTCTCATATAACTATAAGATTATATAAAATTTGAACTCTGATCTATGATCCTAAACTGTCAGATGATGACCACCCCAAAACTAGTTCTTTTTAATGCAACAGGTAAATTTTCATATTTAAATCATTCCCACCATCAATCGACCAATTTTTTTTATTTTTTTTCAATTGTTTACCTATCATGATTAATTATTTTCTCTAATTTTGGGCTCTGATAATCAAGTGTGGATCCTTAAATCGAGACAAAGTCCATTTTGACATTCACCAGGTCAATTTTCAAGATTGGCCAATCTAAAATTTGGATCATCAAGAAATTTATGAATCCCAACTCTATTAATCGACCTAGATATAATGAACATATTGAAATTGAAAAAAGATCGCCAGAATAAGGAGATTTAGAAAACCCACTCTAAATAGGACGTGACACACCCTTCACTTGCCCCCACCTCTTTAAAACACTACCCATGCCCCTCTCTCCCCCATACCTTGAGCACATGCCCTCTTTAGCCCCTCTACAACAAGAGAGAGAGAGAGAGAGAGAGAGAGAGAGAGAGAGAGGACGTCCACCCCTTCAATTCACACGTGTAGACACCCTCTACCTTGCTCGAGCGACTCCCATTCATTGTGGTTCACCCTCTTACATCGAGATCCACCTACGATTTCATCTAAGGCTAGGGTGAAGAATCCCTTTAGACGTATATACAATTATAGTTAGTTTCCTAATAAACTTAAATATTATTTTTCTTATTTGTTTCTTTGATGATCTGGGTGGTAAAACCAATGTTAGTTCTCTAATTTATTATGTGTAATTGCTGTAAATTCTATGATGGTTGAGTGGATTCATGGTTGGGCAAAGTTTAATGGAGAATTGATGATGAATGAGCTTAAACCTAAACTATATGATGTTGGGTACTCAAACTAGGTTGAATTGATGATGGAAACCTCATGTACCTTGGGCGTGTGAACCTATGATGCTCTAATTGACGTCCCATGATGGTGGATCTCATGTGGACTTGTAGGTCTGCGAGTTAACCCATTGAGACAAGCTAACCCGCTGAGTCTACAAGGTGCACCCACTAGGTTAGCCCATATGCATTGTAGATTGGTTTCGCCTATTTGTTGTATGTTTGTATGATGTTTAATGTTGTTTAATATGTGAATTAAGTAATGATTTATTGCTGGACTTTTTCTTTTAATTATTACGAACATGTTACACATTTGGATGTTTGAACTTGGACTTGTGAATGAAATCATGTATATGGTGGAACTACATGAAAACTATGTATGTTTCATGATGATTAATACATGTTGATGAACATGGCACGCTCATGATATATGGTAATGATGGAATTATGTATTTTGAATGCCACATTACAAGGAAACTCCTTATCCTATGTATTTTGGAAAACGTTGTGGAAACCCATGTGGCTTATGTTATGAAATTAGGATGGAAATCCATTTGTATGGATTATGGTGAGTTGTGAAAAATCTAATGGTTAGATTATATCTTATGATGGATCCTTGAATGATAATTTGAATTATAGAAATGCCATGTACCATGGAATGGGGTAAGGTGTTAACTTGTTGAGTGCAGGCATTATTATACTGACTGGATGCATCTATTGTATTATGATGAGTACCTGTAAATGGTGCATTATAAGCATGCTTGTTATAGTCTCATGAGTCGAGCATTGTGGTATGTTTAATGCATGGTTGTTATAATCTCATGAGTCGAGCATTGTGGTATGTAATACTATATATGCTCGAGTTTCTAGCTTATGTTTGGTAACAAGCCGCTCATAGAACCTTGAGCTTTTCTAATATGGTTGTTTGTAAATTGGATTAATTAAAGGATTGGCTTAATCTCATGCATTCACTGGGATCTGAATTGCTGGATCAGCCCCTTGGGTGTTATAATAGAGGTTGTAATAAGATTGGTATATCTCTAATTGTACACTATCCAGTAGAAGTTATAACATGATTAGTCTGCTTCCAATAGTTGGGTTTTGTTAGTGTGAAGTTGTAATAAGATTAGTTTCCTTCACATAACTTTGATGACTAGTGGCTAATGTTGAAGTTGTACCAGAATTAGTCTGCTTTACATAACTTTGATGACTAGTGGCTAATGTTGAAGTTGTACCAGGATTAGTCCACTTCATTTGATCAATGTGCCTTTATCAAAGCATGCATATCATGCATTACATTAATCAGGATTTTGCATAGATGTTTTGCTTTGCTATGATTTACATGTGTTATTATTATAAAAATCTTGGGGGTTGCACTTACTGAGTAGAACATAGGCAACTCATTCCTCTTGTTAGAAAAACGACCATAGATTATGCAGGTGACAATCCAAAGAATGAGCCAAAGCGTGAATATGAGAATTATGATGGTCCGTGGCGACAGATGACGATGGATGATGAAGCCAAGACAACTTGGACAAGATTCTTCTTCCTTTATTTATTTTTATTTTCTTAAAAGTAGTTGCTTAAGTTTTGAAATTGTAATAAATCATATGAAAGGACCGAACATGTAATATATTGATGCAAGATGATAAATGGAACTTAGAGTAGTTATGTAATTGAATGAGATTTAATTTTTTTCCGTCTTCATGTCTTGATTGTTATGCAAACATGAATTTATACAATTACATGGAAAATGTAAAGCATTTATACTTCGACATACTAAAATTATCACCTTGGAACTCGATCCATTGTGTTATCCACGAGTAGAAATATCGGGCTGTTACAACAACACGAATTATCATCCACAATCTAACGGGTAGATGGAACTTGTGAATCAAATACTTAAAGACTTGTTAAGTATATGCACTTTGAATTTTAAGGGGAGTTGGGACAACAACCTGCATTACGTCGAATTCGTCTACAACAATAGATACCATGTAAGCATTAGTATGGCTCCGTATGAAGCTTTATATGGACGTCTTTATCTAGTTCCAAACTATTAGAATGAGGGGTAATCAAATTGAGTAAGATTGACTAAGGAGGAGATTCAGACTTGTGCTGATGGTGTTGAATAACAATGACACCTATCAATTTTTTTAATATAAAAGTAGGTGAGAAAGGTTCAATCGGGTCATATATTGTCCAAGAAGCAACTGAGAAATTTGAAATTATTTAATTAGAAGTGATTACAAGCTATGCAAAGCCGTGAAAAGAGCTATGCTGATAATTAAAGACGAGATCTAGAGTTCACAGTAGGAGTTCACATGTTTTTGAAGGTTTCTCCCATTAAGGGATTGATGTTGTTTGACACCAAGGGAAAAATCACACTGTGTTTTATCGGACCATTTGAAATATTAGAACGCATTAAACTAATAACATATTAGCTTGCACTGCTTCCTCAACCGGCCAGTGTCCATAACATTTTTTATGTATAGACGCTACGAATTACGAGAGGGATGTTTCTCATGTAATTGACTGGCAAGATCTCGAGTTGTAAGAAGATACATCTTATGTAGAAAAAATGGTTCGAATATTGGATCATAAGGAGTATGTTTTACACACTAAGATGATACCTTTAGCCAATGTTTTATGGGGTTATCATGGAGTAGACGAAGCACCAAGAGAGTAGGAAAGAGAAATTTGTGAGAGATATCCTTAACTTTTTGAAGAATAGTATTAAGTAAATTTCGAAGATTAAAATTAAAAAAGAAAAAAAAAATTATTCTAAACGGTAGAATGCAATATCCACAAATTTTTAATTTTTAAATTGAATTTGATTTTGGGAGAGATTTTCTCTCAACCTCCTCTTAATCTCTCTCCCTTTATCTCTCAACCTCTAAATGTTCCTTCCTTCGTAAGGGGTCACGAGAGGAGTTTTAACCCAACTTAAACACAAAAAAAAAAAAAAAAACCTTTGTAAATATAAAAATTTCTACACAAGAAGACAGAGAGTGTGTGACATGTTGAAGGAAATCTCGTTAAAAGTAGTACATTGTTTGAATTTTTATTTTTATTTTTTTTCATATCGGTAACCAGAATAATGCAATGGACGGATTGGATTACCCTTGTTGCCATCGTACATGTCTGGATGACAAGGGTCTATTTCTTTGTGCAATTTGGCCTACAATCTCTTGTGCAGAGAATTGCCTTCCACCTTTTAATAATGGATGATTTAATACATGGTTTTTAGGTAGATTTAGTTGTTATGATTTTATGATGATTAGAGTAAAACCCATTTGAGTAATGTAATCGACGAATCGGATCGACCGAACGTCTATAGTGTTATCAGATTGGGAGCATTAAATAAAGATAACTTAAGTTTTTGTGCAAGTGTTGGAATTACTTGGCACAAAAAGTCGAGATGGGTCATCAAAATGTGTGTGATTTGATCCACACTATTCATCCAAATTTTAGAGGCAATATATACCAAGACCTCAAGAATCTGGATGATCCAATCATCTAGTGAGCCACCCTGAAGAGTAAAATGATAGATTTAATACTAATCTTGAATCTTGTTGAAACTCTTGAATTTGTGAGATCGGTTGGATTAGATTGGTTCAATCAATTATTGGGATCAAACTAAATCAAGATCCTTAATTACATAATCAAATTAATTAAATTGATGGACCACTCCAATCGATCAATCCTTTGTCATTTCATTTTTGAAATCTAGATGTAAATAAGCACATGAATGGTTCAAATTAATAAATTAATGGGCCTTCTCTGGTCATTGACTAATGACAGACAATGATGGGTGTAAATATGTTCAAGTTGGTTAAATGGACTCTAGACCCTTAATTAAAGAAATTTCTCAATTTTCTTAATTTAATTAGGTTATTTAAGTACCGCCAATCAATCTTCGAACGAGTGATCGAAAGTGCCAATTTTGGTCACATGGCCTATCTGCCTTAATCAGAATTTTCTTGATTCAAAGTTCGATCGATCAAAATATCTTCAATCGATAGCTATCTGGACAGAATTTTCTGAAATTTAAATTTTGATAGTTGAATTTAATGAACATATTATATATGAAAATTTTAATTATTTGATCATGTAGGGTTTGTTGAGTAGTGGTTAGCCAACTAGGATGTTTAATCAAAGGTGGGCCCCAATGTGTAATAACTAGATCAGTAATAATGTTGTAGATACGATTGCTAGGATTTCTGAATTCAAACTAGTCTGATCATCTTGAGGATTCTACACTTTTAGACTCAGGTAAGTAATCCTAACATGGGGTCATCGAAATAGAATTGGATGTGTGGTTGACTTATTAGGATTGGTGTGAATTAGTTTATGTGTTGATCTTTCGATTTACTATTTTGTCGATTTAACTAATGTTAATATATGTCACATGTTAGCCTATGCTCTCACATCTAATTTTAGAATTTTGATAATCACTAAGAGGAATTCACACGTGTACATTCCTAAAAGGACAAATATTCATGAATAACTATGATCATACATCATTTATCGGATACGCACCTTTCATTTGTCGATCTTGGGAGACCTCCTTGGAATAACATTGATCTTATATAATCGTTACTAAATGTGGGCCATGACCATGCCTATCGACGTCAGGTGGAAGCCTACCCAATCGGTGGATACGGGTTGACGATTTCCAACCAAAGCAGATGGACGTCTACCCATCTGATGCATTTATACATCATGTGCATCTATAGTATTATGCATTCCATGTTTTGTCCTATTTTAATTCTTATATACATGAACTATATTGGGTTATCTCACTAAGCCTAACCAACTTACATTTTCATTGATGGAAAAACCGTACAGATGGAGATACAGTTGATGAAGTTGCTTAGGAACCGAACTAGGTAGTGGAACATGAACACAACCCACGTGAAACGTGATCGTACTTGTCCGAAGATAAATTAGCAACATTAGAACATTTCAGACAGTTGATTTAATTTTTTAGGATAGTTTATTATCGTATATCGCATAGTGGCATTGATTATTGGATTTTTGAGAACTTGATTTGGTTTCATTTGATTGAGCCATTTTAATACCGAAATGAATGTATTTTTAGTTAGTTGCTATAATCAATGAATGATGTTATTTGAATAATTGTGAAGATCTATATGTGCATAGTTGAATGTTGATAAGTGTTATGTATATGTGAATGAAAATTGATGAATTTGGGTAGATGTTAAAATGAACGCAAATCCCCACCTCTGATCAAACCATTTAACCGATGAAGTTAAGTATACTATGGGTATAAGTTACAAACATGAATTCGGGTTTGAGGGCGCATACTCTATACCCGAATTTTGGGACATGACAACCCAACTTGCCGCAATTATAGCAGTTAACATCCTTTCTTGATTTGGATTTGCCTCTTGACTTTTCACGGTAATGAGGTATTCTCCTTTTGCTTCTCCGCTTATACTTAGAATAACCCAATAATTTCCGTCTTGTTTCAACATTTAATAAACTACTTGTTACTTGACTCATTGTAACAACTTCATTTGAAGCGGACTTACTAAGTGACACTAGTGTCTCCTAACTTTCCAGCAAAGAACTAAGAAGTAATAAAGTTTGCAACTCATCATCTAGTATTATCTTCATAGAAGAGAGTTGATTCAATTACTTTGAATTTCATTCAAATGCTCCACAACTTCTTTCTTTATATTTCAAATTTACAAGCTTCCTAATCAAGAAAGTCTTGTTGCCCGTGGTCTTTTTCTCATAAAACCCTTCCAAATTCTTCCAAAGTGAGTGTGCCAAAGTTTCTGTAGACACAGGAGGAAAAGACACTATCATCCAACCATTATCAAATAAACCTAACGTCTTTCTGGTCTAGTTTCTCCCACTCATCATCGATTATATCTTTCAGTTTTTACCCCAACACCTTTAATGGGTGAGTACAAGTCCTTACAATACAATTAAATCTTTCATTTTGGCTTTTCAAATCATCCAGATCTTTCTATCCATATTAACCATCCAACCTGTGCTTGCTTCCATGTTTCACATACAAAATAATTTGAACCAACTCGGAGCTCTGATACCAGTTGTTGGGAAACCACATACCTTTTCCCTCATGTGCAAACCAATGTGATTAATAATATATAATATTTAGAGGATGATAATCACTTCCAATATAAGCAATTAAATCATCAAACATGTAACGTGTAAGAGACTTTTTACATGGAAAACCCTCTAATGTGAAGGAAAAAACCATGAGACCTAGACTGACACAAATCTACTATGTTAAAGATAATAGAATTACAATCATTAAGAGAATAACATCTCTTGGATATCCAAATACATCACTCAAAGATGAATTACAAGTAATAATAAAAGAAAAGAGTTCTCTCACTAACTAGGAATTGTACATGTTGATTGATGTCTTAAATCGGTAAATCAACAGGTATGTCGATGACAGACTCAATGCTATTGAGCAAACTTCGATGCCATCGTAAAAATTCAGAATTTCACATGTTGGTTGCTAGATACTTTGGTTGTCCTGCTTGATGCTATCAAGTGGGGTTCAATGCCATCGAAGGTTGTTTGATGACATCCAAGTCCCATGGAAGTGACATCAAGAAAAATCTATGATTTATCACCAGACCGTTTTGGTGTTAGTTCAATGACATTAAAGAGGTTCGATGTCATTGACAATCTGTCGACACCATCGAAGTCTCATCGAAGGTTCCATCGAACTATCGCGCAGAGTTACACAATGTTATGTATCTGCAACATTTTTTTCCTATTCCGATTGTGATTCTTCTAAATGTTATAAATATGGGTGTAATCAGGATTATGGTATCTCTCAAAGCTTTCTAATTCATTCTCAGGGTTTTCAAGGGCTTGTAAGGGGATATTTGAGGCTTGTTCGAATTCGATATTCTCTCCATTTCTTGTAATTTCTACTTTCATAGTGCATTATTATTGCTTTGTGCCGTATTTTTATTTTTATTTTTTCCTGACAGGATTTTTCCACGTTAAATTCGATTTGTTTGTAATTAGACTTGGTTCATCTCTGTATGCTTCCATGATCCTCCAACAGTATAAACCCTCAACACAACTATTAGAGAAGACAATCGAAGAAACCGACATTGTGGATGAAGCCTCATGAACATATATGTGAAGATTTCGGTGGTAGAAGACACTTAATCTTCTTTTTTCTACAAAACCCAATTTTCTCTTCCTTTTCCTTTTTTTATCTAAGAAAGGAAATTCTCAAATATTACTAGAAGTCGCTCCGATTAAAAAAAAAAAGTCACTTTTCTCCATTTACTTTGCTTAGCCAAAAGACTAAAATGCCCCCGATAGGGTCATGTGGATAAAAAGACTACTTAAGCCCACACATGTGGGTCCCACGTCCACATGAGGAGGGACTCCCAATAATGACACCCTAACATCATCCCACCCCATCTAGATTCGGTAGTGACCCCTTTAGTATCGAGCTCACTATTGGTCAGTGCTGGAAAAAGCTCCGTGGGCCCCACCATGATGTATGTGCTTTATCCATGTAGTCCATCTATTTTTCTAGATCATTTTATGCAACGAGGCGAAAAAATAAGACGGATCCAGATTTCAAGTAGACCACACCATAGGAAATAGTGGTGATTGAATGCCCACCATCCAAAACTTTTTGGGGGCCACAAGTTTTGGATCAAACTGATATTTATATTGTTCCTTCATTAGGGGCTTTTATGACCTAATCAATAGGTTGGATGGCAAATAAACATTACAGCAGGCACTATAAAGTTTTTAATAGTGGGTGTTCAAGCTCTACTGTTTCTTGTGGTATGGTCCTCCTAAGAGTTAGATCTACCTCATTTTTTGGGCTCATACCATAAAATAATATGGAAAAATGAATGGACGACGTCGATAAGACAAATCATGGTGGGGTCCTAATCATGGTGGGGTCCATAGAGCTTTTTCCAGCATCAACTTGTTGTAGGCCCCACAATGTTACATGTATTGTATCCTTGTCGTCCATGCATTTCGCCAACTCATTTAAAGTTATTATTACGAGAATTAGGCAGATCCAAATCTTAGACGAATCATAAGGAAATAGTAGTAATTGAATGCCCACCATTAAAAACTTCTTAAGGGCACAAAAGTTTTGAATCAAGCTGAAATTTGTGTTGGATCTTTACTCTTGCTCCAGTGGTAGACTCATGAGTTTCAACACCTGGTCAAGGATTTGAGTATCCATAGGTGGTGAAATCCCACGGCACCGCGAGTGTGTGGGATGCTTACAAAAAATTAAAAAAAAAGTTGAAATTGGTGTCTCTATATGGTTCGGGAGAGGTTGGATCTATCTCATTTTTAGACCTATCCAAGATGGTGCAGCCCTTGCTATGAGGCCAGCTTGTACTGTATATCCACTTTGTCCATCTATTTTGGTAGATCATTTAGGGCGTGATCTCAAAAATGAAACAGAAGCAAATCTGAGGTGGACCATACCATAAGAAAGAATGGTGATTAATAATTAAAAACATTTAGTGGGTCACAAAAGTTTTCGATCAAGCTGATATTTGTTTTTTTCCCTTTAATCAGGTTTACCTGAACTTATCAACAGGTTGGATGGCAAATAAACACAAGGAAAACATCAGTTTGAAAGTTATGGGTTCAATGTCAGTTTGAAAGGCATGGGTTCAATGTTATACATACATATGCGACAGTTTAAACATAATCTCATCTCATCACGTCCTATCTCCTGTCCGTATTGTAGAAGTACGGACTCTAAATTGACAGCAGATTAGCTGAGGCTCTCATCCCATCATGTTGTGTCGGTGCAAATCTAATTCAAGAGTGGATTAAGTGAGACCGCCTCACCCAAGATAGTGCCACCCTTACTGTGGGGTTACAGTGGGACCCACCTTGATATCTGTATGATGCATCCACACTGTCCATGGGATTTTCAGATCATTTCATTATATTATCTAAAAAAATAGGAAACATATCAATTATTAGATAAATTATATCCTGAAAAATAATATTGATTTGTCATTGATAATTGTTTTTTCCTTTCATTAGGGCTCACCGAGGTAAATAAACATGAGGGAGCTGCTAAGGTGCAAGTAGTTTTTAATGGTAGGACGGTCAATCACTACGGTCTCTTACGGTATGGTCTACCTAAAAATTGGATCTGCTTCATTTTTAAGATAATTCCCTAAAATGATCTGAAAAACCGGAAGAGCAGTGTTCATACAAAAAACATACATCAAGGTGGTCCACGGTAATGGCCGCAACGTCTTGGGTGAGGCCGACGTCTCACCTAATCCGGGCTCCTCGAAATGCTTAAGGGAAGGGTATTTTAGTAATTTAAAAGGTTGGATCGCTTTCCAGACGCTTGTAAAAAAATATATATACATGAAGCAAACACGAACGGGAAAGTTCTGGAACCTCAAAAGCAAACATGAACGGAAAGATCTGGAACCTCCCAGAAACACCCTTCATTCCATCCCCTCTCTTCCTATAAAACCCCCCAACCCCTGCTCTTTCCCATTAGCGCGAGCATTAAATAAATTCACTACTTCAAACCACCGAAACATTTCAAGAAAGAGGAGAGAAATGGACGTGAGAATGGTGGGCCTTGAAAACCCCTTCCTGTCAGCCCTCCATCACATGCTGCTGGACCAACAAATCCTCCAAGACGAAGAGGGCCCCACACGCACCTACGTCCGCGATGCAAAGGCCATGGCCTCAACCCCTGCGGATATCAAGGAGTACCCAACGAAGTACGTGTTCGTGGTGGATATGCCGGGCATCAAATCGGGGGATATCAAGGTCCAGGTCGAGGACGACAACGTGCTTGTCATCAGCGGCGAGCGGAAGAGGGAGGAGGACAAGGAAGCTAAGTACGTGAGGATGGAAAGGAGGGTTGGCAAGTTCATGAGGAAGTTCTCTCTGCCGGAGAACGCGAATACGGATGCAATCTCGGCCGTGTGTCAGGATGGGGTGCTGACTGTGACAGTGGAGAAGCTGCCACCTCCGGAACCCAAGAAGCCCAAGACCATTGAGGTCAACATCGCTTGAGCGGAAGAGACGGGCAGTCGCATTTCCTTTTAGTTCTCTGTCTTTCTGTTTTCTTTTCTGTTTCCCCTGTTTTTTCTTTAGTCTGTTTGTGTCGAGTGATCATGAATGAATAGAATGTGGAAGTTGTTGCACTGTGTTGTGATGGACGGTTCGCAGTTCTAACCAGCGGGACTCATTAATTGGGTCCCATTGTGACGTAGGACGCGGATTGCGTCCTACCCCGGCCCATCTCCAGGAAACGGCCAGGAGCTTTGAGTGGTCACTACGGGCGGGGGAAGGACGCAATCCGCCTCCATGGACTTTTTTTTTGCATTTTTTTCATACACGCACACACACCCGGTAGTGGGATCTGACACCATCATCATTACCTTAAAATTGATCCCATCCCACCAAATCCCATGGGATCGGTCCGGCCAAACACGCCCTGAGAGTCTACCACCACCACCGGAGCAAGAGTAAGGACCGAAATGTTGAAAGGTTAACAGGTGCACCACACGTTTGATTTGTTGAAAAGTTGGTTGACCATAAATGTTAAAAGGTTAAAAGGGGCGCACCTCTGGACTTGGTTTGTTTTTAAGTACACCTTTGGTTGAAAAGTGTGAGTGATGTTGATTTGTCATTTCGTGCAGTAAATGTGACAACTTGGTTGGGCAAAAACATTAGGGGCCTGTTTGGACGGGCGGCATGGATGGTATTGGATTGTATTAGGATGGATTATACGGCTTTCAAGATTGCATCAGTGGATTACATGCAATCCCACTGGATTGCTACATCCAGCGGCCAGCTAGTGGCGTGTTTGGACGGGGCGGCAGCTCAGTGATTGTGTTTGGACGGGCGTGGGATTGCATGCCAAAGGTGGGCAGATTCGGTTTAGATGACATCCAAACCGTTTATAGGGTCATTACCACTGGTGAAATTAAAATATGAAAAAATTAGCCTGACACAAAGCTTTTATGGTTACAGGAAATTTTCAACGGTTCTAAGTGGATCCTCATTGTTTCCTCTCGTACGGCCTACTTGAGTTTTAGATTCACCTCATTTTTGCTCAATTAGCATAAAATGAGCTCTCAAAGAAGATGAAAGGGATAGATTTCTGCACCATCTGATCAGAAATGGTGAGAGAACGGAGCCACAGGGAGAAAACATGAAAAGGGAAAAAAGAAAATTAATTTTTTTCTTTTAAAAAAAAAAACCCTCTCCTCCGATCGGCTCTCCTCTCCCTTCTTCCCTTCCTCGATCTTTGTCAAACAGTAAATAATTCTCCCAACGATCCGCCTCTTTGATACAACAATTGAATGCCCGTTCTCCGAATATAGATCATCTGCCATCCATGGATTCATCAAAACCCAAGATTCGCGCCATCTCCTCCCATAGGCTGTGGAAATATCTGGATCTTTGTTACGGCCGTCGTTGTCATCCTTGCCGTTTTCTTTGCGCCAAAAAAAAAAAAAAAAAAAAAAAAACCCTTCATCTAGCATCTCTCCCGCCACATGCAAACCCTATGAAGGGATCCTAATCCAGCGAGTTCTCCAGCACGGGATTTTGCAATCCCACAGAAAGACGACCGAATCCAGCGAAATTTGTATGCCGTCTTCAATCCCTCGCCGCCCAAATAGACCTGCATACGGACGGAATGGGATTCGACAACCCAATCCCACCTACTCCACCCTACTCCATCTTAAGTTGCCCGTCCAAACACACCCTAATTTTGTTCGTTTTGATTGAAAAATATCAAAGTCGGTCGTCTTGTTCGAACTCAGCCATCTGGGTCGAAAAACAGAAAATTCGGCCATCTCGGTTGAATTTGCCTGTCTTGGTTGAATTCGTCTGTCTTCATTGAAAAACGTCGAAAAACGGCAAATTTGGTCATTTTGGTTGAAAAACATTAAATTCTGCCATCTTATTCGTACTTGCCCATCTTGATAAAAAAAACATCAAATTCAGTTTTGTGGTCACATTTGGCCGTCTTGGTTAAAAAACATCAATTTCGGCCATTTTGGTCGCACTCGAATGCCTTGGTCTAAAAACAACAAATTCAGTCGCGGTGGTGGAAATTGTCAGTCAATCCACTTCGAATAAGGCTTATGGTAGATTGGGGTAATAGTACGGTCGAGAACTTAGCTTGCTATTTTTTGGACCAATTGTATGATTTAGTCAAAATCAAGATGGTGCGGTTCAGCTATTGGTGGTGATTCCAAATCTACCTGGATTTGTTTTCTATGATACGATGGATTTCCAAGGAAAGATTGCCCCCCAGTTATACCTTGGTTTCTCTATTTAGGAACGACATTTCTGACCACTTATTCCGATCGCATAAACTCAGCAGCTTGTACCGAGGTTATAGGTGTCGCATAAACTCATTATGCACCAACACAAGGCGTGATGGTTTGGTTTTGTTTTTAAAAATAAAAGAGAGAAAAGAGTCTTTGAAACTCTTTTGAAAAATTGCCTTTGCTAATAGTCCCACATTGGAACTTTGAGATGGAGTTTTACCCCTTTAAATATATAGCTTATGTGAATAGCTTTTGTATTGGCAACTTTATATATAGTTTCTTGTGAATAGCTTTTGTATTAGCTCATTTATATATAGTCTCATGTGAATAGCTTTTGTATTGGCTCATTCATATATAGTCTCATGTGAATAGCTTTTGTATTGGTTCTTTAGTATGGTTACCTCGAATACCACATGTGCGCGCTTGCCGCGCTTTGGGCTCGAGCTTCTCTGCATGATCAATTTTGTTTTTTCTAATTTTTTCTTTGATTGAGTCTTGCGCAAAAACTCAATTCCACGTCGCATGTTATAACAACGGTGGTGTGACCATTGGCACATGCTGGCTTCCACCTCTATGCCACGTGTCTGCGAAGTTTCTTATATAAACTTTCTTTTGAAAAACTTAACTTTCATCGAAGGAGAAAACAAAAGCATCTCTCTGTCACTCTCTTTTTTCTATTTTCACATACAACAACAAAAAAAAAAAACTTTGATCCTCCATTTTCTTTCAGCAGTATATAATTTTTAATTATTATTTTATTGGTATATTGAGCATCAACCATTGTGGTGGTGGAGTCGGCGATTTTCATCCATCAGCGGTTGTATTCCAAAGGCAGTCGTAGCAAGGCATTTGTGTCGTTCATTTGGTTCGAGATATGTGTGAATCATCCTCAGGAGAGCAACCTGGTTATAGGCTTCTGCTGAGTTCATCATTTTTCTCTCTCCTTTTCTACTATTTTCTTTCTCAACATCAGGTGCACTCGTTCTTAAATTTATTATTATTATGGTTATTTCTTTTTATCATTTCGTATCCGCTGCTACTGGAATTTTACAAATTATATTATTGCTGATTCTTTTTTAGCAGCGGAATAACAATCTAAAGATGAATCCTTTTAGTGATCTATTAATTAAATTATCTTTGCATAATAGAGATAACTCTCACATACCCGGGATATAATTACCGCGTGAATTTTAAATTTTATTTTTAAGATAGTTCTATTTAATTCAGATATGTTTATTTTTTTTAGATTTGTTTAATTATTTCAGAGTTGATTAATTAATTTAGATTTGTCTATTAATTTAGATATGTTCATTAATTTAGATCTGTCTATTAATTCAGATATGTTCCTTAATTTAGATACGTCTGTTAATTCAACGTTGTCCCTTAATTCATATCTATCTTCTTAATTTAGATCTGTCTAATTTAATTAAGATGTCTCATAATCTTTATTTGTTTGCTCAATATATTATCAATCATTTGTGTTGCTGTTAAATCTATTTGCTAAATAGATTATCAATCATCTGTGCTATCTTTAGATTTGTCTATCAAATAGATTATTAATCATTTGTGCTAAATTGATGTACTACTGTTTAATTTATTTTACATAAATTCTACTGAATTAGTATCTAATTTGGATCAATTTTAGATTCATTTGCTAAACCATTTGATATAGTGTTTTAATATTTTGATAAATAAATGTATTGTTTAGTTATATTAGAATTCAATACAATTTGGCACAACTGTATTTATTGGAAGAGGATAATGGCATCTACAAAATGTCACTCCCAATCTTCTGTAATTATTATTATGTTTGACAGATCTAATTTCAAAAGGTGGGAAAAAAAAGATTGAATTCCTTCTTCGTAAAGAAAAACTCATTTATATTCTTAAGGAGGAGTCAGATACCCATATGATTAAACCTTATCCTAATTAGATATTTAATGAGTGGAAAGAAGATGATGAGTTATGCAATGATCATATTCTAAGTTGTATGACAAATCATATGTTTGACTTCTATTGTAATTTTAAATCATTTATATAACTCTCGAATGCCCTAACAAAAAGAAAAATATCACACTGAAGAGATTGAATCTAAAAAATATGTGATTAGTTGTTTTAACCGCTATATAATGCTATATGGTAAATCCGTAGTGACTCAAACTGAAGAAATCCAACTCATAAGAGGGAATCAAAGTTAATAAACAATATTTGGTAGCCTCTTTCATAGACAAACTACCTCCCTTATGAAAGGAATTAAAAAAGGACCTTAGACATAAAACTGATGAACTCACAATGGAAAGGTTGATAGTGGACATTTGTATAGAAGAGGAGGCTCGTCTCTCAGACCATAAGGAAGATAGCCGCTCTAAGTTCCATTATGTTGAGACGAAAAGTCAAATCCTAAGAAGCATATAAATCTAACATAAAGTCTAATTATGATCCCAAAAAATCACATAAAAAATTCAAGAAAATCAAAGCTAAATTAGGTTGTTTTGTGTGCGGTATTTTGGGCCACTATGCTAGGAATTGTAGACACTACAAAGGGAATGTTGAAGCTAATGCGGTAGAAGCTAATAAAGATAATGAGGAGGAACAACTGGTGGTTATGATTATAGAGACATGTGCTATCGAAGTGAATGAAGGCTGGTGGCTTGACTCAAGAGCAATGAGGCATAGTATATCAGATTGAGCCTGATTCAAAACCAACGAACCATCCCAACATTACCAAGTCATCCATATGGCTAGTTTTGCAACTGCCAAAGTCGCTGGAAAAGAAACTGTCACCTAAAGTTCACTTTTGGTCAAGAACTAACCCTAAAGGATGGTCAAGAACTAACCCTGAAGGATGTTCTGTATGTCTCAGATCTTAGAAAAAATTTAGTGTCTCATCACTTGCCGGATGGAGCTGGCATAAAAGTAGTAACAGAGTGTACACAAGTTGTTTTATAATTTTTTATTTTTTATTTTTTAAAAAAAGAATGAAAAGTTTCAAGGGAAGGCATATAAAGTAGATGGGAATTGGGATATATAAACTTTCTGTTGATACTAAAAGAATATATAAGAATTATCGGCGCATTTTTACCGGCAGCCAACATAAACCGCCGATGTAAAATTTGAATCCCTGGCGCTTCCGTGTGGCCACCCCTAATGTAGGGAACGACCACCGACAAAAGTATTTACAAGCGGTCACAAAGCCGGTGGTCACCAAAACCACCAGTAAAAGTCTCCCAAAAAACAGCCTTGAGTTCTCTCTCTCTCTCTCTCTCTCTCTCTCTCTCTCTCTCTAAAAAAAAACTGTAAAGCTGTCCCTCAAAACGCCTCTTGAATCCCCCTTCCCACCTCCTCTTCGATTTCTCCCAAAACATCGAAATCTGTACAAAAATCGATTCTTTTCTCACACCCATCTTCTCAAAATCACATTTTCTTCAATACCCACCTGCTCAAAATTGCATTTGTCAACCCAAGAATTTGGAGAATTTTCCTCGAGTATTTTCTATATTGCTTCAACCCAAAGGTGGGTTTAAATAACCATTCTACAAGATTATACAAGGAAGTTTATTTAGAGCTTCTCCATACATATTATATTACAACTAGTGATAACCCATGACAACTCATATACACAATATTCTCACACACCCCCTCAAACTGATGTGGGATAATGAACCAACATCAGTTTGCCACGAAGAAACCTATGACGGGATGAGGTCATAGTTTTGGTACATAAATCAACAAGTTGTAGCTCTGATGTCACATGAGGAAGAGAAATGATTCCAGCTGTGTATTTTTCTCTCAAAAAGTGACAGTCAACTTCAATGTGTTTAGTGCGCTCGTGAAATACTAGATTAGAAGCCGACTGAATGGAACTGAGGTTGTCAGCATATAATGGAGTTGTCAAAGACAAATGAATCCCAAGATCTGTTAACAATCCCCGGAACCAAGTAATTTCACTACATGCTTCTGCCATTGCATTGTATTCGGCTTATGTGTTGGATCTAGATACCGTGATTTGCTTTTTATACTTCCAGCTAACCAATAATTGTCCCAAGAAAACACAATAGCCAGTAGTGGACCGTCGTGAAATGGGACATCCTACCCAATCTGCATTAGAGTTAGCAGATAATTGTAGATCGTGCGATGATGGAAAGAGAAGCGTCTGATCGAGAGTACCTCAAAGGTATCGAATAATGTGACGAACTACCGTCATATGCAATTTACAAGATGCCTCAACAAACTGGCTAACAACATGAACTGCATATGAGATATCAGGATGAGACATAGTGAGATAGACTAAGCTCCCTATTAGCTGCCTATAGGATGTAACATCTGAGAAGTCTCCATCATCTTTCCCATACTTGACATTTAATTCCATAGGAGTCTCATAGGTATTATTATCTATAAGGTTCGCTAGCTTGATTAAATCACGGGTATACTTTCGTTGACTCATGAGATAACATTAAGTATTACGAGAAATTTCAAGACCCAAAAACTATGTTAATGGCCCCATGTCCTTCATATGAAATGAGGAGTGAAGTAATAATATGAGATCGGCAATTCCTTGAACGTCACTGTGTGTGATGAGAATATCATGCTCTTGATGCTTGTTTGAGCCCATATAAAGCTTTAGATAGCTTGCAAACTAAGCGCGGATCCTTATTCCTTAGACTTATAACCGGGATGTTGCTTCAAGTAAACTTCTTCATTGAGATTCCCATGGAGGAAAGCATTCTTGACATCGAGTTGACTGAGTTGCCAACCTTTAGAAGAACTTATAGCAATCAAGGAACGGACCGTTTTCATTTTTTCCACTAAAGCGAATATCTCATCATAATCAACTCCGTACTCTTGTTTATAGCCCTGAGCCACTAGCCGAGCTTTGTATCGATCTAAGCTCCCATCAAACTTTAATTTCACAGTATATACCCATTTGCTGCCTATCACTTGCTTCCCCTCAGGTAATGGAACAAGCGTCCAAGTAGCATTATCTTCGAGAGCCTGAATCTCATCATCCATGGCCTTTACCCAACACGGTTGTGTATATAACTGAGAATAAGTAGGGATAACCAAAGAATCTAATCCAGAAAACAAGACATGATAAGAGGCAAAAAGATTTAATCGACAGGGAGGAACAAATGGATGACTAGAACAATGTAATTGGATCTCATTGGAAGGTGGGACAATTACCTGCACTATAGTATAAGAGGACACCTGATCGGAAGCAGGAACAGCTGTGGGAGAGGACCCAAAAGAGATAGGCTTCACACGGCGTTGGTAGACCTGCAAAGGAGGAGAGGAAGAAGGAAGCATAGAACGATTTTCTTCAAAAGATGACATATGAGAAATGGAAGATGGAACAACGGTAACTAATGGAGATGCATGGACAAATTTATAGTATAGCAAATTTTTAAAGAATGTGACATGTCTAGACACACGAACATGATGAGCACATAGACCATAACAACGATACCCTTTCTGATGTTCCCTATATCCAAGAAATACACATTTAGTTGCCCCGGGACTTAGTTTATCACATTCTCATTCTGGAAGATGAACAAAAGCAATGCATCCGAACACTCTTAACCGGCTATAATCTGGATCTTTATCATGAAGGAAAAACGCGAGAGTTTTTCGGTTGGCCAAAACACTGGAAGGTAATCGATTGATCAAATACACAATTGTTGATTTTGTTTCAGCCCAAAGAAATTTTGGGACACGTGCATATTCCATCATGGTGTTTGCTGCCTCAATAATGTGCCGATTCTTTCGTTCCGCTACTCCATTCTGCTCCGGTGTGTGAGGACACGTTCATTGATGTATAGTACCATTTGAACTTAAAAAAGTCTTAAACTCGGAAGATGTACTCTCCCCCAGAGTCAAACCGAAGAACTTTAATTTTCTTTGCAAATAGGGTCTCCACATATGATAAAAATTGTCTGTAACATGAGAATGTTTCAGATTTGTGCTTCATGAAATAAATCCAAGTGTGCCTTGAAAAGTCATCCGTAAAGATGATGTAATACAATGAACCACTAGGAGCCATGATGGGGGATGGACCCCAAACATCAGTATGAATGAGATCAAACAGATTTTGAGTACGAGAGTTAATGAAAAGGGCAATGTAGTAGATTTACACACTTTGCAACTAACACAGTTCATATCAATGGAAATGGGACTAATATTTATTTCATCATTCAAAAGACCAAATCTTAATAAGAAAAGCATGTTTTTAGAATTTGGATGCCCTAAACGACTACGCCAAAGTTTCCAGCATTTATTAGTAAAAGAAATATCATGAGAAGATGGAAGAAAAAAACAACGCGATGAGACAACTCCGAGATCAAACTCCAAAGTAAACAACCTTCCTCTCTTATGGTCATTCCCAATCAGCTTCCCTGTTTCCAAATCCTGTATGAAACAATCAGACCAAGAAAACAAAACCAAACAATTATTTTCCACTAGTTGAGCAACTGAAATCAAGTTGGCAGATAATTTAAAAACATAAAACACTTTGCAAAGGAAGAAATTGCAAGATGATAAAGGTGAGACTTTCAAGGAACCGATATGAGAGATAGGTAAATGGTTCCCATCCGCAGTGTAGATGGAACCCACTCCTCTATAGGGGACACAATCGTTAGACAAGAAAGGTCAACAGTTATATGATTAGATGCCCCCGAGTCAATATACCAGAGGTTTTTAGGATCAATATTACCTATCGAACTTGAAGAACCCATCGTTTGATGGATTTGCTGAATTTGTTTTGGGGAAAGTAGATTAGGCAGCACCGATAGGGCCATAGATGATGAGTCGGGCTTCTCAGGAGAGGAAGCCAGAAATGAACATCTACGTTGTTGGTAGTGAAGGGGTAGAGGAGGGTGAGTCAGGAAATTAGCTATTTCATGTCCTTCTTGTTTGCAATATTGACAAAACAGAGTACTTGGTCCAGATGATTTTAGATTTACTTTCTTGTTAAGACAACGAATAGCCACATGACCAAATCCATTACACTCAAAACATGTAACTTTCGACATGTTTCACAACTTCCCTGAAAAATTGCAAGTAATGAGGGCAGCATCAGGAACAACCTCTCTCATGGAAGCAAGGGTCTTCAAATGTCTCTTCTGCCATCAAATCAGATAGTTGCCTCAAGAGATGGAAGGCCGATTCATCAAAGCGACTCTGGTTGGTTCAAACTCCGGACGAAGTTTATATAGAAATTGCATCAATTTACTTGTGTCGCAAAGTATCTTCACTGTCTCTACCACCATAGCAGGAATAATTAGATCCATAAGTTGAATCTCATGCCAAAGGGAGGTAAGTTTAGAATAAAATCTTGTATACTCAAAGCTCCTTATTCTAATTTTGACAGGTCATACTGTACTTGATAGCGATAGGCGTGATTTGATTGTTGATAACACATTTTCAAGTAAACCCATATTTTGGATGCATTCTCGAACGATGTGAGGTTAATTGCAATGTTGCTCTCAACACTGTTAAGGATCCATGTGACCACCTTTGAATTATTGGTGGTCCAAGGTAGGAGTTCTTTTTCATCATTTGGTTTGCCCATAGAACCATCCACATAGCCGTAAAGGTTCTTTTCTGCTAGAAAATGCTTGAATTGAAACTACCACAGGGAAAAAATTTTCCCATCCAACCTAACATAGATAGTTTCGATCTTATTGGAGGGATTCATGGATGTCATAAAAAATTAACCACGAAGAAGAAATGTATCACTGAATTTTGGTGATGTAGAGGTAGTGCTACTGTCGTCGATGGAGAATAATCTATTGGGGGATTCGTCGAATCAGGCCGGAAGCGGCATGTCGGAAAATGGAATGAAACAGATGGAGATCTGTTGAAGTTATTGTCGTCGGGAGATGAATAGTTCTGTCGAAACGGCAAGAGAATGCAATTTGCGGCGGCAGGATTTGTGTAGGAAAATGCAATCTCTGGCGAAATTGGCTGGAAATATGCACAAAGGATCTAATTTTCGCTGGAATATTGTCGGAAGATGACAGATCTATGACGGGAAGCACAATCCCATTTAGAGAAGACCAAAAACTACATTAGATGATCTGATTTTGGACGGAAATTCGTTGAAAACGAGTAGATCTTTGCCAGGGGAAAAAAAAAAGGCCCGAACTGCGCCTTCAAATTAGCCGGATATGGTACGGAAAAGGAGGTGTCTGGAGGAGAAGAGAGGCCGAAAAGACGGATGTTCACGTCTAGAGGTGTCGCTGGTGCTGGTTGTTGCTTAAAGAAGAGGGTTGGGAAATGGAGATCGAGATCAGATTTCGGGATCTGATCGAGCGTCGGATTTGGAGAATGCACAACGACGATGGCCGCTATTGGAAGAGATGGGACCTACAGAACGTGAATGGTAGAGAGCTACTACAGCTGGATGATGGGTTTAGATGTGTGGCTCTGATACCATGTCAACCCAAGAATTTAGAGAATTTTCCTTGAGTATTTTCTGTATTGCTTCAACCCAAAGGTGGGTTTAAATAACCATTCTACATGACTATACAAGGAAGCTTATTTAGAGCTTCTCCATACATAGTATATTACAACTAATGATAACCCATGAAAACTCATATACACAATATTCTCACAACATTTCCTTATGCTTGCAGCTGCTTTGTAAATTGCTCCTCCTTGAAATTGAAGGAATTCGAGGCTCCTCTCTGCAGGTTCGATCTCTTTCTCGCTTTGTCTCTCTCTGTCGCCCTTCTCTCCAACAACTCCATTTTCTCTGTTCTTTGCCGAGATTTGGGTTTTCATCCTGCCATTTCCAGAGGAATCTGCAATGCATTTCCATTTCCTTGTTATTTGAAGCCGAAAATAGAAGAAAATAGAATTCTCCTTCTCTGCATGGCACCAAATTCTGCATCATATCTACCTGGTACCCCTGGTGAGCAGGCGATGACACCAGGAAATGTTGGTTATGGATGTCATGTCTCCTCTAATAGGTTGGATTCCATGCCTTGGATTTTGATCTTCTTATCTCTCTCTCTCTCTCTCTCTCTCTCTCTCTTTCTCTCTCTTTCTTTTTGGAGTGTTATTTGTCTAATCTAAGTATCTTGGTGCACTTTTATAGACTTCCGTATTAACTGACCTTTTATGAACACATGAATTTTCAGTGACTGCATTTTGGGTTATCACTAAGTGACCATACAAGCATTATATTTATGCTAAACTGTCACCTATAGTGAAAAGTATGTAGGAACCAATCAGTTCGAGATCCTTTGTTTCATATTGTTTGGTGTTCGCAGCCCAAGGATCCTGGTTGAATCTTAATGAGGGGATCATCAAATTTTTCGTGACAAAGATTATGGTGACAATCATTGCAGAATGATCTCAATTGGAATTAGATAAACCCTCATAAAGTCACAGGTTGTTTTCTTCTTTCAAGTAATATATCATGGTCCATTGAATGGTGCCTAAGGGTACCTGGTAAATGTTCACTCTTTGTCAAGGTGATTGACGGTCATCCCTATAAGCATTTTAGAAATGTGTCAAATAAAATGTTGTGGAACATTTATGGCCATGTTGGTAAATTTTGATTGATACCGATTGTTTTAAATATCGAAGATATCGGCCGATATATCCCACGATATATCTTATATCCCACCGGTGCGATACGAAACACACGAGTAGTTGGTTATATCCCACATGTTTGATCCGGTGAGCATTTTCGATCTTTGATCTTTCTTTTTGTAAATCATGTTAAATCAGTGTCAAATTATTACAAATTCATGATTTTTCATGTTTTTCATGAAAAATCATGGATTGGGAGTTTCGATTTTGAGATTTGAAGGAGATGGACCGAACTGTGGAAAATTGAAAAAAAAAAAAATCAAAATTTCCCAATTTCTCGCAAATCAATTGCAATCTTTATGTCCAAACATAAAATCAAACATGTATGTAACTTGATCTAGTAATTCGTCTATTGCCTTTGAATGTATTACTTGTGTTTCCACACATCTTCTTACATTTATAAATTATATGAATAAACTTTGGATATACTTTGATTTATCAGTGTATTGATGTCTTTTTTAATAATCAGTGAAGTTTCATTGAAAAATTCGACCAATTTCCCCATGCTTCCCCATGTTTCCAACAATAACGATACATTAGGCGATACAACTACATCACGCGATACAACCGATATATCCCATGCATTAACCGATACGTATCCGTATCCCAAGGGTGCAACACATAATGCAATACAAATGTTTCGAACACTGGTGAAACCAAGTGGCACAACTTAATTTTTATGCCATGATGCTCCATTGTCTCTTTGACAACTTTTTGCCACAATTTGCTCCTAGTTATTGTTCCACTACGTTCATGCCTGACTTCCAATAAGCTATAATTGTCTTTCAGTGTCTCGTGTTATTGTGAATAGAGGCCAGTGTTTTCAGCTATTTTGCTCTGCATATGCTTGAGGGTACTCCAGTCTCTTTGCTATGGCCCAGTCTTCACTTTGCCTTTAGAAATGTTTGGATTTTCTTGATCTACTCATTAGTTTTCAATTTTTGAAATGTTACATGACTCCTAGTGAATTTGTTTTGCTTGGATTTTGAATGGGATATCTCTATTTTTTGTTGGCAGAGGATCCCTCATCATATATAGATGATGTGGGGGCTTAATTTCTTCATGGCATTTTGCTGCATTGTCCTTGATAATAACTACATGCTATACTACATCTGCCCCATGCACACCCTTTTCACTCTTATGGTTTATGGTTATATCAGAGCATTAGAACGTACAATGTTTAAGTTAATTTCCATGTGAAACACTGAAAGCATGATTGAAGAGTCCTAACATGTAGCTTCTTTGTCAAAACAGTACATGATTTAGTTCATCAGTTTTTTCTCCTATGTCCTTTCCTCATCGCATCAGACAGGTTCTATTTTACAATTCACATCTCATAACATTCAAAACCAAAGTTTTGATTAATCCAAATATTATAATTCACTGAGACCTAAAACCGAGGAATGTGCTTTTAGTCTACTCCAATGCTGATCATTTAAAAGTTGAACTTCATGAACCCACAAAGATTGCTGCAGAAGGACACAGGCCTATTTTTTGTGCCAAAGGATACCTCCCCGAACTGCAAGAGTTGACAGAGCAGTAGAGAATGATTTGATAATAATAATGTGAAGAAGAGAGGAGAATATTGAGAGAGAAGAAGAAGGAGAGTTTGGGAGAGATGTGTTATTAGGCTTGCTTGCCCTAACACATAATATTTTATCATAATAAAGCATATGGTACACCGCAGGAGAAGAGGGAAGTGTGCACATGCACTTACTCTAAAAGGGGCCACTAACCACATACACAATACACAAGCATTCTCTATAAGAGCAATGCTGGACTGCTGATATGAACCAGAGGCCTTCCTTCATAGGAATCCTCAAGAAGCTTGAAAAGATTAAGGAGAACCTGCCTGTAGAGCATCATTGGTACATCTTTCCTCAATAGTCTGAGTCCAAGCTGTTCACCTGTAGATAACTGCTTCCACCACCACTTTTTTAACTGTGCAGATGGGTTGTGGAAAATTAAAACAGACCAGTTGAAGAAGAAAAAAATGTGACCATTCTTGGCATGACAGATTATGACAGGAAGAGGTGAGTTCAACACCACTGCATGTAGACTGCAAATAATATGATCGTTATATTGTCAAAGATTGCAAAGATAGAATAATGACTCGATCTGTTATCAGTCTCCTTTGATCATCACTCTGTGAAGTAGGTTTGGTCGCTCAGTCTAAGAAAATTCTGGACCAGATCAATGAGGTGAGGCTGATTCACACCAGGATGTTTTGATCGATTTGGTGGATAGGAAGTCATTTTCGTTGTACTTGAATGTCATAAATTGTGATGGGCACTTATCTATTTTTTTTTTTCCCATTTAACCATCTTAAAACATGGAATCTTGCTTCTGGTTCTTTTTTTTTGGTTATAGACTTTGTAGAGTAGTCTGTTTCGGGCCTTATCTTGCTAGTTCTGAATTTTGAAAGGATACAATGTGGAGGACGTTCAATTAAGCCATTGAGACAGTAAAATTATTGGATATAAAGCCAGCTATAAGAATGCAAAAAACCCATTTAGATTTGTGTTTTTGGCATCCAAGCTGCATTTTGAACTTGTGAGCTGTATCTTAGTAATACCATAACCATTGCATGCCGTTCCCTACCACAGGTAAGGCAGAATGGCCAATTTCACACTGTTGTGTTTTTTTTATGCTACTATGCATCTCCAATAAGCATCACCAATGTGAAACATTCAAAAGAAATCATTTTGCTAACAAGTGTAACTAAATTCTCTTGTCAGTAATGAACCGCTTCTCTCAATTCTTTTATTTTGTGCATCAATGGTTTTTTTTTTTTTTTTACCTGTAAGTAAATTTTGTTTCTGCATTGTTCTCATTCAGATGGGATTGCAACCGCCGGATGTATTAGCTATAAATTGTAGTTTGCTTACGGCCACTTCTGACATTTTCAGCAAGGTACCATACTAAGGCTTCTAAGGATTATATAAACTTAAAAATTGTACATTCTAATGCTCTGATTTTCCTTGGCAGATATTTGAAAGATGCCACTTTTGAAAGAAGATAAATGGAACTTGCTTGCCTCTTCAACACTTGCAGAACTTGTTCTCTCAAAAGAAAAAGGGAAAGATGATGTGAGAAACTTTCTCTTGCACATGTGCTTCCTTAGAGCTTACAAGCTCTTAATTTCTCCCAAATATTCTTAGAACATTTGTTAACTGCGCCCTTAAGCAGGCTTTACTCTGTTGCTGCTTGCAATATTGCTGTGTGTTTTGGGTCATTTTTCTGCTTATTTGCTGATTTTATTGGTGTTAACTTTGTGTCAATTCAACAATTTTGTTCCTAGAATAAGTTGGTGTTTGTTGATGAGATGGACTATTTAATCACTAAAGATTGGTCTGTGCTTCATGATCTTTTCATGCTTACAACTTTTCCATTCTCCACATTCATATTAATAGGTATGCTTCTAAAGACCCTAAAACCAATGTTTCTCGAGCAGCTTGCAAGTTAGTGCATGTGACAACATGGCACACAGGTGCAAGATCTGAGCATTCCATCACATGGGCCACATTGTCTAGATATTGTGTTCCAAAAATCAGGTAGGTTGGGTCCACTCATCAGGTGGACTATATGTAACAAATGGACAGCTAAAACAATGTTTTCTAGCTGTTGATTGTTTCACATAGTTTGTCCCACTGGATGAGTGGACCGGCTTGGTTTTAGCCCAAACCAGCTAAAGAGCATCCCACCTGATGGACTGCTCTGATCTTGCATTTCTGTCCTATATTGCACTGACATGTAGATGGGAGAGTTGTACTTATGTGAACTGAGCAAGCCTCACAGGCACAGGCACAGGCATGCGACTTTACTCCCAAATAGCAGGGGCATGCCCAGTCTAAGATTGAAAACTGGCTTTTAACTAAAGAGTGAAAACCCAGCAAAATTAAAATAGTGTTTTAGACTTTCCTTGGGTTTCTCATAAAACCTAGTGTATCAACAAACTAAAAATTACTCATTCTGCAAGAGATATTAACTCTAAAATTCCCCCCAAACATAATTAAAAAAAAAAAATTTTAAAAATCATTTGATGGCCTTCTCTTATGAATCCTAGATGCCCCTAGTCACCATTTGATGTCATTCCTTAAGAACAGTTTCGAGGCTGCATTCATGTTTATGCACGGGATTATGATGTATACTTATTCAGTTTTTTTTTTTTTTTTTTTTTTTTTAAGAGCCTTGGTGCAGGAAATATGAACTAGATTTCTTAGTCCATAGTCCATACAACATTTACTTGAATAGAGGATTATGATATATTCATGCTACTATATCAAGTAGATCTCTTATTCTTGTCCAATATTTTCTTGTACTTGTTCATTGTAATATCTACCCTGCTTTTGCAGTTTATGAGAATAGTTTACATGAAAACCAGCTTCCAGACATGCATAAACTATCATTTTTTCCATGAATATGATACTCCAAATTCTTTTAATAAGATCAGATTCTTGATTGTGGAGACTGGGGGAATTTCTGAAGCACTTGATGAGCTATTGCTGCATAATTGCAAACAATTAGTTCTTTCACATTGGCATCTTGCTGAGAGGGTTTCTTTGTGGATTGATTCATTAAAGGATTGCAATCTTGTTTTCTGAGTGGGTTGTATTTTTTGTGTGCTATCTCAGCACCTTTGAATAAAAGTTCTGTTCCTTTCAAAGAAAATTCTAGCTTAGTAATGTTTTGGTGGTCGCATTCTAATCACATTTGAAGATCACAATTCAAAGTTCTTTCAAGTTTCCATGAACTTGACCAATAACTTTGTATTTTATCATTCAGAAAAAATGTTTATATTTGCTCTATATTTAGGAGTGGGTTGTACAATTCAAACTTCTAAGTGGGTTGGTTACAAAGTATGATGGATTGGTTTTTGCACAAGCTCACCGCCAGGAGCTGATCAAAGATCTTTTTAAAGTCTGGCAAGTTCCTGTACGGGCCACCATTATGGGTGACATGATCAAGTATTGTCTCTTATTTTCTTTTGAGCTTTTAAATAAATAGACAGATATATTATTTATGATCGATGTGATCTTGTGCGGTTTTACACATGGTCATCTTAAACAAGATCTCTTTAATATAGTTGATTAAAATAAAGAGGGGGGATTTTAATATCACTCATTGTTCTTTTAAATCCAGGGAGCTTCTGATTTCTTTCCATCGGGCTACTGGGCAGAAACCTCAACAAATCATATTCTACAAGTACTTATTGACATTTCCTTTCCATATTGAACAACTACCTCAATTTTCACCAATAGGCTGACATATGCTCTCTGTGTATGTGCAGGGATGGCGTCAGCGAAGGCCAATTTTATCAGACTGCATTTGTCTTCTTTATTGTAATATTTTAAAACGAAGTTCTAGGACTAGTTTCATATGGGCGATCTGTTTTTGTAGCTGGATTGAGGAAATTAAAATGAAGTTCTAGGACAATCTTTTCAACTTCTGTTCCTGGCAATTCTATTTCTGTATCTTTTCTGTTTCTGTTTCTTTTCAAATCGCCGAACGAATACTTGGGCAAGCATAGATTGTACTTGTTTTCTTTGTTTCTAATTTTGCTTGCCTCTGGTGGGTACTTTCCTGAAGGCCCGTAGAAAAGCTGCAGGATTGGAATCAAGAGATTATGATCTTGATTTAGTGGAATTTTCCCAGTAAGTTGATAGCATTGCAGAATATGCTTACTTGAGCATACCTTGATGTGTGTATATCACACTGATTAATTTACAATGATGTAGGGAACCAAAGTCTGGCCAGTCATCTTCCAGGCAACATGCTTCCAGGCCAGAAGCCTTGCCTTTGGATTTCATAGTGCGTCCCTGATGTAATTAGATCTTGGGCTAAACAAGTCATACAAGATCAGCACCGTCTGAAGGTTAGTGAGTGATTGGTTACTTGGTTGTCATGCCTTCGTGAAGGAAACCTTTTTATGGTTTGGCACAAAGTGGGCAGTTATAGATCATATTGGTTTGTGTTTATATGCCTCTTAAAAAAAGAAACTAGACATGTCACAAGGACTGCAGCTCAGGAATTCTTTTGCACTTGAGATTAACTTTCGGTAATACTACATGAGTTAAAAGATCGTCTATGTGACACATTCCACTGTATGGCACATTGAGATCATGGGTTTGAGTAACCATGTGGTGTGCGTCAAAAAAAAAAAAAACCAATCTTAATTAATCTAAAAAATGGTTTGATTGGACTAATCTTAATTAATCTAAAAAACAGAACTTTTCTCACTGGATAGGAGCCATAGCTGACTTTTGTCTTTAAGTAATGATTTTTATGCCACCAGTCGAAGGCCTCTGAACAATATAAAAAAAAAAAAAAAAATGGTTTGATTGGACTAATCTTAATTAATCTAAAAAACAGAACTTTTCTCACTGAATAGGAGCCATAGCTGACTTTTGTCTTTAAGTAATGATTTTTATGCCACCAGTCAAAGGTCTAGAATCGCCCAAACATCGCCATTTTCAGACCATGGGCTACTCGCTATTGGAAATACCAAATGAATGGTTTTGATCTCCTCCACGTATGCCACGTGAAGAAATTAGTTGAATCACGCATATGAAAGTGAGCAGGAAAGCTTCCTGATTGATGGGAACTAAAAAAACATAGCCGTGTCGCAGAAAATAGGAATCGTTGTTGATGTGAAGAATTCCATGCTTGCATCTATCTACTAGAGTTTCAAGAAAAAATACATACCATGAGATTTGACTTTAGAAAGGGTCAATGAGAACAAGGGTTGTCCATCCGAGTGGCCCACATAATCAAGTAGCAATCATGTGAAAAACAGAGCCCATTTGCATATGTGACTAGAATCCGGATCCGGATTCATGTGACTATTGTTTTAAGATTCCTGACTCAGATCGATTCAATTTGTAAATGGTCCAGATCTGGTTTTCTTTGTATTAGATTGTTTGTACTTCATTAGCTTTTTCTATATGACCTAGCATAAGATTATTTTTTTTTTTCCTTCAAAAAAATAAAATAATAAAGTAGAACTTTTGCACAAATTTGTTAATACTAACTAATTTCTTTTTGTTATTTTTTTTAATTTATTATTATTATTATTATTATTATTATTTTTGCAGTTTGTAGGCAAAGACGGATGACGGCTAGATGGAGACTTTTCTTTTCTTTTTCTTTTTTTAAATAATGTATTTGGAAGTATTTTCAACTTATTATTGTAAATATTATATATATTTTCGTAGTAAAGAAATATAATTTTTTTTAGACACCTTTAATATTTATTTTAAATTATGTTGCACCACATTTTTTAGGTCTTAAATATGTATTTTAAAAAAAAAAAAAAAAAAAGTATACAAGTTTCAATCAAATATGTAAAAATAACTAAAGAGATTTTTTGAAAAAAAGACATTTTTTTACCGGTGGCAAGCAACATTTATGAGTGGTCAACATTTTTACCGGCACTTGCTCGGGGGTCTAACTAGCTTTGTCATCATATACTGGCAGTTGCATACCTTTTTGTTGTTGTTGGCTTGGTCGGGGGCCCTTTACCGGCGGTTTTATAAATCTTTATTGACTCTTCACCAAGTATAGACCGGCGATTTGACATACCTATATCAGTGCTTCAACAAACCTTTATTGGCGCTTGGATAGATGTTTATCGGCACCTCGACAGACATTTACCGGTGCTTTGGCAGACTTTTACTAGTGCTTCGGTAGACCTTCGGCCAATAAAAGCGCTAGTAAATGTTTACTAATGCCTCTACTGCATTTGTCTGGCATTACCACCAGGTTTTTTTTTTAAACCTCAAAACTGCTAGTAAAGGTTATATTTTTTGTAATGTGATATTAATAAATCTTTTTCTTCTGCCTTTTCTTCTACTTTTTCTTTTAGTGTTTGTGATGAGAATGTTTGGTAGATTGTGCCCCATTAACCTAAAATATGTAAAACTTATGAGTGCCTTGAAACTTATCCTTAAGTGATAAGGATTCATTTGGAAAATGTGCACACTATAATAAGGCTAAAGTCAATTAGGAAACCATTCAGATCAGTTGAGGGGAATTTGAACTCTTAAGTATAGTTCACTCAGATATTTGTGATAATAATAAAAAATAAATAAATAAAACTTAGACCAAATGTGGTAAAATATACTTTATTAGCTTTATATATGACCATTCTACATTTTCTTATGTCTATCTTATTAGGTTTGACTATTAAGCCTTGGATATGTTTAAGATTTTCAAAGTTAAAAGTAGAGAATTAACTTAGTCATAAGATTAAAAATCTTAGAAGTAATAGGGGAGGTGAGTATACTTTACTATCCTTTAGTGACTATTATGAATCTCAAGGGATTATACATCAGTACATTACTCCATATATAACTTAGCCTAATAGAGTTCCTGAGAGAGAACAAAAAAGACATTGATAGATCTAATAAATACTATGCTTAGTTCATCGGGTCTATCTAATAATCTGTGGGGCGAAGCTATTCTTACAGTCGCCTGTGTCCTAAATAGGATTCTTTTTAGTAAGACAGATAAATCTCTATACGAGTTACAGAAAGGTAAGGTCTCTAACCTAAACTGCTTTAAGACTTAGGAATGTCTATCTAACGTTAGATTAGTTGACCCTAAAAGACTTAAGAAATAGAATTATTTGTTGTGTATTTGTTAGATATGTAGTAAACAGTAAAGCTTATAGTTTTTTTTTAGGATACATTTCCTTACAAGTCAGAAATTAGTGGAGGCGATCTTTTAGACTTTGGGTCTAAAATTATCGTTTTATTTAAATCTTTTGGTTTTAATGAACCTAATAGCTTACATAGAGTTGGTAAGATGATCAAATTAGTGAAGGACTTTGGATTCGATTTCTATACCTACAATACAGAAGGTGATCCTGATTTATATAAAAAGTTTGTCCTCCCGTGATGCCTATTTTTAAAATGAGGTTGTAGATAACGAATATAAAGTTAGGCTAGTAGCCAAAGGGTATATATAGAAGAAACTCATAGACTTCTTTGATACGTATTCTCCAGTCTCTAGGATCACATCTATTGGAGTAATTATAACTATCACATCTTTAGATAATTTGATTATACATCAAATGTATATCAAAATTGTTATCTTGCATGGAGATCTCAACGAGGAAATCTACATGGGGCAACCCGAATAATTTGTAAACCCTTCTTAGCCTCTAAGGGTGTGCAAATTAGTTAAACTCATGTATGGTTTTAAAAAAGCTCGTAAGAAATGGCATGCTATGTTTGATTTTATACTTAGAAATAATGGTTTCATAATCAATAAAGTAGATAAGTATAAATATTATAAAAATAACTACTCTATTAGTATCATCATTTGCTTATATGTTGATGATCTACTCATATTTAGGTTAAATATCACCGTCATTAATTAAACTAAGACATTTTTATCATCCGAGTTTGAAATGAAAGATTTAGGAGTGACAAATGTGATCCCATATGAATTAAAATGATCAGAAAAGTGGATGAGATTGTTCTTTTGTATTCTCATTATATAGAGTCTATTCTAAAAAATACAATATGGCAAATTGCAAACCTGTTTGCACTCCCTTTGACCCTACCATTCATCTATATCCCAATAAAGAGACAAGTGTATATCAAAATAGATATGCTAGTATTATAGGAAATTTCATGTATGTAATGAATTGAAACAGACTAGACATAGCTTATGTTGTGAGAAAACTAAGTAGGTTCACTAGTAATGCTAGTGAAGAGCACTAGGAGGCTATTCATAGAGTACTTAAATACTTAAAAAGGACTCACTGGTATGGTTTGCACTATGATAGATATCCAACAGTGTTAGAAGGATTTTATGATACTGATTGGAACTCCATTTTTTATGGTTGTAAGGCGACCAGTGGTTACATCCTTCTCATAGGTGGAGGAGCTATGACTTGGTAAAAAAAAAAAAACAATCTATTATCTCTGACTCTACTATGGAGTTTGAGCTTATAACTCTAACCTCGATGGTAGAAGAAGCCAGGTGGTTAAGAAATCTTTTATATGATATTCTATTTTGGAGTAAACCAATTCCAACTATTAAATTAAACTGTAATATTAACTTAGTCATTAAGCATGCAAATAATGCACAGTACAATAGAAAAATGAGACCCATAAACCAGAAACATGGTAGAATATTTAGAGAATTACTTAAAGGAGTGGTCTCCATAAATGAGATTAGATTGCAAGAAAACTTGACAGATCCTTTAATTATTGACGTTGTAAGGGAAAAAAATCTATAGCACCACCAAGGAAAATAGGACTTAAGCGAATTGATTGAACTACCTGTGATGGTAACCCAACATGAATGACTTGAGATCTTAGAAAGCAGGTTCAATGGGACAAATCAATTATATAGTAGTTGTAAGAGGCACTAATCTTGTCGCCTTTTGATGTTGAACTAGTGCTTCTTGTGACAAATTAGATGATGAGGTTAGACCTCTTAATAAGTTTTATAGTCATTATGGATGGGATGCATGGTCACGAATACATTTTTAATAAACTCGCTTATATGAGTGTGAAGGTGTGTCCGCCTTCTGTAAGAATTTGGCTTGTTCTCTAGAGCGCTTATGAAATTGGGATAAGCACATGGCCTTGCATGCATATTGTTGATACACACCAAAAGAAGTGGTGATCTTGTGTGTGCGAAGTACTGATCTTACCGTTCAATAGTGTAGTTTTGAAAGACTTCATGTGTCCATTATGTTTATGGTAAATGATTGCTTCTCACTATACAAAGGTTTAAGTCTACAAGATGCATTTTCTTATGTACACTAAATCTGAGTCTCAAATATCTTTTTTTAACTACTAGGGAATTGTTAGTTTGGTTTTTAAAAATAAAAAAATAAAAGAGAGAAAAGAGTCTTTGAAACTCTTTTGAAAAAAGTGCTTTTGTGAATAGTCTCACATTGAAACTTGAGGCGGAGTTTTACTCCTTTATATATAGTTTCATGTTAATAGCTTTTGTATTGGCTCTTAGGTATGTATGCCAAATACTACATGCGCATGTGCATGCTTGTCTCATCACGGGCTCGAGCTCAGGCTTGGGCTTGTCTACATGATCAATTTTGTTTATTTCAATTTTTTATCTTTGACTGAGTCTTGCACAAGAAACTCGGTTCTACATCACATGTTACAGCAACGGTGTTGTGATCGTTGTCACGCGCTGGCTACCACCTCTATGCTCCTGGACGTTGGACTACAGGTGGGTCACGCTCACGTGTGCCTTTCTAGGGGCGTGTGTGTTTTGTTGAAAGTGTGGGAATTGTTATGCGTGACTGGAGTCGCCACTAGCCAGTTACTCCGCTTCCACTGTTGACTATACCCTGTAGAAATATTATGAAGGAGAATCCAAAGGTTCTTTGTCCTAAAATGACTCATTCATCTCCAACTGAAGATTTGAGGTAAGGGACCACGGTTACAGAGATGGAGGTGTTAGACACCCACTCTGCCCACACAATTATGCGATCTCTACTTCACATGCTTATACGAGCTATTAGGAATTTGGATTAACTCTTATGCATAAGTAATGCAAAAGTGTGTGTAATGCTATGTCAATGCACTCTCACCGACAAGCAGTGGCCTGGGTAAGACAAATCTACCCTGACTCACCTACTTGTAAAGCTGTAAAGTAACCGATCAGCCTGTGCTTTTGATGGGAAGGATTGGATAACTTGGCAAGCCACATTGCATATAATCGAGTTGACTGGATGAAAATGATACATATGAGTTTCTAATGATGCAGTGTGTATAATGCAGTGTTAGTGCACCATCAGCTCCAAGTGGTAGCCCGAGTCAAATAAATCTACCATAACTCACCTACTTATTGAAGAGGTAAAATAACTAGTCAACCCAACCTTTTGATGGGCAAGATCCGGTAACTCGACAAGCTACAGAGCATACACTCAAATTGATTGGATGTAGATGCTAATTATAAGATGTAATGTTGATGGATGAGATAAGCAAGGGGGTTGAGAAGAGAGTAAGTATTGCTTAATGTTAATGTGGTTTGGATGAAGCCAATCAAGACTTGGGTGGAAAGGTGAACAATTTTATCACAAGGATTAGGTTCGAGTCGCTTGGATCGGAATCTTGAATATTCAGGTGGCTAAGGGTTGTACTGAAATTGTGGTTTATACCGCTGATACTAAAGAATGAATATGAGGCAATGTCCTAGAGGGGGGTGAATAGGACTTTTCAAATATTTCTCCTATTTAAAATCCTAATTACCTAACTTCAATAATCATTCAGCTTAAAGTAAGTAAGACAATATAACTCTAAGGGCTTCCAAGCCAATAGAGGATCCAATCACAAAGGCTTATTAAAGATATATAAATATAACAACTAGCCTAGTGTTGTGCGCTTGTGTGTGGAATATGCTTCCAATCAATTAATAGCATCTATTCAATCAAATTTAAGCATTCAAGCATATATAAGTATGATTAAACAGATGCGCAAATGACAATTTCAAGCATGAGCATGTATGGTGGTTCGACTACGTGCCTACTCCACTTCCGGCATCCACACTCAATCCCAGAGTGCAGCGGATTTCACTATTAATGGTTTTAAAATAGGTTCACCAAAAACCTTTACAGTCCTACACTAAGGACACCGATTTATGCTATCCGTAAGAGCAAAGGTCCTACACCTAGAACCCACATTTAGGCCCATCGGCTAAAGTCACACACAAGGCACCTCTGTTTAGGCCCACCGGCTAAGGTCCCACACAAGGCACCTACGTTTAGGCCCACCAGCCAAGGTCCCACACAAGGCACCTACGTTTAGGCCCATCGGCCAAGGTCCCACACAAGGCACCTCCATTTAGGCCCACTAGCCAAGGTCTCACACAAGGCACCTATACGAGTTTGTTGATAACAAACTCTTAGCCCCAATCCTACACGAGGATAGAGACTAAACTTTGGACTCTTGATAATGACACTTACTTGTCGAAATAAGTCCTCTTTTGTAGCTTGTCTTGGATTGCTTGATTTTCGCGTTCTCATGCTTAAATCAGCTTCCCGGTGTTCCCTCAATCGTGTAGCTAAGATTTTCCTGTTGTTTCAGCTTCATGATCAAGAACCTTGCATAAGATATACTAACAAAGGTAACCAAGGTAATGGGAGTTAGTTGAATCTCCTATCTAGGATAATGTAACACCCTATATTATTTAGTACTCGGGTGTTACTGGGTAATCGAATTTAGAATGAGAACAAACCTAATTCATTTAAACATTTACACGTTCTAGTCCAAATCCGACCATTAGGAGCGATATTCAACTCTAGAACAAGTTATACATTCGTTGATTCATTGAGACGGATCCCTACATTACCAAGACACTCTATTTTTAGGATTTCAAGCACCTTAATATAACAATTGCTCTGACGGATAAATCAGACAATCCAATATGAATCATAGAAAGCCCTAATCTTGGATCATCTTAAAGACTGGGACCCGAATCGTCAAATGATACCCATTTAGGCACATAAACTAAGCATCATGACATTAAATCCACCCCATCTTTGGCCTGAAAACACAACAGTCATGTCCAAGATGAGTGGATGGAGTAGATTCCATTAAACAATTTTGGGACCCAATTCATCGGGTTTACAGCTCAACAAGCCCACGACATTCAAATTCACAACTCACTATGTGATCATCATTATCCCAACTTCTGGTAGTTGAACTTACCATAGAAATTCACTTAAATAGGCCTAGAGACCTTTAGGGCGTGTTTGGGCAGTGGGATTAGAAGGGATTAGGTGGGATGGGATTCATCTGGTCCGTGCCAATTCCACTCCCTGTTTGGGAAGAATGGAAAAGCTTGGAATTATATTGGATGGAATTGCATCAGGTCCTGTGCCAATTTCACTCAATGTTAGCAAGTTGTATAGGTCCCACCATGATTTGTGGGCTACATCCACACCGTCCACCCATTTTTTGAGATTATTTTAAAGCATGGGCCAAAAAATAAGGTAAATCTAAAGCTCAAGTGGACCCCGCTATAGAAAGCAACAGGGATTGAATACTTACATTTGAAAACTTATTTGGGGCCACATAAGTTTTGGATCTACCTCATTTTTAGGCCATGCCATAAAATGAGGTTACAAAACAAATGACCGGTTTAGATATAACACGTGTGTTATTCTCAGTAATTTCAAATGATGGAGGGTATATCCATTCAATGTACGACAGTATTACCAACAGAACATGGCATAATCTTATCCCATGGCAACCGGGGACAATCCCTGCCATGGGTAATGGTTATGTTTTTTAATCCCATCCCACCTAATCCCTTCTAATCCCACCGCCCAAACACGCCCTTAGAAATCCGATGATTGAATGGAGAGACAGTCTGACCGTTAGATTGTTGATAATCAACACGTAAAAAAAATAATAATAATAACACGTAGTAACTAAAAAACACTAAACCGTAAGTTCAAACCACCTAACAGCATCAATCTGACAAACCCTTCATGACAAAAATACCTAAAGTAGCCCTGCTTGAGATCTGACGGTGCAGATCTCTTAGATCATCAGGTGGGCCCCACTTTTTAATCACGCACGCACTCACTGTACATGGGATCGACTCTTGGGTCAAACAAGGTTTGACCCGATAGAAATCAAAAAGCAGAGAAATCTCAAACTTCTCCCGCCTGACGTGCATTCAAAACGGGCCATCCATTTGATGATGCAAACGACCATCCATCTGAACCCTATAGACAAATCCAAACCGTCCATCGAGATATTGGTGGCCCACCGACCAAAAACAGTTATTTACACGTGTTAGTACACGATCACGTGCACGACAACCCACCCAAACAGCCTCGCACGAAAAGCCCCGCTGGAAACAAATCCACGTCACCGCGACTCCTTGCTGGAGAATCCGTTCGTCCATAATATTCGGAGTTCTCCCATGGACCACGTCAACGTCCTAGTCACACCTAACATTTCCGGAAATACTCTCTACTCGGCGAAAGGTAGAGGGAATCTTTCCACTTTTAGAAATGATGAATCCCAGCCGTTTCTCAGCCTTCTGGAAGCTTCCTCTGAGAAATCTTGAGCATCCGATCTAGGGCTGCCGGAGATCTCGTAACTTGCTGAGAAAATCGCGAGATTTTGGCGAGTAGTCGAATCGGCGCGAACCGCCTACATTCAGCTAATCGTACTTGGTTTCCCAGCCCTCTATCACCATACAGTGGACCCCACGTGCATCTCAGGAGTAATCCGGACCGTCCTAATGACCCCGATCATTAGATTATCCGGCCAGTCCGAAACCGCCATGATCAGCGGATCATCTTCCCCGATCAGACCATGGGCAGCGCATTTCGTGTGGATGTTCTTTTCCCTGATCCAAGCCATTCATCACGTAGGCCACCCCACCTAAAGTCCATCAAGAACGATTACAGAGACCAATGCACATGCCCAGTCGATTAAGAGAAAACCGATGATGGGTTTCTTGGCATCTCTTCATTTAGAGTGCGCTAATCCTTATGATTAGCCGTAGAAATGTCTAGAAGAGGAATGGCTATAAAAGGCCGGGAATTAGGGCGTCTCCCAAGGAAAACTAAAGAAAGGAAATAGCAAGAAAAAGAGAGAGCGTATGTCTGGGTGCCGCGGGTGCGAGTTGCAGGCCTGGTAGCAACTCGACTCGGCGTGAGTCGTCCAAAATGCTGAGAGGAAACTGTGAGAGGTGAAGAGGATAGTAGGAAGGGAAGAAGAAGAGGGAAAGAGAGTGTTGGAGAGAGAGGGAGCCGGCTGGAACTGGTTTTCAGCTGCTGTTCCGTCTACCCCCAGCCATCAGCCCGATCTAAGCCAGCTGCAAATCGCAGGTCCGGACTCTTTCAGCAACCGGAAACCGTCCCTGGTCAGGTACCCTCACCCATTTTTCCCTCTGTTATTATCGGATTCCACCCACTCGTCTGACTGTGTTCACAGTCACCTCAACTCGGTCACGAGTTGAGTGACTCAGCTACGTTTCTGAGTGGAAAATCCATATCAGAATCCATGGCTGTGATCGGCCTGCCTTGCACAGTGATCAACACCACAATCCGATCTCAGATGGGTCCACCCAGTTATACGCTGCTAGCCAAAGAGGCTTGGCGGCGTTGAGTCAACACTGAGTCAGTGACTCAGGTTCAGTTTTGGGAGGTAAACTCCGACTCAGCTGGACCTGAGTAGCAGATCATTATAGAGGTTTAAAGTCGAAGCACTGGCTGTCCAGAATCGCCCAGTTAAGGGCTGACTCGGCCGATTCTCCTACTGAGTCGACCCTACATTCGATAGTGGGTTGACTCGGCCAACCTCCCAACTGAGTCTAGTTGACTCCATGTCAGAAATATCCGAGTTGGATTTGGAAAACACCCGATCTCAAAGACCATTAACTTAATGATTAATAGTTCTCCTAGAATTACTCAACTAGTTGTTAGTTGAGAACCCCAACTGAGTCGACTCAGTCATGACTCACTAGAATCTTGAAATGCCTTATCCAGGTCCTGTTTACAACTGATAACCTTGAAGGACCCTTTCCTTCCATCAAGAACTCATGAGTTCACTTGGGAGAAAATTCAAAGGAAGAGGGACATCCCTCAAGGTGAGGGATATCCCACATGGCTTTTTCATTTCATTAAATTCCAAGATAGCGTTAAGCCTAAAAGTGTAGAGATATTATAATTGTGTGGATGTTGATTTTGCTCCCTTAATCTTAGATTGATATCGCCAATCATGTGAGAATGTTTATACCTTGTTGCTCTAATTCATCTTATAGCAGTTTGTATCATACTCTTCGTGCCACATTTAGAAGTGCCTAGTTATATGTACTCTTCTACTAATTGTGTTAAGAAGTAGGGAACCTTGTTTCCATTCAAATGGTAAACTTGTTTTATAACTCATTATATATGCTAGACTCATTCTAACTTGAATCTAAGGTGCATGAAGCCTTAGAATAGTAAACTATTTCCTTTATTCCTATTTGGTTATGTTGAACATGAGTTAATGCACAAACTTCTATTTACCTAAGTCCTATATGTGATTAGGAATTAGCCTTGCGTTCTCTAAGTTATTCTAGTAATTGCTCAATTTTGGGTATAGTTCTACTAGTAATGACAAGACTCATGATGCGTTAACTCATTCTCAAGTTATACAATGAAAGCTAGGTGTGGAATGTCACCTTTTGTGAGATGTAGAATGAACTTATCTCTAATTTAATTATACTTGATATGTCACATTTATTGGACCCTCATTTGGACCTAGGGAAAGAAAAAGGACTTATGTTGAGCTCATGCTTGGATGTTTAATATATTATTAAAAGACCGTAAGCTTCGACAATGTTTATGAGGGAAATCTTGTTAATGTTATGGGCATACATGAGTATCATGGTGCATGATATCCACACATGACATATGAGCTTTTCCGAGTGCTCAATGTAAGCCACAATCTGGTCGATTTACTGAAAGTTTTATCATTTCAGTTAACTCACAGAACATGTGCATTTATGCCACTTTGGGTGCTCTTTCTTTATATGAGACTTTTTCGGGATTATATACTCCTCGGGCGTACCCCGCGTATTTTTCTAGGAGATATCCTTGGGCGCACTCATCTACATAGCCTTTTCTAGGTAGTTAATCTACCACTGGCGGTCTGGATTGTCTTTTCCAGGTAGTCTACTACCGTGGGCGACCCTTTATTTTGACAGTTGGATGTGCATCCTCAAATCTGTGACTTGAGCATACATCCATACATTTACATTCAAGTTCATATTATCCTCATCATGGTTGATTATGTTTAGTTTAAACTATTTTGAATTAAAATGGTATGCATGAATCCTTGCGAAAAATTTCCACTGAGTTTTCACTCACCCAATCATATGGTTGCACCAAATAGACGTAGGTTTGATGACAGATGGAGACACCTATGACCGGATCCCAGAGACGATTGAGGTGGAGTTAGGCAAGGAGGGCCTCTATGCCGTTGCAGTTGAGCCGTTGGAGCTCGACTGATAATTTAGGATTTACTTGCTTTCATATTTCAGATTTTGTGTTTTGTTTGACTTGTAATAAAATGTTTTCCCTGTTGTAGGATTTCATTTTGCTCCCATTTACATTAAACTTCCTTTTTGTTACTCCTGATATCTCAAGTTTTACATGGTTGTTGCCTTGTTGCATGTCATGAAATTTTCTAGTGATTAGATGTAAAGTTTGAAATTTACTACTAATTGGATGTATGATGGTCCATTTTATAACGTAATACTCGAGTTCTCAATGAGGAGCGACTATCCTCGGGTTTTGAGAACCAGGGTGTTACAGATAATGAGTGGATTTCCTAAGGGATTCAACCTATGGATGCTCTAGAGTATCAAAAGACAATGGATTTGCCTATTGGTTTGGTCTTTGTACTCTAGAGAAGGCAGGAGTTCATGTTCTTCATTAATAGGAGCTTTGAATACTCATAGAAGTGAAAGATCACAATAAAGATAGCATGAAACTCGTATGGATAGAATCTAAGTTGGCTAGAATAAGCTTGGGGTACACTAGAGACTCTAAGATGTCTTAATCTACTATTTTTGTAAGTTTATATAAGCCGCTTTTATAGAGAAAAAGTTCCAACGGATGGAAAATAGCTAGTTTACAGTGCTACTGAAGCTAACTTCGGTATCACCAAAATTGCTTCGGTGGTACTGAATTACCAATTGGTAATACCGAATTAAATCCTTAAGTTGTTAAATGAAAAGGACCCCTTTCGGTGACACCAATTTTTGTTTGTCGGTGGCAGTCAGTGATACCGAATTTCCTTTGTAATGTTGCTTGACTGTTTTGAGCCCTTTCGGTAACACCGAAGGTATCTTCGGTGATACCGAAGGTGCTATTCAGTGGCATCTTTGTCCTACCGAATGTGGACAAATTTTTCTGTTTTAATCCCTTGTCCATTTAATCATTCATCAACTTGAAACTTGCTAAAGTCAAGACTAAAAGGATAGAAAATATGAACTCGAAATTGGCTTTGAATAGATGACCTAAGTAGGTTTTCCTATTTGGGTTGGGATCATCTATTTGCATGATCTTGATCGTAAGAAGCTTCTTTAGATGCTGACTTTGAAGTTCGGACTTCTGCTCCAGTTGCGTCGTCGGTCTTCATTTGTCAAGAACTCATCTGACTACTTAACACAACTAGTCACGTGATTGACAAACATGTATGCAAATAGGTGTACTAACAATGCTAGACTGGGCTAATCTGGGTTGGACTCCACTCCTACTCTTTCTTCTTCTTGATGGAGGGATGGGAGGAGATGGATTTCTAAATGAAAGAAAGTTCTAAGTCATGGAATGGATTGAAATAAAAGGGGAGGGGGCTATTTATAGCCTCCTGGCTTGGTTTTCTAGTAATTGTTGGGAACTCTGGGGTTAAAAGGAGGGTAAAGGGTTGAGATTTAGATTGCCACATGGCACGATCTTGATGATTGAATGGGTTGGTAAGATTGTGATTTTGGCCAAAGGGGAGGACATCAGAGTCATGTCTCTTCCTCACATGCTTATGGCTAGATTCAGAGCAACCTCACATGCTTTGCACCCTCTCCTGTAAGGCAGGAGAACTGCCACGTGGTGGGCGGTGCCCTGGGCACCACCCACAACATAGCTTGCTCCCTACCTTCGCAGGGAGGTTGTTGAGATGGTGTGCAGTCCCCTGGTTCCCTCAAGTTTTCTCAAGGGTGGTCCTAAGGGTCAATGGGCCCGAGTTCAGGCTTGTTCTGGACTTGGTCTTAGCCTGAAATGGGGTTGATTTGACTAGGTTAACCGGCTCAGTTTGAGTTGACTGGGTTACTATTTTAACTAGGTTTGGGTTTAATGATTTGAGTTAATTGGGTTTGACTAGGTGTGCGAACTGGGTTTGATTGGGTGGACTTGGTGAGTTAATTGGGTTTGGTTGGGTAAGTTAACGGGGTCTGATCTGCTTGTCGGCCTTGGGTGGGGTGTCTACAATGTCACGTGTCCTCTGGGATTCTTATATAAACTTCATGTGGGGACAACTATTATCATGGTAGCTGTGGTGAAGTAGGCATGCGTATCAATGTCTAAGCCCATAGTAAACATATGATGAGCCCAAACAAGAGATCTAGGAACACCTGTACTGATCATGGCATAAACCATGCCTAGATACCCAAAGACATATTTTCCCGAAAAAAATGCCTTATCTAGTAAGGCACTTGTTTTTCAGCAGCATCATGGCTTATTCTACAATTTGTTATTTATTAGTTGTTCGCCTCTTGAGGAGAGTGGCAACATGCAACAGTGTAAAGGTGAAATGAGTTGATGAGCTAAGGGCGCGGGATGAAAGCGCTATTTGAAAATTAAAAAAGGAGCCATCTGCTTTATGCTTTACATTGATAACTCATCTGTTTCCAATGTCTTGCTTACCCTTCGGTAAAGGAACCCACTCCCAAGTATGATTGATTTCTCTCAAGAGCTTGTAGCTCTTCAGCCATGGCTAGGGCTGTACACAAACCGAGTTAGCCCGGTTAGCTCGCTCGCCTTGACTCGAAAAAGCTCGATTCGACTCAGTTCGAAACTGAGTTCAAGCCGATTCAAGTTGATTTTTTTAGCTCGAAAAATTTTCGAACCAAGTACGAGCTTGCCCAAGCTCAACTCGACTCAGATCAAACCCCAACTCGAATCGAACTCGGATTAAACTAGTTCGGTGACTCGGTTACTTTGATATTGATGTTACTCACCAAGTGTTTGATGAAATGACTCAATGAAGTGTCTGCAAGTGGTAAGGAAGATATGTATATGAAACAAATACCTTTTTTTTTCTTTATTTTCATGTTACCTATAAGGTGTTTGATGAAATACCTGTAAAATCATTGTTGTTGTTTTACATACAGTGAGATTTTGAAGGTGTAGTCCATGTGTTTGTGAAAATGCTGCATAGGTGAACTCGGCTCGATCTTGGCTCGAACTCAGCTCAAATTGGCCCAAGCTATTAACCGTACCGAGCCGAGCTGGCCAGTTAGGCTCGAGGACCGAGTCGAACCGAGTTCAAGCTGGGGTCAGCTAGTGGCCGAGCCGAGTCAAACTGTGCCAAGCTTGACTCGGTTCAACTCGTGTACACCTCTAGCCATGGCCTCAAGCCACCAGCCCCCCACTGGGATTTTGCTTTCCTTATCTACGCATGCATTGTTTCAACACTGGCGAAAAAGAGGTTGGCTTTACTGAAGAAGAAGGGGTGGGTTGGGTGTTTGCTTGTGGGCCCCCCTTCTGTAGCAAGTGCTTATTAGACCCCCACCCCCGTTTCTTGAGAGGGGATCGGGCTGTGTTTCCCCAGTAGCAGGCCAGTGCCTCAAAAATTTGATTCTAAAATAGCAGTCCCTCCTTCTGGATAAGTGGAATTGCAACAGATTTTGAGGATGATTGTGAGCCTTCAAATTAGATCTATTCTCTTCAAGGATTGTCATGGTTTTAGTTCCTGACCTCTTTCAAATCAAAAGGGCTTCTGCTTCGAGTCCCTTATCAGAGGCAACGAGGGCAGAAGCAAGGATGGTAGTACCAATTCAAAATCTAGTTGAATATCCTCCCTCCATTGTAAATGGGGATGCATAGCCGCAACTATCTCGTCCAATTCTAGTGCCTATTAGAGATCCGGTTTACTGAGTAGTTGATCTGATTTGATTGATCCAGTACGATAGTTTGATAGCCCTCTTTCTAAAAACCCAATTTTCATTGAAGGAAAGAACAAAAGCCGACTCTCTCTCTCTCTCTCTCTCTCTCTCTCTCTCTCTCTCTCTCTCTTTGTTCTCTATTTTCATATACAACAGAAAAATCTCTGATCCTCAATTTTCCTTCTTTAATATATAATTTTAAATTAGTATTTCATAAGTATATTGAGCATCAACCATTGTGGTGGTGGAGTTGTTGATTTTCATCGATAAACAGTTATATTCCAAAGATGGTCATAACATGGTATCTGTGTCATTCATTTGGTTCAAGATATAGGTGCGAATCATCTAACGGAGAGCGACCTAATTACATGCCTCCTTTGAGTTCATTATTCTTCTTTCTCCCTTTCTGTTATTTTCGTTCTCGGCACTTGTTCTTATATCTTTTATTATTGTGGTTAATTCTTTTTATTATTTCATATCTGCTGCTATTGGAATTTTGCAAATTATAAGGTGTGCATTTAAACGCCATGTGACATTTTAAATGAAGTTACAAGTATTTTAAGAATTTAGTATTTAATAAAGTAAAGTTAAGATTTTACTCACAAATTCAACCCACTAGTGTATACTTTTATCTAAAGATACTTCATCATGCATCAAATAACGTTGTATACTTTTAGATATGAAAAGTCTTTAAAATGAAGTAATGGGTATTTGAGAAATTGGGTTCTTAACAATGTTGGAAACGTCAAACCCAAACAGACGTTACCTTGTCATCTAGACCCTTCAACAAATCCCTGAAATCTGGACCGTTGATACATTTCCAGAAGTATCTTCTAGCTCCACCATTTCAAGCTCTTGAATTCCCAAGTTCTGTTACATGCATGCACCTAATGAATGCTAGATGCATTTAGATAGGATATTTTTATAATTTCACAATGACTCCAAATGCCTATAAATTGGCTTCCCTGTATCCGATTATAGCAATGAAAAATAGAAATAACAAATTCCAGCAGCAGCTTCTTTTGCAAAAGAATAATTCCAACAGCTTCTCTCTATGTGACTGGCTGAAGCCAGCAACAACCTTCCTGTTGTGCATGGTATAGCAGCAACATTTGAGAAATCTTGTCTTCTTATCTAAGCAAAGCCAATAAGCCAATGCTTATAAACTGGTATCAGAGCTTTCTGATCTTTGGGCCTCATTAGCAAGAAGCGGGTCCCCTGTACCAGCAACTTCTACTCCTTATTTTGGGTTTGAGATAGCCAACAAACAGCAACAATTTTCAGCCGTGAGAAGGAGGATGAATTTTTCTTCATCATTTTTCCCATTACTATTAGTCTTAACATCTTCCAACAGAAGCAGGTTATTGATCAGCCTTAAGAATCCATATTCATCACCATCATCAAACTGTCCAGATTTTTAGATTTCTAAAATTTGTTAGTTTTTCATCTCAAGTGGCGGACGTTCTTTGAACTCTTGTAAGTTCTAGCAGCATATATCATTTCAATATTTATATTAAAATATGTTAAAATAAAAAGTACAATACAACCTCAAATACCCAAGTTGTCTAAGGATAACTACGAAAATTGGTACATCCAAATGAAAGCCTTGTTTGGATCTCAAGATCCGTGTGAGATCATCACCGATGGGTATGTAGAACCCACGACGGAGCAAGAAGCGGCCTATACCAACAAACAAAAGGCCACCCTCAAAGATCAAAGGAAGAAAGACAAGAAGGCCCTATTCCTTATCTATCAAGGGTTGGATGATTCAACTTTTGAAAAGATCGCCAAAGCGACATCAAGCAAGTAAGCTTGGGATTCCCTTAACACCATCTTCAAAGGTGTTGACCGAGTGAAGCGGGTTCGTCTTAAAACACTAAGAGCCGAGTTCGAGGCGGCACACATGAAGGAAGGTGAAATTATCTCTGACTATTTCTCCCATCTACTTGTTATTATTAACAATTTAAAAAGAATTAGTGAAAAAGTTGAAGACATACGTGTCATGGAAAAGGCACTGCGATCTCTCAAAACCAAATTTGAACACGTGGTTGTGGCGATCGAAGAATCAAAGGACTTGGAAAACCTGCCCATCAAAGAGTTGATGGGATCGTTGCAAGTGCATGAGCAACGGATGCAAAAAAATAATGCATCAACGTTGGAACATGCCCTAGAGTCTAAGCTAACTCTAAATGACCAAAATAGTGGTCATACAAATCGTGGATGTCGTGGCACTAGCACTAATGCAAGAGGAAGGGCAAGTGGATATCATCTGAACCATCCAAAAAATCAACAGAAATTTACCAATTTCCATGGAAGAGAGAATTGTAGAGGCCGATCAATATGCGGTCACGAAAATATGAAAAATATTCAATGCCAAAATTGCAACAAATTCGGCCATTATGCCTCAGATTATTGGAGCAAGCCAGTGAATCATGATGAACAATCCAACTATGCTGAAGCATCGAGTCATGATTAGGAAGACTCCACAGTGCTCCTTGCACAAGAGAAAAGTTGTGATCGATCAGATGTATGGTACCTCGACACAAGTATAAGTGATCACATGTGCAGGAACAAAAGCCTATTTGAATAACTCACAGAAGGAGTTCATGGCAATGTGACATTCGGTGACTCGTCAAAGACGCTGGTGAAAGGTAAAGGCAAAATCAAAATCTTTCAGAAGAATGGCATTCCAAACTACATCTCTAATGTGTACTACGTGCCCAATATGAAAAGTGATATATTGAGTTTTGGACAACTCCTCGAAAAAGGGTATGCCATACATATGGAGAATTCTTCTCTTTCCATAAGAGATATGCACGGACGTTTGATTACAAAAGTCCAAATGGCGAAGAATCGTATGTTTTCGCTTCACATAAACACAATGCTCGAGAAGTATTTTTATGGAAAAGTAAAGAATGATTCTTGGATGCGGTATCTTTGCTTTGGCCATCTAAATTTCAGTGGCCTGAAACTTCTGTCGTCAGCAAGCATGGTGCATGGCTTCCCTACCATTAAAGCTCCAGAACAAGTGTGTGAGGTGTGCACACTTGGGAAAAAGCAAAGGAACTCCTTTTCGAGTAGAGTATCCCGAAGAGGAAGAGAACCGTTACAGTTAGTTCACACTAACATCTGTGGACCATTGGAGTCAATCTCTCTTGGAGGTAATAAATAATTTATTACCTTCATTGACGATTTCAGTAGAAAATTGTGGGTGTATGTAATCAAAGAGAAGTCTGCTACTTTTACTATTTTTAAAAATTTTAAGGCCCTTGTTGAAAAAGAAAGTGCTCTTAAAATTAAAACCCTTAGATCTGACAGAGGTGGAGAGTACACTTCAAATGCCTTTCGAGAGTATTGCAGGGATCAAGGAATCAAACAACAGCACACTGCAGCCTACACGCCACAACAGAATGGAATTACAGAGCAAAAAAATTGTACCATTCTTGACATGACAAGGACTATGCTGAAAGAGAAAAGTCTGCCAAAGAATTTCTGGGCAACGGCAGTTACATGTACTGTTTATCTGCTCAAGAGTGTTAGATTCAAGACACCATAGGAGGCATGGAGTTGATATAAGCCGAGTGTGGCGCACTTTAAGATCTTTGGGTGAGTAGCCTATACTCAAGTTCCAAAAGCGAGAAGGAAAAAGCTTGATGATCGTGGCAAAAAGTGCATCTTCATCAGCTACAGTGAAGCATCGAAGGCGTACAAGCTCTACAACCGACTAACTAGCAAGGTGGTGGTAAGTAGAAATGTGGTGTTCTACAAGGAAGAAGCCTGGAAGTGGAACCAAGAAAATTCAGCTGAAGAAAATCAAGTCGAGGCCAAGAATATGAAGAAGTGAAACATGTAAATCAGGAGCAGACATCCACATCACCCCCTTCACATCGCAGAAGTCTAGGAGTACGTTCCATCTCCCTTGGAAGTACTTCATCAAATCAGAATTCAGCCAGCACATCTTTATCCAATTCTCCTTCACCCTTGGCTCCTATCAAAATGAGAAGCCTCAACGACATCTACATAGAAACTAAGTAAGTGAATTTGCTCTGCCCGTATGCAGACCATAAGCCTCTCACATTCGAGGAGGCCGTGAATGAAGAATGTTGAAGAAAGGCTATGGAAGAAGAGATCTATGCTATCGAGAAGAATCACACATGGGAGCTAATCTCACTCCCTAAAGGTCAGAGGACCATTGGTCTCAAATGGTGTATAAAATTAAGCAGAATGCCGATGGTAAGATCGAACGATATAAGGCAAGGCTCGTAGCAAAGGGCTACAAACAGAAATATATATGAGGTAGACTATGAAGAAATTTTTGTCCCAGTTGCTCGTCTTGACACTGTAAGGATGATTATCTCCCTTGCAGCTCATCACAGTTGGATGATCTACCAACTGGATGTGAAATCTGCATTCTTAAATGGAGTACTCGAAGAAGAAGTCTACGTTGACCAACCTGAAGGCTTTGTCATGCAAGGGGAGAAACACAAGGTATATCGACTGAAGAAAGCTCTCTATGGGTTAAAGCAAGCTCCATGTGCCCGGAATGCACGCATCAATAACCATCTTCAAGAAAATGGCTTCGTCCAATGTCCATATGAGCATGCGGTCTACATCAAGAAAAACGTTCATGGCGACATCCTCATAGCATGCCTATATGTTGATGATGTGTTGTTCACAGGAAATAGCCACGTGATGTTTGAAGAATTCAAGGATGTTATGTTCAATGGATTCGAGATGACTGACAGTGGATTGATGTCCTTCTTCTTGGGCATCGAAGTAAAACAACAAGTCGGCAGCATTTATATATCACAGAAGCATTACGCAAAGGAACTTGAAAAGTTCAAGATGACCGACTACAATGTCGTAAATACGCCTGTAGCAACGGGCCTGAAGCTGACAAAAGAAGGAGAAGGAAGAAGCATGGACTTGACTCTATTTAAGAGTTTGATTGGAAGTCTCAGATACGTCACAATCACTAGGTCAGATATTGTCCACAGTGTTGGGCATCTAAGTACATGGAAACACCAAAAGAGTCACACTGGCTTGTTGCAAAAAGAATCTTCAGGTAGGTTAAAGGAACCATGGAATTCGATCTCTTTTATCCATAAGATGATGAGCCGATTTTGTATGGATAATCCGATAGTGATTGGGGAGATGACCAAGATGAAAGGAAAAGCACAACTGACTATGTATTCTATCTCGGGTCAACCGCCTTCACATGGAACTCAAAGAAGCAAAGTGTGGTCGCTTTGTCCACATGTGAAGCAGAGTATGTGGCAGCATCGTCCACAGTCTGTGAAGCAATATGATTGAAGAACATGCTAAAGGAGCTGAAACATCCACGGAGGAATCTACCATTATACACATGGATAACAAGTTGGCAATCGAACTTGCCAAAAATCCGGTGCAGTATGGAAGGAGCAAGCACATTGATACTAGGTATCACTTCTTAAGAGATCAAGTAAAGCAGAAAATGATGAAATTGGAGTATTGTCATACTACTGAACAGGTGGCAGATATTTTCACCAAGGCACTATCGACAGATGCATTCAGACAACTAAGATCGATGCTTAGAAGGAAGCCTGTTTTGGTTTGAAGGAGAGAATTGTTGGAAACGTCAAACCCAAACAGACATTACCCTGTCATCTAGACCCTTCAATGAATCCCTAAAATCTGGACCTTTGATACGTTTCCAGAAGTATCTTCCAGCTCCACCATTTCAAGCTCTTGAATTCCCAAGTTCTGTTACATGCATGCACCTAATGAATGCTAGATGCATTTAGATAGGATATTTTTGTAATTTCACAATGATCCAAATGCCTATAAATTGGCTTCCCTGTATCCGATTATAGCAACGAAAAATAGAAAAAATGAATCCCAGCAGCAGCTTCTTTTGTAAAAGAATAAATCCAGCAGCTTCTCTCTGTGTGACTGGCTGAAGCCAGCAACATCCTTCTTGATGTGCATGGTGTAGCCGCAGATTTTGAGAAATCCTGTCTTCCTGTCTAGGCAAAGCCAATAAGCCAGTGCCTACAAACAAAGTGTAGCTAAGATTCCACTTACAAATGCAACTCAACAGTTCAGCAGTCAAATTAAAATCCTCTATTTTGCGCCTACTCTCTCCCCTTCTGAGTGGGCCATGGGTAACTTATACCTAGATGGGTACCTATTGGGGTTTCTTTGGCAAACCAAAAGCTGGTGGAACTTTCATAAGATACACCCTCTATTTTAACAACTCTTAAGACCATCTAAAACTTCAGCACGCAAAAACATAGGAAATAGTTGAGATGAGATGCCTGCCATTAGTTTTGCATACAACCTATATGCATCTAATCCATTCACCTGATGTGACTTATCATGATAAGCGAATTACGCAAAAATCATAGTATTTCGAAACTTAAGTGGATCATATCATGTAAATTTGAATTTTGGGTATAATCTCATCTTTTGTCCCAACTGAGAGTTGTACCCAGGAGAGGTACAACTGTTTTCCAATTTCCATTCTACTAGATCTCTATTTTCATTCCTCTCTCCTCTCCACGTGTGTCTTCTTATTAGTATAATCACATCCTAGTTTAATTATTAAATAACGAGTCAATTCAAGTTGTCTTTGACCCAGCTGAACATCCAGTTGAGTCAAGCTTTGGGTTTTTGAACTATGGTGTGAGCAGATGCCTTTTCTCCTAAGTTTCTTCTTATTCCTATCTGGCCTTCATCTCCAAAGAACAATCAAGTGAAGAAATTATTCAAATGTTCGAATCCTAAAAGCAAAAGAGACAGCTATGATTGCATTCTAAACAGTAAAGCTACGTTGGTAGCAAAATACATTTTGGCAAATTTCAATTACCCAAATAAAAAGTGAATGAAAATTCCTATGCATGAGCAGGTGCCACTAAAACAATTGCCTGTTGAATGTTCCATCTAATTATGTATAATCAGTATTTTATTTTATTTTCATACACAACATGCTACCTTTTTTAGAAGTTATTAGCCTAACCCCGCGACAACATTCGAAGCATCTTCAGGAAGGTAAATGTCATGAGAACACTTTTGTGCGAGATTTTATTTCTTGGATGCAACAGATTCCTTCCTACGTTTCTTTAGCTTGTCAAGGTGTTGGATCTCCCATTTATAGAATTTTCCTGTGTGGACGTCTTTGAAGCCTTCATTTCCCAACTAATAAGTCTTCTGTCCAGTTACAACATTTTCCTAACAAACAAAATGATGAAAAAGCCTTTCATGTCCTCAGCTAAACCCGTCCTTCACAAATACTAGGCTGAAAGAGGAAAGGCAAAAGATACAACGTAAGAGAAGTCTATCTACTGGAATGAAAATCTGATGGTTGCTAGTTGAAAATTCAGGGCAGAGGCAAGTGGGAGAACAGACTTGACTCCATCTTCATTTTCTTTTTGGTGACTTGCTTGATGTAGCACGGGTTGGAGGAGAATGCAATTTGAAGAGCTCAAAACTGAAGTAACGAAGAGATGCCGTTTGGCTGCATATCGCCAATAACAAATGATTTTATCCTTGCCTTTCTCTTAGTTTGTTTTGATAGATATTTCTGGATTGTAATTGTATATTATTTTATAGCTATTATGATGGGATTTCATCGAAGTGCACGGTTCGATTTTCTCCTAATCCAGAAATGAAATCTAAATCTCAAGATCTTTCGAATACGATCGTGTACAATTTTTATAATTATATAACTAAAGAAAGTTAGATCATACTTGGAATCTGACAATATGTGTTGATCTAATATCGATGATAGTCTTTCAAACTAGGATGTATCTCCTCGATATATTCTAGTACCAGAGAGATCTAGATAGTCCAAGGAATTTCTTCTGATAGGTGTTAATGAATCCCATAACTTTCTACAATGATGGACCACATAGAGATGGAGAAGAGGATGAAAAACTCATTTTCTCTCTCTACGCACTTATGTACCTTTTCTCTGATTCACACACTCAATGGGGGAGGTGTCTAGGGCTTCTCATATAAATTCCTATGGGATATGATTAAATAAATAAGGAAGAAGTTAGAGTTTCAGTTAGGGTTGTCAACAGGCCGGGCCTAGGATATGTCTTGGGCCAGGTTTTGAACTGTTTAGAGCCGGGCTGTCAAGTAGGGCCTATTCAAAATTCTGATTTTCAAGGCCCAAGCCTGGCCATTGACACCTTTAATTAGTTCTCCACCACCTTATGCACAACTTTGTAACGTACTACGAGGCAAGTGTATCAATCTGCCTCATATATGCATATACTCATGATCTAATCCCTCCACTACTATGGTCATCTACTAATGATTATATTCTATACCAATCAGAAGTGGACCAACAAATCTTAACCATCAGGTCATCATCAGATGGGATCAAATCAATTTACATGGTTAAAATAAAACTTCAATAGTTAAACACCTTTCAAAACATGATTAAAACAATCAAGAGTGATGGGCCACCAGAAAAATTAGTTGATGAGTTCTTAATTTGTCCATATCAAAGTCATAAACATGTTTCTAAGAAAACTAGTGTATCCCATGTTGGATTGTACAAGAATCAACGGCTCCTGATGAAAATACCCCAACTACATCCACTTTATTGGCCCCTGCATGGACGTCATACAAAGAGCCAAAGCCGACCAATCAAAATCGTAATCCTTACATGTTCTCATGTTTAAGGATTAATCATCTTTTATACATAATTAAGTCCTGATCTCACAATCACAGTCCAGGCTAATGGGCCCCTAGACTCTGACTTAATCTCGATCTACAAATGTGAGTGACCAAATATTCAAACTTGATATTTTGTTCATGACACACTCACACTTTTGTGCAGGATAAGGATAAAGCATAAACCAGCACCAAATATGTTCTCGATGGTGGAGACTTCCATCCTAATCCAAGTCAGTCCCCTCATACAAGATGACCACACATCTCATGAACTGATATCCATAGGTGTATCACATGAACATGTAACGGTCATGGTCTAATAGGGTACTAAGATTCATGGATCACGACTCTCACATGTCAATGACCGTTATATCCAATCTCAAGTTTCCAAGGATTATTAGAGGAATTACTCAACAAACACATAATGAAGATTTAAGGCAACACACTGAGGATCAATGAGATGTCCACCAAAGACTCATGGTCATCATAATCTACGATCGAGATCACCCTAATCACATCCACATAGTTAATTGATTAAAGTTTACATTGATTTTCTAAGGCAGTAGCTCCAACATATCATCCTTCTTTAAATACATGTGTATCAAGTATAATTATTTTGGGGTTTTCCTCTATTAGCTGGGGAAAAAAAAAGAAACTTCTAGTATAATTGGTCTTCCATGCGATCGGTTCATTAAAAAGAAAAACTCTTTCACCAGCAAGGATTGAAAATGTTGAAATGCATTATGATCCAAAAATCTTATGAGTCATACCAAAGTGTTCAAGCTCACTTTTGGCTCCTGGAGTTTTCATGAGGTGACTCAGTTAGGGATGGTTCGGGTTGGATATGCACATCATGTGAGATGAGTTCTCACAAGTTCTCATGAGAACCGGTTCTTAGGAGAGCATTTCACCTATTTGGTGAGTATTATAAAAGGAAACTAATAAACTTCATTTCCCAGGGAGATCGTTTTACATGCAACTTCCTTGAGAATAGGTTTCAAGTCGTCGGAGAAGTTAAAAATGCATTTTATTCTAAAGCACTGAAACACAGGATATGCATGTTCGAGGGCTCATTTCTGAAAGGCAACAAGCTTCTTAACCGGTCACATGTCTACAGTGTCTATAGTCTTATATGACCGACTTGTGTCTCACATGTAGAAAGAGAAGAATGGTATGGATTAATCAATCAATGGTAAAATTCCATGCCAACGGTTCGTTCACCTTATGATAGTATTTTCCTGATTTTACATGCGCTGGTCCGTTCTTATGCACGGCTCCCCAATTCCAAAAGTACACTTCATATGTGTAAGATCGATCGGGGTCTTTCATCTAGTGACCCCCCTCAAAAATTAGGTCCATCTCATTTTTAAGTTGGCAATGCGTGTACATGAATATGGACCGTTGATCGAATACCATTCCTAGGTTGGGCCACCTCGCAATCCACATCCCATTTCTTCATTACACGTGGGTTTTTTGGGTTTGGCAAGTGGGGCCTTGCTTCGGTGGCCAATGGAACGATGCGGCATGTGGAAAATCGTAGCCTTTCAGTATGTGACTTACGAATATATAAAGAAGTATTTGTTATCTAAATAGCAAAATAAAGGGATGGGATCCATGCATCAATGATGTAGATTTCAACCTGAAATATTTTTAAATGTGTATATGTGTGGAAAGGATCTCCGGATGCAACGATATTGCCGGGAAGGAATCTTGATCTTTGGCACCTGAAAACTTTTATAAGAAAGAGAGTCGGATCAAGTTTGCAAATCATATGCCATGTATGTTCTCACGGGATGTGGACATCACAAACAGACATCATGGAAATATTATAAAAGGGATTTTCAGCTCTGAGAATTTTGGAAAAAATAATTTTTTATCTTTCTACCTTTTATGTTTTTTTTTGGGAGCTAAAAGTTTCCTGCATGACTTTTACATTGCCAAAAACGGACTGCATGACTCTGACGGTACCTGTTGGTCATCATTCTCACTATAAAATTACTTTCCTGCTTGAACTAGTTGAATGGACCATATATACATATAAAAGGGAAAATGGTATCATGAGGTCGACCTCTTGGGAGCTTCCCATGAGGTCGAGTTCTGTGGGGCCCATTGTGATCCATATCAAAAATCTAAAACAACTTGATAAGGCCCACTTGAGTTTTTTATATGGTTAAAACTTATTGTGGCCCCTCATTCGAGTGGGACACACATAATGGACTGGCTGAATGTTTGGACCATATCTCGGTGGGCCTTATAAATGATCATGAAGGTTTCAATGGGTGGTTATGTACTCTCAACATTTGTATATGGTGTGGCCCACCTAATTAGTCTTTGATGGCCTGATTTTTAGGCTTGTGAACCACCATGGCAGGATGCATTTGATTGATAGGGTGGATGTCTGACATAGATCACAATGGGGCCACAGAGAAGCTCCCATGGGGTCGACTCTCTCTCTCTCTCTCTCTCTCTCTCTCTCTCTCTCTCTCTCTCTCTCTCTCTCTCTATATATATATATATATATATATATATATATGGAAATGGTACTATAAGGTTGAGGTCGAGCTGTGTGAGCCCCACCATGATGTGCTTCAGACATCAACACCATACATTTGATGGGTCCCCTTTAGGTTCTAGGATATCCTAAAAATCCGTTGTATATAGAACTCAGGTGGGCCATACCATCTAAAACCATCCGAAGACATGTCTAAAACATATAAAAGTACTTGGTGGGGCCCACCTAAAATTTAGATGTCTTAAACTTGGTTTGGCCCCTCATCTAAGTGGGACACACAAAGGATAGGCTGCATTTGTGAACCACATCTCAGTGGGCCCAAAAAACTATCATGAAGGTTTTAATGGGCATGTAACCCCTCTCAACTATTGTATGTGGTGTAGCCCACCTAAGTCATGAATTTGACCTGATTTTTAAGCCTGTGGCCCACTATGAAATGATGCATATGACTAATGGGGTAGATGCTCAACACACATCACGGTGGGGCCCACATACTTCCCATGAGGTTGACCTCATAGTACCATTTCTCTCTCTCTATCTCTCTCTCTCTCTCTCTCTCTCTCTCTCTCTCTCTCTCTCTCTCTACATATATATATATGTATGTATGTATATTGTACTATATCTCTTATCGTTCTTGGAAAATCTAATTGGAAAGGACATGTGTTATAGTAAAAGACAGATATAATATACTCAAGGATGGTTGGAGTGGTTTTTACGGAATCATAACTGACAAGATGACAAGACATGAAGCAGTTGAAAGGTATTTAAAAGTAAGCTAAGTAGCTGAGAGGTGTCCAAAAGTATATTAAGTCGCCGATAGGCTTACGGAAGCGAAAAGAGCAGCTGATAAGCGTCCAGAAGCAGACCGAGCAGCCAAGAGATGTCCAAAAGTAGGCTAAGCAGCCAAGGGAAGCTAGGAAATGGAATGCAGCCGTGAAGTTTGGTCGAGTGGTTAAAATGGAAAGATGCAAGGAGCGGTCGAACGATAGACAAAAGAGTTGTGGTTGATGATCGATTAGCGACCAAAAGCAGAGGTTGGTCGAAAAAAGAGGAACAGTCGGGAAGAAGAGACGTAACAAAAGAAGGATCTAGAGAGAGGCTTTTTGACTACTGTAACCATTGCAATAATGGAGGAAGGATCTGGAAGAACATTTTGCAACAAAACTCTATAAATAACAGAGGAAACCAAAAGAGCAAGAGATCCCTAATCCAATCAAACAAACTTATCTATCAATTTACTTTATCTCAGCTTATCCTATGAGTAGTAGTAATCAAGTAACGGTAATTCTTAGCTATAATCTTTAGTTGTAATCCAAGATGTCAAGTCTATGCTCATACGGTAGATTTGTCCTTTATCCGATATCAAACAGTTTTTTCAAGGGACGCGTTCTTCCAATCGCTCCTAGTAACCAATTGTGAGTTTTTCCTTTTGTTTGATTTGCATCGGTATTATGAAAGTTCTTTCCTGTGGAAGGCAGAAAGTAACCCATCTTCGGAGGAAGAACCCCACCCTTTGATTATCGCATGATCATTATAAACTTCTGCAAGTGACTGAGTAAGTGACCAATTGTAACACCGTGGTTCTCTTAACCCGATGATGGTCGCTCCAATACAAGAACCCGAGGGTTAAGTCATAAAGTGAACTAACATACATCTAATTAGTAGCAAATCTCATAACATCAAATAAGGTAACTATTACATAAGTGGAGGATATCATGAGTAACAACAAAGTAGTCCAAAATACGTAAAAGAAAGCAACATGAAATCCCTCAGCAAGGGATTTATTATTACAACTCAAACAAAACTTAAAGTCTAAGATATGAAAGTAAGTAAAATCATAAGATATCAATTGAGATCCAACGACTCAACTACATCGGCATGAAGGTCCTCCTCACCAAACTCCTCCTCAGCCATCCTTGAAATCCCATCATAGGGGTCTCCACCTGTCATCAAACCTGCGTTTATTTGGTGCGACCGCATGATTGGATAAGTGAAAACTTAGTGTGAATTTCCCTTAAAGATTCATGTATATCAAATAGTTCCAACATAGTTTAAACCAACATATCAATTCATAACAAGAATAATATAAATTTGTGTATAAATGTATAGATGTATGAATGTATGTTCAAGTCACAAATCTAGGGATGCACATCTAGCTGTCAAAAGAAAAGGTCGTCCGCAGTAGACTAACTACCTGGAAAAGACAATGTAAATGAGTGCACCCAAGGATGTCTAACCTCCTGGAAAAATATTCGGGATACACCCAAGGAGGTCCTAAAATCTCGGAAAAACACCATGTAAAGAGAGAGTGGCCCATAGTGGTATGAATGTACATAATCTGAGAGTTTAACTAAAGTAATAGAACTCTTAGTAAACTTAACAGAATGTGGCTTATATGAGCACTCAGTAAAGCTCACATGTCATGCATGGATGTTATGCACCATGGTATCCATATACATTTCTTAGATTTGACAAGATTGTTCCTCAAATTATAAAAATATATCAAATCATAAGGTTCTTAGCAAAAGATTAAGCATCCAACCAAGAGTTCAACATGGATCCTTATAATTTCTCTAAGCTCAAATAAGGGCCTACAAATGTGGCATATTAAGATCAAGTATGATTAACCCAATAGAAACAAATAAAAGTTCATTTCACCTTTCTTACAAAAGAAGACATCCACATATATTCCTCATCATACAATTTATACTATAAGATGAAATGAAATCTCAAGGCTCATAAAATGATTATTAGAAGTATGCTCAAATCAAGCAATCACTAATGTAATATAAAAATGCAAGTCTAACTTCTATATACATGGTTAATTAATGTGAGGTTTGAGTACTAAGAATTAAAGCCTTACTTCATGATTATCAACACTAAATAGGAATGAAAAGAATGAAATAATATTCACAATATTATAGAATTTTCTACACTTTAGTTTCAAACTAAGATGGAAATTAATGAATGTAAGAAGCAATGATGGTAATTCCTCACCTTTAAATTAGATGATCGCAACATGAACGCTCTAATGCATGAATCCAACTCAAATGGGTTGGATCTAAGTTCCACACACCATCTACGGTTAAGATTTTAATCTCCAAACTAGATTTAAGGTTAGCCATTTTAGAAATTCTCCAAATCTTAGTTGCGCAATGGATAAAATTTAGTAGTAGAGGTCATAATCGATGATGATAATAATAACACTAATTAATATAATATGCTAATATAAATTTATAACCTCAATTATAATCTAATTGAAATAAAATGATATTAACCACTAACTTTCAATGATATTAATAATACAGATTTGAGAAAAGAATGAAAAACAACTTAGCTACGTCGACTCAATTGAGTCAACTCGACTCACCATCACATCTTCTTCTAGCTTCTCTCTTCTTCTTTTCTCTTCCTCCTCTCTTTTACTCCTTGCTTTTCTCTTTAAATCCCACATCCAACAGGGTGGTTGGATCAAGCTAGACTCACCTGACTCAATTCAGCTTAACTTGGTGAAGACGGGTTGAGTCAGCGAACCACAACTTGAACTGAGTCAACCTGACCTCACCCTTCTGGTCTTCCTCTTCTTCTTCTTTTCTTACTGCCCTCGTGCCTCTCTCTCTCTCTCTCTCTCTCTCTCTCTCTCTCTCTCTCTCTCTCTCTCTCTCTATGTGCTTCTCTGCCTAGGCTTTCACAGGTTATGGACTCAGGAAGGACTCGACCTGACTCAGCAACACTCGGCCCAACTCAGTTCAGTGAGTCGATACCTGCCCGACTCGGTAACCACCGCACACATCCTCTCTCCCTAATATTCTTCTTCTCTTCTAATTTCTCCCTCTTCTTCAAACCTACCCAGCTACATCACTGGACCAGACCAGACTCCAATCAGGCCCAACTCGGTCAGGTTGAGTTGGTGCGGCACTCGCTACAACATCTCTCTCTCGCTCTTCTTCTCCTTCTTCCTTCTCTGTCTCTCTCTTTCTTTTCTCCTCTTCCTCTTCTTTCTCTGTTGGAAAGAATAAGTGAAAACTTGGGACTTGGTCCGAACTTGCAGCGGCTCGAACCGGGTGGACTCGTTTCGGCAAAAAAAATGGCGTTTTCCTTTTTCTCTATTTCTCTCTCTTTATTTTTCTCTTTTCTCCTTTTTTGAATCTATTGCCCTAAAAGGAAAGAGGCTATTTATAGCCTTATGGAAGCTTAGAAGGTTCGGCCCTTAATCAACTGATTAGTTACAGCCACGCCCACTTATATTAATGAGGAGAGATGGTTGTCGGTCTCTTTGGAAACTGTTTGCATGGCTGAGATCGGAAGTTATGGATGATCTTCTGGCATCATGATTCTCCATATAGACGACCCTAATCAGAGAATGGGCCCCATAACTAGGCGATGGGTTTTCTGGCTAGACGGAGAAGATGATTCAGCCAACAATGGCAGATTTGGATCTGATGGGTAAGTGTCTGATCTAATGCACCTGGAGGGCATGGATTGGACCACTGAACCCTGTGGGACCCTCCAAACGGAGGGTCATTAGCTTTTAGCTAATGGGTTCAAGATTAGCATGCGGTGGCAAGAGATTCGACTAGTGGTTGCTGAAGCCCTAACCGCGGTTTGGAAAGCCCGCACGCGGACTGCCAGACTGTCACAGACAGTTTCTGTTTTCGAAGATCACCGCACGCAGCCAGCTTGTGCCTGGGATTACAAGCACGCTCGTATGCTTCAAGGTGTACCACCACCATGGTTTTGGTCGAATCACAGTCCTAGACAAGATGGACAGTTCAGATCATTGTAGTGGTCAATGATGGTGGGCCGCAAGTATCCCAACGGACGTTGTATGTTTGAATTACACTTGTGTTTGTGTACATGTGGTCAAGCCATCACGCAAGATCTAGATAGGGTTTTGGTTAAAATTCTCGTCCTAACATGATGGATGGTCTAGATTGGCCTGGTCGACCATGATGGTGGGCCACTGATTGAGACAACGAAAGTCATCCATTTGTGTAGTTGCTGGACAAAATGAAGGAAAGAGAGAAAATCTCTCTTTTTAGAAGTTTGTCGAGTCAACACCCTATTGACCAGGTTCTTAGTCTAGTGCACCGCAGTTGCGTGCTCACTGGAGTACACTCATTCAGTGAGTGTGGGGTCCATTGTTAGGTGTTGTGAGATCTGTACCATCTGACAGTTCCTACTAGTCCTATTAGCTCTCCAAACCATAGATGAGGACGATCTATATATTAGGTGTAACGCCCTGAAAATCGGGGGTCGAGCATAAACTCATTTCACGAGTTCCAATGCATCACTTATGCAACATAAATAATGATGATTAAATATTGTCTGTGTTAGTGCATTAATCATGAGTGGGATTATACCAAAACAGTAATTCATACTCTAGATCAATTCATATAACACAAGCGGAAGACTGGAAAATGTATATAAACGGGTATGAACCAAAAGAACACGATCGGTCTCCAGAGTATGAATACATCACTGAGTCATCATATACATGCAATAGTTTAAAATAGTTCAACTATAAAAATAAATCCTATAGCCCCATCAATCCGGATGGCCTAAGCGAAACCCCCGGAGAACTACATATACGAGAACTCATCCTAATCATCATAGTAATCAGGCTCCGCCTCCTGAGTCACATCATCATTTGCAACTAAGACAGAGTCTGGTGGGTGTTCAGAACACCGTCCCAGAATGTGGGAGTGAGTGATCAACTCAGGGGAACAATAAAGCAAAGGTTAACATGTTATCAATTCAGTCAAGCAGTAATGATAACGCAATACAAGCAAACATCCCTAAGTACTGTGATTAATGCAAGAATGATATGAATAATGATGCATGCCCTCGCCTGCGCTCCCTCAGTGACTTCATCTTACGATCGCTTATGAAACACTGCCACAGTGCTTGACCTGCTACACTAAACACACACGTAATGCGGTGTATGAGCATGATTACCAAGTTCTTATTAGTCCTTTTCATACAGCAGGATTGGGAAGCTAAGGTACCTCCCTTATATCAATTCTCAAACAATGATCCATTTTAGGGTCATCAATCCTAGTAATCTTATACGATGATACGGTTCTAGGTCGCTGCAAAGGGCTCGTCACCTTATCAGTGCAGGCCTAGTGTACTCTTGTTACTACATAAGGGCTCGTCGCCTCTACGCAGTCTTAGTGTACACTCGAGGTCACTACAAAGGGCTCGTCACCTTATCAGTGTAGGCCGATAGCTTGAATACAGTGTCTCATACCACCGTATTCGGCTCACGAGTCTGGGTTGCTTACTGGTCACTACGGGGAGGCTCGTCACCCCAGCGTAGGTCGACAGCTAGACCACGGTGTCCCATACCACCATGCTCGGCTCATGAGTCTTAACGGATTGTGGTACCAAGGTTTAAAAGGATTTTCACTGGTGAGTTTGGTACCTTAGATTCAAGCAGTAGCATCCATACATGGTGAACATACATCGGGTCAATCGGGTTACTTGATGAGCTCGATTAGTACGACTGCACGTTGAGTTAATCGACATGAAGTGCGTAAGCACTCCGTGTGGCCTAACCACTGCCGACATCCCAAGCACGGCTCGGATTCATCAATCACGTCATATGTGGCAAGACAACCTCAGCCACCATATCAGAACCTGTTACCGATTGCCTGGACTATTCTGTAGTCCTAAACACATTCAATTATAACAGATACTCATATAAGCAAATCAGAACAATAATGGATCAACAATTCCAATCATACAAGCATGTGAGCATTTGATGGATTTCAACTTAAACATGAATTCACACATAAGTAGTGTCTAAGTTAAGCAGACAAAGAAGGTAAGTTACATGGAGGAAATCATACACATCGTTAGGATAGTTGAGAATCTCTTCTCAATGCCCATATAAAGTATAATATATTACACATTTATTCATTCAGACATTTCTACAAACACTTAGACTACATATTCCAACATACATGACGTATGTTGGTGATAGCACATATTAGGACAAATCCTTTCGCCAAAGAGTTATTACACATACAACTGCACAAAAACATGACAATTAATCATGGCAAACACATGTTCATATCTCATACATATACGATACTTTCTATGTATACATGGAATACACTAATCTCAATATAGTTCATATATATCAGAAACGCAATACAAACATCGCATTTTGCACGTGAAATTTCACCCACATCAATAATAAACCATTAACCGACATTGAAAGCCTTGAAAACCTTAACCTATATGTTTATAGTCCGCACCTTTCGCCGGTAGACTTGTAATGAACTCAGTTTAAAGCTAAGTCTTTGTCTACGGCAGATTTGGCAACCTATAGGATAAATTAGGTTAGCTATTTGATAAGCTACACTATCAGAAACCCTAACATGGATTAGGGTTAGGTTTTCTTCCCCAAGTACATTGTCGGAAACGCCGGATTAGTGATGTAGATGCGGTAGCTAAGGCCGAGGAGCAATGGGATCGAATCCCAGGAAGATCTTCCAACTCTCACCCTTTCTTTCTCTCTTTTCCCTTCTCTTTTCTCTTCTCTCTCTCCTAGGGTTTTATCAAATTCGTATGGGATATGAGAGAGGGGGTTTAAGGTCCTTATATAGGCCCAGGTTTGACGGGAATGGCCCCAGGGCCAAGGTATACTTAGGTTATATCCAAATATGGGTCATTCCGGTCCAACGGAGTACTTCTGGTGGCCCCTTTTCTACGTACAGTCGGACTTAAGCTCCCTAACCATGGATCTAAGTCAGGCTGAGTTTTCGTATCGATCGGATTTACAGATTAGTCGTGGCGGACCAATTTCAGTTCAGCGGTCACGGTCACTCGATCAGGGCCATAAGTACATCGACATGTGTGGAAAATTTCTACTGATCCAAGGGTGTATTTGGGTCAGATTTTGATGGTCTGAATCCTTATATTTGGCCCGCAAGCGACACGACTCAGATTACTTAAATTTGGATTTTATTCTTAAATATTTTCATGTTTCTCACCCTCTTCGCTCCAGGCTCAAGTTGTGCATTTCTAAACACAATTAAGACTTGATTTCTGAGGGGATTGTCAAGTCTAGTAATGCGGTCATAACTGTATAGTTTCGGGGTAATCGGACTTTCGACGTGCGGTCCAGGTCCGATACGGAGTTTCAATGTGCTCCCGAGAGCAACTGGGTTTTGAGATGGATTCTAGATTTCAGGGTAATATAGCGTCAATGATTCTACATGTTTTGGGTCTTGCAAATCATATTTAATGTGATTAGTGCTAATTTCACAAGCACTCTAGTTTAGCACTTGCTAACATTAACCTAATTTCTAAAGGTTTTGGTCCTGGGTGATTTCTGTCTGAGGTGGCACTCGAGTCCCTGTACGGATTTTTTCGAGACGTTACAAGGTAGGCCATACTTCTAACTTTTAACTCCAATTGTGGATTTTTTATTGTTTGATGGTCGAATCATTCCTAATTTGTATATCAACGGTTAAAAAGGTTTGCAATTCAATTTAGAGAGAAGTCTAGACATTATTCATATACTTAAACGATCCTACGCCTCAATGGAGAGAACGATCGTGAATTTGGGTAGTTGAATTGTTTCAGAATAGATTGTTAACGGTCCAAGAAAATCCCTTAAAGTATTTAGACAAGCCTGACAGATGGTGGATATGATGATGTGGTGATCCATCTTGAGTGTTAACGAGTGGATGGCTTGATCCACTGGTGAAAGCTAATTCCAATAGTCCGAATTAGGCTAGGATGAATGTGAATGTATAATGGCATGATGTAAACCTGATGAACGGTGGGTTCGATGATCCGGGGTTTGATATTAACGATGGACTATTCGTTCCACCTATTGAAGATATCAAGAACCTAAAAATGAATCTTCCGGATAATGTGATGGTTCTATTTGGAACTCAATGGATGGATGGTTCAATCTATGGATGATGATTGTACTTGATGGTTAGATTATTGCACGGTTGAGTTTATAAGCTGATCTCGAAGTGTTTAAGTGCAATATCACATGCCTCAACAACTAGATTTGGATCATGGGTCGACTAGTAAGTGTCGATGTAATCCTATATTAAGACATAAGAGTCATTCAAGGATGGATCATGAGTAATCAAGCATGGTGTAAGTCATAGGTTATGTGCATTTTATCATACGTTCATGCTAGATTTGATTTTAATGGTAATACTCGAGTACTGAAAGTACGAGGTGTTACACCGATCTTCTCAGAATCTGGTCATATACATTCATATTGGACGTATCTACTTATTTTGGTGCTTGATAATGATCAAATATTGTATAAATATCCTCTATTTCACAGTGCTTTTCCATGCAAACTCATATTAATATGGCCTATTTAAGTATGCTTCTTATTGATAGGAAGATTTGATAGTCTAAATTAATTATGTGCTTAAAGAAATGATTTAAAGCTTAAAAGAAGACACAATGAGGAATTGAAGATTTCAAGCTCATGAAGAAAGAATTAAAGTGTCAAAGGACTGAAGGAACCAAAGTGTAAAAGGAAGAAAATGGAAGATTTAAAGTGGAGTTAAAAATTGAAGATAATACAACATTTGTCAATGCCATTGATGGGAGTTTGATGCCATCGAGTAGATTTCGATGAGAGTTTGATCCCTCAGGCACAAATTGAGAAACTTAAGAATTTTCAAAGTAGTTGTTAGACTCACTACTCAATGCCATCGAAGGAGCTTCGATTCCATCGACAGACTTCTAAATTTTGAAAGTTGTTGAATGAAATTTTGTTTTATACTCAATCCCTTGAGGAGATCTTCGATGTCATCGACATTACGAGTGGTTGCGTAAATTCAAATTCAGTTTACGAAATTTCCAAGTCAATGCAAAAGATAGAGTTCCTAATCTATTTAAAGGGGTCTTTAGGACGTGCCTAATCATCTTCTAGGGTTTGAGGAGAAGAAAAAGCTTAAGTGGAGCATTGACAACGTTCTTCCGCTCCTATTTCTTCATGGGTTCTAGTAGATCATTTGTTTTTTTTTTATTTTAAAATGTTTGCTATGTTTAGTCAATCTCTTAGCTAAATATAAGGGATGAAGCTTATAGTTTAATTACAATAATTAGTTTATTTGATTCAATAACGATGGTATGAATGATGATAGTAAAGTTGATTTAGATTTTACTTTAAAGTCTTAAGTTCTTGATTTCTAGATTTTTTGTGAACTATGGTTATAACTAATGTACTGATTTAACAATTGCTTAGCCTAAATTAGAGAAAGAACCAATTTGTATAATTGATTGGTCTATTATTGCCTAAGGGTGCTTTAGACACTCCTGATTCATTACCATTAATATCGAATGCTTTGTGAGAGAATCATTTAATCAAATTCATGTTTTTATTGGTGATTGATGATTGTCTTAACATAATTATTTTCTGATTGGATAGGATAGGACTTTGATTCCAATTGAGTTATAAGAATTGAATCAATGAATGAGATATTGTAATTGCTATGAGTGGATTCCTAGATCCTTAGTCTTTTATTATTTTATTTAAAAAACCCTTCCTACTTTGATGAATTAAAACCCAAACAACCTTTTACCTTTAGATTACTTCTAGGTTGTGTTTCTTATTCCATGAGGATTCGACCTCAGTCTCACCAAGTTATGACTGCATCGCAGCCCTGCACTTGGGGTTGTCGACCATTGGGTTTAATCTGCGCTTGGGGTCAAAGTTGATCAGTTTGGAATTTAGGAAGGAAGTGATCCAACCCATTGAGGTCATTGAAACAATATGTGGTATTTGTGAGAGTGATATTCACCTAACTAAGGATTTTCCTACATTTCTCACTATTCAGGAGGTGTTGCATGCTCAAGTGAATGCTATGAACGTGTATCAAGGCCCCTTTAGTGCACCCAATTCTAACATGTACACTCCTGATTGGCAAATCATCCAAATCTCAGTTTGAGGAATGGACTAATTGCGAATGCACTCAATAATCCCCAAGGGCCATCTATTGGACTACCACTGAAGAGAACCCTATGGATATGTTGAATGCATTCATGCAAGGATAAATGTAATGCAATCATAGCATGATGCATGCTATCACTGAACATAAAACTTTGGTTGTAAGAATTGAGGCACATCTAAGTGTTAGGGAGAATGGGACCTTTCGAGCTAAGTGATCCCAATTCTTCAACCAAACATGTGGAACATATTAAATCCATCACCGGCCTGAGAAGTGGCAAAGAGATTAACAAGGAAGTTCCTAAGAAGGTTAAAGAACCTGAGGAATCTGGAGATTCGAAGGATGATGGTAAATCTAGCAATGCTCAACATAGCAAAGAGCTAGAGCATGAACATAAACCTATGGCCCCATTTTCCCAACATCTTACCCCATCAAAATGGCCAAGTAAAAATTAAAATATTTTAAAGGTCTTCCAACATGTCAAGATCAGCATCCCTTATTGGATGTGATTATATAGTTTTTATCTTATGTTAAATTCCTAAAGGATCTATGTGCGGTATAGTGTAAGGTAAATGTACATAAGAAAGCCTTCTTGACGGAACTGGTGAGTGTAATTATTAATCACAACACTCTCCAAAATACAAGGATCCCATAAGTCCTACGATCTCACATATAATAGGAAACTTTTGGGTTAATAAAACACTTCTAGATATCAGGGCAAGTGCTAATCTGATACCATACTCAGTATACGAGCAATTGAGCCTTGGTGAATTGAAACCCACCAGGTCAACAAATGGCTGACTGCTCGACTAGGATACAGAGATGAGTGGTTGAAGATGTGTTGGTCAAAGTTGATAGGTTCTACTACCCGGTAGACTTTATTATCTTTGACACACACCCGATTATAAATGCAAGCACTCAAATCCCTATCATATTAGGCCAACCATTCCTAGATACCGCTAATGCTATAATCAATTTTCGGAATGGAATCATGAAAATATCCTTTGGGAATATGACCTTAAAGCTGAACATGTTCAATTTGCACAAGTCGTAAGAGGATGAGCATGTGATCCATGAGATGAATTTAATTGATACATTTGAAGATGATGAGCCTCTTCCCGCTCAATTTCTCAAACCTCTAGAAGTATGCTTGGTACACTTTGCAGATTTAGACGATCCTATGATTAGATATATAATGAATGCCTTACAGGATTATGCCCTAATGCCTGACATTGATTGAAAGTGTCCTAGTTTGTCAATTAGCGTGATGGTTGAGTCAGTGACTCAGGTGTGCCCCATATGAAGATTGATTAAGCTGTCGTCTCAACCGGATGTGTGTTTCGAGCTCGTTACAAGTAAATCAGCCTCACATCCTAAATCCAAAAATACCTAGGTAAAAAAAAAAGCCTTAAAAGAATTAGAACAACATAGGATGAAAAAGTCTGACAACTTAAGTTTTAAACAGGAAAATCTTCTGAGTTTTTCAGCTAAGATCGATGACATCGAGTCTATATCATTGTCATTGCACACCTATATTTGATGACATCGAACACTTCTCGATGACATCGAATTAGGCTGATTTATGTCCAGCAACCACGAAGAATTTTGGACAAAATGTTCGATAAATCGAAAGGATCTTCGATAACATTGAATTTCAAAATCGATGATATCTAATCTGGATAGATTTGGTCCAGCGAGCTTAATAGGAAAATCAAATGGAAATGATCAAGGAATCGAGACAACCTTGATAACATCAATATTCAAATTTCAATGATATCGAGGAAGTCTTGATGATATCGAATCTGGACAAAATATGTCCAGCGAGCTTTCAAAGAATATATTCCAAAATGAACGAGGAATCAAAATTGGTTTCGATGATATCGAAATTTGAAATTCGATGACATCGAAATAGTATCGATATCATCGTGGTCAACTCTGAAATGTCCAGCAAGCTCTTGTGTTATAATGTCGAGGAATCGAAACATGAATCGATGACATCGAAATTCAAATATCGATGAAATTGAATCGGTTTCGATATCATCGATAGTCTATCAAAAAGTTCCCAGAATAATTTTTAAGAGAGTTTGTATCATCGAACTATGATTCAATGGCATCGAAAGTATACGTTCGATGACATCCAATCAGGATTGATGATATCAAACTCAGTCATATTCTGACAATTTTATTTTCGTTGGAGCTTTTTGGCTATATAAGGAGAGCTTGTTCTTGGTTGCAAAAGAGAGAATAACAGAGAGAGCTTTGAGAGAGTAATTGCATATCACCTACCCTAAGCTCATTTTCTCGTGGAAGTTCATCCTTCAATCTACCCTCATTATTGATATTCAATAGGGTGGACTAAGGAATGAACTTCTCCATTCAAGGATCATCCAGTTACTATCTTAATGGTAAACCATTGAGCTGGGATACCTTAAATGCTTGAATGCTTGGAATCACTCCTCTAAAATAAGAAAACATTTATTAAAGTAGGATTCCAACATAACCTTGACCCAACCTGTCACCGTTATTGGAACATCATCAAGTGTTGCGGATCACGGAAGTAGAAGAATCTTCATCATCAAGGAGGAAATCTTCATCAACATGCTTAATGGGGCTCATCTACTTATTTGTAAGTCATTAGGGTCCAAAGACCCTGTTGATCATTCCTTATGTAAGATTGGGTCACAGGAACAACCCGCCCCTTATAAGTCCTCACTGACCAGAAAGAAAATTGTTTTGAAAAGCCTCCTTGCACCGATTCTGAATGTTTACCATTAAAGGTGGGGTAGCAAGAATCTAAACCAAAGTCTGAAACTTCGGATTTTATTGAGACTACGTTGCATAAAGAGAGTTTTTTTTGTACAATTATTTGTAGTCTCTTGTTTATCATGGTCTACAAATATTGAAAATTTTCTACCATAGGTGAATCATATATTATTTAGACACCTCACAACAATAAAAAGAAATTTTTTAATGATGTTCACAAATTTCTCTAGATAATCATGTTCCAGCATGTCCAAACCTACTATAAGTAGGTTTATGAATGATCTTGTTAAAAAGCCTATTGAGAAATTTGTTGAGATACTTATTAGAGGAAAAACTTATGCCTTTAGATGATTAGGATTGATAGTTTATGATTAGGAATTTTTCCTATTTCTTTCTTAGGACAAGTTTGTTTTCATAGTTTAAGAGTTCCATATTTTTGCACCAACTTTGAGAATTCAAGAACTTCTGCATAATCTTTGTTTCAGGTACTCTCTACCCTCTACTTGATTATAATTTTATTGCTCTCATGTGACCATTTAGGATAATATATCATTTAGGTTAGGGGTGGGGTTTCCTTTGGAAAAACTCTTCAATTAGTGTTGAATTTCGGGCTGAATTTTTGAAAAAAAAAATAGAAGTTTAAATTCTGTGAATTTAAGTGATTTTTAAAAGCAATCTAAATATAAAATGATAAGGCACTTAGTGATGAGAATTTTTTAAGCTTAGATCTAGATATTTGGTAAATTTTAAAGTTAAGTTCTTCTTATTAATTTTCAGCATTGAAAAAGCATCGATTAAGTCATGAATTTTCAGAACTCACATCTAGCTTACACATTAGAGTTTCAATTGGATATTGTAATGTGACTTGATGATTGTAGAGAATGGGCGGAACCAAGCCTGAGGAATTTGTCCATCATGTTTAAGTGAAAAAAAAAAAGGTAATGCGCAGTTAAAAAATAGTAAGCATCGAAGAGGGCTACCCACAGAAATTGTCCATGAAAAGATTATTTGGATATATATATATATATATATATATATATATATATGCTACTAGTATATGGACAGAAAAAGGATAATATGTCAAAGCCGTTAATGGTAAATATATATATATATATATATATATATATATATATATAAATGCTACTAGTATATGGACAGAAAAAGGGTAATGTGTCAAAGCCGTTAATGGTAAAAAATTGAAGTTGGACAAAAAACGATTAAACTATAAGGAAAGTTTTGATTTAGGCTTTGTTTGATCTAACCGCTTCGTTTGATTGTCAATGATAATATGAAGGTAGATAACTGAAATTTTAGATGTGTTAAGTTTAGATTTCACCATGCACCCATAGAACTCAATGTTTAGGATGTTTCTGCTAATTGATTAATGATTTGAACTCCATTAGGTTGTTTGTTAAGTATGTTAGAATCTAGGTTGATTTTAATTTTTAAAACTAGTGTGCCTTGGAACTTTATTATTTGGAATGATTGAAAATTGCAAAGATTTATAGAATGAACTTTTTTAAAAGAAAATTGATTTAGATTTGAAAAATCTTTCGTATGTTTTGCTCGGGACTAGCAAAATGCTAGTTGGGGGCGTGATAATGCTCAAATATTATATAAATATCATCTATTTCATAATGTTTTCCCATGCAAACTCATGTTAATATGGCCTATTTGAGTATGCTTCCTATTGACAGGAAGATTTGAGAGTTTAAGTTAATTGTGTGCTTCAAGAAATTGTTTAAAGCTTAAAAGAAGACACAATAAGGAATTGAAGATTTCAAGGTCATGAAGAAGGAATTGAAGTGCCAAAGGACTGAAGGAACCAATGTGTAAAAGGAAGAAAATAGAAGATTTAAAGTGGAGTTAAAAATTGAAGACAATACAACACTGGTCGATGTCATGATGGGAGTTTGATCCCTCGAGAACAAATTGAGAAACTCTAGGAATTTTCAAAGTAGTTGTTGGACTCACTACTCAATGCCATCGAATGAGCTTCGATCCCATCAACAGACTTCCAAATTTGGAAGTTAGTTGCTATACGAAATTCCATATTCTACTCAATCCATTGAGGAGATCTTTAATGCCATCGGCTAATGTTCGATGGAAGCTCGATGCCATTGAAATGCCATCGACAATGCGAGCGGCTACGTAAATTCAAAGTCGGTTTGTGAAATTTCCAAATCAATATAAAAGATGGAGTTCCTAATCTATTTAAAGGGGTCTCTAGGACATTCCTAATAATCTTCTAGGGTTTGGGGAGATAGAGAAAGCTCGGGTGGAGCACCAACAATGTTCTTCCGCTTCTATTTCTTCACGGGTTCTAGTAGATTATTTATTTTTCTTTTATTTTAAGATGTTAGCTATGTTTATCTGATGTCTTTGCTAAGGCTAAGGGATGAAGCTTGTAGTTTAATTACAATAATTAGTTTATTTGATTCAATAACAATGGTATGAATGATAATAGCAAATTGAAGTTGATTTAGATTTTACTTTAAATTCTTTGAGTTGTTGATTTCTTGATTTATTATGAACTATGGTTATAATGAATTCTTTAATTTAACAATTGCTTAGCCTGAATTAGAGAATGAATCAATTTGTATAATTGATTTATCCATTTTTCCTAAGGGTACTTTAGACACTCTTGATTCCCCGCGATTGATATCTAAATGCATCATGAGAAAATCGTTCAATTGAAATCATGTTTTTGTTCATGATTGATGATTAGCTTAACAAAATTATTTTCCGATTGGATATGATAAGACTTTCATTTCAATTGAGTTATAAGAATTGAATCTATGAATGAGATATTATGATTTCTATGAGTGGATCCCTAGATCCTTAGTCTTTAATTATTTTGTTTTAGAAACCCTCCTTACTTTGCTTGATTAAATTTCAGACAACCCTTTACCTTTAGATTAGTTCTAGGTTGTGTTTCTCATTCTTTGAGGATTTGACCTTGGTCTCACAAAGTTATTACTACATCACAGCCCAGCACTTGGGATTATCAACCCTCGGATTCGATCAACACTTAGGGTCAAAGTCGATCTATATATATATATATATATATATATATATATATCAACTAGTTGGGTCCAACTAACTATATGAATTAAGTGCTAATCAATGTTGATAAATGATGCCATGGAAAAGATAATTCAAAGAGGAAAAGGAGTTGCTGGCTTGGGATGGCCCCACCATGGTGCTCATGTAAAATCCACCCCAATCATTAGATAAGTCACCCCATGTTACACTCAAGAACAAAAAATCAGCCCCATCCTTGGTTCATGTAGACCACATGATTGAAAAAAGTGCACATGGAAAGCTTACCCTCAAAACTATTTCCCTAGGTATGGCCCACTTGAAACATTTATGGGTCTGCATTTTAGGCACCAAGCGTAAATTTTGGTGGACATATCTCCCAACTGTTTCCATTGATATGGCCTAATTGATTCACATATTAGCCTAATTTTTTGGATATATGCCCTGCATGGGTTTACACATCCAATGATCATAGTGGATCTCAAGTACACATCACGGCGGGCCTTGTACAAATATAAAGGGCGAGCGTCCCTCTTGGATTGTTGTTTCCCATAAATGTGGGACCTTCCTAGGGAGGTGGGGAGTGGATCCATGCTATTAGGTAAGAAAGTAGTGTTGTGCTTCCTTGAATGTGGGGCCCACCTTCATGTATGCTATGTATAACTAGACCATCCATCGCTTTTTAGTTTTTACACATTATTTTAGTGTACGATTCCAAAAATGAAGCAGATCCAAATCTAAAGTGGACCACACCACAGGAAAGAGTAGACATTGAACACACACCATTAAAAACTTCCCAAGGCCCATCATAATGGTTTTCTTCCATCCAACCTATTGATAAAGTCATAGTGGCCTAAATAAAGGGAAAACAAAAATATAAGCTTGATCCAAAACTTGTGTTGCCCCAAGAAGTTTATAATGGTCAATCACCATTGTTTCCTATAGTATGGTCCTCTTGAGATTTGTATCTACTTCATTTTAGGGACCTTGCCCCAAATTGATCTTGTAAAACTAATGGGTGTCCTGGATATACAACACATATATGAAGGTGGGCCCCATGGTCAGTGAAACACCCAATACGGTATGAACCGGTTTACACATACCTATGTTACACACTTTTCAATTGACAATTTTTACTATAATAGCCCTATGGAATGATGTCAACTAGAAAATAGCAAATTTATCATGAGGGGATACTTTTTTAGCCCTGAGATGAGATTTTGCTTCTGTTTTCTTTCAGATGAAAGTGCCCTTCTACCCACCTTCTACATCGTATAGCCTAGCTTGCAACAGAAGTTTGGAAAAAGAGAGTGTGGGACCCATGAGCCACATATGGGCCCACTACTTAGAAGATCTTATCCATTTGTTCACTTTAGGGCATGCTTGGACATTGGAGGGTTTTGATTTCATCTTCATCTGAGGCCTCTGTAGCCCTCAATAAAGAGAATGATGGTCTTTCTCTGTTGGAGGGTGTTGATTTCATCTTCATCTGAACTTTCTTGAAAAATATTTTGACTTTACTCGAGGAATCGAATCATCCTCGATATCATCAAAATTCAAACTTCGATGGCATAGAGAGATGATCGATGATATCGAATCTGGACAGATTGTGTCCAGCAAGCTTAACAGGAAAATCAAATGGAAATGATCGAGGAATCGAGAAAACCTCAATAACATCGATATTCAAATTTCAATGATATCGAGGATGTCTCGATGATATCGAATCTAGACAAAATATGTCCAGCGAGCTTTCAAGGAATATATTCCAAAACGATCGAGGAATCGAAATTGGTTTCGATGATATCAGAATTTAAAATTTGATGACGATGAAATAGTATTGATATCATCGTGGTCAACTCTGAAATGCCCAGCAAGCTCTTGTGTTATAATGTTGAGGAATCGAAGCATGAATTGATGACATCGAAATTCAAATATTAATGAAATTGAATCGGTTTCAATGTCACCAATAGTCTATCAAAAAGTTTCTGGAATAATTTTTAAGAGAGTTCGTATCATCGAACTATAATTCAATGGCATCGAAAGTATACGTTCGATGACATCGAATCAGGATCGATGATATCGAACTCAGTCATATTCTGACAATTTTATTTCCTTTGGAGCTTTTTGGCTATATAAGGAGAGCTTGTTCTTAGTTGCAAAAGAGAGAAAAATAGAGAAAGCTTTGAGAGAGTAATTACATATCACCTACCCTAAGCTCATTTTCTCGTGGAAGTTCATCCTTCAATCCACCCTCATCATTGATATTCAATAGTGGATTAAGGAATGAACTTCCCCATTTAAGGATCATCCAGCTACTATCTTAATGGCAAATCATTGAGCTAGGATACCTTGAATGCTTAGAATCACTCCTTCTCTAAAATAGGAAAACATTTATTAGAGTAGGATTCCAACATAACCTTGACCCAACCCATTGCCTTTATTGGAACATCATCAAGTGTAACGGATCAAGGGAGATAAAGAATCTTCATCATCAAGGAGGAGATCTTCATCAATGTGCTTAATGAGGCTCATCTACTTATCTGTAAGTCATTAGGGTCTAGAGACCCTATTGATCATTCCTTATATAGGATTGAGTCACAGGTATATCTCACCCCTTATAAGTCCTCATAGGAGGCCTCTGACGGGAGAGTATATCTAGGTGTTATGTGTTTACCCTTGCTCTTATGTAGGGCATAAACTTAGGTCCTTTGTATTGATCCTTGGCCTATGTGGCATAATACTAGGTTTCGTGTGTGGATCCTTGGCCTGTGTAGCCTAACCTTAATTTCCTTGTGTAGATCCTTGGCCTGTGTGGCCTAAAACCTCGGTTCCTTGTGTTGATCCTTGGCCTATCTGGCCTAAAATGGAGGTTCCTTGTGTGGATCCTTTACTCTTGTGTAGGGCATAAAACTTAGATACTTCGTGTTGACCTTTGCTCTTGTATAGGGCATAAACTTGTGTCTTGTGTAGGCACGTTTTAGGTACCTTGTGTAGGTCCTAGAGTCAACCTTGTGTAGGTTGTAACGGTTTAAGGTGAACCTAATTTGAAACCTCCATTAGTGAAATCTGATACACTCATGGGATGAGTGTGTCCGCCAGAAGTAGAGTAGGCACATAGCCGAACCACTATAAACGATTGTGTTTGGGTTGATTCTTGCTTGATCTTTCATTATGTTAATCTTTTACATGCAAGCTTGATAATACGAATGTTTTGATTTGAATCACATCTCACACACATTCACACTTCTCATCCATCTTAGACTATTTATTGTGTCATGCTTAATATTGAATAGTCTTGTGATTGGATCCTCTACTTGGCTTGAAAGCCATTAGAGTTAAATTGGGGGTATCTTGATAGTTGCATATTAGATCAAGATTAAGATAATAGGATTTAAAATAAAGCTTAAAATTTTATAAAGTCGTATTCACCCCCCTCTAGGAAACCTTGAGCTATTTCCACTTCAACTAAAGCGGTCCTCACCGCAATTTCACTTGGTATCAGAGCGAGTCTCTCTTAAGGGCTTAACCACCTAAAGAGTAATCTTGACTGAAGTTGGAATCATGGCCAAAGGAGAGGGCTCATCTGTAACTAGACCTCCTGTATTTGATGGTTCAAATTGTGCATACTGAAAGGCTAGGATGCACTATTTTCTGATATCTTTGGATCATGATGTTTAGGACATTGTTGAAAACGAATATGTGCCGCCAACCAAACAAATAGTACTTGAAAATGGAAGAACCATCTCCAAACCAAAATCCAAAGAAATGTGGACTGCATTCGATAAAGAAAAACAAACTTCTAAAGCTAAAGCAATGAATGTTATTTACTATATTGTGTCTCAAGAAGTGTTTAATCAAATTAGTATGTGTAGCACATCAAAACGAGCATGGGAATTGTTGGAAACAACCCATGAGGGAACCAACACAGTAAAAAGATCTAAGCTGCAACTCCTAACATCACAATTTGAACATCTCAGAATGGAGGAGCATGAGACCTTAATGGAATTCTTTACAAAGCTAAACATCATCTGTAATTCCATGGGTGGACTGGGAGAGAAAGTTCTGGTCCCGAATAATCTGTAGGAAGATTCTAAGATCCCTACCGGAACGTTTCAACTCAAAAGTAACTACCATTGAAGAATATAGGAACATTGACGAAATGAAAGTAGAAGAACTAGTAGGTTCCCTACAAACATTCGAACTTCACTTCAAACCAACTCCTAAATCCAAAAGCAATGCCCTCAAAGCTGCAAAACATATCAACAGTAATGAGGAGGAGGAAAGTGAAAGGGAAAATGAAGATGAGGAAGTTGCCCTTCTGGTTCAACGGTTCAAAAAATTCTTCCACAAAACTGTGGCCGACCATTTAAAGGGAAACAGTTGGACAACAAGTGTTATACAGGTAAACCTATTAAAAAGTCCAAAGAGCCACAGTATTACACGTGTCAAAATTTGGGCACCTGTCCACTGAATGCCCCAATAGAAAAACCAAGGGAAAGGCTATGGCAGCCACATGGGATGACACTGAAGAATCAAACTCAGACTTAAGTGATTCAGAGAGTGATGAAGACCAAAAATCCCTGAAAATACTCATGGCCTCCACACCTACAAACATTCCATTGATAACCAAGGAAATTGATGAACCACGAGTTGAAGGGACACTTCCATCAGATGAGGAGAAAGAAGAAGAAGAGGATGAAAAAGTTAACATACAAGATGCCTATGATCAACTCTACATACATAGCATCAACATCCTTAAAAGACTTGGCATTAGTGAAAATAAGAATAAATTGCTACAAATGGATCTGGATAAAACCTTGGAAATCAATACACACTTGATTAACGATCTTCAACAATACCACTTAGAGAATGATAAGTTGGAAAGAATCAACTCTTTTTTGAAATCTGAGTCGATGAAACTAAACAAATAGATTGAGTCATTGAAAGATGAAAACATACGTTTTAAGAATGAAAATCACACACTTATGTTTGATGCAGAAAAATCCAAAAAATTTGTTGAGCTTAGTTACAAATTCTCCCAAGGTAGTAAAAAATTAGAAAGACTTTTAGGGATGGGGAGACCTCAAAAAGACAAGAGAGGATTGGGATATGAAAAAGTCAAGACAAGTCCCAATAATGCAACACCATTGATTGAGAAAGTTGTTGGATCAAGAAGCAATACAAGAGCTACTCCTATTTGTCATTTATGTGGCGACTCGGGTCATTATAAATTTGAATGCCTCGCTACTGGGAGAACTCAATCCAATTCCAGTTTGAACCTTATAGGAAAATACAAATAAACTGGAAAAATGATACAAACTGTCAACAGTTCACCAAAGTACATGGCAAGAGGTAAGCCATTTTCGTCCCTACCTAGAATGACTAAGAATATGGAGGAGCTACTAAGTCAGGTGGCTCAACTAAATCAGAAAACAAATGAATTAATGAAACAAGGAAAAGTGATTCAGTCACCTAACATACCCAGACAAGTTCACAGTAAAGTAAAAATAACATCATCATGGAAACTTGTCACAAAATGGGTAGTGAAAGAAAAGAAAAATTGCCTAATAACTCATTCAAGCCCAAAAACGGGAAATAATGCTAAGTGGTACCTAAATAGCGGGTGCTCAAGACATGTCACGGGTGACAAAACCCTTCTATCCAACTATTCAAATCTTGATAATGGGAAGGTCACCTTTGGTGATGGAAGCACCGCTAAGGTATTAGGGCATGGGACTATCATTAGATTAAAGGTGTTCAAAAGTGAGAATGCTTTTTATGTAGAAGGACTAACACACAACCTTCAAAGCATCTCTCAAATATGTGACAACAAGCATGTGGTGACATTCTCCAAACAAGAGTGCAAGATCTTAGACCCATCAGGAAAATTAATTATGAAGGGTCTTCACACTAATGATCACTGCTATATTGTCAAAGGCAAGAGCAAGGATGATCCTTCTGCCTGATATCACTAGAGCACAGATAATAAGTTCAGGTCATGTCATCTAGGCCTGGACATGTGTGTGAAATGATGCATTTTTGTGATTACTATGTTATATCCGAGGTTTCTATACCTCAAAATTTCTTTTTGACAATGAACATAATAAATGTTCATAATTTTGAGTTTCACAACTTTTTGTACAAAATTTTACTGTGTTTATATGTTGATAAGAATATATTTTATGATATGCATATATGAAAGATTATCGAAGTACTCAGATCAATGTCATATTCTTTACCTCGATAAGTCAATCAATGAATTGAATGACGCGTCGATAACATTGAGAACCTCTCGATGTCATCGACAACCTCTCAGAGTCGGAAACGTCGCACCTGGTAGTTTGTTATCGAACACCATTTCGATATCACCAACTTAGGATTCTCGATGTCATCAAATCAAATTCAATGTCATCAAAAAATCTCGCCTGATAAAAGGCGAGCGAGTGGGAATTGTTTTATTTCTCATTCTTTTTGGGCGTTTCTTCTTCCCAAGAGTTCTCCACCGCCATCGACGAGCAAGGAGCGGTTTGCACCTTAGATTCGGAGTCTCCTAGGCATTTACATCAATTTCACTTAAGGTACTCATCGTCCGATTGAGGTATTCTAAGGGTGTTTTCGGTTTCCCTCCTTCTTCCTCTGCATTTCTGTTGAACATTTGGTATCCCTTTCATTCTTCATCATCATTTGAGATTGCCGACACCCTCATGTCTAAAGACAAAGGAAAAGCTCCAATCATTGGAGAATCCTCGTGGCCTACTTGGAAGAAGGCTCTAGCTCCGTTCAAAAGAGCCAGAGCTCCTGAATTGCCAGCTCGCCGCCATGGAACCACTACTAGACAGTCGGCTCGTGGTGAGGCTCCAGCTGCTGTGCATGCTCCTCCTCCAACCGCTAAAATCCCTCCGCCACACGCCAATATTTTGGAAAAATATTTGGGGAGGAATCTTATGCACAAGCGCCGAGTAGACAGGGAATGCATTCAACCTTTTGATCTGGAATCCCTCCTATCTGCAGTTGATTGGTCACCCATTTTGGATTTTGGCGGACCATGTCACGATGAAAGGACCTATCTTTCCTCGCCTACTATCATTCTCCTGTCCTTGAGCCTCCATCGATCACAGTTACTGTTGGGGAACTCAGTGTCGAAATCATAGCAAAGTCTATCGCAAAATTACTTAGTCTCACTCTTTCTCTAATTGGTATGTCTGATCTTGATATGGAGGATCCTACTGTGCGATCCCAAGTCACCAAATTTCTTTGCCATGGAAGAGATGTTCCCTGGCATCAACGAAATGCACTCAAAGCTAAATATATGGAAACTAAATATAGGGTTCTGCATGGGATTTTCTCAACCAATGTGTATCCAAGGGGAACTAATCGAGCTGATCTTACTAGCTTCATGGTCCTCGTCATGTATAGCATTGCCTTAGGTATCAAATTGTGTCTGCCCACTTTAATAGTCCACCAATTAGCCAGTGTGATTCACACTTCCAGGGAAACTCATCTGCCTTTCCCACATATCATCCATGCGCTATGCAATGAAATGGAACTACTTATGACGGATGATCCTGAGCGTCCACTGCAACTTTTCAACAAGGTCAACATCCGAAAGATGGACATTAAGTTCCATTCACTTACAAAAGGACAGACCGAGGAGGAGACGCAAGGAGAAACAGACATAGGGGAAGGAGCAGCGTCGACTGAAGGAAAACCTCAGGAACCACGAGCTATTCCGACCACTCCTAATTCTGTACAAACCCAGCGACACAAGCTACATCAGGATCAGGTCAGGGCAACCTTGCGAGGAGTGGCGTGGATTGAGGATAGGCTTGATAAACAAGATGAACGACTCTCAGGCCTGGAAAGGATGGTGGCTAGATTACAGCATATGGCACAGCAAATCGTCGATCTATTTACGTGCCGTTGGGATGACACGGCTCCATCTCACTCTACTTCAGCACCATAATGTTCATTTCTATCATCACATACACTGATTACTCATTCATACTTAGGACATGAGTATCTTTTTGAATGTCTTACATACTTATGAGTGTATGTGATGGTCAACTAACTTGGACAGATTAACATTTATTTTGGTTGTCTAGCCCATGGTTGAGAAGAATATTTTGGATTGGTTGTCTAACTTTGCCTCTGGATGAGGAGAATATTTTTTTTTGATGTGCCCATGGATGGGCTACATTTTTGGATGCTCTTAAAGTTTAATTCTGCTAAGCTTGGACAATTCTTTTGAATGCTCTTATGGATTAATGATGATTTTTTTTGTGAGCTTAGTATCGAGTGTTTATGGGATAAATGCTACATATAACATGATAATAGGCTGACTACTGTTTATTACATGCCCGTGAAAGTGCTTAATTGCGAATGTTCATTGATAATTTCAGCACCTTAAATTCATATGCAAATGTGCTCTTCGAAATGTTGCATATTCTGCTATCTCCCTATACATTATTGGAAATATGGTTACTTTGATTCTCCCATGTTCCTCAAGTTCAAACTTCAGTCAAATCTGCTATAGGTATATACTAATCTTTGCCAATGACTAACGAAAAGGGGGAGAACAAATCCCACCATGAGAACAATTGTTTGTATGGATTTTATGCATGGTGATGCAGGCGATAGGGGGAGCAGCTGCAAGAAGATAGGGGGAGCAGCTTCATAAAGTTTCTGTATGTATGAACTCTAATAAATCACTTGTAAAATTGTGTAGCGTTCATATACACACAATTTAGGATGTTGTTCTAGGTATTGTTCTAGATGTTTTGTGTTTTGTCACGTAATTGACAAAGGGGGAGATTGAAAGTACCATGGTTTGTCAGTTAGCGTGATGGTTGAGTAGGTGAGTCAGGTGTGCCCTATATGAATAATGTTAAGCTGTCACCTCAACTGGATGTGTATTCCGAGCTCGTCACAGGTAAATCAGCCTCACATCCCATATCCCAAAACACTCAAGTAAACAAAAGTCTTAAAAGAATTGAACAACATAGGATGAAAAAGTCTGAAAACTTAAGTTACAAACAGGAAAATCTTCTGAGTTTTTCAGCTAAGATCAATGACATCGAGTCTATATCATTGTCATCGAACACTTCTCGATGACATCGAATTAAGCCGATTTATGTCCAGCAATCACAAAGAATTTTGGACAAAATGTTCGATAAATCGAAAGGATCTTCGATAACATCGAATTTCAAATTTCGATGACATCGAAGGTTAGTCGATGATATCGAAGGTCTTAGAGTACTGTCCATTGAACTTTCTTGGAAAATATTTTGACTTTACTCGAGGAATCGAATCATCCTTGATATCATTGAAATTCAAACTTCGATGGCATCGAGAGTTGATCGATGATATCGAATCTGGACAGATTGTGTCCAGCGACCTTAACAGGAAAATCAAATGAAAATGATCAAAAATCGAGACAACCTCGATAACATCAATATTTAAATTTCGATGATATCCAATCTGGACAAAATATGTCCAACGAGCTTTCAAGGAATATATTCCAAAACGATTGAGGAATCGAAATTGGTTTCGATGATATCGGAATTTGAAATTCGATGACATCGAAACAGTATCAATATCATCGTGGTCAACTCTGAAATGTCCAGAAACCTCTTGTGTTATAATATCAAGGAATTGAAACATGAATCGATGACATCGAAATTCAAATATCGATGAAATCGAATCGGTTTCAATATCATTAATAGTCTATCAAAAAGTTCCCAAAATAATTTTTAAGAAGTTCATATCATCAAACTATGATTCAATGACATCAAAAGTATACGTTCGATGACATCGAATCAGGATCAATGATATCGAACTCAGTCATATTCTGACAATTTTATTTGTGTTGGAACTTTTTGGCTATATAAGGAGAGCTTGTTCTTGGTTGCAAAAGGGAGAAAAATAGAGAGAGCATTGAGAGAGTAATTAAATATCACCTACCCTAAGCTCATTTTCTCATGGAAGTTCATCCTTCAATCCACCCTTATCATTGATATTCAATTGAGTGGATTGAGGAATGAACTTCCTCACTCAAGGATCATCCAGCTACTATCTTAATGGGAAATCATTGAGCTGGGATACCTTGAATGCTTGAATGCTTGGAATCACTCCTCTAAAATAGGAAAATATTTATTAAAGTAGGATTCCAACATAACCTTGACCCAACGCATCGCCTTTATTAGAACATCATCAAGTGTTGCGGATCAAGGGAGTTGAAGAATCTCCATCATCAAGGAAGAGATCTTCATCAACGTGCTTAATGGGGCTCATCTACTTATCTGTAAGTCATTAGGGTTTAGAGACCCTGTTGATCATTCCTCGTGTAGGATTGGGTCACGGGTACATCTCACCCCTTATAAGTCCTCATAGGAGGCCTTTGATGGGAGAGTACATCTACGTGTTGTGTGTTGACCCTTGCTCTTATGTAGGGCATAAACTTAGGTCCTTTGTGTAGCTCCTTCGCCTGTGTCGCCTAAAACTAGGTTCCTTGTGTGGATCCTTAGCCTATGTGGCCTAAACCTAGGTTCCTTGTGTAGATCCTTGGCCTGTGTCGCCTAAAACCTCAATTCCTTATGAGGATCCTTGGCCTGTGTGGCCTAAAACGGAGGTTCTTTGTGTGGATCATTGGCCTGTGTGGCCTTAAAAAGAGGTTCCTTGTGTGGATCATTTACTTTTGTGCAGGGGATAAAACTTAGGTGCTTCGTGTTGACCTTTGCTCTTGTGTAGGGCATAAACTTGTGTCTTGTGTAAGCACATTTTAGGTACCTTGTGTAGGTCCTAGAGTCAACCTTGTGTAGGTTGTAATGGTTTGAGGTAAACCTGATTTGAAACCTTCGTTAGTGAAATCTGGTACACTCATGGGATGAGTGCGTCCACCGAGAGTGGAGTAGGCACATAGCCGAACCACTATAAACGACTGTGTTTGGGATTGATTCTTACTTGATCTTTCATTATGTTAATCTTTTACATGCAAGCTTGATAATATGAATGCTTTGATTTGAATCACATCTTATACACATTCACACTTCTCAAACATCTTAGACTATTTATTGTATCATGCTTAATATTGAATAGTCTTGTGATTGGATCCTCTACTTGGCTAGAAAGCCATTAGAGTTAGATTGGAGATATATTGATAGTTGCATATTACATCAAGATTAAGATAATAGGATTTAAAATAAGGCTTAAAATTTTATAAAGTCCTATTCACCCCCCTTTAGGACACCTTGAGCTATTTCCGCTTCAACTAAAGCGGTCCTCACCGCAATTTCACTGACAAGAAAGAAAATTGTTTTGAAAAGCCTCCTTGCACCGATTCTGAATGTTTACCATTAAAGGTGAGGTAGCAGGAATCTAAACCGAAGTCTAAAACTTCAAATTTTATTGAGACTACATTACATAAAGAGAGTTTTTTTTTTGTACAATTATTTTTAGCCTCTTGTTCATCATGGTCCACTAATATTGAAATTTTTTTTGCCACAGGTGAATCATGTATTATTTGGTCACCTCGCAACAATAAAAAGAAATTTTTTAATGATGTTCACAAATTTCTCTGGATGATTATGTTCCAAGACATCCAAACCTACTATAAGTAGGTTTATGAATGATCTTATTAAAAAGCCTACTAAGAAATTTGTTGAGAAACTTGCTAGAGGAAAAACCTATGCCTTTGGATGATCAGGATTGATAATTTATGATTTGGCATTTTTTATATTTCTTTCTTAGGACAAGTTTGTTTTAATAGTTTAGGAGTTTCATATTTTTGCACCAACTTTGAGAATTCAAGAACTTCTTCATAATCATTGTTTCAGGTACTCTCTACCCTCTACTTGATTATAATTTTATTGCTCTCATGTGAATTTTATTGCATATATTTCATCCATTTAGGACAATATATCATTTAGGTTGGGGGTGGAGTTTCCTTTAGAAAAACTCTTCAATTAGTGCTAAATTTTGGGGAGAATTTTTAGAAAAAAAAAATTAGAAGTTTAAATTTTATGAATTTAGGTGATTTTTAAAAGTAATCTGAATATAGAATGATAAGGCACTTAGTGATGAGAATTCTTTAAGCGTAGATCTAATTATTTGGTAAATTTTAAATTTGAGTTCTTCTTATTAATTTTCAGTATTGAAAAAGCATCGATTGAGTCATAAATTTTCAAAACCCACATCTAGCTTACACATTAAAGTTTCAATTGGATAATGTAATGTGACTTGATGATTGTTGAGAATGGTAGGAACCAAGCCTGAGGAATTTGTCCATCATGTTTAAGTGAAAAAAAAAAAGGTAATACGAAGTTCAAAAACAGTAAGCATCGAAGAGGGCTACCCATTGAAATTGTCCATGAAAAGATTATTTGATGAAAAGATTATTTGGATATATATATGCTACTAGTATATGGACAGAAAAAAGGTAATGTGTGAAAGCCGTTAATGGTAAAAAATCAAAAGTTGGACAAAAAAAGATTGAACTGTAAGAAAAGTTTTGATTTAGGCTTTGTTTGATCTAACCACTTCGTTTGATTGTCAATGATAATATGAAGGTAGAGAACTGAAATTTTAGATGTGTTAAGTTTAGATTTCACCATGCACCCATAGAACTCAATGTTTAGGATGTTTCTACTAATTGATAATGATTTGAACTCCACTAGGTAGTTTGTTAAGTATGTTAGAATCTAGGTTGATTTTAATTTTCAAAACTAGTGTGCCTTGGAACTTTATTATTTGGAATGATTGAGAATTGCAAAGATTTATAGAATGAACTTTTCTAGAAGAAAATTGATTTGGATTTGAAAAATCTTTCGCATGTTTTACTCAGGACTAGCAAAATGCTGGTTGGGAGTGTGATAATGCTCAAATATTATATAACTATCATCTATTTCATAATGCTTTCCCATGCAAACTCATGTTAATATGGCCTATTTGAGTATGCTTCCTATTGACAGGAAGATTTGAGAGTCTAAGTTAATTATGTGCTTCAAGAAATGATTTAAAGCTTAAACGAAGACATGATGAGGAATTGAAGATTTCAAGGTCATGAAGAAGGAATTGAAGTGCCAAAAGACTGAAGGAACCAATGTGTAAAAGGAAGAAAATAGAAGATTTATAGTGGAGTAAAAAAATTGAAGATAATACAACACTAGTCGATACCATGATGGGAGTTCAATCCCTCGAGAACAAATTGAGAAACTCTGGGAATTTTCAAAGAAGTTGTTGGACTCACTACTCAATGCCATCGAATTAGCTTCGATCCCATCGACAGACTTCCAAATTTGGAAGTTAGTTGCTGGACAAAATTCCATATTCTACTCGATCCATTGAGGAGATCTTTAATGCCATCGGCTAATGGTCGATGGAAGCTCGATGCCATTGAAATGCCATCAACGATGCGAGCAGCTGCGTAAATTCAAAGTCGTTTTATGAAATTTCCAAGTCAATGTAAAAGATGGAGTTCCTAATCTATTTAAAGGGGTCTCTAAGATGTTCCTAATCATCTTCTAGGATTTGGGGAGATAGAGAAAGCTTAGGTGGAGCGCCGACAATGTTCTTCCGCTTCTATTTCTTCACGGGTTCTAGTAGATTATTTGTTTTTCTTTTGTTTTAAAATGTTAGTTGTGTTTATCTAATGTCTTTGCTAAGGCTAAGGGATGAAGCTTGTAGTTTAATTACAATAATTAGTTTATTTGATTCAATAACAATGGTATGAATGATAATAGCAGATTGAAGTTGATTTAGATTTTACTTTAAAGTCTTTAAGTTGTTGACTTATTGATTTGTTATGAACTATGGTTATAATGAATTCTTTAATTTAACAATTTCTTAGCCTGAATTAGAGAATGAATCAATTTGTATAATTGATTGATCTATTTTGCCTAAGGGTACTTTAGACACTCTTGATTCCCGGTGATTGATATCTGAATGCATCATGAGAAAATCGTTCAATTGAAATCATGTTTTTATTCATGATTGGTGATTAGCTTAGCTAAATTATTTTCCGATTGGATATAATAAGACTTCCATTTCAATTGCGTTATAGGAATTGAATCTATGAATGAGATATTGTGATTTCTATGAGTGGATTCCTAGATCCTTGGTCTTTAATTATTTTGTTTTAGAAACCCTTCTTACTTTGCTTGATTAAAATTCAGACAACCCTTTTACCTTTAGAATAGTTCTAGGTTGTGTTTCTCATTCCTTGAGAATTTGACCTTGGTCTCACAAAGTTATTACTGCATCGCAGCCCTGCACTTGAGATTGTCAACCCTTGGGTACGATCAACACTTAGGGTCCAAGTTGATCGGTTTGGATCGAGCCGCTATATCGATTCTGGCACACCGACATAATAAAAAAACAAACCAAGTAGCCAATATATATATATATATCAACTAGTTGGGTCCAACTAACTATATGAATTAAGTGCTAATTAATGTTGATAAATGATGTCAGGGAAAAGATAATTCAAAGAGGAAAAGGAGTTGCTTGCTTGGGATGGCCCCACCATGGTGCTCATGTAAAATCCACCCCAATCATTAGAAAAGTCACCCCATGTTACACTCAAGAACTAAAAATCAGCCCCATCCTTGGTTCATATAGACCACATTATTGAAAAAAGTGCACATGGAAAGCTTACCCTCAAAACTATTTCCCTAGGTATGGCCCACTTGAAACATTTATGGGCCTGCATTTTAGGCACCAGGTGTAAATTTTGGTGGACATATCTCCCAACTGTTTCCATTGATATGGCCCAATTGAATCACATATTAGCCTAATTTTTTGGATATATGCCCTACACGGGTTTACACATCCAATGATCATAGTGGATCTCAAGTACACATCACGGCGGGCCTTGTACAAATATAAAGGGCGAGCATCCCTCTTGGATTGTTGTTTCCCAGAAATGTGGGACCTTCCTAGGGAGGTGGGGAGTGGATCCATGTTATCGGGTAAGAAAGTAGTGTTGTGCTTCCTTGAATGTGGGGCTCACCTTCATGTATGCTCTATATAACCAGACCATCCATCACTTTTTAGTTTTTACACATTATTTTAGTGTACGATCCCAAAAACGAAGCAGATCCAAATCTAAAGTGGACCACACCACAGGAAAGAGTAGACATTGAACACACACCATTAAAAACTTCCTAAGGCCCATTATAATGGTTTTCTTCCATCCATCCTGTTGATAAAGTCATAGTGGCCTAAATAAAGGGAAAACACAAATATAAGCTTGATCCAAAACTTGTGTTACCCCAAGAAGTTTATAATGGTCAATCACCATTGTTTCCTATAGTATGGTCCTCTTGAGATTTGTATCTACTTCATTTTAGGGACCTTGCCCCAAATTGATCTTGTAAGACTAATGAGTGTCCTGGATATACAACACATATATGAAGGTGGGCCCCATGGTCAGTGAAACACCCAATACGGTATGAACCGGTTTACACATACCTGTGTTACACACTTTCGAATTGACAATTTTTACTATAATAGCCCTATGGAATGATGTCAACTCGAAAATAGCCAATTTATCATAAGGGGATACTTTTTTAGCCCCGAGATGAGATTTTGCTTCTTTTTTTTTCAGATGAAAGTGCCCTTCTACTCACCTTCTGTATCGTATAACCTGTCTTGCAACGGAAGTTTGGGAAAAGAGAGTGTGGGACGCATGAGCCACATATAGGCCCACTACTTGGAAGATCTTATCCGTTTGTTCATTTCAGGGCATGCTTGGACATTGGAGGGTGTTGATTTCATCTTCATCTGAGGCCTCTGTAGCCCTCAATAGAGAGAATGATGGTCTTTTTCTGTTGGTTTGTTTCTTTTGGTGTGGTTCATCCCTGATGTCTTCTTCCCCGATTATTGGGCCCATGCCCTGTAATTATTTTCCCAAAGTAATAATTGAATGAGATTTTAATGGTGATGCACGAAGGGCCGCACGATATCAATCCATAAGCATATATGTGGGGTCGAACCCATGTTCTAATCTATTTAAGGGTTTTTGAAGCTTTTTTTTTAGAAAGAGAAACCACCACCACCACCGATTCAAGAGAGAGAAAGGGGACCACCACCATCACCAAATCTCAAGAAAGAGGGGTCCGCCATCACCACTGAATCTCAAGAGAGAGGGGTCCACCACCACCACCAAATCCCGAGAGAGAGGGAGAGGGGACCACCACCATTGAAAAAGGCGGTTAAAATTGTTGCTTATACCTTCGTAGGACCCACTCCAACAATCCTTCGACGACATTTTGAAGTTTTTGACGACATATTGAAGCTTCTCTTCATTCTGATACTGATATGCCAAGTAGAGGTAAGAATACGTAGGGGGATTCTCCCCCTAGGTGAGATCCACAATGCACAGGGGAGATCCACTTCTATTCAACATTCATATTCATCTTTTTAATGCATTTATCCACACCATTTCATCCATGCTTGTTTGGAATTCACCAATTTCAACATGACATAGAAGTTGAGTAATTAATGTTTGAGCCTCTTAACATCTTGAATTTTTTGCTTGTTTCCTATACACATTTTCTTTAACCTTTGGAAGCTTTCTCTAAACATAAAATGTGATTAACAAGCATTGTTACATCTATTATAAAAGAAGGGAAAAAAACATGTAGGTGAAACAACTTTATATTGGCATATTCTTTGACCAAGTTGGTTAAGAAGTGAGATGATTTTATCTTCCCAAGTCTTTGATATGTTATGTATATAGTTGGTATTTGTTTGCATTTTTTGTGGTTTGTTTTATTTTAAGGGGCACTTATGTCATCCACTTGAAAATTAGAATTGGAACACTTGATCCCTTAGGGGCCTAGGTTTTCAAAGAACATATGTACAAATCAAGCTTTAAGTAGCTATAAACATGATATTTTTTTTCCCTCTCCTATTTGTTCTGAAACCAATCCTGAAAAGACCTAAGCTACTTAAGGCCCAATTTAAAATGTAAGTCCAAATGTCATGTTGTCTCTGCTCACTACAATTCTAATAGTAATTCAAATCCAATGATGGTTGAAAACTAAACTTCCGTGATTCATTCTTTCAAGCAGTACCTCTCCTAGAACCAGGCATAGCTAGTTCAGAGTTAAACATGACCCAATGTTATTTTAACATGCTATCTTATTTCTATGGCCAACAAATATGTTTACTTCTAATGCACCCTAAAATAATTGAAAGAAGATCTTCCAAGCTGCCTCTCAAGCATGATGGATGTGCATTCCTGATATTTAATTCTTTTAATTTATCAAGGTTCCTCTCCTTCTCATGCATATGTAGCCCACAAAACTCTCTAATCTCTCTATGCATAACCCAATTAGATACATTTAGATTAATTGTGTTAAAGTATATTTGATTCTTTATATCTCTTGTAAAATGGAGATATAGGCAATCTACTAAGTTAGAAAATGGATTTTCTATAGATCCCCTTGAGCAATGTGGATCTCCCCTGGCAAGGTAGATCCCCCCTGTATTGTGTTAATGTGGCAAATTTTGTAGGCCTATCATGATTTATGTCACTAAAACAATTCAGACTTTTCGCGATGAGTCAACTAATCGCTAAAAACCCCAAACTCATCATAAAACCCTTTTTGCGACGTCGCCAATTTTGTTGCCAATACAGCATCACAAATTCTATTTAGTGACAAAAACACCAACCCGTTACCAATGAGTTAATTATTTGTGATGACTTAATAACCTGTCCTAAAGTATAGCTAATTAGCGACGAGTTGACGTATTACCATTGCGATCGTAAAATGGTGTTAAACATGCAACTGTCGCTAATAAAGATGTTTTGCGAGGAATCCACTTATCGTTAAAAAAACCCAAAACTCTTCACAAAACCCTTTTTGCAATGAATGTTACTCAACGCCAATTTTGTCGCAAATACGGCATCACAAATTTTATTTAGTGACGAAAACACCAACTCTTCATCAATCAGTTAATTATTTATGATGACCTAATAACTTATCGTAAAATATAGCTATTAGTGATAAGTTAACATGTCGCCATTACATAATATAAAACGTCGCTAAATATAAAACTTATCACTAATAAAGACTTTTTATGACAAATCCACTCATCACTAAAAATTCAAAACTTATCGCCAAGGACTTCTTGCAATGAATGTTGCTCGTCGTGAATTTTATTTATTTATTTATTAACGACAAGTTAAAGTCATCGCTAATAGAAATATTTTTTTAAATATATATCTTTTATGTTTTATTTTATACTTTTTCCATGATTGAACTAATTAATCTAATAAAATAACATGTACCAATCAATATTCATCATCATCCATTGAAATACAAAAAATAATTTAGTTAAATTAAAACAAACTTTATAATTATCCTTAACACAAAAATATGTACATATATGTCCAAATTGTCCAAAAAAATTAATAAAAAATAAATGCGCATCGTCAATAATATGGTGGGGGTAGGAAGATAGCACCAGTCTATAGAAAAATTTATAGAATAATTAAATTAAATTATGATTAGTGACTATTTTACACTACTTGTATAATTTAAATGTAACATTCAACTTACCACTGAGGATGTGATTAGGGCATTTGGGACATGAGGACATGCACCATCTCCAACTGAGCCTGTCGTGTCTACATATCAACTTACCATTGAGGATGTGATTGCATAACTTTTTAGTCCCTGTTCATTTTTACTCAACTGTACACATGGTTTTATGGATAGTGAATCAAGAGCTATACATCTAATGAGCCATATTGTGGATGTCCAATGATACAGTAACCATATCAATTGAAGAATCCCATATATTCAAATACTAGATTTTTTTCATTTTGAATATGCACCATTCCCACAATGTACGCATATTGATTATGGTTTTAGTATGCCACACATGGAGTGCTAGCATTTAGAAACACATCAACAGTAGATACAAATAAGAATTTGTTAATTTGATATGGATAACACGTGCTCTAGACACACTAGACAACATGTGCTCCATTGAAGATCACTTTTTGCGATGACACCAAATTTATCGCAATGAGTGGCTATTAGCGACGACCATTGAAACTCGTTGTGAAAGGTCTTTCCCACCACGCAATTTCCCATAGAAAAAATTGTGTGACAAATTTTTGCGACGACAACTGCAATCCATCGCAAAAAGTTGACTATTGGCGACGATTTGAAATGCCATTGCAAATAGTCGATTTGTTACGACAACTTAGAATGTCATTGCAAATAATTGACTTTTTACGATGAAATTAGACACGTCGCTAAAAAAGCCATCCCTAAAAGTATAAATTGTTATGTTATATCCACACCGTTCATCCATTTTTTTTGAATTATTCTAGGGCATGAGCCCAAAAATGAGGCAGATCCGAAGGTCAATTGGACTACACCAGAGAAAGTTGTTGGCACAATGACTCCATCGTTGAATCCTTCCTACGGCCTACCATGATGTTTATCTTCCATATTACCTATTCATGAAGTCACATAGACGTGGATGAAGGGAAAACACAAATATTAGCATGATCCAAAACTTTTATGGCCCCTTAAAAGTTTCTAATGGTAGGCGTTCCATCCCCATTGCTTGTTGTGGTGTTGTCCACTTGAACTTCTGATTTGCCTCATTTTTTTGTGCCTGCTCTAAATTTATTTAAAAGAAATGGATGGGCAGTGTACATATAACACATTCATCATGATCAGGCCCACCTAACTTTGCCATATAAAAGTAGTATTAGTACCAAACTCGTTTTCGTGTCCTACGATATGCAATCTAAGTTATGGCTTTTATGGGGAATAAGTAGGGAGAGACGAATGCTAGTCCTTTATTGTTTAAGGGGCCTACCTTGATGTGTACCTAAGATGCATTCCGACCATTAGATGTGTAATCCCATACTAGGCCAAGAGAAAAAAAAATCAAGTTAATCTATGATTCAAGTGGGCCATATAAAAGCAGTTCGGAGAGAGACATCCACCCTTGATTTTTATAGGGATTACTGTGATGAGCATGTGAAATCCACTCCAAACCATTAGATGCCACATCATAAGCTAGACCTGAGTACTAAAAATTAGGCTCATACATGATTCAAGTGGGCCATACCAAGGGAAATAGTTTTGAGGGTGAGCTTTTGATGTACATTGTTTCCACTAGTATGGTCCACCTGAATGACCAATGTAGCTTATTTTTAATTCATAGGTCTATCATGGTGTGAATCACCTAATGGTTAGGGTGGATTTCACTAAAGTTGTACACGAACCGAGTTAGCTCGGTTAGCTCGCTCAACTTGACTTGAAAAAGCTCAATTCGACTCAGTTCAAAACTGAGTTCGAGCCGAGTTAAGCTGATTTTTTGGGCTTGAACAAATTTTGAGCCGAGTCTAATCTTGCCCAAGCTCGACTTGACTCGAATCAAACTCGGATCGAACAAGTTCGGTCACTTGCTTATTTTGATATTGATGTTGCTCACCAAGTGTTTGATGAAATGACTCAATAAAGTGCCGGTTGGTGGCGAGGAAGGTATGGATATAAAACAAATACCCTTGTATCTTGATTTTGATGTTGCCTACTGAGTGTTTGATGAAATACCTGTAAACTGTTGTTGATGTTTTACATACAGTGATAAATTGAAGGTGCACTCCATGTGTTTGAGAAAATGCCGCACAGGCTCAACCTCGGCTCGAACTGGCTTGAGTTGCTGATCGAGCCGAACCGAGCCGAGATGGCCAATCAGGATCGAGGACCGAGCCAAGCCGAGTTTGAGCTAGGGTTAGCTAGTGGCCGAGCCGAGCCGAAAGAAGCCCATTTGATTAACACTTACATGTCGAAAGAAGCTCATTTAATGTGTCATCTCGGATTACTTAATCGATGCTCTCCCATGCTTTAATCGGCTCCCCTTTTTCACCATCGATTGTTGATGTTGATGCTTTATCAATGCTTTAGCTCTAAGATTAAACACATTGTATGCGATGCTCCATTGAGGTGACCAATGTATTGGGAGGTTGGGTGACTCTCCTATAACACATGAGTATGGAGTAGTCAAGCAGTTGATTACTCGAATTTGAAGATTTTTTGTTGTGATGCTTATTCTCATTTACTGTTTGTTGAGAGAAATAAGGTACACTAAAGAGCAAAAAAGTGCACTTTTGTTAGCTATGGTGATGGGGTGAAAGATTACATGTTGTTAGACCGTGCTTCATGAAAGATCATTATTATATAGGACGTCAAATTTGATTAGGGTTTCTTGTTTCAAAAAGATGAGGAAAAAATGAAAAAGTCAGTTGTTGATATGGAATTAGACAAGGATAAGACACTTAAGTAACCTGAGCCGCAAGTTAAGGTACATGAAGAGGGCATCACATATCAAGAGAAATCTACCGAGGAATCGCAGGTTACCGTTGAATACAATGATGACTTTAATGTTGCATTTTCTCTCATTACAAATGACAGGGATTCATTTACTTTCTAGGAAACATTAAAAGATAAAGATACATAAAAGTATATGGTAGTTATGCATGAAAAGATGGATTCTCAATATAAAAATCAAATGTGGTAGTTAGTTGAGTTGTCAATTGGTAGGAAGGCGACCGGGTATAAGTGAATATTTGAGAAGAAACTGGTTAGGTGCAAGCCTGGATTGGTAGTGAAGGGATATGCTCATAAAGAAGATGTCGACTTCAATGAGATTTTCGCGGCAGCGGTAAAGCAGATATCTATTATATTTGTATTAGCTCTAGTTGCCTAATACAACTTGAAATTAAAACAATTGGATGTTAAAACTATATTTCTACATGAATAATTAAAAGAACAATTTTACATGAAGCAACCAAAAAAGTTCAAGGTGTAAAGAAAGAAAGATCTTCTTTTTTGGTTGAAGATGTCGTTGTATGGCCTGAAAAAATCGCTTGGGCAGTGATATAAGAAGTTTGATTCTTTCATGTTGAGCCAGAGTTTTACTAGAAGTGAATTTGATCATTGTATTTATTTTGGAGCATTGAGTGGTAGGGAATTTATCATTCTAGTGTTATATGTTAATGATACGCATATTTTCAGTTATAGCATGTATGAAATCAACATGTTAAAGGTTTGATTATCCAGGACATTTAAAATGAAAATTTTGGAGCCTGCAAAGAGGATTTTTGGCATTGATATACACAAGGACAAGAAGATGAGCATGTTACGGTTGTCTCAGGAGGAGTATTTTGAGAATGTTCTAGTCAAGTTTGGATTGGAAAAGGTAACATTGGGCTATGGTTGTCTCATGAGGAGTATCTCTTGAGAATATTCTAGTCAAGTTCGGACTGAAAAATGTAAAACTGATTAGCACCCCCACGTTGGTCACTTTCGACTTTCTTTAGAATTATGTTATACGTCGGATGAAGAAAAGCGACATATGTCTCAGGTGCCTTATTTAAGCACAGTTGGCAGTCTTATTTATGTCATGGTGTATATGAGACCTGATATTTCACATACAATTGTGTTGTGAGTAGATATATATGAAACCCTGGCAAGCAACATTGGAAAGCGGTGAAATAGTTATTTCGGTATATACAAGATATAACAGATGACATCTTATGTTTCGAAGATTCAGAGGAAAGACTCATTTTAGGAATTTTCACCCAGGGACATCTATGGCGCCCGTATGCTAGAACCAAACATTTTCGGTATCCAATCCAGCCACCCGCAATGTGTCTGTGGAGGCTTTGGCCCTGATGTCGCTTGGGCATACAATGATCACACAAATGCAAGTGCATGAATCACCCTACCAAACATGTAACAATCCTGCGCGCGCTGCGCGCTTATATAGGGTAACTCTGCCTATTAGGGAGCCCATAAACTATCTGCCCGAAGGCATATGCTATGATCAGTCACTTCTCATATCAGGCATACATAACATGTATAGTATAGGTCCATGATCAGTCACTTCTCATATCAGGCATACATATGATGCGTATGATCATAAATCATGGATCTATATTATACATGTTATGTATGCCTGATATGAAAAGTGATTGATCATAGCATATGCCTTCGGGCAGATAGTTTAAGAGCTCCCTAATAAGCGGAATTGCCCTACATAAGCGCGTGGCGTGCGCAGGATTGTTGCATGTTTGGTAGAGTGATTCATGCACTTGCATTTGTGTGATCATTGTACGCCCTAGCGACATCAGGGCCAAAGCCTCCACAGACACATCGCGAGTGGCTGGATTGGATACCGAAAATGTTTGGTTTTAGCATACGGGCGCCATAGATGTCCATGGGTGAAAATTCCTAAACTCGATAGTACCAGAGGATGACTCCAACGTCGAGACCGAGTGGATATATGAGCACACGAGGGCCGAATACTAGGAGGTCGCGTCTCTCACTATGTCGTAGTCGGTTGGAAAGGGGTGTGGCCTTACTCGCCCGAGGGTAGGGGCAATACTAGGCTGAGTTTGACCAGCTCGCGAATGGGTCCGCTATCGATGTGTCGGATAGGTATTGGCAGACTATTGGTCAGGCGGATAGTGAGGTTTCTTACGCTCACTTGGATTGTGCGGCTAGGAGAGCGATAGTGCCATTTGGAGTGTATTGAACCCCGGTGATTATCCAGAATGAGAACTGTACTGATATATGATGAGGATTGTCATGCTTGAGTTGCATCTCGCATCGCATGGCCGTGTTATGGCCGATAGCATTCTTTTCTTGCACTGCATAGCCTTAGTACGACTGATTGCATTCATGTACTCATCAGTATGATTCCGCATTACTCTGACCTTGCATTCTGAGCACGCTTATATTGCGCACACACTTACACCACCCTCTAAGCTTTCTATAAGCTTATGCACGATTGATGCGTGCAAGTGACGCCAGGACGCAGCCGTAGCATAGTAGCAGCAGGAGCGTGCAGACGAGCTTTTGGAGTTTCTATCTTTTGCATTATCTTGTATTCCCTTCAGATGCATTGTACTTAAAAGTTTTTTATCATAGTGGATTTTGTAATGGTGTTCTTGTGGTTATTGTTCGTGGGTTATGCTTATAGTTATGCTCATTATGAACCAAATTGATATTGAAAATCCTCCTTGTAGGATCCCAGGATCGGAACCTGGCAAATGGGTGCCGGGAGCCGAGAATAGGGTTCTATGGAGGCTGTCGGCGCCAGATTCGGCGATCAAAAATTTTGTGAGCCCGGTTTCCGAGTCCGAAGCGTGACACTCATAAACTATGTTGATTCAGATTATGGAGGAAATGTGGACAATAGAAGATCTACTTCCGATTACTCGTTTATATTAGTGGCTGGAGTTAACAGTTGGATATCTAAGCTTTAATTTGTGGTTACACTTTCCACTACCAAAGCTGAATATATGGCAGTGACAAATGCATTCAATAAAGTTATTTAGTTGATAGGAATGATAAATGAGTTGGGGCTTCAGCAGGAAGTTGTGTTTGTGTATTATGATGCATGTGTATTGTGATAGCGAAAGCATGATTAATTTAGTGAAGAGCTTGATATATCACTCTTGGACTAAGCACATTGATGGTTGTCATCACTTTATCTGACAAATGTTAGAAAAAATAGATGTTACTCTTGAGAAGATTCACACCAGTGAGAATTCGATGGACATGTTTATGAAGGTTGTTCCTGCATAAAAGTTTAAGTTTTGCTCGACTTCTTTGAACTAGGTAAAAAAGGAATAAAGACGAAGTGTGCACAACGTGATGATGGTAAAATTAAAAGAAGATTGGCAAGGCAATTGAGTGATTTTGCTATCAAGGTGGATATTGTTAAAATTGTGACACAAAAATCACTATAGGTTTATTCATTTTTTGAGCCCATATGATCCATGTTTCACATGCTAATAAGGCCCAAGTGTTAGTGGCCATTTGAAGGGGTATTTTTAACATTATTCTTTTGAAAGTGTGACTTTTAGGTAAGTTATGTTAGAATTAAGAGAGAGTTACTGTTTTTTGATGTTTTTGAGAGCATCTAAGAGGAGAGAGCTAGTATTTTTTTTTACTGTAAGTTCTTTCCATGCTTGTAATTACCTCTGAATAGTAGATTAATCATCGCTTTGTGCTGTGATTTTTTCTCACAAGGGTTTTTCACATAAAAATTGTGTGTTCTCTATTTGTGGTTGCTTGGATTTTTTATTTTCTTTTGTTTGTTTCAATCTAGATTAAGGTGCTTCCGTAAAGTTGGTTCTCTAACAATCTCATCATAAGATCGATAAAAACTTATGTCAATCATATATTACAAGACTACGCCGAGTCACCAAGTTGACTCATGTATTGACTTGTTGGTCAATCAAGCTGAGTCAATATTCATAGTTTCAACAAATGATTGAATGTTTAGTGCTTAAGATACTAATTATTTTGGAGTCTTGATATTCAAGACTATACTAAGAGTTCGTTGAGCTTTTTCCATTTCACTTAGTCAACTAAGTTTAAAGTTGAGCTGGGTATCCTGCTTTGAACCACAATGGTCTCTCTAATTTTCTCAAATTTTTCCTTCATTCTTTTTCTTTCCTTGTTTTTAACAAATTTATTCCCTCCATTGGTAAATGACACACAAGACTGGATGGATCATTAAAAAGGAATGACACTTTTAACTGTGTACGGACGTGCATGGTTATAAGAGTATGGACCACATGTTAAAGGGCTTAATCTTATAGAAAATTTGGACCGTCTCCATTGGATGGCTTCTACTAGTTCCTTATTTTATAAGGGGCGGCAACCAAGGCTTCAAAACTCCTGCCAGTCCCTTGCGACTTGCCTGAGTCAGACTTGGACTCGGTTAGACTCAGCACCAGGAGTTAAGACATGAAAATAGGGAGTGACTTGGCCCGACTATGCTGTGTTGACCCTGACTCAGTCTACTCGACCTGTGTAGGTCCCAGTCGCCTGGTCTAAACCAGACATGGGTTGCCTGCCACCGCATCTCAAAAAGTTCCTGCCCGGTGAAGCTAGTTGGGGCCACTGTGATCTTTGTGAGATATCATTTGATCCATCCATTTTGTCAGCTTATATCTGGACAGAGACAAAAAATGAGGTCCATTGAAAACTTAAATCGGTCACATGACAAGAAATGTCAATAGAAATATTTGTATCAGGCTAATTAATATATATATGTATTTATATTGTGTTTTTAGTACATCCATCAATAATGACCTTGTGAGTTGTTTAGATGGCACATAAGCATCAAGGTGGATTTAGGTGATAGACTCTCAGGAGTTTCAACACCTGGTCAAGGGTTCGAGTATCCATAGGTGGGGAAATCTCACTACGGCGTGAGTGTGTGGGGGTGTATGTGTGTGTGTGCGCCTATGTTTTTTAAAATATATGTATATATATATTTTAAAAAGGTGGATTTGGAAAAGGTTTCAGCTTGTAGTCATTTTAGCCCACTTGAGTTTTGGATTCACTTCATTTTTTGGGCTCGTATTCTCACATGAGTTGTCAAATAGATGGACAAGTGGATTTCTCGCGAAGATTTCCCAGGAAAGCCTTCGTAAGAAATTTCGGTGCGGGAAACCTAAGTGGGGCTCACCGTATTGTTTGTGAGAAATCCACACTCTTTATCTATTTTTTGAGTTAATTTTAAGAAATGTGACCAAATTGAGCAGATCCAATGCCCGAGTAGGCCGTGCTGAGGAAAAGGTGACTATGGAAATTCATACCCGGGCTGCATGTTTACATGCCGTTCATAAGATCATTCCTAATGGGATGAATTGAAAACACATATATTAGCATTATTCAATACTTACGTGGCTACACAAATATTTTAATCATGGACGTGCAATTCTCAAATTTTCAGCCAATTTGAGTATTGAACATACCTCATTTTTAGCCTCATGTCCTAAAATAGATGGATGGCATGGACAAACATATACATCATGATGGGTCCCACGTAGCACCGACCACCAGCCATTGGCCGGTGGCAGGGGAGTAGCCCATCCGTTTCCAGTCTTGATGGCCTTATTTGGCATTCATTGTTCAAGCATAGGGCCGATCCATTGCCAACGCGAGTCGAGATTGCAGCGAATCGAATCTGAAAGTGTGTGGCCAAACACTTCCCCTTTCCATTCACATACAGATGTATCTGCGATCCTCGACCGTTGCCGTGTTTCTCTTCTCGACTGTCTATTTGCAGGCAACCAAATGAAAGGTTAGGATTGTCCCGTCGAGGAGATTTCGGGATGATGGTCCGCCCTTGGTGAGGCCCAACAGATGGATGGTCGAGATCATTAAACCATGGGCGCCGGTTGTAAACCGGAAACCCGAGCATGCTATTTCCTCCCAAGCACGTGATCTTTTCTGTTCCCGTCAAAATACATCGGACGTATCTGCCGCCTTACACGTGTAACTTAGTAGTGCCGCAAAAGACACGTGTATGTTGGCGTAAGATAGTTTGACTTTGGCGGAGCCACCGGTGCCCAAAAGCCCAAATAAACGACTCAAAGCGAGGAATTCCATCCAACGTCATTTCATTTGCTTCGCATTCGAGTTTCATTTCAGAACGCTTCTCATTTCCTTTCCAGCTTTCTATCCAGCGATCTCGCCCTGTTACGTTGGAATCCGTATGTGGGGCCCAAGTGGGTCCACCTATCATAAGAGAACCATAGATTGCAAGTGTCCAAAAAAATCACGATTGGATGATCATAGCCACTCAATTAAGGGCAAGCAAAACGGACGGTGGCAGTAAAAGGGTTCTCACCATCCATTTTGCAGACCCTTATCTGGACGGCTGCGATTACTGATCAGAGTAATATTTGGGCCATATGCAATCCACTGTGGACCATACCTATCCATTCGTCCACCATAAGAATAGTGGGCCACCTTTGGCCTCACACGTGGATTGGCACTGTAAAATAGTGCGACGAGTTCTGTATAGTATCTTCAGTAATCTTATAATTAATTAGAGAAAAACTTAGATACTCCGGCAGAGTGTGTTTCATGATACGCAGGCACCTAAACGTCGCGTGTAAGTAAATCAATTTAAAGTGTCAAAATTATGGTTCGAAATTTACATGCAGCATGAATTAAATATCACGCTATTTTACTATCGGGCTATTTGATCGGTGGACATTTATTAGACGGTTAAAAATGAAAATATCCAATGGTTCTATTTCAACGAATAGGTGTCCATCAATCAGAGGTTAGAATTCCTCAATCAATATGATTTTGAGGCCGTGACCTAAGGACTCTTTGTTCCGCAATTTAGACGGTTTGACTTGAATCTATGTTTGCCACGTACACAAGTTCGGAGTGCCTGCGTATCAAGTGTCTTGCGCTGTCTGAGTAACGCATATAAACTCTCCAATTAATTATTATGGATACAATGGAAGCGGATTGCGTCGTAACGGCGCATGCTCTATAAGCCATCCAGGCATGAGCTCTGTTGGGCCTACTGTTATGTATAGGGTTTTATCCATGCCATCCATCCATTTTTCAAATATAAATTTAAACATGATCCAAAATATAGGCAGATCCAAAGCTTAATTAGACCACATAGCAAGAAGCAGAGGTGGTAACGATAGTAACTGATGAAGCCTTCCTAATGATCACGGAAGCGGATTGCGTGCTGTGCAACTCAGAACGCTAAGCATACTGAGTGAACTGTGTGGGTTACACTGTCATTCGTGCATTTTATCCACTCCGTCCATCCATTTTAGCAGGTAATTTTAGATCGTTATGCCAAAAATAAAGCATATCTAAAGATCAAGTGGACCACACTACTGGAAACAGTGTGAATTGAATGCATACAGTTGAAAAGTTCTTGGGGCAACAGAAGTTTTAGATCAATATGATATTTGTGTTTTAACTTCATCCATGTCTGTGTGATATTATGAACAGGTTGGATGACAAATAAAAACCACTATAGGCCTTAAAAATGTTTCAACGGTGGAGATCAATACTTCCACTGTTTCCTGTGGTATTGTCCACTTGAGCTTTGGTATGCTTCAATTTTGGACTCAACCCCTAACATTATCTAGAAAAATGGATGGATGTAGGGGATAAACCACATGCAATCACGAGGGGCCCAACAAAGTTTACTCGGTACAATAAGAGTGTGCTGAGTAATTCAGTAGGCAATCCGTTTTCTATGATCACACCGCTGTTTGTTTTGTCATCCAATGTGTTCATATGACCAAGACAAAGTGAAGACATAAATATTAGGTTGATCTAAAACTTTTATGGCTACCGATAAGTTTTTAATAGTAGGTGGTCAATCCTTACCATCTAATTCACTTAAGCTTTGGATTTACCTCAATTTTTAGATAATTATGTTGTACATCAAATTTTTTGTTATAAAGTTAATGAGAAGATAATACATGGCAATACATTAGGAGATGAATATGAACTTAATAAAAAAGAGGATTTATAGTACTTTTTGCGAATTAAAATTGACGAAATGTTAGTTTTATATATTAGTGGATGGTCAATAAAATATTACGGTTCATATATAAAAAACGTGATTGAACTCTTAAAAATATAAAAGGCAATCGAGGGCATCAAAGGCTTAGTTGACAAAAATAAAATAAACAACTAAGAGGCATTTAGAAGCAGAGTGGAAATGGAATTGTCATAAAAATAAGGATTTAAAAAAGAAATTAACTTATAAAAACATTTCAATTGCTACAACTGTTACCATAATATAAGAAGGATATGGAATAATAAGATACAACAAAAATCTATAAATAATAGAGCAATGTGACAATGAAAGACTCATCTTAAAAATCTTAAAACATAACAAACCAGCAACAAATTTATCAATTTATCTTTTATATTTCAACTTATCCTAAGAATAGTGGTAATTTTTAATTATAATATTTAGTTGTAATCCAAGTCTATACTCATACGTAAAATTTGTTCTTTATCAAATATCAAACGTGTATTTCAAGAAACACATTCTTATAATTGCTCCTTGCCTTCAATTGTGAGTTTTTACTTTTATTTGATTTGCATTGGTATTTTAAAAGTAATCTATTATGAAAGGCATAAAATAACTCATATTTAGAAAAAGAATCATTTTTTAATAATTATTAAATTTTGCAAGTGAATGAGTAAACAATTTATCTTCTTTAAATATGGTCATATACATTATATTGAATATACTTGTTTATTTTGGCACATGGAGTGTCCGGATCAAAATGTTATATTGATTTTGGCACACTCACATATGAGAAAATAAACCAAATAACGAACAAATTCTTTGATATGAAAAAATGGATGGACGACATAGATAAAAACCATACATCACGGTGGGCTCTGTGACTGGATGACTATAGTCCAGGTTGGGGTAAAACGCAGCCGGCTTCATACGAGGAATGTTCAAGTACAGCCGTGCATAACTTTAAGATTTATTTGGCCAACTGCATTAGGTGTAATTAAGGTGGATGGAATTGTAAAAGTTACAATAAATGTGTGTCTAAGGTATTGTCCTTGGATTGGGTGTATCCCATGTTTTCTAATAGTATGTTTGAAATGTATACATTAAAAAATAAATCATAGGTGTTGGGTGAAAAAATAGATATGTTTGATAGGTCGACTTATGGAATGAACTAACTTTACAAATCAGCACGAACTCAATAGGATTCGAGCCTTAAGGGACATCTATTTCCAAAAACAGGTCAATCTTCAAGGAGGACGATGCAACTGTAAGGACACTCAAAGAGGTTGCAACCGTAAGTCCACTCAAATAGCCGATTGCTGACCTAACCTATAGGTCGGCCATAGCTCGGCTATAGATCAGCTATAGCTCATCCATAGCTTAATCATATCTTAGCCATAGCTTAGCTATAGCTCGGGATAATCTCTAAAACAAGGCAAATGCCGATTTAATGGAAAGCTCAATATGATTCATACGATTTTCTCCCGGATCAATAGTTTGGGAATCTCTTTAATGACCAGAAGATCTCGAGATATCTTTGGAGGATCAAATATGATCCCGAGAACCTCGGACGATGATAATCTCGAGAGGATCCCGTACGAATCTCTGAACAGATTCGTCTTCAACGTATTAGAAATGACTCCTTACAGCTATCTTCCTTCTCCTATAAATAGAGGTACCCCTGGCTAATGTCAAGTACGCATTACATATCCTTATACTCGACTGGTGACTCTTTTCCTTAAGAGATCCTACTCTATAAAAAACCTAAGGTCTTGACTTATGCATCGGAGGGTCCCTCGTATGAGTCAGAGTATCCTTTATCTCTTGTTTTCATCTGTGTAGGTCTCAAGGGCTAACCGGAGGAGGGTCTACTAGAAAACTACATCAATACTAGGGTTTACTTTCAAATTGTATTTGAATTGAATCTAAGAAGCAAAAATCCATCATCCGTGGGATTAGTAATCCCATCTCATACTTTCTAACACAAGGCTCATTTTCCAAAGCCTACAAAGTTAATTCTAATCCCATCTCACACTCATTGCAATGTAATCCCATTTAATATAACTTAATACCACTGTCTAAACAAGCCCTTAATGTGCTTTGTAAACATACCCAAGGAGAGCAATATCATCGATCTCGACCATTCACTGGCTCTATCATCTCTTTTCATTGATTCGAATCCACGCCCCATTCGATGGTAAACGTGGACCATCCATTCTTTTACGGCCCAGCTTGAGTACTCTCTCTAATGCTTCCACCTAGAGTTGTCGAAACCGACGGTTAAGGAAAGAAGATCAGTGTGTGGGGTGTAGGATCATCCGATCAATGTGATTTATTTATTTATTTTACGGTGGTTTATGGACGGCCTAGATTGATGGTTAATCTGTTAATGTGGTGTTGTATTTTGGTTGGCCGAGTCTCCCAAAGGTCTTGCCTGGTCGAATAGAAAATACGGAAGAGCTCTCTTCCTCTCTCTCTCTCTCTCTCTCTATCTGTCTCTCTCGCTCGCTCGCTCATCTGTCTCAAGACGCCACCACCCAAATCGTAGAGAAGGAGAGAAAAAAAGAAGGAAAAATCAAATACCGATGCTGGGCCGCGACGAATGAACGGATCAGGAGCACCAAGATTAGATCAAACGCCTCTATCCTCTCTCCTCTCTCGATCCCAAACCCTAACCCTAACCCTAACCTCTCGATCTGTGGCACAGACGAATGGTCCGACTCGACTGATCCAGCCTCCTATCCTGACATAGATCCGATCGATCCTTGGGTCTATCTCTCCTTTTGCAGATCGGGTGGAGGAAATCGAAGGAAAAGAAGGAAACGAAGATGCCTTCTCACGCGGATCTGGACCGTCAGATCGAGCACCTGATGGAATGCAAGTTCCTCCCGGAGGCGGAGGTGAAGGCGCTCTGCGAGCAGGCGCGGGCGATCCTTGTAGAGGAATGGAACGTGCAGCCGGTCAAGTGCCCAGTCACGGTGTGCGGTGACATCCATGGCCAGTTCCATGATCTCATCGAGCTCTTCCGGATTGGTGGCAATGCCCCCGACACCAATTACCTCTTCATGGGGGACTATGTAGGTCAGTTTCGATTTCGTTCATTTCTTCCCCACAAAAATCGAAAAAAGAAAAGAAAGAATTGATTCTGTATTGTCGGAATAATAGGAATGATTGGGTGTGGTGTTTGATTCGGATTCTTTGCATGATCGAGTTTGTATATGTCGTAGATTTTTAGAGGTTATCGCTCATCAGTTTGGTGGAAAATCGTGGGCTTTGAAGTTATCTCTGTGCAGGTTTTAAAATTTTGGAATATCTGTTGGAATCATTGCTGTTGATGCCGCTGTTGAGAGCTTACAGCCTCTCAAGGAGATATTTTGGTTGAGAAAGACCCGTTATTTAACTTCACAGATGCAAATTGAGTGGCCAAGAAATTAACGAGTTTTAGTGTTGCTTGCGTTGACGCAATGTTGTGGGGTTAGGTTGGAAATTTGTTTTATTGGATTTTGGTCTTATTTGTTTTAATCAGTTGGATGGAGAGTTAATTAAGAAAGTGTGAGGCTGAAAACAGAGAGCAACTTATTCAAGCTTGGAAAGTGGGCTACTTGTGTAACGTAGGTCAATTTATTGGTGTTTACGCTGATGGACGGCACTTGTCCATATGGTTAGAGCGTAACAGTAGGATGTTCAACAATGAATCAAAATTGCATATTGCAACCTTCCAAGCATCATAAAGATCAGTCTTGTGTTGGGCAGCAGGGTTAAAATTCTTTGCTGAATGTAATCATGATTGGATTAAGGATTTGTTTGGGGAAGGGTCTTGATTGTATCGGGGATGTTATTATTTCTCATCATTCGGTTTCCGTGTCTTGTGTTCTTTAGTGTTTCTTTTTGTTTCTCTCAACAAAATTAATAATATTTGAAGCCATCTTCAGCAAGTTAGTCTTCCAAATGTGTATGATGCAACAAGGGGACACCACAAGTGCGTTCCCATGAGAGGGAACGAAAGAAACCAACGCGTATGGTTTACCAAAGTTTTTTTTGATCTAACTTTGTTCTCAATCATCCATGAAAATAGTTGGAATGTGTCATTCACCAAAAAAGGATTCTTTTAGTCTATCAAATGGAGGCTCAGTTTTCAGTGGCATCCATGGGGTGCTGGAAGTTTCGTTATAAGTGGGGGTTCTACGAGACAAAAAGGGCAGAACTATAGCTGGTTTTTCTGTCATGTGAAGGTGCTGGATGTTGAGGCAGATTCCAAGGCCCTTGGACAAGAATTAAGAATTGAGATTGCTGCCAATAGCCCACTACCTTTTAGAGGGCCCCTTATGGAAGAAGGTGGATTCAGTTGCTTTTATTCTTGAATACAGGGAAAATGAAAAGAGCCCTGGAGATTTTGTTTGTTTGTTTTTGTTGTCTGATGAGCAAAAGAAAGCAAGCCCCCTTAAGCATTATTTACATGCTTTTTTTACTGCTTTGTTGGAATTTGGCTTTATTTATACAAAGAGGATCAGTCAATGTTAAAGAAAGATGATAGAAACTGATGGTTGATGGTTGTTCCATTGCAGTCCAAGTAACATTGGTATCAGTGGCATTGTGAGCAATGGTAAAGGCATCATTTGCCTTCTTTATAGGCATCATTTAGCAATTGACCTGATAATTATTTACATGATTTTGCACTGCTTTGTTGGAGTTTGGGGCTTTATTGATGCAAGGAGGATGAGTCAATGTTAACTAAACACAGTGGAAACTGATGGGGATGATAAAGTCATCATTGCCGTGTTTTTTCCAGTACATTGGGCTGCGGTTATTCTAATTTTGCGGATTGTTGGTGATCAAAATGGGTCTCGCTTTTGGAAGAGTCATTTGTGGATTCCCTCATGGCAGGAGACTAAAAATGCCATCTTGTGGGTTTCAAGGACCTCCATCACCCCTTGGAAGGGAGCTCTTTTGTTGAACAAACGTATGTCCAAATTCTATTTTTGTTCACCAGTAGAGAAGTGTGCTATGTGCTGGTGCACATGTGGAAAGACATTTAACACTTGCCAAAGTAGCAGGTTTTGTGCAAGATCCAAGTTGTTCAACAGGTGACCCCCACTGTATTTGTTGTGGTGTAAGACCAAGATGATTTTCTGTCACCTGTAGGTTTTAGCTTGTGCGCCCAAAAGCCAATCAGGTTGCTTAGCCGATCACACCACTTTGACAATGTTTTGGTAATGCAATCTGTCTTAAGAGTCATACGATCTTTACATATGTTGTTTAATATAAGAGTCCCCTGATGACATTATAGCAATCCTAGTGCATTGATTTTGTCAATGACACAGACATAACCTTCCTAGTTCCTTGACATTGGGAGTTTTCAACCGACGATGTGGTTGGACAGTGCATTGACTAATTTGCCTGTACTTGATGAGTGCTTAATACATGAGTGTGCACAATATGGATAGCAGGCACATCGGATAGGACCAATTTTTAGGGATGGTCTCACCTCCCGGTCTCAATTTAGAGAGCATCAACTGCTACTACACCTTAGTCAGTCCCTGGACCATAGGGTAGTGTGTGGAGATTGAGGTTCTCCTGGAGGATGACATTAATGCTTGGTAAGTCCTTAAGGAGAGGCAATGCTTAATTGCAGTGGAGATATCCAAAAGGAAAACTGTGTATGCTCACTCTTACGACTTGGATCCACAACGTAATGGAGAACAATTTTCACCATGGAAGCAATTGGCATAGTAAGTCATGCCAGCAATGCCATCTTCTGTGTCTAGATGATATTTATCCAAAACTATTTGAAAAGTTTTTTTTTCCATCTACTTGAGCTGTTTTCAATTTTGGATTGTGGCTGATTGCAAAACCAACGATAGATCTTCAAGTTCTATATGATGGGTTATGATGTTGTCAAATTGCATAAATGATCCCAGCCAAGCTAGGGGGCCTATGCGCCTACGCCATCGCATAATTGCATATGTGATTGCACAAACCCCCTAAACATTTTATTTATTTATTTTGAGAAAAAATAAAAAATACTGAAAAGAAGGAAAAATGGAAGAAATTAAAAATAAATAAATGAAAACATATGTAAAAAAAAAAAAATACAAGTGTAGGGAGGAATTTTTTTTAACCTATTAATTAATATTTTGTTATATTTATTACATCTATTAGATTGTTAGGGACTATGAAAAAGTCAATAACAAGTACTCAAATGAATACATATACTAAAAGATGTGAAAAACATCAAAATTTTATTGATGCATAAATACACTATACAAATTCAAAATAGGCTATACACATTGATCCCTAATCCATTGTGGCACATCTCCACTATCGTTGGCATCGTCATCATCAGAGTCATCTCCTTCTTCGATGTATACTTTCTCTCATTCTATTTCTTTGTCATTGGGTTCCACTAGTTGTTCATCCACATCTAATGGTTGATCATATTCTTCTTAATATTTCTTATATCTCACCTTCTTCCTGGCCTTGACTGCGACTCGACCGTCTTCTCAACCTTTGACTTGAACTTTCTCCATGTGCTGATCCAAATGTGACAATTTTTACTTGAGTCCATGTTATGTTTTCGCTTGCAAAGACCAGGTCATCTGTCTCTGCAAGTCACTTATTGTTTGCCTCCAGATCATTTAGGCAGATAGGATCATAGACATTAGGCTTTTTTCATCTAGTTAGGAATTGTTCCTGCAACGTTTGGTTGTATTGGATGAAGACCAAGTCATTTAGCTTCTTTTGTTCAAAATGATTTTTTTTTTTTTTTTACTATGAATCTATATAACACTTGAATTGATAGTGAATTAGGGATTATATACTTTTAATATTCACTATAAATCCAATATTTAAATGTTTTCGATTTCGAAATCTTACTTTTTCGAATGTACTCCAGTTGCGCTCGCAACTGCTTACAGAACATCTGAGGTCAAGAATTTTCATGGCTGATTTCTTCAATGCTGGATCCTTCCTGTTCGGGTCCACTCCATACATACTTCACTAGCCAGCTATTTAAATAACAATTAGAGTAAGTTAAGTTTCACTTTGTAGTTTGTAAAAAAATATATTCAAAGTTAAGGTAATTCTCCAAGTTGTTTGTACTTAGTCGCTTGGCAATTTTATAGTTCTATGCTGGATGACTATGTCTCTTGCTAAACTCCCCACGCTTTTCAAGTAGAAGTCCTGAAGTCTAGATATCCTATCATGTTCATACTTATTTAGTATAATTCTTTCTAAAACGTTAGGAAATCCTATTATATGCGTCTCTTCTGCCTTACTTCGATCAGCGAAAGTTAAGAATAATCACGTCCTTTGTATTTAAAATATTCCATAGTTTTTTTTTTTTTAAAAAATTATCTAGCCCTGCCCATTGCATCGTAAATGTATCCCATTGCTGGCTTCTCATCACTGTGCACTAATCTTAACACACCTGGTAAGGGTATGAAGATTTTACTGCCCTTAATACTTGTGTCTAGAAAGATTGTGAAATGATAGTTTGTTGGACTAACTTCAATTTTCTTTGACCAATGCTCGTTATTCCAATTGGCGGATAGTACAAAGCTTCTAAGCTCATATATTTTTTAACACAACCTTTGTAGTGTTGAAAAGGCTATTGTAAATCGGGGATTGGTGGGCTGAAAAAGGTTGCAATACTTGTGTCCAGAAAGATTGTGAAATGATAGTTTGGTGGACTAACTTCAATTTTCTTTGACCAATGCTCGTTATTCCAATTGGCCGATAGTACAAAGCTTCTAAGCTCATAATTTTATTTATTTATTTATTTATAACACAACCTTTGTAGTGTTGAAAAGGCTATTGCAAATCAGGGGATGATGGGCTGAAGAAGGTTGCAACAGATGCATTTTCTGGTGTTAGAAGGGCATGTTTGTACATAAATATAGTTATCCTTCTAGCCTTAGCAATTACTTTAATATATAATATACCTATATCCTCTAACATTAAATTTATACGATGTGCCACGCATGGAGTCCAAAATGGACGACATTGCTTCTTCATAAGAAGGCGATTGATAACTACATAAAAGGTTGTGTTGTCTGTGGTAACTTGGACAACATATTCTCTAATTTCCTCAACCACACCATGTAATAATTTAAACAAATATTCAGCTGTGTGGGAATGGGCTGATGCATCTACCGACTTAAAAAACAGTCCCAACCGACACAATTCACGAGAAAGTTAATTAGTGTCTAACAAGATCTACCAGTCCATCTATCCGCCATTAGAGTGCATCCATAAGTTTTCCAAGCCTATTTGTATTAAGTGATTTTAGTAAACTTAATTTTGTTTTTAGACGAGTCTCCCTTCATGATATGAAGGGGGCTTTAGTCCATGTCCAAATTGATCTATTGTTTTCAACCACTATTCAAAATAAATTTATTGCTTCAACCATTGTTTTGAAGCATTTCAATTTAACGGTGTTGAAAGCAACACTAGATTGTTATTGCCCTTTAGCAATGTATTGGATTCTAGTTTTTTTTTTTTTCATTATTTTTATAACAATTTTCCAGTATTGTTTAAGCAGGTCCTTTACCCTTTTGGTTAACCACGTTCTTGGGATGTGGTCGACACCATCTATCTAATGGCTCTTGCCCACGTGGTCTTTTGGTTGCCGGTGGTTTAGAGCGTCATGTCAACATAGGGGTAGGGATAGAGTGGTCATCCACATCCAAATCAACATTAATATGTTCATAAGCTTTTTGTTCTATAATCTCTTCTCTAAGTTCCCCATTGCCATGCCTTTTTTTAGCATGTTTCTCTATGCACTCCAGGATTTCCTTTTGGATCTCTAGAACCTCCCCAGGCCAGAGCCTTCTCGTAGTCACACACTCTAGTTACACTTATTACTATCCTCCCTTGAGTAACATTTGGATATACTATTACATTTTGATCTTGGCATGTAAGGTGCTGCTTTTGCCTTCCAATGCCACTGACACTTACAAACCCACCTAGGTCACACATTATATTGGACTTTTTGATAGTATTATGGTAGTGCCACCATACTTTCTACCTAGGTCATTGGACTTGGGTTCCAAATAAGATTGTAAAGAAGAAGACATGATGATATTGATGTAAATGTAATTAAATGATTTAATTTATTTATACTATCCCAGAAGAGAGAGAGAGAGAGAGAGAGAGAGAGAGAGAGAGAGAGAGAGAGAGAGAGAGAGAGAGAGAGAGAGAGCCTTCGACTTCTAGTTCTAGCCTTCTAGTTGTAGAATGTAAACTTGTAGGAGACAAAGCCTTCTACCCTTGTAGTTTTATAATGTAGACTTGTAGGAGATAGAGCCTCTAACCTTGTATTGTAGGAGAAAGGAGAGAGAAAGAGTCTTGATTCTTGAACTCGTAGCCTTGTAAGTTGTAAGTCGTAAGTTGTAGGAGTTCTAGCCTTGAAGTTGTAACCAGTGTTGTCATGTGCGATCTCATAATCGCATACATTTGTTTAGATCGTATATGCCATGCAAGAAGTATGCCATGATTATGCGATTGCATAATGGCATAACCATGGCATACTCGAGTATGCGATGGCATAATGGGCAACAGTCAAATTTCCTGCAGATTGCAAAAAGTTGTAAATTGTATGCATCAACTCATCAAGATTCAAGTTATCAATGCAATTTCTATGTTTGTAGTTTTCAATAATTAATTCTTTCTTAGTGTAACTTGTTGATTGTTTAAATTTGTTTTATTATATATAATATAATATAACTCAACGTATGGATGGTCTAATAGTCAAACTACAACAAAACAGGTAAATAAACCCATTCCAATCACGTGTCATAATTAGACAGTTTTTCTTAATTTCATAGAAATTTTTTACGATTTTCCCATCTTTTTAAAAATTTTTTCAAAAAAAAGAAGAAGCCATCAGCCTGAGTGATTGCTTATGCGATGGCATAAGCGATTAGCCTAGGCTGATGGCTTATGTGATTTGACAACAATGGTTGTAACCTGAAAGAGTGAGTCTTGATTCTTGAAACTTGAAAGAGTTGGTGTTTTGAATCTTGAAATTTGAAAGAGTGAGAGCCTTCTACTTAGCCTTGTAGTCGTGGATATGAGAGATAAGAGCATGAGAGTAAGAGAGAATGAGGGTTAAGTGTGTGTGTGTGTGTGTGTGTGAGAGAGAGAGAGAGAGAGAGAGAGAGAGAGAGAGAGAGAGAGAGAGTAATGTAGTTGTGAAAATAGCGGGGTGGGAGAGCTTATTTATAGGCAAAAAAGGAGAGCAATTAAAGCAAAAAAAAAATCCACTTTTTCGCGTGACCTCATAAACCACAACATCTTGAAAACTGCATATGCCAACATGGTATATGCAATTCAATGGTCTCATATCACATATGCAGTCGCATAATCACTTATACAAACGCAACACTGATGGGTTACGCTTTGAAACTTGGGCCCATCTAATTGAATGGTGATGATGGTGTGGAGGGATGGGCAAATATTGTAGCCAATGTGTGTCTTAACGGCTGTTATGTAACAGTAATAGTGGCAAGCATTGCGTTGTACGAAGTTGTGATGGCTGTTATACAAAAAGTGACCCTTAACGTCCTGTCGCAAGGTTAGATACAAATTTCTTCTTTCCAATTTTTTAAAGAGACTATAATGGCCGCTATGAGGCCTGTAACGGCCCATATCTTAATGGTAACAGTGGTGGCCATTACCTAGGTATGCAAAAATGTTTACATGATGGTGCCCACCATTACGTGTTTCAGGGTTGTAACGACCGTATCGATCGTTCAAAAAAACTTGTAACCGGCCGTTACACACCCATAACGGCTTCGTAACTTCTTGTTATGGGGCCATTATAAGGTTTATTTATTTATTTATTATTATTTTTTTTTTTGAAAAAAAAGAAAAAAAGATGGCACCTTTTTGCAATTTAGTTGGGGCCATGGGGCATTTACCTTACAGAGCTCTATAATAGTCCTATGAGATCCACACACCCATGCACCTGTGTGCTCTCCCTCTCCTCAAAAGTTAGGGTTTGGGGTAGAGAGAGAAGGGGAACCTATCCTCTAAAGGGTGGAATGCGTTAGTGAAGTGGGGGTGTGATCTTAGGGAGACCATTCTAGTCTAAAGGAGTTTGGGGGTTTTATCCTTTTCATCAAGGAATCATCAACAAGAGGTATGCTGTGAACCCACCTTGTTTCATGTTTTAGTACGCATTGCACTTGATTTTGAGCTTCTTTCCTTTCAAAACAAAAGTTTTTGATATGCTCTTGGGAGGGCTATTGAATTCATTGTAGCCTGGAAACAATAGGAAAGAGGAATAACAACGTATTGATTCATGGAAGATGAAGAGAGCATTTTGTGCATGGTATTAATACCACAATGTTACGTAATGCAGGGGCATTTTCACACCGGGCTCGAGTGGGGTGGCCTGTGGGATGCAGGGGCACACTCGGGGTGGGCGGCCTGTGTGAGGCAGAACTTATGTGATGTGGGGCCCATGAGGGGGGTTCGGTTGAGGACCTAACCCATGGGATGTGAGGCTTGGGCTATGGATAAAGGGATTGATTTGCCACACTCTATCAGTTTGAGCTTTTAGAGCAAGTGGTTAGTTGTCCTACATCAAAGTGGTATTAGAGCGGGAGGTCTCGTGTCGAGACTACTCATTGGGGGTGATTAATGCAGGGGTATTTTCACACCGGGCTCGAGTGGGGTGGCCTGTGGGATCTAGGGGCACATTCGAGGTGGCGGCCTGTGTGAGGCGGAACCTATGTGATGTGGGGCTCACGAGGTGGGTTTGGCCGAGGACTTAACCCATGGGATGTGGGGCTCGGGCTATGAGATAAAGGGATTGATTCGCCATGCTCTATCAGTTCGAGCTCTTAGAGCAAGTGGTTAGTTGTCATGTGTCGTTACGTGTATAGGATTTGCGCCATACATAGGTGAAACCCATTCCTAACATCTGCTAGCCTAAAAATGAAGCAAGCTAGGATTCTAGCCATACATAGGATTGGGGCCATACATAACTGCACCCACCTGCTCATTAGGTGGGTGCAATTATGTAGATGTATTTGTGGCACATGTGCTTGTACACCATTAAAATTCTTTGCCTTTAGTAGTGTCACCGAATTATCAAACGAATCTATTTTATGCCCCTCAAAATTGATTGCCTCCTTGGGAGGAAGCGACACTGACAATTATTGATATTTTTGAAATAAAAAAATGAGAGAAAAATAGAAAGAGTAAAGATGGAAAATATGGGGCTGCCACATAGGCAACCCCGTGTCTTTGGGACGATCTTTCGTGTGGCATTTCTTTTGGCATAGTTCGAGAGGCTGATAAGCATGTTGGGTCCTATGGAGGAAATCTTGAGATTCATTTATGTATTGTGAATCACTATCCATCTTCTTAATAGCAGTGATTGCAATATTGATTGTATTGGTTGATACTATCGGTATCGCATGTGGGTAATATGAAACTAAGCTTTCACTTTCTTCCCCGTATCCTGAGATATTTTTCTAAAATACTCGATGCATCAATGATATCCGGACACATCGCTACAATGTTGTCATAACTCATATGCGATCGCATAAGCTTATACACTGGCATATGGGGTATTTTCGGAGCATATATCGCATATGCCATAGTGGCATACGTGGTTTTATAATGATAGTGGCATATGCGGTTTTATAACTTTAGTTGTATATGCGGGTTCATGCCATGGATGGTATATGCAATTATGCCATGGCATATGCAATCGCTTATGCGATTATGCGATCACATATGTGATTATGCCACAACTTAATTGAGGAAAAAAATATAAAAATTTTGCGGGTTGTGCGATGGCATTTACGATTATGCGATCACATATGCGCATAGGCCCCTTAGGTTGCCTACAATCGCTTATGCTATTTGACAACAATGCATTGTTATACTCGATACAATGCAATACTTTGAAAATATCAACATATCACAGTGATAAAACTCTTTTTTATCGTTGATACCATCGACACGTATCATCAATACCATCGTCAACCCCCATTGCAAAAATTTTGGAAAATTCACTAAAATTTTTTAAAAATCTATTGCTTGTGATTTTTTTTTTTTGCTTTGGTTACCTTTCAAAGGGAATTTTGACCACTCATTTTCGATTGTTTGGAGAGAGAAAAGGGGATTTAGGTGTGGAAATCAAGATCAGAGAGTGTGCAGTACTAGAAATGAAATCGATGATTTATTTTTTTATTCTTTCGAATTTGAACAGTTTTTTCTTGTTTAAATCGCTTGGATTCAGTGGAATGAAGTTCATAATTCATAATTTTGCATATTTTGCATGCTCAATCATGGATTATGGTCTTCTATTTTTGAATTTGGGGAAATGAGAGAAATTGGGGACAATCCGATTCTCGATTTTCGCCTATGCCTTTTGACTTTCATACATGTCTTCTATGATCTATAAATTATTTATGAACTGATTATGAATATAATTGCATCACTTATGTCAGACAACATGCAAAGTTTAGGTTTCTATACGAAGGAAACTTATTATGTATACTTGGCTTTTTGTGATCCTTTGAGTTCTAAATGTATAATACCATCTTTTGTCCTCAGAAGATTCATTCAAAAGTTCTACCAATTTCCCAATGTTTTCCAGTGTTTCCCAGAACCAGCGATACATTTTGCGATACATGCGATATTTCCATGCAATACCCAATGTGTTTCCGTATCCCAAGGCTGCAATACATGCATAGATACCGATTCTGCCAACACTGATGGATAGTTGATCTTGTACATATCTCATTATTTAGTTGCTCCTGTATGTGTCTCATTCTTTAACACATTTTTGTTATTGATAGAAAAATAACATGATTTAAACTGATGGTTATTTTATATCTTAATGACATCATTCCTAGTCTTGGTAGTCCCTATTTATTCAAAGCTTGTGCAAATCTTGTCATCTTGGTTTGGCATGGAAGACTTGAGTTTTGACCAAGGTTATTGGGTTATGGCCTTATTGGTACTCTCCTGTACAGTACAGGAATGTGTATTTGTACACATCTTCCTCTAATATGTGGTGCTGTATGGGTAGGGTAATGTGGGTTGCTGCAGTACCCAAGCATACACAATAAAGCTATATAAGCAACTATATATGGTAATTCATATGTCAAATGATGGATATTGTTATTATATATCCCGCATGCCCGGTATTTTGTGATATTCTTGCTATTGCATAAATGAACGTACCTTTCAAAAAAATAAAAATAAAAATATATCAAAGTATTGATCTCAACATTCTAAATATAAATCTACACTACCACTTAATCAACAATAAGCATAGAACCAGAATTTCTGGTTGATAAAAAATAGCGATGTGGATCACAAACATCCCTTAATGCGGACCACACCATCCAGAATGGAAAACATAAGGGGGTGACAGTTTAGTTAACATGCTTTAGACCATTTTGGCATTGATATAGCCTAATTACCTGCAGTCTGTTTGTTTCCTAAATTATTTATTCCATGGAACTTCTCACAGTGGCCAACATGCTGACTTGCAAACTTATCTTCATTCCTCTTGAACTTTCAAGGAAGCTTCTTATTGACGACATGTCTCCTCCATCAGATTCCTTCGCATCTTAGTATTCAATGTATTACGTTGACATGCTGTTAATTTTCAGTTCATGCATGATAGATTGATAATCATCTTCTTTGTAGTCAGGTGTATTCTTCACCACATTTAGGGTACAATAACTCACTTGTCTTTGTTTTTGCTGACTAGCTGGCTACCCCAATGATTGGTGCTTTCTTTGGGTTGGACATGTTCTAGGGGTTGGTCTTATTTATTGGAGCTCCAAGAAACCACCTGCCATTTTGTGTTTTCATGTTGAATCCGAATATCGGTCATTGGCTACTATTGTAGCAAACATCACATGGATTAGCTATCTACTCTTGGGATCTGAATCTGATCCAACACTCTAGGATCACAACAATGTATGTGATATTGCAAATCTTTCACCTTCGCCTTCAGGTGTTCATATTGTTCACGTGCTTTCTGACACAAAGTGCTAATGGGTTCCCAAAACCTGGATCAAGAAATGTCCTGTGGTTATGGAGCGAGTCTAGTGCTTATCAAACTTCAATCGAGTGGGAGCAAGACAGTTTGGACTTATTTTGTATTTTTGTCTTTTGTTACTCTTCTACCTTGAAGCTACTGGGTTGGGTTTGAATATAACTGAATGTTATTCTTGTCATTGTACGTCTTGTTATTACATGAAACTCTCTCGGGGCATATTATGTGAGGGATCTTCAACTATTTTCAAAAAATTGCTACATCTTGGCATCACAACCAAAGACCAATGGGAGATAAACTGATTGAGAGTTGATTGAGACGGTTCAGTCATGTGCAACAAAGTTTGAAGGTGACTCTGTTAAGGAGGGAACCTTGAAATGTGAAAGGAAGTGTGTGCGTGTACTGTGTGCGCACGCTCGTGCCTTCTCAAGTCCAACTGGTTGGACCACAAGGTACAGTCCACCCAGTGGATAACTTCCAATTTTTCATGCGCTTGCAACATCCAATCCGTCCAATAGGTTGGTCCCATCATGAGGTTTGCCTTGGGCAAAATTCAGCCACATCTGCTAATTGAGCAGGCCAGCCTTCTATTTTGCTATTTATCAATGGCTAGAAATTGTTCTCTATAGTGTGATCCACCTGATAAGTTGAAGGGGCTGATTTTTGCACTAGGTGATTGTCATGGTGGGCCCAACCTATTCGAAGGGTTGGACGTAGCATTCACTTAGTAGGTTGTAAGTTATCCGCTGAGGGGACCATAACTAGTGGTCCAAATATTTGCACTTGAGACCAGTGCGTGGGTGCATGCGAATGTGGTTGAACCAGTCAATTAGATACTTTTGCTTGAAGTATGTTTGCTAGCCCAAGCAAAGAGGCTAACTAGCTAGTAGATATGGTGGCCAAGTTGAGTATTTGCACTATGTACAAACTGACTGCTTCTTGTGATTGATTTAGCAATGAATCAATATTACCTGAAGAGAACTCATACATGTTGATGCACTCACACAATGAATTATGTTCATAGCCATAGTTTCAAGGCTGTCATAGGTACTTCATATGGCTGTGTAAGGGCGTTCGTATATGGTACCCAGATACTGCATGGGTACATGGATTTTATACATGAAGTGAAATGCCCGACACAATGTGGATCTGTTACCTATTTCGAAGTGTCTAGGCATCAATGGGGTTGGTTACTTTCAAAGTAGCATTGATTCATTCCAAATATGTTGGCATGACTATCTTTGTGTTTTTTTTTTTCCTTTCTTATTGTTTTCTTTCCTGAAATGCTCTGTTTGTTTCTTTCTAGTCAACTGAATTGTAATTGGAGGAATGTTTTACTGTATCTGGTTTTAATCACATGGCAAGGGCATACATTTTGTACAATTTTTTATCCTAAGGTTTCTATTATCATCTTGCCCAACCCTAGTTTTCTTCTGCTTATGCAGATCGTGGATATTACTCGGTGGAGACTGTAACACTTTTAGTAGCATTGAAAGTCCGCTATAGAGATAGAATTACAATCCTTAGAGGAAATCATGAGAGCCGACAAATAACTCAAGTGTAAGTCCTATATACTTTTCAAGTTCCTGCATCTTGATATTGCAAGTGGCAACAGTTCAAGCCTGTAGCTCAGTGGTAGGGAATCTGCATTTCAATAATGAGATCTTTGGTTCTAGCCCAGCTTAGCCATCCAAAAAAAAACAGAAGAAGAAAAGAAAAGAAAGCTATTGGCAACTACATTTAATTTTAATTTTAAATGGCTAGCTTGCTTAGTACCGAAGGTATTGAAATTCTTTTCTACCTTTGTAAACTTTTTGACTTCAAAAATACATTCCCTGCCTGTATATGTCACTAACATTATTGCAAGCTGTTCAATGGACACAAATATTGACACAAGAACTAATCATGTTCATGTTATAACTTTTTTGGGGAGCAAACAGAACTTAATGTGCAAGAAATAGTTATGTGATAATATTTCTTTGTATAATAATTATGTGATAATCATTCTTCAAAAAAATATATATTTATGTGATAATAATTACATACTTTGGAGTCTGCTTTATTTGACGTTGTTTACATATGATTATGTGCATTTCAAGTTTTCTGCATCCATCAGTCCTGAGATTGTTGAATCAAAATATGTAATTATTTGGTTGTTTCAACTTCCATCTTTGTTGGTATTCGGCTTTGATAATTTATTTTTAAATAAGTGACTTTGATAATTTATTTTTGAGAAATTAACTTTGATACTTACAAAGTAACTTATTTGATAATTACAAAAATGTATGGACTAATGAGTTGTCTGGAGGAAATGCATATAAAAAGAGAGAGCGTGAATCCCAAATATAAAAAGTCAATCACGATTCATAATGCTCTCTTTTGCTACCATTGGAATTAGCCGACTTGATCACATCTTGACAATCTCCTTTCACCATGATGGTCTGGGAAACAAGGGAAGAAAAAAAAGTCCTTGCTGAAGAGCTTTTACTCCAGCCTCATTTTGAGTTTGTCCAACTGGCTGGTCCAAGAAAAACCATTTTGCTTTCCCCTTTCATCCCTAATACACCTTGACCCAAAAGATTACTCATAAAGTGTCAGGTGAAATTCAACTTCCAAAACTGGGTTGAGATTTTTTTTTTTCCCGCTCAGCAATTCCATCATCCTTCATCTGCTGCTTTTGTTAGTCACTGTCCAATGTAAGGATGTGTGATGCTGCTAACTGTTGAAATGCCTTTTTAGTTAAGAGTCCATTGAATGTAGTTCGTCTGGTTGAAGTTACCCCATTGTTAAAGATTCTATGTTTCCTTCCTACCGCTTAGGGTGTGTTTGGGAGTCCTTTTAAGAGCAATTTCTTGGAAAATTGATGTTTCATTGGTTCCTCTTTTCCAAGAAAAATGATGGGAAGTAAATAATTTTCACCTGTTTGAGCCATTCTTCTGTTTCGGACGAGGGAGTTGTTTATGTGGAATCCACCTTATGAAAAAGGAAAGGTGGATCATGAAAGCTGATCATAAAATTTATATGTTGGTCATTGGATGGCAACGAGCACTGAATTTGTACTTGTACTATTTGATATCTAACCACCATCCATGGTGTCGTCAGTTTGTCCTATTGTTTGAATCAACTATTGATGGTCTGCCACCATCGTCGTATTTTCCATTTTGGTGTCTAGTCCTACATGGGAACATGTCCGATGGTTTGAATCAGCTATTGATGGTCTGCCACCATCAATGTATTTTCCATTTAGGCATCTAGTCCTAGATGGGAACATAGGTTTAGGATTAACTAATTGATCAGTTATTTTGTGCGAGTGATCTCATTCATCCTACGGGGCCATTGGATTTATGTGATTGTTTGAGACAACTGGCATTTACATTTTGAGTTTTGAACCGTGGGCCATCCATTGTAGGGCCAATTAGACCTCCACATTGGCTCCAACTGGGCAAGCGAGCTTAGGCATTGGTTCATGCTAATGGCTTGGGAAATGGAATCCATATTGATTCTACTAGAAAAGGTTTGATTTGGACTTTCCATCATGTGCGACCCACTTTTGATTGCCCATCTTTCTCAAAAACCATTTTGATTGGATTATCCTAACCCTATGATCAATGCCTACAAGAATGGATAGTCCATAATAATTATACTAGAAAAGGTCCAGTCATTGATGCAAACACTCATCATGCACAGCCTACGTATGATTGCCATCCCTCTGGAAAACCACATTGATTGGATGGTGCTAATCTATGATGAATGGGTGGAAAAAAAGGGACTGTCCATATTGATTATACTAGATAAGGTCGTTTGGACAGTCCACGTGCAACCCACCTTTGATGGACAATCTATAATAGACAGCCCTCCCACTGGATGATCTGAACCACCTGATCAATGATAAGGAGAATAGATGGGATCCATATTGATTGTACTCGAAAAGTCTTGATTATTGATTTGTCATGCATGTACTTTGAACTGTCCATTATGTGCATTCTTCTTTTGATTGTTCATCTCTCTGAAAATCCACTTTGATTGAAGATCCCAACCATCCGATCAATGGCTAGGAGAATGGATGGTCCATGCTAATTATTCTAGAAAAGGTCCTACTATCATTGATTTGGATTTTCCACCATCTGGTGTCCACCCATCTCTCTCAAGAACAACTTTGATATGGATGATGCTAATCTTATGACCAATGGATAGGAAAATTGACTCTCTACTAATTATTCGAGAAAAGATCTGCTTGTTAATTTGGACTGCCCATCATGTGTGATCCATGTTTGATTGTCCATTACCCACTTTGATAGAATTATCCCAACCATCCTACTATTGGCTTGGAAAATGTACTGTCCATATTGATCATACTAGAAAAGGTGTGCGGGATGTACTAAACAATGTTGTCAAATCGCATATGCCATGGCATATTCTTTTTAAAATAGTAAAAAATTGAAAACATTCTTTAAAAAAAAAGAAGCAAAAACTTGTACACATGATTGGATTGGGTTATTTTACTTATTTCATTATAGTTTGAGTGTTTCATTAAGTTATTTATGTAATTACTTATATTATATTATATAAATTTTAACAAAACAATCAATAAGCTACATTAAAAGAGAATTAATTATTAAAAGCTTTGAACAAAGAAATTTTACTGATAGACTCTTAGGAGTTTCAACACTTGGTTGATGGTTCGAGTACCCATAGGTGGTGAAATCCCACCATGGCGTGAGTGTGTGGTGGTGTGTGTTGTGTGTAAAATAATAAAATAAAAATGGATAACAACTTACAACTTATTTTACAAAAAGTAAGCACAACTTACAAAATACAAAAAATAAACATACTTGAAATAATTGTAGAGAGATTAGAGTAAGAGATTTAGAGCTTTGGAGTAAAGAATAGTGAAAATAGAGGGGATATGAGTGCCTATTTGTAGGCAAAAGTTCTCCAAATTGGGAAAAAAATTGCTTCAACTCTGGCTATTGGGAAATATGCAATCGCATATTAGTTGCATATAAAAGTATGCCATGGCAATATGCGATTCGATCCACAATATGTGCATATGTGATCGAATATGCGCATATGCGATCGCATTTGACAACAATGGTACTAACTATTCAAATCGTAACATTCATACATATAATTCTCTAATCAATCACATAAACATAATTATAAAAGTGCTCAAATGAGAATCCCAAACACAATCATGTATAGTGGTTAGGTTTCCCCACTCCACTCTCAGTGAACGCACTCTCCCTGATTGTACCAGTATTCACCATCGAAGGTTTTAATCCAGGTTCACCTCATCTTTAAAAAAAAACCAGGTTCACCTCTTAACCTTTACAACCCTATGCAAGGACCACAATCCTACACAACAACCTAGTGTACACTCCTGGCGGATGCTTTCGCAAGAGACTTTAATTAGTTTTCGATCGGCTAACCAACAACCTTGGTCCTAGTCCAAGGACCTATGTTTACTACTGTTGAAGGCTCCCACGGAGACTAATACGTACACACCTGTGTCCGGTAAATTCGACCCCACACGAGCTTAGGTCTTGCACAATTACCTTTTGAGTTTGAGTTACAAACTCTTACCCTCAATCCTATACAAGGAATGCGAGTATGGACTCATACATGACACTCGTTGGATTGAGCCCCGTTGATGCGCCGTTCTTGAGTTGTTTCTTCAAAGCTCTCCTGTGCTTGAATCCACTCCTCAAATGCTCCCTCGATCGTTGATGCTAATGCTTGCCAATGCTTCAACTTCAAGATTTGCATGTGATGCTCCATTTGAGGTGACCAAAGTGATGGAAGGATGGTAGAATCTCCTACAACTAATGAGATAGTTCAAATCCTGGGGGATTCACTTAGAAGGGTCTTCTAGAGGATTTAGACAAAGAATATGCCAATTCTCAAATACTCCTTCGATCGTTGATGTCGATGCTTGCCAGTGCTTTAACTTCAAGATTTGCATGTGATGCTCCGTTTGAGGTGACTAAGGTGATGTGAGGATGGTAGAATATTTTATAACTAATGTGATAATTGAAATCATAGGGGATTTACCTAGAAGGGTCTTCTAGAGGATTTAGACAAAGAATATGCCAATTCGATCGGGTCTATCCTTTAGAAAATAGTGGAGTTCAAGTTCATATTCCCATTGGAGGTTGAAATCCTTATTAGAGTGTTAAAGCTCATGAAGATGACTTGAAACTTATGAGATTAGAGGTCTAGGATGTGGGATTATCAATATGGAATCACCTAACCTCCTATTGCACCAAAAACTCCTTTTGCCCAAGAACCGAATGCTCTTTTATAAGAAATCAATTTGCAATGGCTAGTTAATGACTCCGTCGATCTGATTGAAAGGCCTTTCGATGGGATCGAAAGTCCTTCGATAGGATTGAACACACTATCGATCCATCGAGAAAATCTAAGAATTTATTTATTGGGTTGTTGGACTAATTCTTCAATTAGATCGAGTAGTCCTTTGATTCCATCGAGTCCCATTGACATCCTATTGATGGGATCGAGGACCACTCGAAAATTGCTGTTTTGGGCATATGCTTTCACATCAGCTTCACACCTCTTCTAACTTTATCATGTTCCAATAGGGCTTCTAAGGCTAAGGGATGATTAACAAGGTTTTCCTATTAAGGTTATGATGATTTAGAGGTTTAAGGGTTGTTTTGGGTAAATGTTAGGATCACCAAGGCGCCTCACCTCATATACATGTTCTTTGCTCCTTGATGCTCCACGTTCTTGTGTCTTCGGTCTTTAGCTTCCAAGGGGGGCTCAACTAACTACATGATACAGACTCACGTGATTGACAAAGCAAGGTGCACAAATCAGTGCACTAACAATCTCTCCCTTTATCAATTATGTGATAAAACCCTTATCCTAGACAATGTCATGGTCCATACCAATGACATACCTAAATAACTTAAAATATTACATGTTAAATTACAAATGATTTACAACTCAATACAAACAAGACATGTAACACTTGGAATGCTCCCCCTATCTTCATTAATCCCTAAAACAAATAGAACCTGTAAAACAGAATTCATTGTTTTGGTGGGACTTGATCTCTCTCCCCTTTTGTCAGTATTTGATAAAGAATTAATTCCAATAGATGTACCAATAAAAACATAGCATGAAACAACTCTATAAGTAATGGATTTACCAATTATAAGGCACATACTAACATGGGAATAAATGGTGCATATAAAAATTAAAACATGGAGCATGGAGCATGCTTATTATGGTCATTCAAAAGATGTACCAATCGAATTAGGAATAACCAACGATAGTCTAATAATAAACATATGATATTAAAATCAAGCAACTTTAGATCTAAATTATCACAAATTAATGAGGCTAAAAATCTTCGAATATACCAATTAAGCACAAGATGAGGCTAAATCCTGTGATTTTATAATAAGCTCACACTAATGAGGCTAGAATCCCTAGATTTAACTATTGAGCTAAAAAATGAGGCTTAATCATCTGATATAACAATTTAGCCCAAATGGACCCTCTATGGTCACCAATTTGAGGCAGAAGAGGCTTTTTTTATTATTTAATTTTGAGTGTTACGGGTTGGTTTATATAGGAATGAGGGAAAAACTATAGTGATTACACCTTGGCAGTATATGTTTCTCCACTATATTACTATATTTGTGTCCTAACTGCAAACAGAGCCTTAACTCTTGATCTGACCCTTCGATCTCATATAATATGAACCAAGCAATTATGTGACGATATTGCCTCCGATCTTGATGGTAAACAACCCCTCTAATGTTCTGTACCGGTGACTGATCAAGTACTTGATCTCAACTGGGAGTTGGTTTGAGCTGATCGGTTCATCTTGTAGTCCTCTCTGAACTACTTGGAGAGTCATGTACTTTGGAATACCCTTAATGTTTCAGTCAATCTGTGTTATCCAGATCAAAGCCATGAATTGATTGAAATGACCTTATTATCTTCTTCGATCCTTTGATTCAACCAATCAAGATGTTGGTTATGTTGATATAACAGATCCATCATATTGTAGATGGCTTCATCTTGTTGTGCATCCATCTTCTTTTCCCAAAACAGTGTGTTCATCTTTTTCTTCAAATTTTTATTGGGAAGGACTTTAAATGTCGAGGCATGATCTGTCCTACCCAGGAATGTAGGTCACATGTTTCACAAAGGTCATGGCTTCATGAGAAAGATGTGACTTACTCAATAAGTGGATACTTATTCATATGCCCAGTGACTAGAAGATCTCCTAAATCCAATGCAGCAGCTGCAAGTGTCTTCAACGAGTAAAGAGAAGAAGTCTACTTGATTTGCTAACTGAAAGTACTAAAGAGATGAAGGAATGAGATATAGTGAAAGTGGATTTTAGTGCAAAGATTTATTGGACCATAAAGTGAACATACATGAACTATTAAATTCGTAGGGTTGAATTTTTAGCAACTAAGGAGAAACAATCAAGGTATTCCATAACAGCTACCACCGTTACCATTATGATACGGGCTGTAATTGCCATTACGGCCTTTATTTATTTATTTTGGAAAAAATCCGTTACAGACCTGTTATGGGCCATTTTTGTGTTTCTTCTGTAACAGCCGTTACAGCCCCTCAATGCACAAGTTATCACCGTTATGTAACTGTTTTGGCATACCTTGGAAACGATATAACCATGTGTGCCATATCCATCCAAAGGAAGATATCGTATCTTTGATCTTGTTTGATATTTATTTATAATGCTAATAAAAAAGAAAATAGTATCACTAATGTCATGTATGAGAAACCACCTTCGATTGGTCTATAAATGCATATATTAGGAGACCTTGTCTTGCTATGTTAAGCTTGGAAACCGAAGTGGAACTTAGTGATGGGAGTGATTAGCAATCACAGTGGATGTAAATAGTAACTCCCTAAACTTCTTTGTTTAGGGACACGATGAATATGATCTTATAATATTTCATATAATTAACTTTCAAATGATCAGTTATTCTTGATTTTGCTAATATTTCTTCTTATGGTTTCAGGTATGGTTTCTATGATGAATGCTTGAGAAAATATGGAAATGCAAATGTCTGGAAATATTTTACTGATCTTTTTGATTATCTACCCCTTACGGCCCTTATTGAGAGTCAGGTTTGAGTTCTAGAATGGTGTGGACTTTTTTACTTTAATTTAGCCAATGATCACTTCTGATTGGACATGTCTTATTGCCTGCTTTAGATCTTCTGCTTGCATGGTGGTCTCTCTCCATCCTTGGACACATTAGACAATATTCGTGCCTTGGACCGTATACAGGAGGTACGTAGAACTTTTTACATGGTTGTTTTGTTTGTTCAACTATTTAGCACCTGATTGCACTTTTTCTCATTTTGATTGTCTATCTATTTGTGCAATGTTATATTATGAAGTTACTATTGTTACACATCCAGTGATGCTGGAAAGCTTAAAATCTGGTTTTTGTTTGTGCTTTTATGGCTATACTAATGCTGGATTTACCGTATCATTTGTTTGTTAAGTGGCTTTCTTCTTCTTCTTCTTCTTCAAATTTATCTCCATTAATTGAAAGTTTTTTGCATATGAACTTATTCCATTGATTACTTTATCGAGCAGCTGTACATTGTAATATAACATTGTAGAAGTAGCTTTAGAAATTTGAAACTTTTTTTTTTTTTAAAAAATTAAAATTTTAAAGGTAGAAATTTGAAACTTGATATCAGTGAATGGGGGACCCAGATCCAGAGTTGTCTGGAAGCTTGGTTGAGTACTCAGCTGATTCACTCAAACTTTTTTTTTTTTTTTTTTTTTTTGATTTTTTGTTTTTGAGTTGTAATGTTCAAACAAGCTGCAAGATTGATAGATTTTTCCAGCACTCGGGTGAGTTTTTTCCACCTTAGTTGAGCCTCTGTGTAACTAGGATGCTCCATTTTTGAAAAAAAAAAAGTGTTTGGCACCTCTGTCAGACAACTTTCAGACAAATGACTGTACTCACTGTTCTGAAAAATTTTAATTGATCTTTCTTCTTGCATTTAGCATCATGTGTAATTTTTGGGCGAGGCTCCATTTGTTGTAGGTCCTGTGATTTGGATTTTATGGATTGCTGCATATATAGGTAATGAGCACATCACGACCACCTTCCATATGCTTGTCCCAGCTATTTGGGATCGGTGGGATGAGTCGCTACCATTTTGAAAAAAGAAATGGTGAACTATATTGCCATGGTCTACTACAATACACCATGTATTGAACGAGAACTCTGTGATCTAGCCCATAAATTTGTGGATTGGGAGGCAACTCCACAGGGTGGATGTGAACCTCGCAGTATTTTGTCAAATTACTATTTGGACTATGGGCTCATCTTTGTCGGGGATTTACTGAAGTGCTTAAGAAATTTCCAAATTAGCCATGGCCTAAATTGTTATCCTCTCTTGTAAGTTTCTATTCACTGTTGCATTTTTTCTGCCACAAACTACACTTACAGTGTAGATCACATATTGTTTATTACATCTATTTACCGTTGCATTCAACTTGAGGCATTTCCTTAACTCCAAAATGTTATTCCTGCTAAGGAATGTCCACCACATCAGATGGATACCATCTGGGTTAAAACATGCTGTTGTCTCAGTTAAAATTTACCATTTTGATTCATTTTTTTGGACATGGTGGAACATAGCTGACTTCTGGAAATAGATTGTTTAAAAAGTTCTAGTTTCCTTCACATTTTTTTTTTTTTGATTTTTAAATCCATAATTGCTGTTCATGCATTGAAGAAATCTTGGAATGAAATAAACAGTTATTCTAAACCAGTCATGCCAAGTATATTGTTGGAATTCCTGACAAACGTATTCACAATGACCAAGGTATTTTTTTTTCCCCATGCTATGAGGAATAAAGCAATCTATCTGGTTATGTACTGTGGCACAGAACTGGCGTCATGAACTTCATATGGTGTAGCCCACTGTAAATCTGTTTGTTTCTAATAGGTTTTTGGCTGCAAGGAGGTGTGATTGTGAATAATGTAATGAGGGCCTGCTATTTTTCAAAAAAAATTAATTTCCTTATCCCACAAGCATGTGAGGCAGTTGTCAGAGAAACTGTCATAATGTGGCAGGGAAATTGGTGCTATCAGCTTTATATCATGCCTAATTTAGTAAATTGGTTGACTGGTTTTACTTGGTAGATGTTTGACTTAAGTAGGCATCAGCTACGTAACAAGTGCCTGCCACCTAATAAAAAAAGTTGGTTTTTTCCATCCAACAAGCATGTGGTGCTGGTGTCAAACATCAATAAGAATCCCAATTTACCTTGTCCTTTATGTATGTTTGATTGCCATTTGCATTTAATAATTTATGTTTGGTTGAACCAAATATCATGAAAATTTCATGATATTCAGTGCAACCAAACATAGCCTTATAATTTATTTTCGTTTTGTTAATATTACATAATATTTTATTTCTGTGGATCCAAGTGTTCTTTTATTTTGGTTTACTACATCTACATTTGGGGATGGCACTGACTTCCCTGCTCATGTTACATTGGGTTTTCGGCATTTTCATGAAATCGAACCAGATTGTATCTGACTTTGCATTTCTATTGATTTCTAATGCAGGTTCCGCATGAAGGTCCCATGTGTGATCTTCTGTGGTCAGATCCTGATGACCGGTGCGGGTGGGGAATATCTCCTAGGGGAGCGGGCTACACTTTTGGACAGGATATTGCTGCTCAGTTCAACCGCAACAACGGCCTCACCCTTGTCGCAAGAGCGCATCAGCTTGTCATGGAAGGTTACAACTGGTGTCAGGTGGGTTGTAACTGTAGGAGCAACAAGGCTGTTATATTCTGGAATCATTTGAGCAAATCTGGCATTAATCATTAGTCCTGATTTTGGCAGGCCTTCATATTCCACATCAGAAAATGTTGCTTTTCATCTCTTAATCAAGATTTTGGGATGTTTTACTAAACCACAATCGTGATTTACTCAAAGAACCTATGCTGGATGCGTGCTTTCTGATGTGGAGGGTGTGGCAGGGCCTGCAAATATCAGGCTTTTGCACGATCCCCTGCCCACACGTAGCCTTATTTGATCCCAACATGGGAATGATTTACCCTCCCTGCAATTTGTGTTTTTTTGCTTAACAGGAAAAGAATGTGGTCACTGTATTCAGTGCACCAAACTACTGTTACCGTTGTGGAAACATGGCAGCAATACTTGAGATTGGGGAGAACATGGATCAGAACTTCCTTCAATTTGACCCGGCTCCTCGGCAGATTGAGCCCGACACCACCCGCAAGACGCCCGATTATTTTTTGTAAACTCTCTGTCTTCACCGCTTGTTGGTAATGCTTCTTTCCAGCCGTGTCTCTGTAGATGTGTCTTAGAAAGGAGGAGTTTTGGTAAGTGGAGAGATCTTCTGTCATTCTTTTGTTTGAAGTTGTGTTCTGCTGCTGCTGCTGCTTCCTCTGCTTCTGCTTTGCTATGCCTAGGTAGAGAACTCTTTTAAAAGGCTTTTATTGTGCATTGTCTTGTATTCTTAAAAAAAGGTAGCAGCAATAACAAAGACATCTCTTCTTTTATAATTCCATTAAAAAAGGAGGCCAAAAAAGAAAAGAAAAAAAAGAGAAATCAAATTGGAAGATGAAGGCTGCAACGCCACCACTAACACCACACCCCAAACTTCATGCAGCTCTGGAAGCTAGGCCTAATATTTTTTACACCCTTCTCATGACCAAAAGCTCATTTACACGTCATTCTGCACTCATGCATAGGATTATCTGTTTCTCATACTAATCTTATTCAGCTTTTGAGTTTTCTTGAAACTTTGGAAGTAAAATGCAGTCGTATTCTGTTGGTAGTTCACCATTTTAGGGTGGTGATCTTCAAGAATGAACGTAGTTCTATGAAAATCCGGACCATGGATCCAATTGTGGATGGTAGTGGCGATCTGATTTTTCCATTGGAATTTGGACTACTCTCGTTATTGTAGGTTTTAAGCACCCATATAATTGCCATCAAATGGACGGTAAGAATTTATTGATAAGTGTGATTTTGACGAGATGTTTCAACTACGATGGTCCCCTAAAGTTGGATGGTTTCGATTGATGTACATGAGTGCCATGTGCAAGGATGAGACAACTGTTTTAAAGAAGGTGGTAAGTTAACCATTAAAAAGTCATGAAAGTTTTAGATTAGAGAATGTTACTCAAAAGAAAGCTTGATGCAATCTTGAGAATTCAGTTTTTTGCTTTTGTTTTTCCCGCGCATTCAGTTCAGCAGTGAAAACGAGCACCATTTCAGAAGGTATACTGTTGCATTTTTTTTAATAGAAAATAAAGAGTTCCTTTCGGGCTATAATCCAGTCTGGATCTGTAGGTATGGCATGTATCTCTGCAACTTGGGTTAACCCAAACCCGATTGACCCAACCTGATTTTGGGTCAGGTTGTCAGCTCCTCGGGTGGATATTGGGTTGGAAAATGCGAAGCTGAATTGAATTTGGTTAGGTTTGGGTTGAGCAAATTCAGGTCGGGTTAGGAGGGGTTGGGTTGAGCATATAGAGGACTTTTGGCTGGGTTCAGGTAGTGATGGAATGAGAGAATGGTCTTACTTTTGTGGCCCAAATTTGTATCCTGAAGTTGTTAATCATAATACCTTTTTAAAGTTAGTATATCCACTTGGTGTTCCACTAAATCAAAGTTCATAATCGCCCTAGATTTTTGTTATATGGTGAGAGAATTTAAGGGGAGAGAGCAAGAAATGCTTCCTTAGGTGGTGAGCCCTGGATGTTTAGGTCCGCGCTCATCTACTTTCTGAGCCTTCTCATGGCCTGAGAAAGGGCACTGATCAGATGATCCTCGCCTTCCAAATTGTGTTTGTCAAAATGAAGGGCTAATAAATGGTCATCATGTATGTAAAGTTTTACACAACTGTTGGACCGAAATGGTTGTGGCCCAGCCGTATCATAGTGTTGGCCCTATTAAGGGGTAGGGCTTGGGCATGAAATATTGATATCTGGATTGGGCCTGGGCCTGGGCCTATTTATGAGGGCCGATTAATAAGCAAGCTTTGCCTGGAATTGGTTTTGCAAAAAGTATTAATGAGTGGACTTAATCTTGAAAACGAAAGCATGATTAGGTAACAGGCTGGGCCCATGATGATATTTGATCATTAGTCCTGCTCAAGGCCGGGCCCAGACCTGGCCATCCCAGCCTAGAGGTGGATATGCATATGTGAGGCATAAGTACCTAGAGAAGCCCTCTTGGCACCTCCTGCAGCTGGCATGTGGGACAACTCAGCGTAGAGTTTGTCAAGTGATGATACTCTTACTATAATGTGCCGGCCCATATATAAGCGCCCGTGCCCACAGGCTAGCAACTTGAGCAGACTTGCCATGATCTTTTGCTTTTTGGATTGGAGTGGGGTTGTAACTCGAGTGGCAATGGGCCAGGCCCTTGTACAGGTGGTCCACGCTTGAGCACAAAAATGGCTGGGGCCAGGCCCGACTGGCCCAGCCTAAAAATTGATAAAATTCCCAATTTCCTACTTGAATGTTCCTAACCTATCCATTGATCAAGTGGTCCACACATACACAAAAAAAAAATAGTAATTCAGAGGAATGAAATCAACAAGTCCACATTCAAGAGAAATGCGTTACATTCAGTGAGAATTGGAATGGCATATTCATTGGATATAGCACATCAACATATGAAATCAGGTTGGGCCAGCCGGGGTTGGGCTTGAATGACTTAGAGAGCAACCTTGGCTTGAAATTGATTGAGCCATGAACCCAAGGCACAAGTTGAGGAATTGTGCATAGCTTAATTCAGCCTGAATTCCTGCCACTAGAAAAAGGTCCTAATTTGATGGCACCTGTAACTGGCAAATTTTAGGAAATTTGACGCACTTTGGTGTCGAGAACAACAGTTGAAAATTTCAATGTTGAAAATGCAATTCGATGGGCCGGGACTGTAATAGTTTTCGTCAGTCAAATCGATCAGTCCAACAAGAGTTTTGGTAGAGAATAAATTCAGCGGTCCATAACCGCCAAACAAGATGCCGAAAACTTTTTTGCGGCAAACTGTCAATTGAGTTTTTGGTGGTGCTAAATTTGATGGTTCTCAGCTGCCGTTCTTTTTTAATATTCGACAGCTTGGGACTGATGTTTTAGCCCGAAATATTTAAGCCTTCGATGACTTTAGGTTGTCTAATTTTGTTTGAATATGGAAAAAAAAAAAACAGTTGAATTTTAAAGCCTCAGGGCTATGGATATGCACATACACCTAATAAGCATATTTTGTCATATTTAAAATAACCACAATCTACCAAACACCTGATCAACATATTCTATATAATCTAAAACGTATAAAATCAATTTTTCATTTTCAAATCAAATAAAATACAATACAATCAAAGTACATTTCATTTACTCTAATCCAAACACATTTTATAGAATTTACAAATAACTATAATCTAATGCATTCCAATTCCTCCGATTTACATCAATCAAATTAGAATATTTTGATTTCAAATGCATTATATTTATTTATATCTAAACATAATTAAGAAAGCCATTTACTCCCAATTCAACTCCAATTCCATTTCCCATTTACCTCCATTTATACGCTTGTGACCGAGCCCTAAAATGTAAGGTAAATGAGTCATTATTACCATTTCTAGGTGTTCCTTTAATAAAGAATTACGGCTCTTAGATTAAGAGTCAAATATACTCGTGAAATGAGGAGGTAAAGTAAGACATAATCATTATATTTTTACTTTACAAAACCACACGTTTTAGGATAATTTCAAGGTGAAACAAATGATGCAACAAAATCATCATTACAGTCAAATGCATGTGATATGGCAACAAAATTATAAAAATACATAATTATTATCCATTTATAACCGTTTACGGTTGTAATCGGATAATCACCAAAAATAACTTTAGTAATTACAATTTGGTCATTTCTACAAATTAATTAATGCAATTCAATCCAAACATCGTATTCAAATACAACCGAAAAGATTGAGAATTTCATTAAAACTAGTTTCTAGTGAGGATTTGAAGTTAATTTTGTTTTTTTGACTGGATTCTCCGCAACCAACGAGAGATCTGCCCACATATCATCATCGTGATAAGATCAGGTCATTGTAGTTAATTTTTTTTTCCAAACGTGCCTTTGGGTTTTCGATTGTTGTTTTAAAGCTGGTTACAATTGATAACGATGGTGGATGTACGGTGGAAGACATCGACCATCTTTAAGTAATGATAAGCATTATTATCATCCAAGCCGTCAACGGAAGATGATCAATGTCATCAACCGCACATTCACCATTAAAATAAATTGCATATGTCTTTGAAATGATAGACTAAAACTCGAAAACACGTGTAGTAAAAGAGAAAGTAGAAATCCAAATATATATAATCACAAGTCCATTAATCCACAATCCACCATATACTTGATAAACACATTTTATATAATTTAAAATCACCATAATTCACTTTTCTCTCTCTCTCTCTCTCTCTCTCTCTCTTTTGAGATAAAGTACAATACAATTAAAGTAAATTGAAATTATAACATGTTCTTTTTCTTCCAAGGACTTGCAAGCAGTGTATGTACATGATGTTCTTTTTGAACCATCTTTGGTCCATCCATAAAAGTCAATATTCATTTGCCAAGGTCCAACATACTTGAAGATGCCATGCAACAATTCTTCAGCGACTGGTTGAACGAAACCATTAGCGAATTAAAGTACAAACGAACTTTGGATCGAGGTTTGTTGTGGCAACAGAAATGAAGAGAAGATAAGAAGATATGCTTCTTAAAGTTTTTTTTTTCCAACACCACCTATTCCAAATGTTTGCCGAATAAAATAGTTAGCATCATTTCTTGTAGAGATAATAAGAGCCTGTAGATAAGATATGTATTCACAGCAATAATACCTAAATTAATCCAATCATTCAAGCAATAATAGTTTGAGTTTTTATTTTATTTTATTTTTATTATTATTTTTTTAACTGGACTCTCCGTAACCAATAAGAGAGTTGCTTACATACTTATTATTGTGATAAGATCATGTCATTGTAGTTCATTTTTATTTCCACATTCCTATTTTGTTTGGATCTTATAACTCATTTGACGAAATACACTACATTTCATCATTATCTTCTGTAATACTAATGTAAATGATCTGCATTCAGTCTTACTGCAAAAACTAATAGATCTTCATAAGAATTGACATCGTAGTTCAATCTCTTTAGAGCTTCTAAGACAATATGCCAACCAGTCATAAGCTCATTGTGATCCTTACAATATAAGACTTGAGTTGCTTGTGATGCAAGAATAAAAGACTCGTCCTCTTCTTTAGTACTTCTCATCAAAACTCTTTAGGTTAACGTGTATTAAATTCATCGCTGGATCAACAAAATTCTCATTCGAGTCTTCTATACGCACGCAATCACAATACATTATTGTTTCCCGAAGTCAATATAGTTCAACTCCAATATTTGTTTGACAATGTTATAATAAGTGATTTCTTCATCTACCAGATTGGTATCCATAACACTTGCCCTGAAACTAATTACAACATTCATAGAGACCCTAGAGTTTTGTGTTGATGAGTTCATTTCATATTCCAATGTACAAAAAGCATATCCATTAACCGTATAAGCATTGTATAAAATGGCATTGACATTAGGGTAGTCAACAAACCATTTTATGATCGAAGTATTGGATTCGTTTTTCAATTGTTGTATAACCTATGTAACGTAATCCAGTGGCTTATCCGATCGTGCATTAGCCTTCCGATTATAATCCCTTGATGTATAGCTTTGAAGCATAAGACTTTTAATGTATTCTTGATATTTTCTGTGAAACGTAATGTAAATGCAGTTTAGAAAATTAAGCATATAGATGTGCAAGTATAAATTAAATATAGGAAGAGATTAGATTACAACATTTCGAAGAGATTAGATTACAACATTTTTCTCTCATTCAAAATTTGAAGGAGACTACCTGAGTACCCATTTGCGTACTTGCTGATACTACACCCCACTAAGGACGTATGGCTTTCATTTTTATCGACAAGGTATGCAAGTTTACCATCGTGATCTATGAACGTTCCTCGACTTCTTATTTTATGTAAACTATCCGGCATGTAATGTATGGAATACATTATTGCTTTTTACATGAGATAACATTTGGTGATAAAATATTTTGAAAATGTTTGATTAACTAGAAACCATTTATAACTCTTCATTATCCTAAAAAAACAGGACAATCATATTGTGTTTAAAATAATCCATAAAAAATTAATGTATTTGTTTTTTTTAAAATTCCTCTTAAAAAGAAACATCCACCGATATTGGACAGATCCGTATATGAGCGCCTCATCCACTAAGTGCATAAGGAGGTATATTATGAAAATAAAAAATGCATGAGGGAAGCACTTTTGCAGGCACAAATCGTGTCTGTAATGTAGTTTTTCATCGTTTGCAGCTCTGTACGGTTATTAACCTTCGAGCACAATACATTAAAAAATATTGAAAGCTGCCGAATAGCACCACTCAGTGGCTTCTGCTTGGGTCACTTGAAGGCATGCATTATCAATACTGTTGGCAGTTGTTGCATCAGGATGTGATAATCATGTGACTTTAGATTTTTCAATTGAAGTTCTTGTAAGATTACATTATGTTTCTAGTTTGAATTATACCCGATAGAAAATCTTAAATTGTATAAGGTTTTATAGATTAGTTCTTTCTTCGACTGAGATAATTTATAAAGAGCTTTGGGTAAAACTTCAATGTCATTTTTATCATTCGGCTATAACCATATCTTTATCTTCATTTCTCTCAAATCTAGGCAGGCTTTGTGACCATTCTTAGTCTTATCCTTTGTGTTTATTATTATTACAATGAGATTTTTTATCACAATTTTTTCAACGTGCATCAAATTTACATTGTGAAGAATGGGTAGGTCATATAAGATTGATACGATATATAGTTGTCTGAGAATTGTAAAAAATAAAAAGGTAATAACTAAAATCTTGTACAATAAGTATATAATCGACTTACGCATATTGCAGTCCAACAAGTCAAGGAAGATCGATTTTTTCAACCATGAAGTCTCATCATTTGTAGATATTTCTTTTTTGCTTAGTACCTTTCCAAAATCAATCTCAATAGTTTCTAGTCTAGATAATAATTTAACATTGCTCAAACGATGACTCATCTTTTTGTGTTCTTCCTTCTCATTAAATTACATTTTCTGAGTTCTGAAATGATGCTTTAGATCCATTAGATATTTTCGCTATTCCATGTACATAAATTTTCCTCTATATTTTAACCATATTGATTCTGTCCCTTCGCTACATACAGATAACTGTACTTACTTGCAGTCATATAACCTGACATATGTTTATATACTAGAAAATCATAAATCACCCATAAAAGGATCGCTTCCATAGTAAACATATTCTTATTGGTAGAGTCATATGTTTCGGTTCCGATGGACCGCAAATCATTCAACTCTGCAATTAACGGCTGCAAGTAGACGTCAATGTCATGTTCTGGACCATTTTTTTCTGAGAATCAATAGTGTTAACATCGTAAACTCCTTTCGTATACATAAAGGTGGGGATAGATTATATGGAACAATAATAACATACCAACAACTGTGTGCATTATTCTTATTAACGAAAAAATTGAATCCATTCATTGCAAGTCCTAATCGAACATTACGTGCCTCCATAATGAAGTCTGAGAATTTACAATCCACTCCTTTCTAACAAATAGAATCCACCAGATGATGTATGAATGTTGTGCTTCTATATTCAATCACACTCACATGTCATTTTATTTTCTTCACAATCAATGATACACTGTACATTCGTTTCAATTGTACTGTTATTGGAAGATATCTTAACACCTTTTGTGGTATACATTTGCTCATCGGCTTCCTTTCATTTATGGGTTTCCATATGCTCTCATCACACTTAAGACAACTATAGTAATGTCCATATTCTCTCCAATACAATATACAATTATTAATACATGCATGATAAGCTGACACTCCATTTACATAGAGACTTGATCATCTTCTTTACGGTGTACGTTCTCTTTGGTAAAGTGTTTTTACTTGACAATATCTTTTTTATCATTTACAACAACTCGCCGAAACTCTTTTGGAACCACTAATGTCCAGTCTTTATGTTCATCAACTCAACTGTAGTTGACAATTTTGTATCTCACCCTTGACAAGACGGATATAAGTGTTTTATCGCATCTTCTATCATATTCTTGTATTGAATATCCTATGTCGAATGAACTTAGACATCATTTCCATCATGGAATTCATTCATGCTTGTAGCTTTAGTATGTTCGTCATTGTTAAACCGCCCAAGTGAGTCATTCAACATTTCAACCATCCTTGGGAATGCATTGTTGTTACAATTCACATCCAACGTACCAGCCTTAACGATTGATTGACTTCCGGGCCAGTCTTTGTCATGGTAGATTCATGTCTTGTAAGATGAGTTAATACCATTACATGTTAAATGTTCAGAAATTTAGTCAATTTTTTTCTTCCTGCTGCCGTATTACGCCAATTGATACATGGACAATAATAATGATCGTCACCCCCAAGCGATCATGATTTTTAGTCAGGTAAGTAATGAATAACAATACTCCATTCATGTTATCTCTTGATAAACTAGGTTTCAATATCCATTCTCTACTTAGAAGTGTAGAAGACGAAGAAATTTATGAGTCGAGAGATATAAATTTGGAAAAATAAGGAGATTGAGAAATTGTAAAAGTATAAACGATCGCCACATCCCTTAATGATATATCTACCTAACTGACTAAATTAGTCACCCATCCAAGATCGGATATATTGTAACGCTTTCATGTTTTCCATTTAAATGCCCACGCTAAAATTTCGGCAGCATCTCCCTATGTTTCTTTATATATGTTAATTTTGCATTTGATTTCCACGTCAAGTATCCACACAGTGTGGATATTTGACATTACAAATAAATGTAAGAAACATATCCAGAGAGAAAAGGAGAGATACGACGCATAATAAGTATGTGCATTTAAATCAATGAACTGAAAATATTCTAATATATCGAATCTTAAACTGTCCAAAAGGGACAATTTGAGAATTTTAAATTTATGCCTCTAAAAATATACTATATCTATGCTTGGAAACATAGAAATTCTCATATAGGCAACTGATTGGGTTATACTAAAATAAATTGATACATGAAGAGAAGTACAATTCACCATCTAAGAAATATTGTGCGATACTAAAACAAATAGCCTACCGATATCTATTACATATTAGTAATATAAAAACAATACTGATGCACCATACCATACGCTACAAGAATATCATGTCTCCTAATGAAATAAATCCTTTGGGATAACACACACATACACATTATTAGTTGATTATTCTATACATCACCATTTTAAATATAAATTTGTAAATAAAATATAAGTTTGGTTTATGATCAATTACATGTAGTTTTTTGATTTAAAGATACTTAATCACTTCAGTTTAATAACTAGAAATCAAGATAAACTACTTAAGGCATACGTAGCTTATCCTACGTAACGCAAGATCCAAATGACTCCCTTAGGACTCGTTTGGATACCACCAAATAAGTGACATCCCTTAAAATGGATCAACATATGGTGAAAGTTGATAGATTTGTACATCGCCAAAATGCTACAGTGGACTGATTGAACCATAATCTTTAAACCTTAAACATAAACCTTATGCCTTACCCTAATTTATAAACTTCTAATCCTAACCCTGAACCTTAAACCGTAGACCATAATCCCTAAAGTTTAAAATTGAATAAACATAGTTGTAAATTTTCACAAGTATAAAGTAAATAACTTACCGATATCTACTAGATACTAGTAACATATAAGCAATATTAAAGCACCATACACTAAGCTATAATAATATCATGTCTTCATATAAAATAAATCCTCCGGAATAACACATACACATATATGATGTGTATGGGAAAATGTACGAGGTCGACCTCATAGGAAGAGTTGGGCTGTGTGGGCCCCACCATGATGCGCGAGGGATACCTATCCCATTAATCAAATGCAACTTTCAATGATGAGCTATGGACAAAAAATAAGCCAATCCATGACTTAAGTGGGCCACACCATAGGCAACAATTAAGAGTGGGTGCCCGCCCATTAAAACCTTCTATATTGTACATAGGGTCCACTGAGATTTAGTTTTGACATATAGCCCATACATTGTGTGGTCACACCAAATTTTAGGCCATTTCAAAACTTTCCACCAAGTATTTTTAGATATGCTAGGCATGATTTTCCATTGTTTTTAGATGGTATAGTCCATGTGAGTTTAGGATGCGGTTGATTTTTGACATCCTAGAACTCAAAGCGATTATTTGGAATAAATTTTTCATGATTTGTAGGCAAAAAATTATACCTAAAATGCATGATTTGTTAACAACAATTAGTAAATAGAATTAGAGCTAGAAACAATCCAAGCAAGCTCGAAAGTTCGGCTTGGATTGGTTTGAAAAAACTCAGCTCGAATTGATTCAAATAAAAGTTCAAACCAAGCCAAGCCTCAAAGTCAAATTCATTAAAAAAAAAGCAAGTTCAAACTAGGGCAGTATCGGTTCGGCTAAGCCTGATTCAGCTTAATTTGATTCGGCTTGATTTAGCTCATAGATTGTATGCACACTATTTTCTGTGGTGTGATCCACTTGAGCTTTGGATACAATTCAATTTTGAGATTGTGTCCTAAAATGATATATAAAAACAGATAGACAGCGTGGATAATACATATATGCAAGGGTGTCACATAAATATGTCAAATCAAAGTTGGGTCAAACTCGGTTTGACTCGGCTCATGTACAACTCTAAATAGAATGTATGATTTGTGCATGCCTAAAGTAAAGAGATTACATGAAATCTAAAATAGTGTACAATTATATGAAATCCAAAATAGTAGATATATCACATGAAATTTAAAATAGTGGACATATTACATGAAATTCAGAATGGTGTACAGATTACCTGAAATCCAGAATAGTGTACAAATTACATGAAATCCAAAATAGTGGACATATTATGTGAAATCTAAAATAGTGGATAGATTACATGAAATCTAGAAATGTCAGGGCTTACTGGGAGAGAGAGAAAGAGAGCCAACAAATCGTCAGGAAATCATCGACAGAGAATACCGAACAAGAGAGGATAGATAGAGATAGAGATAAAGAGGGAGCCCCGGGGGGGGGGGGGGGCAACGCTCAGTGCCGGAGAGAGAGAGAGAGAGAGAGAGAGAGAGACAGAGAGAGAGAGCTGGATTTCACCCAATTTTTTTAATATCCAAATTCAAACTTTTGACAGCACTTACCGTTGAATAACTGAAAATGAATTTGACGGTAAGAGCCATCAAAATTTCGCATCAATTTTAGTGCTTGTTTAAGTAGTTTCCTGTAAGTGGGGTCCCACTATTCTATTGTCTAGTCCATCAATGTGATAATCCCCTACGTGGATGAAACATATACCCACGTCCCATGTTATTAGGGCTGAAAGTCGGGCAGGTTTAACCCGATCGACTCGACATTGGGTTGGGCTTGGGCAGGATGTATCGGGATTGGTCTCGAGCTTGGGCTATATAAACACCAACTCGATAAAAGTTAGGTCAGGCTTGGGTTGAGGTCTTGGGTTGCTTGACCTAATCCGTATCCGATCGATATATAAGTTATAAATTATAATTGAGTGCAGATCATCCATGTTGAAGGCATATGCAATTCTAATGCTGTTGGGTCTCATTGGTACATGCCATTATTGATGACTCAAGCTAATAAGGTATGCCAGATTTAACTACATATATAATTAATAAAATTATGGGTGCAAAAAACAAGATGTGTATTGAAATATAATAGAGAGGGAGAGAGAGGGTGACGAAAGCTCAGTGCCGAAGAGAGAGAGAGAGAGAGAGAGAGAGAGAGAGCTTGATTTTATCCAATTTTTTTAATATCCAAATTCAAACTTTCGGCAGCACTTACTGTTCAATAACTAAAAATGAATTCGATGCTAAGAGCCATCGAAATTTTTCATCAATTTTAGTGCTTGTTCAAGTAGTTTCTTGCAAGTGGGGTCCCACTATTCTATTGTCTAGTCCATCAATGAGATGATCCCCAACGTGGATGAAACATATACTCTGTTTTTTTAGGGCTGAAAGTCGGGCGTGTTTAACTTGACCGACCTGACATTGGGTTGGGCTTGGGCAGGATGTATCGAGTTTGGTCTCAAGCTTGGGCTATATAAACAGCAACTTGATAAAAGTTAGGTCAGGCTTAGGTTGAGGTCTTACGTTGCCTGACCTAATCCGAACCTGATCGATATATAAGTTATATATTATAATTGAGTGCAAATCATCCGTGTTGAAGGCACATAAAATTCTAATGTCGTTGGGTCACATGAAATTCTAATGCCGTTGGGTCTGATTGGTCCACACCATTTCTGATGACTCAAGCTAACAAGATATGCCGGATTTCTCTCTCCCAAATAGATTACATGTTACACCATGACTTTTAAAGTAGTCCTGTACTTTAGCTTGTTTGTTAAGAAAAAAAATATTTTTTTATGATAAATAACTACATATATAATTAATAAAATTATAGGTACAAAAAATCAGACATGTATTGAAATATAACAGACTAATGACAAAAATATTAGCATGTATCCACCCGACTAACCCGATTGAGCCCGCTTGGGTCGAGAATTCCCAACCTGAGGTTGGGTTGGGTTGGGTTAGGGTTGAGGTATAATGATGTAGAGCGGGTTGTGGACAGTTTCATGGCCAAGATGGATCAGAAAAGGCCCGGTCGACGACAGAGTTGATCCGGACCGTCGGACCTTAGTTTGGGCGTATCTCGCAATCCGGAATGAGTTATCTGACGTAAAATATATGATTTTGGGGTAGAACGAGCTACTTTATCCAACCAACCCCGCTATGCCAGGTTATGCAGCCTAGAATTGCGAAAAATCCTTGGATCGACAGTCGTTTCTCTGTTTTAATTTCATTTTTACTATAACTAGTAAGTTTTGGTTTGATTATAACTCTTCATCCGTTGGGCTTTAGGAGTTGCGCCCAACGTGAAAAGATCTTAGAATAATTAGGAGAACGGTTTGGTGAAGCGAAATAGGACACTTACTATTTTTGGCTGAAAAACTTGCGCACTAGTAGACATCACAACCGTCTATAAATAGTAAGTTTACTATTTATAGTAAGTCGCGGATTCTAGGAGTTTTAGTTGTAGTTTGATTATGATTTCTTTGCCATTGCTTGGTACCCCTATTTAAAGGGTTGTGAACTCGTTTTTATTCATCAATTAATCAATTTCGAATTATTAGAATTTATTTATATTTTCTGCTTTCTTTCCTCGTGGATTCGAGAAGTCTCAGTGAAGAGTCCAGAAAAGCTCCGTGGATTCGGAGTAGTTATCCTCATCACGTTCATGCCTGTGTCATATAGGAACCTTGGGTTAGGCTAGGGTTGAGCACCCACATGACCCAAGTTGCCAGACTTTCAGCCATTGTTAATGATTGAACGCAAGAGCCATGATAATCAAAACTAAGTAGGCTACAACATAAGAAACAGTTGGCACGGAACACCCAACATTACTTGTGCAATGCCCTCTTGAAGTTTACATGCCATCTAATCCATTCATATTTTGTGCCTCGGGATGAAATAATTATCCTAATTTCAAAACTCAGGTGGGCCATACCACGTAAATTTAGAGGTATTCGATATAATTTTTTGAATTGGGCGTTGCAGTGATGGAGGGCTTCGATTTCATGCATGTTTAGTCGTTTCAAAATTAACTGTTGCAAGTACTTGGATAGGTACGAAAGCGTATGGGTAAAAAAGAAAAAGAAAATCTTCCACAATGGTCCACATTCCACGGTTTGGGCCGTTGAAGCATGGCCTCAGAAGATCTCATAATTCCAGCTAAATATCATCTCACAACTTTGGAGCTTTGGACGAATTGACATGGGTGCATGTTATCAAATCTCAAGTTGGCCAATACTACACTGATAGTTCACCACAATTCTCTACCTACTTGTGTGACCCACCAACCGTACACATGGCACACATACACCCCAATCCAGACCATCCAACATGTGCCGACAGTAGACGCAGAAAAGCCCAAAAAATCAAACTGATAAAATGATCTTAACCATCCAATTAGTAATGTTAGGTTCATACAAAAATAAAACAGCCAGTGGTCCAAATCAGACGGTTTCAACAGCCAGATCGGTGTAATTTTCAGCACATACCTTATCCACAACAGTATTAACGGCCAGATCACAAAAACAATCGCACCACGCATGCGGCGGAGAGCCACCACCATTTAAGAATTTAGCAAGGGATCAATCATCCTACTCGAGTTTTGAATTTTTAAGGTGAGGGAGGGATTTCCGGACAAGCCTTCCCGGTAGTCAAGGAATGTCCTCCAAACACCTCTCTCTCTCTCTCTCTCTCTCTCTCTCTCTCTCTCTCATCCAAACAGGACAACGAAAAAACTACCTGAATTTTGTACATTTGCACAGCCAGAGATGGAGAGAGAGAGAGAGGCATAGGTCATGATCTAGGTTGGTTTTTCTTTTCCATCTCTTCCCAATAAAAAACAATCAAGATCATGATCTTTTGCATCTCCAATTCTCCCCACTTTGAAGTTACAAGCTCTCTCTTTTGATCGTACCTATCTGTTTCTTGTAAATTCTAATAATCATCCATGGCTTCCAAGAATGTCCTCCAAATCATCCAGAAGAAAATTGGCCCATTCCCAGCAGCATTGCTTCACGCCTTCCTCGAATGGGTGCTGATCATCATCCTCTTCCTCGACGGCCTGCTTTTCTTCGTGGCCACCGAATTCGCCTGCCTTGTTGGATTGGAGATCCCTTGCTTGCTTTGCACCAGGATCGATCACGTCCTTGTTTGTGGAAATTCTGATTCCTATTACAAGAAATCGATTTGCATGGATCATGGGAAATATGTCTCATCTCTCGCGTATTGCCACACCCATCAGGGGCTGGCCGATGCCCGACGGATGTGTCGCAATTGCCTTGCTTCTTTAATGACCAATGCAGCTGCTGAGAGAAGAACGAGCTCAGATATCTTCAGATCTTTGGTGGGAATCTCGGGCGGTGGGCCATTGGAGTGTTCGGTTGATGCCAAGGGTAGAATTCATTTGAAATTTCGTATTGGTAGGGGAAAGGGCTGTCGCTCTGGTGAGGAGAAGAGGGGTGGCGTTTGCCAGTGTTCTTGTTGTGGTGAGCCTCTACGGACTCTTGTATTGCCGGATGGGACTGAGGTCCCTGAAATTCCAATTCCATCCAGGGCTGTAAATAGCGGTCACCGATCCTCAAAGGGAAGCAAGGATTGGCACAGCTTCGATGCTGGGTCTTCGAATGTTGGTTATAGGGACCTCAGATTGATGTCAGATACTGAATCTGAGATTGCGGTGACAGATGTGAGTTCCGTTATAGCGACGTCGGAGATCGACATTGACAAGGATGAGGTGATAAGTGCTGGATCAAAGAAATCTGGTGAAGGTCTTGATGGCAAGACCGAATCTGAAGCATCGGTTAATGTCCGAGAAGAACCATTGTCTCTTATAGAACCGCGAGATAGAGACATGGCGACAGATGGGTCTGGTTCCACTGTCAAAGACAGGAAGATTTCTGGTCTCGGGCATGGGTTAGAAGAGCTTACCTGGGACAAAGATCTTTTATCTCATCCTTCTGACTCCACCAGTGGAACTGCTGTAGGACCATCCAAGCCAAACAATCAGAGTAAGTTATTGATTCACCATTAATGCTTTAATGATCAAAGAAGGGAGTTCCTTGGATGGCTTACAGTGCATGCTGGAAGTCAAGGCATGAATCCAATGTTTGCCAAAATGGGATTTTCAAACCCAAATTTGAAATTCTCTTGAGCCTAGGAAGTGATAGGTGCCATCTCCCACCATCAGAAGATGTAGGTGGGAATCCAAACACATTGAAATAGGATTTTCCAAGTTTGAATTTTTTGAATCCAATTTGAATGTGCATTTGGGATTCACAGATAGGTAATTTATATATTTTTTCCTTAACACTTGATTCATGTTGAGCTGGATTTTGTACAGGTCACATCGAAAGGGCTAAATCCATAGGTCTGGATGAGGCCTATGCAATGGCCACTGGAAATAAGCCTTATGGATTTCCATTAACTGACCACTCCAGTACTTCACAAACTCCTCCTGGGCTACCGGTTCTCCGAAAGAGACTGTCGATCGGAAAAGACAGAGCAGTTGTGGAGAAGGTAGGCAGCATGGGCAAAGTAAACTGGAAGAGCTTGCTGCATCGTTTGAAGAGGCAGGTGTGTTTGGACCGCAAGTCATTGATTGCATTGTCCACCGAGCTTGACCAAGAAAGGAGCGCTTCTGCGGTTGCGGCGAATCAAGCAATGGCCATGATCACAAGGCTGCAGGAGGAGAAAGCGGCCGTCCGGATGGAGGCCTTGCAATACCAGAGGATGATGGAAGAACAGGCAGAATATGATCAAGAAGCACTACAAGTCATGAGCGATCTCCTTATCAAAAGAGAGAAGAAGATAAACAATTTAGAGGAGAGGCTAGAGGCATACAGACAAACGTTGCAATTTGAATCCGCAAACAAAAGACAGGTCAATGAAGACGTTTATTACGCAGGTGTCGGGAGGAATGGATATAAGGTGCCGGTTGATAAAGATCTCATGAAGCTGAGATCTTCCTTGAATTCATCATCATCTGGTGAGAAATCCGATTCCCGTTCCTCTATCAACCTTGGAGTCATGGAAGAGAATGATGCAAAACATGAGCATTTTCTTGATTGAACTGGTGGGCTGCCCATTGCATGAACAGGACAGACTATAATATTAGATGAATTTTTGTTGGACTGTATATTTTAGATCACTTGAGAATGTTGGAGACCCACACAAAAAAAAAAAAGGAGAAGAAGAAGAAGAGAAGAAGAAAAAAGAAAATAGAAAAAAGAACGAAAGAAAAGATCATTTGAAAGATGGTGGTGTTCATGATGGGACTAATCATAGGCGCTTCGAATTCAAGCATTTGGAATGTCCTGTTTGGGTGATTCAGAGAAGTAGAGTGTGATTGAAAATGAAATCATTGTGGGGCGAAGAGGATGGTAATGCTCCTTGGGAGGAGGTGGATTTCTCAACTGAAAGCTCCTGCATCTGTTGTAGATAGATTCATGGATTCGATAAGAGTTCTTATTGTATCTGATATGTCTATCTTCTAGCCATGATTGATGAGTGCTATGTCGCAGCAAGACACAATGGTAAAATTCTGAGTCTCTCTAAGAAGACTGAAGGAATTGAAATTCATGGGGAGAATGATCAACAGCTGCTGAAAGCAAATTGAGATACATCCATTGGGAGACCCGCGTGGGTGTGGATCGCTGCCCATCCACACACAAGCACATGGGATTTGAGATTTTCATCATGTGGGCTGCGCTTTTTTAAAAGGGACCCATCAAATGCACGGTGTTGATGTTCGACACGCATCACGGTGGGGCCCACACAACTCGACCGTATAGAACCATTTCCTCTATATATATATATACACTCTTTTTTAAAAGGGACCCATCAAATGCACGGTGTTGATGTTCGACACGCATCACGGTGGGGCCCACACAACTCGACCGCATAGAACCATTTCCTATATATATATATATATGGGCTCAAATCTTTACCATATTTCTATAATGGATTTTGAGTAATATCCCATATAATTTATTCTATTAAAATTAGTGATATGGGATCATGACAACCGTCATTACATTTATTCAAGTGAGACCAGGAGTGATCACATATATCAACACTCTCAATAACATGGATTCTCATAGCATGGGCTCATGGTATGAAAATTTCATGCTAGGTGTGACCCTGCACACTAACTTCCAAGCAATCCTAGCATCTCTACTTAGAGATGTCTTATGCTTCCACAAAAGCCAAACTATATTGTTCATATACCTTTTGTATGCACAATGAATATAATTAATAAACATCACATATATCCTCCCAAACTCAATTTGTCAACTGAACATTAATTAATTAATTGGAGTGTGTATGCACCTGTAATGTTTGTATAGTCCTGCTGACTCTAAGCAACATACGAGAGATGATGCATTAATCAGTGGAGTTCTACGGATACCTGATGATTCTGAATCCTCTCATTTCTTTAACAAGGATATACTTAAGCTTTCGATTTATGTAAATCATTATCATCATTTAAGAGGAACACTGTACTGCAATGTCCAATCATTTGGCTTTGTGGTCGGTATTAATATATGTTTTCAATGGATGAAGTCACAAGCACATGTATCATTCCCCTCTTTCGCAATGATCACCATGCTATAAAACAAAACTTGAGGTGGACTTCACACTGATAAGGCACTCAATATAATCTAAATTGTACATGTAGTCACTTTCAATTGACTAGTGTTACTGTAGAGCCTGATACCTCATCACCTTATATGTCACCCTTTGTGGGTCGGTACCATATCTTCCAAGCATTCCTATTGTACGGTATCTATCAGGCTGATTGTAGGTCCAATGTTTCATAATGCTCAAAACTGATTCCCACTGTTCCCTCATTAATAAAGTGATTAAAGGAAAATTTTACTACTTGACAACATCACGTTTTGATTTCAGGGAGGTTTTTAAGTTGCGTTTATTGTGGTTCTTTGGATTTTGAGACGAATGTCTCATGTCGTTTTCTTTTTTCTGAATGTCATAATAGATACATCTATATCACCATTTTGTCCAGGCTGTAATTATATGTGCATCACATTTTTGAGGGTCTAAACTTTTATTGATATTTACCTTACCTTTTATCTTGTCTGTTATTTATATTGCTGTTGTACTTCAAATTCACAAGTTTTCCATGATTGTTATGATTTCTGCCTTATTGGATTTAGTGAATTTTTTCTCTATTTCGGCCAGAAAGTCATTCGTGTGTTCTTTCTTGGGTATTCCCTATGAAAAGAATTTGAAATGGAGTATCTAGTAATTTTAAACTCAACCTGTTTATACGCTTCCATCTATCGTACTTGGCAACTTTGATAACCAAGCTTGTATTATTGTGTTTTGGAGGCTAGTCTTCACTTAAGGACAAGTTTAAATCCATTCACCCAACAATGATTTCAAGTGCTTCCTTTCGGTCTTGAAAGTTAAGAGTTAGTAGGGGATGAAATGCTGTCAAGTTGGGAGGTAGCTAACCTGATGTTCATAACTATGACATGAAGATCAAAAGCTCACATTAGGAAGATAATCTCATTAAACTTTAAGCACGAATTGATAAACATTTTGTTATACTAAACATTTATCTAATTGATGTGGCAGTAGGCTAGATCATCTAGGATGATGGGCCTAAACATCAATCCTAGTGTGAAACCTAGTGCATAATTGTGATCCATTTCTTTAGGCCGAGATCACAAGACACCAATGGTTATCACAAAGTGGGGCTGGTTGAATGCCAACAATATAAGTCCAAATGGCTCAATACCTTTGTGGCAAGATGGTCATTTGATTTCTCATTATTAACACCGTCCATCCTACCCATTTAGCTTCCACCAAACGGTGAACACCTTTAGGTCTAACACTGCAGGTTTTGAGACAAATGCCACCTTATTAATTTTTAATGCAAGACAGGTACATCATGCCTTTTAATTCTAGGAATCAATGGGCATCCTCAGTCATGATCATTTTGGCAGAATGCGCAGCTGAATCTACTCACTAACCCCTATAAACAAGGATCCCATCTAATCCTATTGCTCCAAAGGAGAATTTTCAATGCTCATAGGCAAAGAAACGAGTTACCTGGGTCACTTTTCAGTGTCTAGCCAGTTTATTAGGCCACGGACCCATAATGTCTAGATGGGCTTGACTAAATTTATCCATAGCCGCTAGCTATGATGATAATTTTAGGCCCACTGCAACCGATATTGAGAATAAACCCATGCATTAGTAGACAAACTACTTCGATTGGTGTATGGTTATGAGTCAAATCATGTTTTTGTAATGGTATAATTGTAATTGGTCTTAAGAATTTACAGATGTACATACATGCAATAGGATGAGATTTGGTCATGACCACCAACCAAAATACTCGAGCACAACTATATTACATTCAACGTTTCTAAAACCAGGAAAACCTTATTTTATTTATTTGTTTTTTCCTTTTTCCATTAGCTTGTTAGTATAGGCCCACTGTCAGTTCACACTTCGCTGTTAGCCACCCCCACTAGGGATCGATGCCAAGACCTCAGTGTTGAAACGAGGTATCTTTCACTCAGTGTATCACTTGAACTATTGGGTTAATTCAATACTCTGGGTCCATGGATATCCCTGGGGTCGTTAGGCACCATGGATTTGGGGGGATTCCAAATCCCCTAGTTATTTGGCACCATAAAGTAAATAGGGCTTTAAATTCAGGGAATTTCTAATCCCTTCAAAGAGGGAGTTTGAAATCCTACGTGAAAGCTTAGATTACTATAAAATCCTTCCTAGAGTTGCATGCGTAACATGTGTGTAACTAGGCTATTAATCTATTGGACACATGGCCCACTAATGATATTCCAAAATAATTAGATTATCAATTGCATCATTATAATTACTTTAATACGATGATCAACACTGCCCAAACATTGTTCATGTAAATCAATGGTTAAAAATTGTTGGTTAGTTACTCAGACGTGATTTTGTGCGTGTGGCTCATCTGAGACTTGGAATTTCATCGTTTTCTGGCAAAGTATATATTTCAGTGGGCTTATTACAACCATTGTGTCAAGCATTACATAGGTTCACTAATTAGAGATATTAAAATTAATTTAGTAATTAAATTCAAACCCCTATGAATATACTATGCATAGCTACTTTTGAATGAAAGTTAATTCCATGGTGCCAAACAAAATCAAGAGGGTTCTAAATCCATGAGCTCTCAAACAGGCCCCTAGATTACATGGACGGTATCATACCACCGTTACTAATTTGATTATACTACTGTTTGAGCATCCATGAGCCTTGAATGGGTTGGGCCAGCCCTAGAATTCTTAATCCGTCTAATGAACAGATCAGGGTCATGATGTTCCTGATCAGGCTCAAAACTGACCGTTTTTAATTACGCCAACGACATCTGGACCACGAATTTAAAGATCAACACACGTGTCTGGCACGAGTCCTTCAATTGGACTGTTCATATCATCCAATCAGATTTCCTGAGCAATTCATGAATCCAAACAGTTGGGCCTGTGTTATGAACTTCGGCCCATTCACTGATTACACGATTCAATGGTGTTGGTTAATGCCATTCACGATGCCAGACGGACGCGGATTTCTTGCGAAAGTCTTTCCGGGGAAGTTCCTGCGCAAGGATAATGTGTGGGGCCCACTGCAATGTATGTGAGAAATCCATTCTGTCCATCCGTTTTGCGAGCTTATTTTAGGAGGTGCGAGAAAAAAATGAGTTGGATGCAAAACTCAAGTGGGTCATACGAGAGGGAAAATTGGAAAAAATAATTCCTACCGTTAAAACCTTCCTGGGCTCCACCATGATGTTTATATGCTATCCAAACCATTTAAAAGGTCATTCCCAATGGGATGAAGTGAAAACACGAAAAGGATAGCCTGATACAGAACTTTTATGGCCATAAGAATGCTTCAACGGTGCTCACTGAATTCCCACTGTTTCCAACTTGTGTGGCCCACTTGTGTGTTGGATACATCTCATTTTTATTCGTACGTCTTAAAATGATCTGGTAAAATGGATGGACGGGGTGGATTTCCCAGAAACATAACTATGGGCCCCACCCTCCTTGCGCAGGAAATTCATACGTCCATCCCAGAACCATTCCAGATAGTTCTTGTCCGGTTAAAGGATCAAAACCATCATGTAGGGTCCTGGCCCCACTCTTTTGAGTCAGGTCCATCCTCAAATGGGTTTTTTTTTTTTTTTTTAATGGTCTGGGCCGATTATTGATTTGCTGTCATCAAAATCGATCCAGACGGTTCCACTCATCAGGTGGACAATGCGGGTATATGAGTTCAGGTGTGATACTGCAGGGTGTTAGCTGTATACGCGACTGCTTTGTGGGCCCACCTGATGTCCTTTTTACCGATCCATACCATTCCACAGCCCCGATGGAAAATGTAATGCATGAATCACTTGTTCTTACAAGCAAAACTCCATTTAAACTTTATATTTTTGCAAAAGAACGTGTATAGCTGATTATTTAGAACTACATATATTCCAGATGATGGAAGAAAAATACGAACAATAACGAAAACAAGAATAAAAAAAGAATTTTAGAAAATATCGCCTCATTAATATGGTATTTAGTTATTGTCAACCAGATACCTTCGGTTAGTTTTCTCTAACGTGGAGCCTTTATCTAGGACGTTGGATTGCATACGGTGCACTGTGGGACTCACTATGAATGTATGTGTTTAATCCACACCTTCTATCCATTTTTTCCATATCATTTTAGGACGTGAGCTTAAAATTAAAGTCGATCAAGTCTCATGTGGACCACACCACATGAAACAGTGGTAATGATCATGAACGCCCACCATTAAAAACTTCTCGTGGTCTACAAAAGTTTTGGATCACGCTGATATTTGTTTTTTTAATCCTTTATCCAGGTCTGTGTGACCTAACCAACAGGTTGGATGGAAAATAAACATTACGGTGGGCATTAAAGTTGGCCATAAGAAGTTTTTAAGAGGCCGTTCAATCACCACCGTTTCCTATGGCGTGGTCCACCTGAGATTTTGATCGACTTCATTTTGGGCTTATCTCCCGAAATGATCTGGAAAAATGGATGGACCATGTGGATAAATCATGGCGGGTCCCACATAACACCGACCTCTAACTACGTCCCTGTTAGTATGTAATAGGCTTGCAAAGATTTATTATTATTATTATTATTATTTTGCCTTTTGTAGGTTTTTTTATTTTATAATAACACATATTAACATCTAGTGCCGTTTAATTTTTATTAAGCAACCTCATTAATTGGTGGGGGTTTTCGTCACTTTAGGGAAAAATTATTCTTTAAACTAATAAACATTAGAGAGAACTAACGGGAGGTGCTTGTTTGACAATAACTTAATAAGTTAAGTAGCTTAACGAAAACTTAACTAAAAAGATACCAAGATGTAAATATCATTTTAATGAGGTACTATAATGGGTCTATTTATAGTTTCAATCACGTGATGAATGAGGATTTAGCGTTTTAGTCACGTGACAAATGCGAGCATGTCATAATTGAATGCGTGGCTCAATTCAAATCAAACAATTACGACCCCAAGCGTCAGGATAGGCAGATAGATACGTACTACATGACTGAGATCGAATAAAATCGGTTATTAATTCAGCCACTCGCAAAGTATGTTAAAATGATTGGATGATAGTCAAAGGGTAAAGTTCATCCTCTAATAATGGGTTACACTTTTGCCTAGCTTCCGTATGAATAGATTTTTCGATATAAATAAAATAGCAATACGAAATGAATTCTTATAATTGGTTATGAAGAACAACTGTGAAATCCTTTCCTAGATGGAGAGCTCTGATTGATGCTTGAATTGAATCCAATGTATGAGCATAGATTCAAATTACAGCCAAAATTAACAAATACTTGATTAGTACTACGGATTATACTAAGGATTGTAAATAGTAGGTAAAAGTAAATGATTACACTACGAAATATAATTGACTGACAAAAATAAAAAGGGCTACACTAAGGAATACAAATGATAGATAATGGAAAAGATAATTGAAAAATAGATTTGGTTTAGTTTGGTTGGCATGAGATACTTTGCTTGGCAGAATTCCTTTGCTATTTATAGCCTCAACTCAACCATCTGAATGCTTTTCATGTTCTAACAGTTGTTATAACTATTTAGCATTACCTAACCCTCTAAGGAAGAAATCCAAACCCTTGTACACTCGGGCGTATTGGAGAGTGCATCGATCGAGATGGTTGCTAAGCTTACTAAGCTGATTGATCAATATCAAGTTTTCTCTTTTTTAGACCATAACCTCTTAGCCAAGTTGCCAGCACTCAGGGATTTCTTGAATTTCATTAGAGAAAATTACGAGCTCCATGCCATGATCGAGCGCCACGAATTTAAGCACGTAACAATAAAATCCTAAGTAGCTACAACTAGTGACATTGCTGAGAAACTGTCGGCTAGTCATGCGAAATTGAAGAAATCAGAGGCCAAGTTGGAGGATATGAGTGTACAAATTGCCGCTTTAGAAGAACAACTAATGACACTAGAGATAAATTTTGAAAAGGAGAGTGTAAAACATGACCAAAAAAGGAAAACGGTCAGGAACCTGGCCGCATCTGTTAAAGCTCAAAAAAGCAATCGGTCAGGTTTGACATTCAATCATGAAATATAAGGTCGTTTTATCGAATAAGGAGTGAATTAAAAATGTGAAGGCTGCGTTCCAATAAATTTCTACCTTCAAGTTGCAGTTTTCTTTATGCTTCTTGTATCTCTTTTGTTGATTAATGGAATCGGCTGTCGAGACATCTTTTATCATCAATCGTCTTTACATAGTGTTTTTTCTTCTTTCACAATCCGAATAATTAACCAGTGACATGGCATGCAGTGAATGAGGAGTCATGTGTAACCTACTGAAATAATTGCCATGATGGCCATACGTGTCTATTTTCCAGGAACACGAAGTGTCTTTGCATGCCATAACTACTCATGATGCATCAAACATGTGATCCATAATTGCCTATTTAAACCACATCGAACCCCGTTTTGGACTTACACTAAAACGTAAGCAATCTATGAAACTTCCTTTACTCTGTAGACATGGCCTCCAACTAAAATTCCCCCTCTTTCCTTAATAGTGCCAAGATCTATCTGAAAGAGATAATTGATTGGGGCCTTGTCGATTTTAACCAATCCTCGTTGCTGTTTGATACCAACTTCTTCCTTAGAGAAGCCTCCATAGTTGCTAAGTCAGAAGCCACACTCGGAGAAATCAAGAAAGTGTTGGAGAACTTGTACTATCTCAGAAATCGATATTTTTAACTCATATTTGAGTATAAAAAGCTTGTTGAGCACCTAAGACAACAAGTTGCTCCATATGAAGACTCTCTGCCCATGAGCGATGCTTATGAATAGGTGTGGAACGATCGACTACGATGGAATTAGATTCACCAATTCAACCATACCTTACTCCGAGCGCTATAGGCACAACGTGCTGAGCTTCTGGAAGACATCAATGAGAAGGAACATTCCCATGCAGCTAAAGATCCTGCCGTTTCAAAGGATCTCTTTACCTTCATTGATTCCTAAATTGCCGACTACCAAGCTCGGTCGTGTGTGAGCATTGCTAGGAAGAGGGATGTCAAGGGTAGGGTTTCCTTAAACGACAACTGTGTTGACCAAATCCTACACTCCTTACCCATCTTCATAGAATATAGGGCTAACTACAATAAGAGGATGTCAAGACTGAAAAGTAGCATCTCCTCAAGGAGTTTGAGGAAATAAAGGTAAAACATGGCTAAACACCTCCACTACTTGGACGCTTTACGTTCTTACTTTACTTTCCTTTTCTGTTTTGTATTACGGCTAATGGCCTACTTCCTTTCAATAAACTTTATTTTTATTTCATTTTTATGATGGTCAGATGTTCACCATGATCCATGTTATTCCTCAATGTAGAAAAATATGATTTCTATTGAATCAACATTCCAAAATATCGAATAATGGAATCATCACTACAATTAGCCGTTACTCCAGATATTCGGGATGTTCAGCTAGTCGGCCAGAACCTTTGGCTATGCATATCATACAAATGAATTAGAAAAGGATTTGGATTATCAGATTTGTTGAATGGTCATCTCGTTATCCAAAGAAATTGGGTTGATTGGGTCGCTGACAATTCTCACTTGATGAGATTGATCGATTTCCTCCTCTAAGCTCGATCGCCCAATACTTAGTTTCTTTTCTCATTTCAACTATAACCATTTGCTGACTAGACCAATGTGGATAAGGATTCATGTGTCATTTTTCAAGGAACCCATATTTGTTGCAGCCACGCATCCCGACCTTCTAGAAACTGAACCAACGCTGCACCGCTTGACTCAGTCATTATAACCATCACACCTTATCCAACACATGTATTAATTACTCTCAACAATGTTTATAAAAACATCACTTCTCCCTAGATTTGCATTATACATATGCTTCTGTTTCATTTACAGACTTCAAAGTCCATGGCTTATGCAAAATTTTACTTGCAATTGCTGACCCTTTTGAAGGAAATCCTCACTAAGAGAATCAAACACTTCTCCAAATCTCATCTCCTTCACAATGTCTATCCCTTCACTAGGGATGCCACTGAAGTGTCTAAGACTGATGAACCTCTCCGAGAAATCTTTGATGTTTTAATAAAATTACAATGTCTTGGAGACGCTTATTCCAAGGCTGACTTGGAATTGCAACAATACATTGATTACTGAGGAAGCAGCCGACCATTCATGCAGAATCTAAGACTTTCTCGACCCGCTACAATGCTGCTTGAAAGGGTCGATTGCATTGGGTTCATTGGCATCATTTCGACAGGGTGATGTTACAATTGCTCAAAGCCTAGCGTAATGATTTGGTTGTTGATCTCTTAGAGGCCGCATGTTTATATCTTGGATGGGATCGACCAAAATCTCAAGAGCTTCTAACCCTCATCAAGTATCAGATTGCACTCTGTTAGACTTCGTCGCAAGAAAGTAATACTCGCGAGAAGGAAGCCGAAACTGAGGTCAAAACATTCACCCGCAGTCTTGACGTGGTGATAGGCTTCCTTTACCAATCCATGACTAAGCATCCGTCATGGAGCGGCAAGTGGGTGTTGGCTAAGAAGGTTAAGGAGTCAGCTCTCAGGGAGTTTGAGAGAATTAGGGCGGTATATAGTTGAACTGCTCGATCGACCGATTGTATTTCTTGTCCATACTTCCCTTTTCTATCTAATTTCGAATGGATGATGACTTAAGACCCTCTTCTTGTAATAATAAAAATTCTTTTCATCCATTCTGTAATCTATGGTAGGGCATTTATTGATCTCTTCATTTCTTGCACTATCTCCCATAAGGAACAATAATAGGTTTTTAAGAATCGTCCGTTGATTGGAACCTTTGTAACTTTTTCATTCATATTATGCAAGAGATAGGTTTCACCCTTAAGGACTTGGATGACCATGTAGGGCCCATCCCAAGCAGGCGACCATTTTTAACCTGAAGTTTGGTTCGTGTGCCTTATCTGTAGCACCGCTTTCCAGACCTTATCTCCTTCTCTAAAGAATTTTTCTTGGATCCTTATATTATACACCCGGGCAACAACAACTTTGTTGGTGATGATTGAATTCAAGACATTCATCTGAGTTTCGTTTAATCTTTCAAAATTGACTGACATGACTTTTGTGAACTCTGGAGGAGTTAACTTAGCTAGATGCATGACTCTCAATGATGACACAATAATCTCCAAAGGCACCATTGCATAGTGTCCGTATGTTAATGCAAACAGAATCATTCCAGTTCTAGTATAGGGTGAATTCTAGTATGCCCAAAGCACCTTAGATAATTTTATATGCTATTGACGAGAATTTTCTTCGATCATTTTCTTTAGGATATTCTTTATCACTTTATTGTTGGCCTCGACCTGACCATTAGCCTGTGCATAATACGGTGTTGAATGTAGAATTTTGATTTCGTATTTGTCAGCCATAGCTTCCACTTCCATTCCTGAAAATGCTGCATCTCGGTCCATAGTGATTGAGTCTAAAATTCTGAACCTATGCATGATGTTAGTTTCAATGAATTCAATAATTTTTATTTCCAACTCCTTTTTATAGGTCTTGCTTCTACCCACTTGGTGAAGTAGTTAGTAGCCAAAATGATGAAAGACTCCATGTGTGCCGATGGCGGATGGATTTGATTTATTAAATCAATTCCTCATCCTTAGAAGGGCCACATCTTGATAATTGAGTAAATCTTGATCGCAGGCATGTGCTAAAGCAGCCCTTTTTTTAAAGCATGCTTCACATCCTTTGTTGCCACGCCCCAAACCCGGAAATCGGATTCACAGGAATCCCAATCGCCGAATCCGGTGCCGACAGCCTCCAAGGTACCCCATTCTTGGCTCTTAGCGTCCATATGCTAGATTTCGATCTTAGGATCCTACAAGGAGGATTTTTTTTTTGTACATTTAACTTTTAATAAGCATAACCGCAGATTACCTAATTCACAAAGGCAACATCATCATCACATATCCACTATGATCAAAAACTTTGAATACAGTGCGTATGAAGGAAAATATAAGATAATGATAATAACAGAAACTCCAAAAGCTCGGCTGCATACTCCAACTGCGACAAAGCTACGGCTGCGTCCTGGCGTCACCTGCATGTATCAATCGTGCATAAGCTTATAGAAAGCTTAGAGGGTGGTGTAAGTTTGTGCGTAATATAAGCATGCTCAGAATGTAAGGCTAGAGAAATGCGAAATTATGCTGATGAGTACATGAATACAATCAGCCATACCAAGGCTATGCGGTGCAGATATGAATGCTATCGGCCATGTCAAGACCATGCGATGCGAGATGCAGTTCAAGCATGCCAATCCTCATCATATATCAGTACATTTCTTATTCTGGATAATCACCGGGATTTAGTACACTCCAAATGACACTGCCACTCTCCTAGCTGCACAGTCCAAGTGAGCGTAGAAAACCTCACTATCCGCCTGACCAATAGTCTGCCAATACCTATCCGGCATGACGATAGTGGACCCATTTACGAGCTGGTCAAACTCAGCCTAGTATTGCCCCCTACTCTCAGGCGAGTAAGGCCACACCCCTTTCCAAGCGACCACGACTTAGTGGGAGATGCGACCTCCTATTATTCGGCCCTCGTGCCCTCATATATCCACTCGGTTTTAACATTGGAGTCATTCTCTGGTACCATCGGGTTTAGAAATTTTCACCCAGGGACATCTATAACGCCCCGATGCTTAGTAACATTATTTTCGGTATCCAATCTTGCCATCCACGATGTGTCTGTGGAGGTCATAACCCTGATGTAGGGCGTATAGTAATCATATCATACAAATGTGAAGCACATGAATCACACTACCAGTCATGCAACAGTCCTGCACGTACTGCGCGCTCATGAAGGGCAACTCCGCCTATCAGGGAGCCCATAAACAATCTTCCCGAAGGCATATGTTATGACCGGTCACTCCTCATATCAAGCATGCATATGATGCGTATGAGCATGAATCATGGATCTATACTAAACAAGTTATGTGGTGATGAGCTCTGTTCATAACGATGATGAGCCTAGACGAACTACACACTATAAGTATGGGCCTATCAATGGGCCCTAGGAAGAGTCATAATGTGGACATTTAACTAACATAATCCTTACAATGTGGACATCAAACCATCATTACTCCCAAGGCATGACTGCCAAAACATCATTACATAAACCATGGTGGAATCATACATCGCAATAGGCCTTATATACATACGATTGGGCCTCAACCCATGGACCTTAGATACATCAACTGGGTTGCATAGCATGGGCCCTATATATACATCAAGGTGAGCCTAATCACATAGGCCTCGCATACATCACAATAGGCCTCATAACATGGGCCCCATATTTATCAAGGCAGGCTTCAACAACGGGCCTTTATACAAATCAAGGTGGGCCTCAATAATGGGCCATAAGTATGGTAAGTGGGCCACACCACATGGGCCATGTGTATATCAAATGGGCTACATCAATGGGCCCCGTGTATAACAAATGGGCCACACCCCAAATGTAAGTGGTGATAATAATTACCACTATTAAAAATCCCAAGGCCCGCCATAACATTTATTTCCCATCCAATCTGATTATAAGGTCCCAAGGATTTCAATGGTTGGACAGTTTGGATAAAACACATGCATCATGGTGGGTCCCATAGGGATGGACGGTCATAGACAAATCACATACCTCATGGTGGAGGCCCACATCAATGAAAGGTGTGGATACAATACATACATAAGTTGGTCCCATGTGGGGTCTACCATAATGTCTATTTTCCACCCAACCCGTGGATAAGATCACCCAGATATGGGGCCCACCGAAATGTTTATTTTCCACCCATCCTGTGGATGAGGTCACATGGTCCAGGGGCCACCGTAATGTTGTTTATCATCCAATATGTTGGCAAGGCCACATAAACATGGGCCCCACCGTAATGATTATATGCCATCCAAATGGTTGATAAGGTCACAAGGACCTGAATGGATAGGAAAAATAAATTTCATATTGATCCAAACCTTCTGACCCAAAAGGGTTTCAATGACAGACGTTCAACCCACTATTTCCTACTGTGTGGGCCACCTGAGTCCCATGTACAGTCGATTTTTGGGGTGACCCACTATCAGAGGGGACCCAACAAAATGCACGGTGTTGATTATAGACACACATCATGGTGGGGCTCACGGTTGGGACCGTGGGTCCCAGCCCGTCCATCCATCCGTCAGCGCACAGGCGTTACCTGTGTGCCTTTTGGCAGCAGCAGCGTCAGCTGCTGCATTTTGTTTTGTTTTGTTTTTTTTAAATTTCACGGTTTTTCACGTATAGGACCCGCATCTGAAAAATCCAATTCGACCATTGGATTCTACGGCCCCTGATTGACCAAATGAGACCAATATGCGACGTATTTTTGACGAATAGAAGAATTAATGTGGGTTTTAACGATAAGGCCACTATTTCCTATGGTATGGCCTACCCGAGAATTGGATAGGTCTCAAATTTCGGCTCAACGCCTAAAATGATCTGAGGAAAAAAATGGATGGCTTGGATTTGATTTATACTTCAAGGTGGGGCCTGTAGGAGCAGTCCACTCAAATGTTTTGATCCAAGCTATTATTTTTGTGGTGTCAGTACACCACACCATCCATCCACACTTCACGGTCGGCCTGGCTACACCACACCATCCATCCACACTTCACGGTCGTCTCTGGATGCTGGACAGTTTGCACACAGCACATCATGGTGGGTCCCACATATACGTGGCCCACCATTGCATGTGTGTGTATATATACACACACACACACACACACCTATGAATATAATATAAATATAGTATGGCATATATCATTCAGTCCAGTGTGGGGATCTCCACCATCCCAACATTTGATAGTGTGGATCTCCACTTGCAATAGGGTGGGCCACACCGTCAGATGGATAGTTATACATAACACATATTTGTGGGGCCCACTCCAATCATAATAGATAGATAGATAGATAGAGAGAGAGAGAGAGAGATAGAGAGAGAGAGAGAGACGTGAAAGGGGAGGGACCCCGCCACTAATGGGCCCTCCCTTAAACAATGCATACATCATGTGGGTCCCACAACAAGTGGGCCTTTAAAATTAAAAACAACGGTATGTCACCCACCTTATTGGCCTCCTTCTTGCTCCCTTAGGCTTGTATGCTCTTATGTTCAACTTTTAACAGTGGATGATGGGGTTTTGATGGTGGAGATGAGAGATGAGAGGGTAGGGAAAATGGGCCACACTTGTTGCTCTTAGAAATGCTTAGGAAGGCTTGGATGTATGGAGCTTGGGAGAGTGTTTGAGAATTGAGATAAAGAGAAAATAAATGATAAAAGGGATGGGTGGAATGGTGATTGTAAGGAAGGGTGATGGGGAGCATGAGTTTAGTTTGAAATTTTGTAAAGAGGGATGGGTTTGTTTGAAAACTTGTAAAAGAGGAGTGGTGAGGGGAGAGAGAGGGTTGACTTGTGGGAAAAGAGAGAGAGGCCACTTGTACTTGTTGTTGGGGGAGGTGGCATGGAGGTAAGGTGGTGTACTTGACTTGATTTGATGTGACATGTCGTAGAGATTCCCTCGAAGTTCGCAATGCGGGGTGTTTCTTCGGAATGAACGCAGGCACACATCTTCTGACCTGGGTATCAGTTCGGTGTGCAAGTCGTGGCGTCACCGTCGCTAAGATACAAGTTTCGAATCGAGCCGACATTGGAATGCAGGACTCGGCTTAGGATCGCGCGCAAACATTGGATAGGGTCGAGGGTTGTCAGAATTCGACCGGTGGGACTACGGAAGCTTACAAAATAGTACGGGCTAGGATACGACTCTTACATTTATTGTATTAATTGCAATCGCCCATCATTTTCAGCTAGAAATACCCATAACACCTAAGTGTGGGCCTCATTTTCCTCTCAGCCTAGTGAGCCTCACATAATCCTTTGTGAACCTTACCCATTGCTAGCATTGCTTCCCTTTTGGCTAACCACCTTAGTAGCACACCATCTGTAATGCCCCGAATTTTCATGGCTTGAGTACATACTCGTGCTTGAGAATTCCGGATGTTAATGATGTATAAATTGGATGCTTTAAAAATTGCATCTTATTTTTTTTCCATTTAGATCACTTCCAGTTACATTCATGAAGGTTACCATTCACGAGAATAAAATTGACTGTATTTATCATTTCATTAAAGTAAAAGAATTTAACAAATTATCAAATGCTCTCTCAATGGGGGCTTATTACATTATCAAGTTCGCAGCGAAAATATAAATGAAACTGAGTAGTAAAACTATCTTCTTATTTATTCAGTGTAATCTTCCAAGGAGGGATGGTTCTTTAGGTCTTCAATTTGTACATTGCTTCCATTATTTGTACAGTTGGAGAAGGTCAATGCCCCACTTATAGTGATAGTTATTCTTTAAGATTAGCAATAATTCAAGAGATTCATAAAGGTAATGTAAGGGTTCTGATACATCTCGTACTCCACCACTACGAGAGGTATCGGTATATATATATATATATATGTATATATATATAAATGCATGCTTAACAAAGTGTGTGCGACTCATCATACGTAGTGGTCATCACAATGTGAAATATAATTCACAGAAAACTCGGCTATCCCCACATTCTCACACTACGGAGATTCGCCGGCATGTCTAACGCTACTGTAGATTTACGTGAACACTTCGATGTGACATAACACATGATTCAGATGAATTACGTGACACGATTTGTTTATGGAGCAACTATTTGCGATATCAAATTTCAGAAGTGATGTAACAGGCATTGGAAATTACTTACATCGATTTGTGTACCACTAACTAAACCCATGGAATTACTAGTCGACCAAGAGGGTCTCTACCCAGAGCGCATTACGTCCATGATAAAATAATTGACTCACTAGTTGTGATACCTCTAACACATCACTTGCACCAAAGGGAAATAAATTGAATCATGGGAGTTTTGGAATTCCAAGGCACTTGCCGAAGCCATAAAGGGAGGTAGCCAAGGCTAACATAATAAAAGAGAGGAGTAGCAATAAGCTAACTCAATAAAAGAGAAGAGTAGCGATAGACTAACTCAATAAAAGAGGAGAGTAGTAATTACTAACTCAACAAAAGAGAAGAGTAGCATGACTAACTCAACAAAAGAGAAGAGTAGCATGACTAACTCAATAAAAGAGAAGAGTAGCAATGGCTAACTCAACAAAATTGGTAAAGGGCAAGGGCAAGGCTTGTATCCATAGCCTCACATAAATTTATAAAGATCACACATAATTAAAATCATACCTTAACCATAATTTCTAAAGAATAAATAACTGATAATGGTAAATCAAATAATTGGAGGGAGGATTCACAGTAACATGAAAGCATGTAAAAGGGCAAGATAAATCATATCAACTTAAATTAATGTAAGCTTTAAGGAATCCCTTAACTTAGCCTTAGATCTTAACCCTAGGTAAATATCCATGTAGGAAAGCTTCTACATAAAAAGATTCCACATGAATCATGATATCGCTTGAGCAAGAGGGAGACACCATACATATGAAGAAGGAAGAGGGCATCTAGGCTTCTCCTTCTCCTTCTCCTTCTCTTTCTCTCTCTTTCTTTCTTTTTCTTTTTTTTTCTCACTCTCTTTTTCTTTCTCTTTCTCCTTGGGTGTGTGAGTGTAAAGGGGAGCGCATACCCCTTTTAAAAGGAGTGGACGTGTGAGAGGGGTGTGTTTTACATCCCACTTGGATTGAGTTTCTTCAATTGTTCATTTCTGACGATCTTTCTTTAAATCTAATTCGTCCATTATGTCAGGGTTGTCGAATAGAGCAATGGTATATGATTTTCTTAGATTGACTTGTCTTGAAAATTCTCCTAAAAGGTGCTAAAACGAATTTGATCTCAATTAACAGCCTACACTTAATGATCAAGGTCCAATTTTAAGAGAAATGTGTAGTCAGGATAAGAAAATGGTTGGATAAAATTTGGTGGTTGATTAATAGTGGAAAAAGCCTAAATCTAAAATTTCACCTTTTGTATCAAAAGAAATAAACTGGCTTCAACCTTTAACAGTGTAGGATTATAAATCGGGGCCTAAATTTTGTATAACCTCATAATCGTATGAGATCAAAGTGTGGTACAAATTTGAGTTGTGATGGATGAAAGGAAGTGGTTAAATCAAAAGATCTAAATTTATAAGGAATTGGTAGGCCTTGAAAAGATAACTTCGCACTTAAGGAAAAGCTTACCAAAGTGGAGTCTTCATATTTCACACTTGGTTCATATTATGAGAAATCTAAGTCATTCATATGAAGAAAAATATCCTACTATTACTACCCACGAGGTTTCTTCACTCGGTAGACACTAAAATCAATGGTTAAAGGGTTGATTTGTCAATTGGGTCACTTTTATAATGATCTAAGGGCTAAAATTTGACAATATGGTTAATTTATGATACATGGGCATGGTATAAAATTTCACACCAAACAGACCGTGGCAACCATGTGATCTAGAATTCAAGGGTCAAGGTCAATGACATTTTCATAATTATTGCTAATATGAGAGTTTTGAGAAATCTAATGGTTCTACATGGTTATAGGTATGTTTCTAAATAATTCTTATAAAAGAACTTATATCTAAATCATTATGAATAAAGAATTATTCACTAAATTAATTAAAGGAATGTACATTTATCAACCAACATAATGGATGGTCAGATGACATGTTAAGAATAGAAAAACTTGATGGTTAGTACTCTGATCATGTATGTAAATGGGTGTACGGTCATTTTTATAACCGGATGATCACAAGTGAGTTTTTGGAGTGATCAAGAAGTAGAACATGTATACCATTAGATTCAAGTGACTTGTTAACATGTGTAAGTTTCTCAGATTGTAGGTTTGATGGTAAGTTACACATATTCATAGGTGTTGAATAAGATGAATAGATTAGAATCTCAATTTCATATGTATACGAGAAGACACAAATATTAAGTAGTTAGTTTACTATGATCGGGTGGTTTAAACTCAAAGTGGATGGTCAGATATCTTTACCTATCAGTGGATAGTTGGTTGAATAGTTGGTTATGATGGACAAGTAGAAATACTTGGATATATGATGATCTTATCTTAAAATCAATGGTTGGATGACTTGATTTATAGATGAAGATCATTCCCAACAGTCATATTCATGTTTGAGAATAGATATAAGGTTAAGATAGCTAAATTGGTATTATACACATGTACATAATAAGTTAAATTTCATAGTAATACTTAAGAATTTTCAATACTTAGGTATTGAAAAGTTCGGGATGTTGCACCATCAACTCATTTTTGGTATAATTCACTGTCGATCATAACATAATTAATGGCCGATCTCTTCAAATCCCTACTGGCTTTGGTCAGTGGGTTTTGAATATAGCCCATGAGAGGAGCTCTCCAATCATCCACTTCTATTTTTACTTGATATAGTTCTATAATTACTCCTCTTCTGAAAACTAAAGGTAAAGATCCTCTTTGCATGCATGGTGACTGTTCTCTCGGTTGATCCCTTAAGTATATCCTTCTCCGCGGCCAGTTGTACTATTTCATTGGCATCCATATTCTGGTCCCGAATAGCATGCACCAATTTCACCTATCAAAGCCATCCAACATTTGGGATGCCAGGGTATAATATGTCAACAATGTTAGGTTAGTGCACTTAAGCAATCCTACCATCTGATTTATCACCAATTGTGAATTGCCCATTATCATTTCATTTTACGCACCCAGTTCCATTATCAATTCCAAGCCGATTATCATGGCCTCATATTTGACTTGATTATTAGTACACTCAAATTTCAATTGAAATGCAATTTCATGCCTATTTGCATTCGCTGCGATTAAGATAACCCCAACCTCTGAAGCTTTAAAGGTTTTTGAACCATAAAAAAATTAGGTTTAACAGAGTTAAATATGTACAATATAGATCTAAAACTCTTGGGGAAAGTTGGACTTATAGGTTAGATGGATGGTCGGCCAGAAAGTTAGCTATAGCCTGACATTTTACTACTTTTTGGAGAAAATAACAAAGATCAAACTCGGATAAAGCCAGAACCCATTTGCCAATTCAATCATTCAAGATTGGCCAATTTAATATATATTTTACTAAATTGGTCAACGCTATTACATTAACTCTTTCGGCCAACAAATAATGCTTTAATTTGATAGATTAACATCTTTCGTTATCGAGGAGCATCCGATTTAGATAATAGAATACACACTCTTTCTAATCATCATCGTCTTGGGTTAGAAGGGCTTCGATAGACTATGTCGATGCTGTGACATATAGCTTGAGCGATCGGCCTTTGACTGGTGACATTAACAATGGAGGCCTCATGAGATATTCTTTAATCTTTTCAAAAGACAATTGATGTTCTGCATCACACTTGAAATCGATTCCCTACTTTAATTTTATCAACAGAGAAAATATATTAGTCTTTCCCTTATAATTAGATATAAATCTCTGTATAAAATTAACCTGGCCAAGGAAATGTTGCAAATTTGGCTTGTTCCGTGGCGGATGGGCATTTATGATTGCTTGAGCCTTGTTCTGGTCCACCTCGATCCCTCACTGATGTACTAGTAATCCTTGGAAATTATCAGTCAACACTCCAAAAGCATATTTAAGGGGGCTCATTTTCAACTTATCAAGCCTCATTCATTCAAATGACTCACGTAAATGAGAGAAATGATCTCCCACATCGGTCAACTTCACTATTATGTCGTCGATGTAAACTTCTATAAACTGGTTGATCATATTATGGAATATAGCGTTTATCGCCCTCTAATATGTGGCCCTTGCATTCTTGAGCTCAAATGGCATCACCACCCAGCAATAAGTTTTCAAATGGCCAGTGCATCTGAATGCCATTTTTGACAAATCATCCAACGCAATGCAAATATGATTATACCCACAATGACCATCCACGAAGGACACCATCCAATGCCCAACTGCTTGATTTTTTACCTCTAAGTGCAGAGGTTCGTAAGTAATATCCTGTGAATATAGGGTCGATCCCATAGAGAGATAATTTATGAGAATAAAAAAAAATCAAATGCTAAACTAAGTAATGCAAATTAAATGGATGATTTGATTTTGAAGGTTTTGAATGCATGAAATTGAATTAATTTGAAAACAACACCCAAGCTTCAAAGTTCTACACATAGGTTAATGTTCTATAAGTCATGATGACTTTGATAACATAATTAGAATCTGAGCATATGGTCAGCCTAATCGGAAAATAAAATAGTTTAAATATTTTTAATAAATGATATAAAAGATTAGAGAATCATGGATTAGCATCATTGATATATATTCTCAAGCGCTAGTAATTTTAAGCATTCATATCCATAAGATAATGAATCAAAGAAATGTAACAGGTTGAGAACATCTCCCATCTAAGAAATCTAACTAATCTAGGTTAAGCCTATCCATCAATATGGATCTCACATGAGGATAAAAAACCTAAACCTAGATAATTGATAACATGCATACACCATTCATCTCATCATTAAAAATAATCAATCATCATAATTTATGATATCATTAAACCAATGTGCTTCCCTTCTAGCTTGGGCTAAAGGGAACCAAAAAGACATAACTAAATTGTAAAAATAAAAAGTAATAAGAAAGTAAAAAAATAAATAAAAGAAAACTTGTAAAGAAAAACAAGAACTATGAAACTTGAAAGCTCTCTAAAAAACTTAGAAAAAACCCTAGATCTTGCCTTTGAATGCTTTGGATGATGCTTAGGAATGCCCTGGGAAGCCCTATTTATAAGTGGGGAACTCCCTCTTTCAAACTGGTTTGAAAAATTCAGAAACAATCTCAAATTTTCTCACTCCGCATAGGCTCCGCGTAAACCCTTCGATGACATCGAACAGCCTTCGATGTCATCTAAGACTGGTTTCAATGACATCTTTGATGTCCTATATCCAATTTGTCCAGCAACAAAACTTTTTCTTGTAATTCTTCGATGTCATCTAAATTCCTTCGATGTCATCGAAGACTGGCTTTGATGACATCTTCGATGTCATCTAAGCTCAGATCCTGTGAATTCTGCACTTCCTTCCTTTTTAACTTGGTTTTCTTGACTCTTGGGGTCTTGAAATCTTCAATCTTAGTCTCTAAATGTCCATTCTTTTACTTGGTGATTCTTAAGCATCAAATCCATGCTTTTAACATTCTTTTCAATCTAAGCTCTTAAACTCACCTTACAACACAAACATGAGTAAAACATAATAGTAAACAGTATAATGTTCATTAAACTAAGATATAGATGGGGGAAAACAAGCAATATTTGACACTCAACACTGCTCTGTTGATCAGCTGATCAGCCATAAGCATTGGATATTCATCTTTTGGTGATATTAGATTTAAATTTCTAAAATTAATGCAAACCTGCAACTTACCATTCTTTTTTATAACTAAAACAACATTTGAGATGTACTCAACATATTTAATAGGCCTGATAAACCAACCTTTAATATCCACTTTATCTCTTTATTTATTTTCTTGGTTACTTCTGCTATCATCCGTCTGGGTGGTTGCTTATGCGGTTGATATCCTTCTTTTGTTGATAATCTATGCTCGATCAGATTTTGATATAGCCCTGACATCTCATGATAGTCTCATGCGAAGCAGTCGACGAACTCTCCGAGCAAACTCTTAAGCTCAACTTTATTTTGCGGCCTAAGCTAGCCACCGATAAAAGTCGGCTTAGGATCTTTCTTGGTTCCTAGGTTCACCTTGACTAAGGGGTCTTGAACCTGGGCCTGAGAGTCTTCCAGCTTATCAGGTGTTTCCTTTAATTCCATCTCTTCTTCGTCGTCCGGGACATCTGTGGCAGCCAAATTCACGAAACAACCATCATCAACACCCCTCAGACTTTCTTCAACCTTTCTTATTCTAGCCATGAAGTTGACCATTCATCGCTTACTTTTAGCATACCACTCATGGGATGTCTTCGATGGAGTAGTGTGAAACCAACTGAAAATGAATAATATCCCTCGGTAGGTTAGTGACTGGATAAATTATTTTCATGATATCTTGTACGATGTTGTCTAGATTCATCTTAATCGATATTTCGGTCGGACAACTGTGCTTATTTCTCCCGGTAAACCAAATTGGCTCTACCTCGTCCCCACAGTACTAGGCCTCATTTGCATTTGAAGTAGTAAAAAATGGTTTGTTATCGGCCAAGACTAGCTCAAATTTATCTTACTTCCAAAAGATTATGAACTGATGTAGGGATGATGGGATTCATACAAACGAGTGAATCCAATCCCTTTCGATAGCATTATAACTGGATGAGGCATTAACCATGAAGAACGAAGCCAACACCCTTTTTGTTCCCACAGTCGACTGGCAAGATCCCATGCATATCCGTAACATGGCTAGCGAAGTTGCTGACTGTTTCCTTAGATGGAATTAGATCAGTCACAGTCTTCCTTAATTTTGGCATCATTATTAACGGGAGAAGATTGAGAACAACTCCATTGTTGATCATAATCTTAGTAACTGGGCAACCTTCAAGATGAGCCAATATAAACAACAGTTTAAGATGCTATATCATGCCATGGGTGGTCCTCTTTATGACCACTCTTTTAGGCGTTGCTCTTGATTCTACTATGACAGTATTTATTTGTGGAACTTTACCCACTCCTGGTGCCCCTTCGATTGCTTCTTCTGGAGGAAATGAGGCATGCTGTATTAACATAGGGTCTGACTTAGCCTAAAAACTAGAGGGCAAAGTGAACACCATATTGTAATGAAAAACCACGGGTGACAATGTCCTAAACACAATCTCTGAACTCATAAGCTTTGGAGTTGTGGGCCAGCGTTCGGTGCGAGGAAACGCCGCGCATGCGAATTCCGAGGGAATCTCTACAAGGTGTCACATCAATCAATCCCATCATGTCAAGTACACATCAACTTTCACCCTTTCCCAAGCAAGCCCCAAAAGTCAAAAGTTTCTTACAACCCATAACTCCTCTTACACCTTTTGCCAAAAAAGTCAAAAAAGGCTTCTTACACCCATCCCTCTCCCATCCATCACTCCATCACCCATCACTCTCTCTCTCTCTCTCTCTCTCCCTTACAAGTCTCTCTCTCATTCAAACTCTCCCATAGCAAAAATTCATACGTATGGTCCTCCCATGGTGAGAAAATTGCATTTGTGAGGCCCACCTTTCCTACCCCTTCATCTCTCATCTCAACCATCCATTTTTCATCTTCCTCCATCAAAGAGAAGCACAAGGAGCTAAGGAAGCCAAGGGAGCAAGAAGATCAAGTGGTGGGTGCCTTGATAGGGTAGATTTTGATATTTTTAAGATGGGCCAAGTGAGGCCAACCGATCAATGGTTTGGATCTCACTTTGGACCCTAAGATGTGGCCGATGGCCCACTTGGATCATCATGATCATTCCATGATGGGGCCATTCTCCATGGACCCCATCATGATGTTTATTTCTTTGCATGCTTAGGGTCATTTAGACCATCTAATTTAGTGGAGAAGGGATTTCCACCGTTGGATTTAATTTTTAATGGGCCCACATGTAATGGGACCCACTGGATGTATGATTTAGTGCAAGGGAGGGCCCATAGTGCCGGGGTCCCTCCATCACGCGGGTCTCACTCTCTATCTCTCTCTCCCTCCCTATCTTTTTCTTTTCTTATTTTCTTTATTTTGATATGATTGTATGGCCCACTTGAATGGACCCCACCATGTAGTATGTATTTTGTTTAAGTGGGGCCCACCTTATATGTGTAGTACCCACACCATTCATCAGTGGTGGCCCACCTGAGCAGGCCCACCTTGTATGGCAGACCGTCCAGCGTCCCTGCACGCTGGACTTTTTAATGGGAAAACACAAATACTAGTTTGGTTCAACTTTGGGTGGCCCACTCATGTAGGCCTCACCTTGATGTATGTATTAAATCCATGCCGTCCATTCCTTTCTCAAAATTGTTTTAGGCGTTGAGCCGAAAGATGGGACTAATCAGACTTTCAAGCGGGCCATAACATGGTAAATAGTGGGCTTACCATTAAAACATCCCCTATTGCTTCTATACACTGAAATAGGCCCAATATTGGGCTCATAACGGATGGACCACACCAATGGAAACTGTCTAGAATTAATACACAACACTCATTCGGTTGTGGGTCACAAACAACTCTAAAAAAATAATTTAAAACAACTCTACCATGGGTTCATAGCTAGCATATTAAAGTAAACGGATCATATCAGACGAGGGGTGGACCCAATTGTTGATCTACTGGGGCACTAAACCGTTCATAGGGTGGGCCACCCCCTGACATGGGCCCACCCCAAAAATTAGCGTGATCCAAGACTCAGGTGGCCCACACCATAGAAAACAGTGGGATTGAACCTCTACCTTTGAAACCCATTTGGGGTCCACAGAAGTTTTGGATCAGGGTGAAAATTGCTCCCACCCTCTATTTAGGCCCACTCGGCCTTGTCAACGGGTTGGATGGCATAAAAACATTGCGGTGGGCCCCACATGGAGCCCACATGGATGTATGTATTTCATTACCACCGTCCGCCTGGACGGTGGAGCCCACTGATGTGTGTGCGTGCGTGTGTGGGTGGGTGTGTGCCTGCTATGTACGTGTGCGTGCGTGTGGGCACGTGTGTGTGTATATATTTATATATAATATTATATTATATAATATTATATGTTATATGTATATATATAATATTATATTGTATATAATATTATATGTTACATATATTTATATATATATATATATGTTATATATATATATATTATAGTATATATAATTTATTGATGGTGGGAGGCCCATGTCAGTTCACTTGTGGGCCATGATCGAGGCCCATTAAGATGTAATAGAGCCAATGGGTCGAGGCCCATTAAGATTGTAATGGGGCCAATGGGTTGAGGCCCATTTGATGTACATATGGGGCCCAATTGGTGTGGCCCATTTGATACTCATAAGGCCCATGTGAGTAGGCCCATTTGATGCACTCTAAGGCCCACGGGTTATAGCCCATTGCAATGAACATAAGGCCCATTGGTGCGGCCCATTGATGTGGCCCACTTAATGAATATAAGGCCCATGTGATTTGGCTCATTTGATGTATTTAAAGCCCAATGGGATGTACCTAAGGTCCATTGCAATGTGAGATCCCAACATAATTTATGTAATGATATTTATAATAGTCGTGCCTTGGGAGCAATGTTGGTTTGACGTCCACATTGCAAGTATAGTGTGGTTAAATGTCCACATTATGACTTTTCTTAGGGCCCATTGTTAGGCTCGTACGTCTGATGTGTAGGCCGTCTAGGCCCATCTTTGTTATGATTATCATCCATCCTACATAACATGTTTAGTTCCATGATTCATGATCATATGCATCATACGTATACTTGATATGAGAAATGACTGATCATAGCATATGCCTTCGGGCAGATTGTCTGGGGGCCCCGTACAGGGGTGTTGCCCTACATGAGCACACAATACGCGCAGGATTGCTGCATGACTGGATAGTGTGGTTCATGCATTCGCATTGTGTGATATGGTTACTGTACGCCCTAGCGACATCGGCCGTAGCCTCCACGGGCGTATCGTGGTTGGCGGGATTGGAGGGATACCGGAAATCTGTTCTACATGGGGTGCGATAGATATCCCTGGGTGAAAGTCCCTAAACCCTTATGGTACCAAGAGGTTGCTCTAACGTCTAGACCGAGTGGATGCATGAGCGCTGAGTGCCGATTACCAGACGGTTGCGCTTTCTACTGTGTCGTGGTCGGTTGGAAGGGGGTGCGGCCTTACCCGCCCGGGAGTAGGGGGCAATGCTAGGTTGAGTTCGACCGGCTCGAGGAATGGGTCCGCTATTGACGAGCCAAGCCCGATATTGGCGGCGGATAGTGATGTCTTTTCCACTCACCTTATTGCGCGCGATGGGGCGGCAATCGGCTTGGAGTGTACTACACCGGTGATATTCCAGATTTGAGCCGTATTGATATGTGGACTTAGATGAGGATTTGCATGCTTGAGTTACATTTCGCATTGCATGGCCTTGGTATGGCCGACATCATTCTTTGCACTGCATGGCCTTGGTGCGGCCAATGGTATTCTTGGCATACATCAGCATGTTCCGCATTACTCTGATACTGCATAGCTGCATTACTACCTTGAGCATACACTTTCACCACCCTCTAAGCTTTTTATAAGCTTATGCACGACCGTTGCGTGCAAGTGACGTTGGATCGCAGCAGCGCTGAGGCTTGGGCGCGTAGCTGATCTTCTTTTGGAGCTTTTGGTCTATCATCATTGTATTTCCCTTATGCTCATTGTACTTGTAAAGTTTTTGATTATAGTGGAAATGTGATGGAGTTTTTGGTTGTTGTTTGTGGGTTATGCCTTTGGTTATGCTTGTTACGAATCAAACTGATGTTGAAAATCCTCCTTGTAGCATCCCACATGCCATGGGTGGTCCTCTTTATGACCACTCTTTTAGGCGTTGCTCTTGATTCTACTATGACAGTATTTATTTGTGGAACTTTACCCACTCCTGGTGCCCCTTCGATTGCTTCTTCTGGAGGAAATGAGGCATGCTGTATTAACATAGGGTCTGACTTAGCCTAAAAACTAGAGGGCAAAGTGAACACCATATTGTAATGAAAAACCACGGGTGACAATGTCCTAAACACAATCTCTGAACTCATAAGCTTTGCTTTAAAATCAAGGATTATTCTTTTGAAATGTAATTAGGAATAGGGTTGTACCACACTCAAAATATATATAAATCTAAGGAAATAAATAACTCTTGGTTTGCTTCCCTCTTATCTTCCGTGTGTTAGTGAATTCTTTATGAATGATTGTGAAAGATCCTTAACCAAATACTATACATCCCACATGATGATCCTAAAATTAGGTTACGACGGTTGATTGTCAAGCAAGCACAATGAACAATTTCTATATTAGGATAATCCTTCATGATTTTTGCATAATTAACTTACTTCTTAATGTGTGTAACCAATCATGTTGTGCCATGTTGAGAAGGTCGAGCTAAAAGTCGAGGGGGGGGGGGGGGAATAAGACTATGCCAAATTAAAAATAAACTGTGGAATTTAAACAAATATAAATAAAGATGAAAATTAAACAATCCCATAATGCAGAAATGTAAAATAACCTCAAATGTACAAGTATTGAGAGGTTGATATAGATGTTATTCTAAGGACAACCTTATACCAAAAACCAATGGCTTATGGTAGGTCAACCTAATTCTTAGAACGGTTTGTGTATCAAAATCTCAAATCGATACAGAGAAATAAAGAAATAAATAGCAAATAAAGAAACTAAGCTATTACAACATTCCCACACTTGCATAAAAAGATTACACTCCATAAATGCATAAAGGAAAATTACAACATTCACAAAATGAAATAATTAATCAATCAATCACTACAAGACCAGAAATTATAGTGGTTCGCTTGTGCGTACACCAACTATTTAGAAAAATAGCCACACAACTACTCCACTCCTAATATCCTCACACAGTAGATATTAGCGTTCAGTAAGAAATAGGTTTTTCAGGGTTCACCTAAAACCGTCACAATTGTGTCTTTCAAGTGGGCTTACACAATTCAAAAACCCCACACTCTGAGTTTTCTGAATCACCTCAGACAAGCCAAAAGAAAGAGATTTTTCTGGCACAATCTCAAAGAAACCAATAGAATGAATTTACAAAAACTATAAAATACTTATATGAATATTCTCATTTTATTGCAGCCCGGAAGAATTCGGAGCAAAAGTTCAACGTACATGTTCAATGTTCAAACTCACTTATAAAATGGTTCTAAGTTCTAAATTGATTTTAAATTAAAATCACCTTGGGCTAGCTTGATTTGATTTTGATTCCAAGAAATGGAAAAACTTCAATCCCTTTTTCAAATAAGATTGGAATGTAGAAACTCAAAATCAAATACACAAAAAGCTAATCAAAGAGAATATTAAATGAGCACTAAATAGCTTAAGAATATCACTAACTTATCTCTCAGAGCGGTGTCTTGATTTTACTTGAATTGAATATCAAACTCTGAAAATCGTGTTCTATTTATAAGTATAGAAATTGGATCTTCGACTGGTCCTGAGGTCGGTTCGACTGGTCAAAGGATCAACAAACTTTTAAAAATTTAGGCGTGATAAGATAAGACCGTTCCACGACCGGTCGAAGGACTTGCTCGACCGGTCGAGTGGCCTCCGCGATCAGTCGAGTCCGGTCTACGACTGGTCATGTGAGACTCATTTTAGTTGTTGGACTTTGAGTCAAGCCTCCAGGATTGGTTGAGCACTGTTCACACGACCAGTAGAGCAGTCTCCAGGACTGGTCGAGGCAATAACAAAAAATTCCAAAAATAAGTAACAAACTTGGAACTGGTCGAGGATTTCTTGGACTGGTCGAGCCAGTGGTAGGACTAGTCGAATATAGTCTAAGACTAGTCACAGAAACAGTCTATGCACTTATAAAATGACCCAATTAAATTATGTGTTTAAAATGACCTATCTTATGGTCAATCTAGGGTCATCCATACCTTATAAGTAATGTATGAACATTGAATCTTCTTTTTTTACTTTAGTTAATAGTTGTTCTTTGAAGTTCACGAAGCTTGATATCTTTACATATGATGAAGCTTGAGCTTGAGACTATTTGAAGCTTGAATTTGAAACAAATTGAAGTTGAATTTGAGGTACTTGAGTTGTACTTCACCTTGAGCTTTGAGTACCAATGTAACATCCCCAAAAAATTCGTACAAAGACCCAAGTACCACCTCAGGCAGAAATCACTAATAACCGAATCCTTTAGAAATTAAACAAAAATTAATTAATTACTAAACTAAATAATTAGTGGAATTAGCTCGAACCACTTTCTATACGAACTGCAAGACTCAAAACCATTAGAATCGTTAACCTAACATTACCTAGAAACTTAGGATCAGCCTCAAAACCCAGTTGCTCTTGGGAGCACATTGAAACTCTGTATTGGACCTGGACTGCGCGACGAAAGTTCGATGACTGCGAAACTATAAGGTTATGACCATCTTATTGGGCTTGACAAGCATCGTGGAAATCGAACCCGAATAGTATCTAGAAACGCACAACTTGAGCCCGGAGCGAAGTGTGTGAGAAACGCGAATATCTTCAGGAAATTAATTCAAACTTAAGTGAATTGGGTCATTCACTTATAGGCCAAATTTAATGTTTCAGACCATCAAATTCTGGTCCAATTACACCCTGGAATCAGAAAAAATTTTCAACACGTGTCAGTGCACTTGTGGCCCTGATCGAGTACCGGTGACCGTTGAACTGAAACAGGTCCTCCACGGTCGATCCACTGATCTAATCGGACCGAACTCTTAACCTGACCTAGATCCAATGTCAGGGAACTTTCCCTAGACCGTATGCAGGAAATGGGCTTCTAGATGAACTCCGTTGGACCGAAACAACCACTCTTTGGCTATAACCTAAGTATACCATGGCCCTGGGGCCATTTTCATTAGTTTTGGGCCTATATAAGGACCTAAACCCACCATTCTCTCATTCCATACGAATTTCAAACCCTAGGAGAGAGAAGAGAGGAAAAATAGAAGGAAAGAGGGAGGAGAAGAGAGAGAAAGTGAGAGATCGTTGTTGGGCTTCGATCCCACTACTCCACGTGCCAAATCATCCTACCTGTATCACTACACCGGCGAATTAAAATTCATTTTTGGGTAAGAAATCCTAACCCTAATCTGTTTTAGGTATCTAAGTAGAAGAATCGACGAAATAGCTAACCTATTTCGTGATTCAAGTAGCCGTTGTGCCGTAGACAAAGGCGTAGTGTTCGAACTGAGTTCGATATGAGTTTATCGACGAAAGGTGCGGGCTATAAACGTTTAGGTTATGGCTTTCAAGGCTTTCATTGTCAGTTAATGATTTATGACTGACTTGATTGCTATCACATATGCTTAGATGCGATGGTTTTCGTGTATTACATATATATATGAACTGTGTTGATACTAATGCATTCCATGTGTTTGTTGAAATGTCTAAATGAATATGGAATTATGATTTATGTTTTCCATGACTATTGATTGATAATACATGATTGTTGTATGTGTGGCAACTCCTTTGTGAAAGGATTTGCTAGAATATATGTTATAACTAATTTATTACATGTATGTTAATATGTGTAGTCTAAGTGTTTGACAAAATGCCTTAATGAGAAAATGCTTGTTGAAATGCATTAGATGAGGGTATTGAGATAGGATTCTTAATTACTTTACCTATAGTTACAGTTTCCTTCATGTAAACTATTTTACTACTATGTGATTTATGCATAAAATGTATATTTATAATATCATGCTTTATGTGTTTGATAAAATGTCTAAATGAGATATTGTTTGATGAATTGTATTTAATAAGTGTGATGAGATAGAATTCTCAATTACCTTATCTATATGTATAATTTCCTTCGTGTAAATTTTATTTCAACTATGCAATTTACGGATGAATTGAAATATTCGGTAGCATGTTCAATATGTTGACAAAATGCTCAAATGAGTGTTGCACTTGGATTGTTTGTTAAATGCCTATATGATTATTACATGTCTCCATATGCTGCATTTGAGTATGATTGGGACTACTACGTATTCCAGGCAATCGGTAACGGTTCCATATTGAGTGACCGAACTAGCCTCGTCACATTGGATAAGTTCGATGAATCTGAGTCGTACAAAAATTATCGACAGTGGTACCATGTCGACTAATTCAGCGTACGCTCGTACCAATCAAACTTGTCAAGTAACCCGATTGGCTTATTGTGTGTTTACGATGTATAGACACTACTGCTTGAACTTAAGGTACCCCTTACCAATGTAAAGACTCGTTTCAACCATGTTACCACGATCCGCTAAAACTCATGAGCCGGGCATGGTGTATGGGACACCGTGGTCGAGCTGTCGGCCTACGTTGGGGTGACGAGCATCCCTGTAGTGACCAGTGAGCAACCTAAACTCGTGAGCCGAATACGGTGGTATGAGACATTGTATTCGAGCTGTCGGCCTACCCCAGCATAGCCTGGCTATGCTCCCTAGTCGGGTTCAAGCTGTCTACCTACGCTAACGTGACGAGCCTTCCCGTAGTGACCTCTAGTATAAAATAGGCCTACGCTAAGGTGACGAGCCTTCCATAGCGACCTAAACTTACCTATCCACTGCTTTTCAAATCAGGGGTGATGTTGCCCTATAACTTGCCTATCATATGTGATTAACTAGGATTGGCGATCCTAGATGGATTATTGTTTAGGTAAATGATATAAAGGGAGGTACCTTAGCTTCCCAAACCTGCTGTATAAATAGGCCTAGATAAGAACTTAGCTAACACGATCATGCACCGCATTACATGTGCTTTGGTGATGAAGCGCACATTTATCGGGAGTGTTGCATGCGCAATCGTGAGATGATGTCGCTGAGGGAGTGCAAGCGAGGGCATACATCATTGTCACTATCATTCTTACATTAACAAGAGTACGTAGGACATGATTGTTGTACCACTTTATCATTATTGCTTGACTGAAATGATAACATGTTAACGTTTACTTTATAGCTCCACTGAGTTGATCACTCACTCCCACTCTGGGATGGTGTTTTAAAACACTAGCCAGACTCTGTTGTCGTTTCAGATGACGGCGAGGCTTACGAGACGGAGCTTGCCTTCTATGACGACGAGGAGGAGTTCTCCTAGCTGCAACTCTCTGGCGGGTCTATATAAATCGTAGTTGCATCACCGGGGCTACAGGAACATGGATTAGACGATATTACATTTTATCATTTTGTAAATTTTGAAGATATACATGTAATTATTTAACCTGGTAACACGTTCATACTCTGAGGACTTACAACCACTTATATGCTTTATATATCTATCACAGTCTTCCGCTTGCTTAATTTAATCATCATTGGAGTATGATATGTTGATTTAGTATAATCCCATTCATATTTAATGCACTAATATGGTCAACATTTAATCATCATTGTCTATGTTGCATAAGTAATGCGTTGGAACTCGGAATTTGGGCATCTGCTCGACCCCTTATTTTTGGAGTGTTACAACCAAAATAAAGACTATTGTCTTGCCTTAGATAAAGCTTTGAAACCTTGAACTTTGAAGCTTGAAAGAATGAACTATCACATGGAGTTGTACTTGAACTTGTATATCTCTTGAAAGAGTGAACTATCACGTGGTGTTGTACTTGAACTTGTATATCTCTTGATCTTGCATTTGAAATTCTTGAGGTAAAGACTTTTGATCTTGTACATGAGATGTATAGTCTTGAATATGTAGATGAGCTACATAAGACACAGATTCCAAGAGGTTTTGGCACTATAAAATTTGACAATCATAGGAGTTAGAAAACATAACACTTATACATGTGTCATTATTGATGACCTATTTAGCTAATTGTGTGTATTAGAGCTCTTCCCTTATAACTTCACGTGTGTGTATCCACTCGCACTTTGCCATGTGTCATGAGAGGAATCACCATTAGCTAAAACAGGGACCATGATCTCTTTTTAAGGCTATTATAGAGCATATGACCTCTTTTGTATTGCTACATGTCATGTAACAACTTTTGCTTAAATGTGATGACACGTGTCCTATGGCAACAATATTCCTTGTTCTTCTTGATCTCCTCTTGCCGATCACATCGCCTATGAGGATCTCATCATAATATTCTATACAATGTCCCTCGTAACTGGCATGATCAAATTGGCTATAAACATGACCTTTCATTTATCAAAATTCCACCCTTCTTGTAAACATGGCATTAAGCATGCATTTCTGACGATCTATTTTTTGTCCTTAAATGGATGGCTTGAAACTAAATCATCAACAGTCCATGTTCAAAGGTAGAGGTGCATACGAGTTGAGCTTGGCACAGCTTGACTCGGCTTGGCCACTAGCTGACCCCAGCTCAAACTTGGCTCGCTCGGTCCTCGAGCTTGATTGGCCAGCTCGGATCGATTTAGTCAGCAGCTTGGGCCAGTTCGGGCTGAGTTTGCCTGTGTAACATTTTCATAAATACATGGAGTGCACCTTCAATTTCTTACAGTATGTAAAACAAAAGCAGCAATTTTCAGGTATTTCATCAAACAGTCAGTAGCCAACATCAAAATTAAGATACAAGGGTATTTGTTTCACATACATACCTTTCTCACCACCAGCTGACACTTCATTGAGTCATTTCATCAAACACTTGGTTTGTAACATCAATATCAAAATAATCCAATCACCGAAATGGTTTGATCCGAGTTGGGGTTCGATCTGAGTCGAGTCAAGCTCGGTTCAACATTTTTTCGAGCTAAAAAAATCAGCTCGACTCGGTTTGAACTCAATTTCGAATAGAGTTGAATCGAGCTTTTTCAAACTGAGTTAAACGAACTAACTGAACTAACTCGGTTCGTGTACAACTCTATCTAGCACGCCCGCATGTGAACTTGGCTCGAACTCAGCTCGAACTAGCCCGAGTTGCTGACCAAGTTCAAGCTAAGATGAGCTGATGGGTTCATCTTTGCCTTTCATACAAAAGGACTTTTTATACATAGCTGTCATCAGACTAGAGAGAAATACTCATAGTCGGTTGAAGCACAACTACAATAAACTTTTTTGAATGAAGAGCCGCTTGTATTAAGAACAAATAAAGTCCAATGTATAAGCGTAGACTTGAATTACAACTAAAAGATTACTGCTACTCCTAAGATATAACTAATATTGAAAAGATTATGCTATGATAACATAAGATAAATTTGATTGGATTTGTTGGATTGATATAATATAATTTGTTCTATTCTCTTTTATTTAACTTTGTATCCATTTCTTTTATTTCAACTATTATAGTAGCTAAATCATTGCAATACCACTCTTCTAGATCTTCTTGTCTTTTTATATTTTTCTAATTGTTTAACTTTTTTCGACCGCTTTCTATCCCCTTAGTTTCATGGCAGCACCCATCATCAGATGATAACATATACTGCCAAGTCTTTTCCAAATCACCAAAGTCACTTCAAATAATTTTAAAAAGGGAAATTAACTGTACTGGCCTTGATATATGGTCAAATTCCCTAAAGAGATTCAACCTTTCAAATATTACTAGGGTGGCCTTCTGACAAGCCTCCGAAAATTATTTGGACCAAAATGCACTTTGTCCCTGGTTCAGTAGTTGTACGGTTTTTAAGTGAATAAGAAGTTATGTCATATTTAATGACATGTACGGAACCCTTTTTTGGGCATGGGCAAGGCCAACTCGTGGGGCCCACACTGATGAATGTGCATAATCCATGCCGCCCATCCTTCTTGCCATGTTATTTTAGGGCTAGAGCCCAAATATCAGCTTCATCCAGTGCTCGTGTGGCCCACATAATAGAAAATAATGGTGAATGTTGAAACTTTCTAAGCTCACTGTGATGTTTGTTAGAAGTTGATACTGCCCAAGTCAGGACTTTTTCGGCTCACGGCAAGCTAACCGATAAGGTTGATGGATCGGATCACCCAATTGTGAACCTTAAGATATGTTACCAATGGCTAGGTAGTAAAGGAAGTGAACACGTAGATAATAACGATCCATACAACATGACAACCACACCGTATATAACATGACAACTATGACCCATGCAAACCACGACCCATATGGGCCTACATTAAAGTATGTGTATAATCCATGCCGCCCATCCTTTTTGCCGTGTCATTTTTGGGTAAGGCCCAAATATCAGCCCGATCTATCACTTGTGTGGACCATAAAATATAAAATAATGGTGACTGTTGAAGCTTTCCAAGCTCACTGTGATGTTTGTAAGAAGTGGACATTGCCCAAGTCAAGACTTTTTAGGCCCACGGCAAGCTGTTCGACAAGGTGGATGGATCGGATAGCCCCATTGTGGGCCTTAAGCTATGGTACCAATGGTTTGGTAGAAAAGGAAGTGAACAGGTTGAAAACCACGATCCATACAACATGACAATCATGACCTATATAACATGGCAACTACGGCTCATGCAAACCATGATCCAAATGGGCCCACATTGATGTATGTGTATAATTCATGCCGCCCATCCTTTTTGCTATGTCATTTTAGGGGTAGGGCCCAAATATCAGCTTGATCCAGCGCTCGTGTGGGCCATAAAATAGAAAATAATGGTAACTGTTGGAACTTTCTAGGCTCACTTGATGTTTGTTAGAAGTGGACACTGCCCAAGTCAGGACTTTTTGGTCCCATGGCAAGCTAGCCGATAAGGTGCATGGATCGGATCACCCAATTGTGAGCCTTAGGATATGTTACCAATGGCAGGTAGTAAAGGAAGTGAACACATTGATAACAATGATCCATACAACATGACAACCACAACCCATATAACATGGCAACTACAACCCATGCAAACCATGGCCCATATGGGCCCACATTAAAGTATGTGTATAATCCATGCCACCATCCTTTTTGCCGAGTCATTTTAGGGTTAGGGCCCAAATATCAGCATGATCCAACGCTCGTGTGGGCCACAAAATAGAAAATAATGGTGACTGTTGAAACTTTCCAGGCTCATTGTGATGTTTGTTAGAAGTGGACACTGCCCAAGTCAGGACTTTTTGGGCTCTCGGCGAGCTGGCCGACAAGTTGGATGGATCGAATCACTACATCGTGGGCCTTAGGCTATGGTACCAATCGTTAGGTAGTAAAGGAAGTGAACACATGCAAATCACGATCCATATAACATGACAACCACGACTAATATAACATGACAACTACGACCCATGCAAAGCACGACCTAAATGGGCCCACATTGATGTATGTGTATAATACATGCCGCCCATCCTTTTTGCCGTGTTATTTTAGGGCTAGGGACCAAATATCATTCTGATCCAGGGCTCGTGTGGGCCACAAAATAGGAAATAATAGTGACAGTTGAAACTTTTCAGGCTCACTTTGATATTTGTTAGAAGTGGACACTGCCCAAGTTAGGACTTTTGGGCCTATCGCGAGCTGGCTAACAAGTTGGATAGATCGGATCACCCCATTGTGAGCCTTAGGCTATGGTACCAATGGTTAGGTAGTAAAGGAAGTGAATACGTGGAAACCACGATCCATATAACATAACAACCACAACCCATATAAAATGACAACTACGACTTATGCAAACCACGACTTATATGGGCCCACATTGATGTATGTGTATAATCCATGCTGCCCATCCTTTTTGCCGTGTCATTTTAGGGTTAGGGCCCAAATATCAGTCTAATCCAGTACTCGTGTAGGCCGCATAATAGAAAATAATGGTAACAGTGGCACCCACTGTTGAAACTTTCAAGGCTCACTGTGATGCTTGTTGGAAGTGGACACTGCCCAAGTCAGGATTTTTGGGCCCACGACGAGCTGGTTGACAAGGTGAATGGATCGGATTATCCCATTGCGGGCCTTAGGATATGGTACCAATGGCGAGGTATTAAAGGAAGTGAACACGTTGAAAACCACGATCCATACAACATGACAACCACGACCCATATAACATTGCAACTATGACCCATGTAAACTACGCCCCATATGGGCCCACATTGATGTATGTGTATAATTCATACCACCCATCCTTTTGGTCGTGTCATTTTAAGGTTATGGGCTAAATATTAGCCTGATCAAATGCTCGTGTGGGCCACAAAATACAAAATAATGGTGACTGTTGAAACTTTCCAGGCTCACTATGATGTTTGTTAGAAGTGGACACTGCCCAAGTTAGAACTTTTTGTGCCCACGACAAGCTGGCCGACAAGTTGGATGGATCAGATCACCCCATTGTGGGCCTTAGGATATTGTACCAATGACTAGGTAGTAAAGGAAGTGAATAAGTTAAAAACCACTATACATATAACATGATAACCACGACTCATATAGGTCCACATTGATGTATGTGTATAATCCATGCCGCCCATCCTTTTTGCCGTGTTATTTTAGGGTAGGGCCCAAATATCAATCTGATCCAGCGCTCGTGTGGACCACAAAATAGAAAATAATGGTGATTGTTGAAACTTTCCATGCTCACTGTGATGTTTGTTACAAGTGGACACTGCCCAAGTCAGGAATTTTTGTGCCCACGGCAAGCTAGTCGACAAGGTGGATGGATTAGATCACCTCATTGTGAGCCTTAGGATATGTTACCAATGGTTAGGTAGTAAAGGAAGTGAATACGTTGAAAAATGATCCATACAACATGACAACCACAACCCATATAACATGGCAACTACGACCCATGCAAACTACGACCCATATGGGCACACATTAATGTATGTGTATAATCCATGCCGCCCATCCTTTTTGCCATATCATTTTAGGGCCACTGCCCAAATATCAGCCTGATCCAGCGCTCGTTTGGGCTACAAAATAGAAAATAATGGTGACTGTTGAAACTTTCCAGGCTCACTGTGATATTTGTTAAAAGTGGACACTACCCAAGTTAGGACTTTTTGGTCCCACGACGAGCTGGCCGACAAGTTGGATGGATCGGATCACCCTATTGTGGGCCTTGGGCCATGATACCCATGTTAGGTAGTAAAGGAAGTGAATACGTGGAAACCACGATCCATATAACATGACAACCATGACCAATATGACATGACAACTACAACCCATGCAAAGCACGATACAAATGGGCCCACATTGATGTATGTGTATAATCCATGCCGCCCATCATTTTTGCAGTGTCGTTTTAGGGCTAGGGACCAATTATCAGCCTGATCCAACGCTCGTGTGGGCCATAAAATAGAAAATAATGGTGACTGTTGAAACTTTCCAAGCTCACTGTGATGTTTGTCAGATGTAGACACTGCACAAGTTAGGACTTTTTGGGCCTACGGTGAGCTGGCCAACAAGTTAAATGGATCAGATCACCCCATTATGGGCATTAGGCTATGGTACCAATGGGTAGGTAGTAAAGGAAGTGAATAAGTGGAAAACCATGATCCATATAACATGACAACCATGACCCATATAACTTGACATCTACGACCCATGTAAACCATGACCCATATGGGTATACATTAATGTATGTGTGTAATCCATGTCACCGATCCTTTTTTTCATGTTATTTTAAGGCTAGGGCCCAAATATCAACCTAATCTAGTGCTTGTGTGGGCCACATAATAGAAAATAATGGTGACAGTGGCACCCACTGTTAAAACTTTTCAGGCTCACTGTGATGCTTATTAGAAGTGGACACTGCCCAAGTTAGGACTTTTTGGGCCCACAGTGAGCTGGCCGATAAGGTGGATGGATCGGATCACCCCGTTGTGGGCCTTAGGATATGATATCAATGGCTAGGTAGTAAAGAAAGTGAACATGTTGAAAACCACTATCAATACAACATGACGACCATGACCCATATAACATAACATCTATGACTCATGCAAACCACGACCCATGTGGGCCCACATTGATATATGTGTATAATCCATGCTGCCCATCCTTTTCGCCGTGTCATTTTAGGGCTAGGGCCCAAATATCAGCCTGATCCAGTGCTCGCGTGGGCCACAAAATAGAAAATAATGGTGAATGTTGAAACTTTCCAGGCTCACTGTGATGTTTCTTAGTGGACATTAACCAAGTTAGGACTTTTTGGGCCCGCGACAAGCTGGTTGACAAGGTGGATGGATTGGATCACTTCATTGTGGGCCTTAAGCTATGGTACCGATGGTTTAGTAGAAAAGGAAGTGAACACGTTGAGAACCACGATCCATATAACATGACAACCATGACCCAAATGGGCCCCAATTGATGTATGTGTATAATCCATGCCGCCCATCCCTTTTGCCATATCATTTTAGGGCTAGGGCCCAAATATTAGCCTGATCTAGTGCTCGTGTGGGCCATAAAATAGAAAATAAAGGTGACTATTGAAGCTTTCCGTGCTCACAGTGATGTTTGTTAGAAGTGGACACTGCCCAAGTAAGGACTTTTTGGGCCCACGGCAAGCTAGCCGATAAGTTAGATGGATCGGATCACCCCATTGTGGGCCTTAGGATATTGTACCAATTGCTAGGTAGTAAAGGAAGTGAACACGTTGAAAACCACTATCCATACAACATGACAACAAGTGACCCATATAACATGGCAACTACGACCCATGCAAACCACGACCCATATGGTTGCACATTGATGTATGTGAATAATCCATGCCGCCTATCTTTTTTGCTGTGTCATTTTAGGGATAGGGCCCAAATATTAGCCTGATCCCGCGCTTGTGTGGGCCACAAAATACAAAATAATGGTGTGGGCCACAAAATACAAAATAATGGTGACTGCTAAAACTTTCCACACTCACTGTGATGTCTATTAGAAGTGGACACTGCCTAAGTTAGAATTTTTTGTGCCCACGACAAGCTAGCCGACAAGGTTGATGGATCGGATTACCTTATTGTGGGCTTTAAGTTATGGTACCAATGATTTGTTAAAAACGGAAGTGAATACATTGAAAACCATGATCCATACAAAATGACAACCATGATACATATAACATGGCAATTACGACCCATGGAAACCACGAACCAAATGGGCCCACATTGATGTATGTGTTTAATCCATGCCACCCATCTTTTTTGTCGTGTCATTTTAGGGCTAGTGACCAAATATCAGTCTGATCCAGCGCTTGTGTGGGGCACAAAATAGAAAATAATAGTGACTGTTGAAACATTCTAGGCTCACTGTGATGTTTGTTAGAAGTGGACACTGCCCAAGTCAGGATCTTTTGGGCCCACGATGAGCTGGCCGACAAGTTGGATGGATCAGATCACCCCATTATGGGCCTTAGACTATGGTACCAATGGTTAGGTAGTAAAGGAAGTGAACACGTGGAAACCACGATGCATGTAACATGACAACCACGACCCCATATAACATGATAACTACGACCCATGCAAACCACGACCCCTATGGGCCCACATTGATGTATGTGTATAATCCATGCCACCCATCCTTTTTGCCGTGTCATTTTAGGGCTAGGGCTCAAATATCAACCTAATCTAGTGCTCGTGTGGGCCACATAATAGAAAATAATAGTGACAGTGGCACCCACCGTTGAAACTTCCCAGGCTCACTGTGATGCTTATTAGAAGTGGACACTACTCAAGTCAGGACTTTTTGAGCCAACGACGAGCTGGCTGAGAAGGTGGATGGATCGGATCACCCCATTGTGGGCCTTAAGATATGATACTAATAGCTAGGTAGTAAAGGAAGTGAGCACGTTGAAAACCACGATCCATACAACATGACAACCACAACCCATATAGCATGGCAACTACGACTCATGCAAACCACGACCCATATGGGCCCACATTGATGTATGTGTATAATCCATGCCCACATTGTCATGGGTCGTGGTTGTGATGTTATATAGGTCGTGGTTGTCATGGGTCATGGTTGTGATGTTATATGGGTCGTGGTTGTAATGATATATGGGTCGTGGTTTTGATGTTATATGGGTCGTGGTTGTCAGGGGTCATGGTTGAAATATTATATGGGCCATGGTTGTGATATTATAAGGTCATGGTTGTGATGTTATAAGGGTCGTAGTTGTCATGGGTCATGACTATAATGTTAAAGAGGGCCCCACTTACATAATATATTATATGGGTCGTGGTTGTCATGGGTCATGGTTGTGATGTTATATGGGTCGTGCTTGTCATGGGTCATTGTTGAAATATTATATGGGTCATGGTTGTGATGTTATAAGGGTCGTGGTTGTCATGGGTCGTGGCTGTAATGTTAAAGAGGGCTCCACTTACATAATGTACTCTGTTCGCTCCGTAAACCAGCTCGAGAAAGGACCAATAGGCTTTGACTGGGACTGGTTTGGATGAACAGGGACCCCATTCCTGGCCAAATTTGGGTCTCATAAGTAGGACCATCTTGGATGATCCATCCACCAACTTCTCCAAATCATTTTACTGCATTGGATAAAATATGAGGCGGATTCAAGATTGGATTGGACCGCACGAAGGGGAACAATTTTTGTATGTTAAAACATTCCTAGGCACACAATGGGGTCACCTTTGATCCAAACCAGTCCCAGTTAAAGCCTATTATGCCCTTCTCAAGCTGGTCTACGCGGTGAACAAAGTAGATTATGCAAGTGGGGCGCTCTCTAACATTATAGCCACGACCCATGACAACCACGACTCTTAAAACATCACAATGATGACCTATATAACATTGCAACCATGACCCATGACAACCACGACCCGTATAACATCACAACCACGACCCATATAACATGACAGCCACAACCTATGACAACCTGGACCCATATAACACAACAACCATGACCCATATAGGGTGATCCGTTCCGTCCACCTTGTCGGCCAGCTCGCTGTGGGGCCAAAAAGTCCTGACTTGGGCAGTGTCTACTTCTAACAAACATCATAGTGAGCCTGAAAAATTTCAACAGTGGGTGCCATTGTCACAATTATTATCTATTATGTGGCCCACACGAGCACTGGATCAGGCTGATACTTGGGCCCTAGCTATAAAATGACACGTTAAAAAGGATGGTTGACATGGATAATACACATATGACCCATACGGGTCGTGGTTTGCATGAGTCATAGTTGTCATGTTATATGGGTCGTGGTTGTCATGTTGTATGGATCGTGGTTTTTAACGTGTTCACTTCCTTTACTACCTAACCATTGTTACTATATCTTAAGGCTCACAATGTGATGATCTGATCCATTCACCTTGTCGGCTAGCTAGTCATGGGCCCAAAAAGTCAAAACTTGGATAGTGTCCACTTTTAACAAATATCACAGTGAGCTTGGAAAGTTTCAACACTCATTATTATTTTCTATTTTATGCCCTACACGAGCGTTGGATCAGGTTGATATTTGGGTCATAACCCTAAAATGACATGACAAAAAAGATGGACGACATGGATTATACACATAAATAATTGTGGGCCCATTTGGGTCATGGTTTGCATGGGTCATAGTTGCCATGTTATATGAGTTGTGGTTGTCATGTTGTTTGTATTGATCGTGATTTTCAACGTGTTCACTTTCTTTTCTACGAAACCATTAGTACCATAGCTTAAGGCTCACAATGGGGTTATCCAATCCATCCAGCTTGTCGGACAACTTGCCGTGGACTAAAAAAGTCTTGCCTTGGGCAGTTTCCACTTATAACAAACATCACAGTGAACCTAGAAAGTTTCAACAGTCACCATTATTGTCTATTTTGTAGCCCATATGAGCATTGGATCAGGCTGATATTTGGGCCCTTCCCTTAAAATGACACGGTAAAAAGGATGGGTGGCTTGGATTATACACATACATTAATGTGGGCCCATTTGGGTTGTGGTTTGCATATGTCGTAGTTGCCATGTTATATGTGTCGTGGTTGCAGTTTTCAACGAGAACTAGATTAGGCTGATATTTGGGCCCTAGCCTTAAAATGATGGGCGGAATGAATTATACACATACATCATTGTGGGCCCCACGAGTTGGGCCTTGTCCACACTTAAAAAAGGATTCTGTACATGTTATTAAATGCGATGTAACTTCTTGTTCACTGAAAGACTGTACAACTATTGTACCAAGGATAAAGGGCATTTTGGTCTTAAGTAATTTTTGAAAGCTTGTCACAAGGCCACCTAATGTAGAGGGGGTCGCGGACAGTTTCATGGCTAAGATGGATCAGAAAAGGCCCGGTCGACGACAGAAGTGATCTAGACCGTCAGACCTTAGATCGGGCGTATCTCGCAATCCGGAATGAGTTAGCTGACATAAAATATATGATTTTGGGGTAGAACGAGCTACTTTAGCCAACCAGCCCAGCTATGCCGAGTTGCGCAGCCCGAAATTGTAAAAAACCCCTTGATTGACGGTCGTTTCCTTGTTTTAATTTCGTTTTTACTATAAATAATAAGTTTTAGTTTGATTATAACTCTTCATCCGTCGGGCTTTAGGAGTTGCGCCCAACGTGAAAAGAGCTTCGAATAATTAGGAGAATGGTTTGGTGAAGCCAAATAGGACACTTACTATTTTTTGCCAAAAACCTTGCGCACTAGTAGACATCACGATCGTCTATAAATAGTAAGTTTACTATTTATAGTAAGTCGCGAATTCTAAGAGTTTTAGTTGTAGTTTGATTCTGATTTCTTTCCCATTGCTTGGTACCCCTATTTAAAGGGTTGTGAACTCATTTTTATTCATTGATTAATCAAATTCAAATTTATTAGAATTTATTTCTATTTCCTACTTTCTTTCCTCGTGGATTCGAGAAGTCTCTGTGAGGAGTCCAAAGAAGTTCCGTGGATTCGGAATAGTTATCCTCTTGAGGAAGACGGTGCTCGACCTCACGTCCTCTTTTGCATTAGTTTGGTATCAGAGTGAGGTTTCTTCTCGGATCGATGGCTTCTAACGACGGGTCGGGCAACAATCCCATAGACGGTGCTCCAGGGAATTTACCTTTAACGGCGGTAGCTTTCGAAGTAGCACAACGAGAGAATCAGCAAGCCATGTAAGGGCTGCAGGCTTCCATCAACCGCATAGCGGATCTCTTGGCGAAAAACCTAAGGTAACTTCGCGTTCCTGATGGTAATCCTCCACCGCCAATTGTTGAAACTCGTAATCGCCCTGATCGCAGGATAGTACCGGCAGTGCATCCAAGGGTCATTCCTGAAGAAAGGGGCTCTAGTGAGGAGGAACTTGGTGACATAATCTTCCAACACCCCAGACATGGCGGCGATCGAGTAGATCGAATGGATTGAGAATTCAAGATGCGGGTTGATATTCCTAACTACAATGGTCAATTACACATTGAGGATTTTCTCGATTGGCTTTCTGAAGTTGAGCGATTTTTTGACTATATGGACATCCCTGAAGCAAAGAAGGTCAAGTTTGTGGCCTACAAGTTGAAAGGAGGAGCTTCATCTTGGTGGGAACAACTGCAACTCGCGCAAACCAGGCAGACAAAAGCACCAATCCGCACCTGGCAGCGGATGAAGTAGCTACTACGTGCTCAATTCCTCCCTAGCGATTTCGATCAGGTATTATTCCAACAATATCAAAATTGTCGACAGGGTAGTCGGTCGGTGAGAGAATACGCAGAAGAATTTTACCGCCTGGCGGCACGTAACGATTTGGTCGAGACTGAATCGCAGCAAGTCGCCCGATTCAACGGTGGATTGCGTATGGCTATCTAGGATCGGGTCCAGATGCAGTCCATCTGGATGATGAATGATGCGATTAAGTTAGCTACTCGGGCAAAAGCGCAACTTGAACGTCCTAACACACGGACGTATCCTACTGCAAGGATCCTTGTGACAGGTCTGCCCTAGGGAACTGCACAGCCCAAGAGGAAGGAGCCCGTAGGAGCACGCACTCAACCTCCTACATCTGAGAACTGAGATCAAGGAAGCGGGCAAGCTAGACCCTAGAGGGGCGTATCGACCGTTGCTGGTCCAAGTAGAATCCCGAACCCCTATGCTCGGCCAAGGCTTGATAACTGCTATTGTTATGGTCAATTGGGCCACCTATCAAATACTTGTCCCCAGCGAAAAGTGGTAAACCTTGCCATCAATGATGGTAGTGCTGATAACGCTTATGAAGGTTTAGATATTAAAGAACAGGAGCATACCACCGATGACGAGGCAGATAATTCAGGTTGGGTTCAGTAAGATCACGGCGAGTCGCTCGTTGTGAGGCAACTATTATATGCACTAAGAAAAGAAGTGCATCCACAGCGGCATAACATCTTCCGCACTAGGTGTACGGTGAATCGAAAGGTTTGTGACGTGATCATTGACAGTGGGAGCAGTGAGAACATCGTCTCCAAGGTTATGGTAAAAAAATTGTAATTAAAAACAGAGCATCATCCTTCTCAATATACAATCGGTTGGATAAAAAAGGTCAGCGAAACAAAGGTAACTGAACGGTGCACCATATCCTTTTTAATTGGCAAACATTATAAGGATGAAGTAGTATGCGATGTGGTTAACATGGAAGCATGTCACATACTACTCGGTCGACCCTGACAATTTGACCGTGACGCCACTCATAAAGGGCGAGATAACATATATATCTTCGTCAAGGACGGTCGGAAGACCATATTGGCCCTTATGGATCAAGAGGGACCACCTGAAACTTCTAAAGTGGAGGGTCGTTTTCTCTTAATCATAAGGGACTTCGTGAAAGAATCCAAAGAAACAGGACAGACTTATGCATTAATTATAAAAGGCGAAAAACTTGAGCCTACCATCATCCCTGAAAGACTAAGGCCCCTACTACATGAATTCAAAGAAATCTGGCCCGATGACCTTCCCGATGGGTTACCCCCCATGAGGGATATCCAACATCATATCGACTTTGTCCTTAGGTCCAGTTTACCTAATCGTCTTCATTATCGAATGAGTCCGAATGAGTGCGAGATTCTACAGGGACAAGTAGAGGAGTTGATCTATAAGGGTCTTATTCGAGAAAGCATGAGTCCATGTGCTGTACCAGCTCTATTAACTCCAAAGAAAGATGGGAGTTGACGCATGTGTGTCGACAGCTGAGCCATCAACAAAATCACCATAAAATACAGGTTTCCTATACCACGGTTGGACGATATGCTGGACATGCTAGAGGGTGCAAAAATATTTTCTAAATTGGACCTAAGGAGCGGCTACCATCAGATTCGAATACGGCCGGGTGATGAGTGGAAAACAGCCTTTAAGACCAAGGAAGGATTATACGAATGGATGGTCATGCCCTTCGGTCTTTCGAATATGCCTAGTACATTTATGAGATTGATGAACCAAGTTCTGAAACCTTTCATTGGGCAGTTCATTATGGTTTATTTCGATGATATTTTGATATACAGTCAAGACGAAACCACCCATATGGAACACCTTAAGAAGGTCCTTCAAGTGCTCACTAAAAATAAACCGTATCTCAATTCAAAAAAGTGCAGCTTCATGATAGATAGCCTATTATTCCTGGGTTTTGTCGTAACATCCACGGGTATTCGGGTGGATGAGGAAAAGGTGAAGGCAATCAGAGAATGGCCGGTTCCCACAAATATTTACGAAGTACGAAGTTTTCATGGACTGGCGACATTCTATCATCGGTTCGTGAAAAATTTCAGCACCATTGTGTCACTAATCATAGATTGCATGAAGAAAGGGCAGTTTCAGTGGACTGACGAAGCCGACAAGAGCTTTGCTGAAATCAAGCACAGATTATCCACGACCCCGGTTCTTGTACTTCCGAACTTCGACAAACTCTTTGAAGTCGAATGTGATGCCTCATATGTCGGAATTGGGAGAGTTTTATCTCAAGAAGGTAGGCCGGTAGCCTTCTACAGTGAGAAACTTAACGATGCATGCAAGAAGTGGTCTACATATGAGATCGAGTTATACACGGCGGCCCAGGCACTGCGACACTGGCGACATTACTTGATTTAAAGAGAATTCATACTTTACACGGACCATCAAGCTCTCAAATTCATTAATAGTCAAGCTAACATTAACCGTGTGCATGCTAAATGGATCTCATTTTTGCAGGAATTCACGTTTGTACTAAAACACAAGTCAGGGCAACAAAACAAAGTAGCAGATGTATTTTGTCGCCGTGCAACTTTGTTAGTCACTATGAGCAATGAGGTTGTCGGGTTCGAGCGCCTTAAAGATATATATGCCGATGATGACGACTTCAAGGACGCATGGGTTAGATGCCAAGAAGGTCACACCAGTGACTTATATATACAAGACGGGTTCCTTTTCAAGGAAAATCGACTGTGCATCCCGAACAGTTCGCTAAGGGAACAGATAATCCAAGAGCTACATGGAGGTTGCTTTAGTGGACACCTTGGGTGAGATAAGACGCGAGCTCTTGTGGAAGAACGGTATTACTGGCCGCAATTGGCACGTGATGTGGGAAAGGCAGTCCAACGTTGTTATATTTGTCAGACCTCCAAGGGGCAAGCTCATAATATGGGCCTCTACACCCCGTTACCCGTGCCTAACGGCCCTTGGGAGGATTTATCTATGGACTTCGTGCTTGGTCTCCCACGAACACAACACGGCATGGATTCGGTGTTCGTGGTAGTAGATCATTTTTCCAAGATGACGCACTTTATTCCATGCAAGAAGACTCTCGATGCAACACACGTGACAAATCTATTCTTTAGAGAAATTGTGTGGCTACACGGGGTTCCCAAGACTATTACTTCTGACTGTGATATGAAGTTTATAAGCCACTTTTGGCGGACTTTGTGGACTTGATTCGATACACGACTTCAGTTCAACAGCGCTTACCACCCATAGACTGATGGTCAAATTGAGGTTGTGAATTGCACGTTGGGAAACCTCCTTCGATGTATTTCAGGAGAAAAATCGAAGCAGTGGGATTTGACTTTGTCTCAAGCGGAGTTTGCATTCAACAAAATGGGGAACCGCTCGACAGGAAAATCCCCGTTCCAGGTTATTTACAGACGAGTACCTCGCCACACACTAGATTTGGTCCCTCTGCCCAAGCTCCCAGGCATGAGCATTGCAGCAGAACATATGGCTGACAAGATCATGGGCATTCATGCGGAGGTGCAAACCAAGCTACATGCTTCGAACGAAAAGTACAAGGAGCAAGCGGACAAGCATCGGCAACAAAAGGTGTTCGAGGTGGGCAACCAAGTAATGGTTCATCTACGCAAAGAATGATTTCCGACCGGAACGTACAACAAGTTGAAGAATAAAAAGATTGGACCGGTACCAATCATCCGAAAGATCAATGATAACGCTTATGTTGTTGATCTTAGTCATCTATTCTGCATAAGTGGGGCCCACGATTTGGTAATCTAGCTCGTTGATCACGTAGGCATATATCTCCTAGACTGGAATATTTTAATCATCCAATCACTAAAAGGCTTTCGCTTGAACATGGGCCATTTGTTAGTGATCTAGACCGTCGACCTAATGTGTCCCACTTAGAAATTTGGAATGAGTTATCTGACGTAAAATATATGATTTTGGGGTAGAACGAGCTACTTTAGCCAACCAACCCACTATGCAGGGTTACCCAAGCCGGATTTACGAAATGGATCGACGGTCGTTTCCCTGTTTTAATTTTGTTTTTACTATAAATAGTAAGTTTTAGTTTGATTATAACTCTTCATCCATCGGGCTTTAGGAGTTGCGCCCAACGTGAAAAGAGCTTCGAATAATTAGGAGAATGGTTTGGTGAAGCCAAATAGGACACTTACTATTTTTTGCCAAAAACCTTGCGCACTAGTAGACATCACGACCGTCTATAAATAGTCAGTTTACTATTTATAGTAAGTCGCGAATTCTAAGAGTTTTAGATGAAGTTTGATTCCGATTTCTTTCCCATTGCTTGGTACCCCTATTTAAAGGGTTGTGAACTCGCTTTTATTCATTGATTAATCAAATACGAATTTATTAGAATTTATTTCTATTTCTTACTTTCTTTCCTCGTGGATTCAAGAAGTCTCTGTGAGGAGTTCAGAGAAGTTCCGTGGATTCGGAATAGTTATCCTCTTGAGGAAGACGGTGCTCGACCTCACGTCCTCCCCTCCGTCACCACCCTAGCAACCTTTGAGAGGTTAGATCTCCCTGGGCAATTTTAACATACATCAGGGCCAGTACGGTCCATTTCCCTTTTAAAAATCTTCTAAATGTTTATATTTCCCTCGTCCCGAGTGCTTTTGGTTGGTGAATCCTGGAATGGCCAGAACTAAATTACAGCAGGGCAATTATGGATTGCCCCAGTCACGTGATGTGATGATGCACGGTAGAGAGTGGACGCGGATTTCCTGCGAAAGCCTTTCGCAGGAAGTTCCTGCGCAAGGATTCTGGATGGGGCCCATTGTGATGTTTTTGAGAAATCTAACCCGTCCATCCGTTTTTTGAGCTCATTTTAGGACATGAGACCGAAAATGATTAGGATCCAAAACTCAAGTGGGCCATACCAGATGAAACAGTGGGGAAAGGAATTCCTACCGTTGAAACCTTCCCAGGATCCACCTTGATGTTTATATTCCATCCAAACCGTTTATAAGGTCATTTTCACTGAGATTAAGTGAAAAAGCCAAGAAATTAAACTGATACAAAACTTTTGTAGCCATATAAATGTTTCAACGGTGGTCACTAAATCCCCACTATTTCCTCTCGTGTGGCTCACTTGAGTTTTTGATCATCCTCATTTTTGGTCAAATGTCCTGAAATGAACTCGTAAAACGGATGAACGGAGTGACTTTCTCAAAAACATCGTAGTGGGCCCCACACAGAATCTTGCGCAGGAACTTCCTGCGAAAGGCTTTGATGATGCACGGTAGAGAGTCATCACTTTGGTGTTTATCTACCAATCGTCACTCTTGACGCACTGCGCGATTGACCGAGGACTAAGAACCACGAGAAGTTGCCTTGCACGTGGAAATCAATATCTAATACGCTCATCAGGCAATCCCCACCGTTGACATGCCATATTTACAAATTAAAGAAAGAAAGAAAAAAAAAACAACAGATCGATCTGATCATCGGCAGGCCACATGTGCATATGTAATCCGAGTATCGGGACTTGGAGATAACAGTGGGCCGCACAATCCAGTCGGTTTTATTTGAGTTAATATATGATACTTGTCGAATTTCTGAGTGACTGCGTATCAATCGTCGTAAGCAGCCCGAGTATCATATGACTGGCCATACATAAATGAAAAGCCGGCATGGACCAAAAGAGGGCAAAAGAAAGGGAAGAAAGAAAGAATTGAACTTGTGAGAGATGGCGAATGAGCTGACTCACCGAGTGGTTCGAACGAACGGCATCGACATGCACGTGGCAGAGCAAGGGAGTGGACCTTTGGTTCTTCTCATCCATGGATTTCCGGGGCTGTGGGCCTCTTGGAAGAATCAAATAGCTGAATTGGCCAAACATGGTTACCATGTGGTGGCACCTGATATGAGAGGCTACGGAGACACTGAGTCGCCTACCGATCCGACCTCCTACTCCATCTTCCATCTCGTGGGCGATCTCGTTGGCCTTCTCCAAGTACTGGGCCATCAGCAGGTGATGATTCTTCTTATCCGTTAAATTGTTGTTTGGTAAGTAATTTCTTAGAGAAGTCTTTCCAAAACATGATCTAGTACTCCTGTGAAATCTCTCTCTCTCTCTCTCTCTCTCTCTCTCTCTCTCTCACACACACACACACACACACACACACATATTGCTAGTCGAACAACTGTGGGCCCACATGATGGACAGTCCAACTACATGTGGCCTTGCCTTTGATTCATAATCATAGGTGGGCTAACAAAGGTCTAGATCCATGAATAATGCATCTTGTCATAAAGATTTGGGTCCGCTAGCTATTTTATTGGCACTGCTTGGATGGTTATGATGTTTGGATCGAAGTGATTCTTGAGAGGAAACGGCGATCAGAGGTGGGGCCACCATGACGGATGATCCATTTCCATTGATCAGAGACATTTTTTTTCTTTCACAAATGATTTGGACTATATATTTTGTTGGCTATGGATCGGATGACGGGATCATAAGATCAGAGTGACTCTTGAGGAATTAAAACATTTGGGGAGGTGGAGGTGAGGCCTGCAAGGTGGACAGTTTAGATCCAAGAATTACATGGTTTTTTGTTACGAACAATCTAGGCCGTTCATTTTATTGGCCATCGATCAAATGGCTGAAGAATATCTTAGCGAGTCTTGGAACGGGGAAAGAGTGGTCATCTTTTTGTCATAAATTATTTGGATCTCCATTTCGTTGGCACTCGGCTTTTCTGTCATGTGCCGTGTGTGTGGAGGCGTACCAAAGTCAATACAGCGGCCGATTCAAACTTTGACCCGAGTACCAAAATAGTTAAATACGTAAAACTTGGTGGTATATAATTAAATTGGAGAAGATTGGTCTCCTACTTAGCCACCGGTAGAATATTTATGATGATAAGATGATAATAAAAGAGTGAGATTCTTCATGAGTTATACTTTTTTTTTTTTAAGGTGGGGTCACACCCCTATATCATTGATAGTATGAACAGAGGATATACAGCCATAACCATAGGGGGGCACCACAAAAACATCGGGCATGATCACCCAACATATCACCTAAACATTAACCACAAAAAGGAAAGCAAAACAAACCGGCCTCTCCTGACTGCAAGGAGACAGCTCCCGGAACCTCCCCTGATCTGGGAACATTCAAAAGCATAGGAAGATGAAGATACCCTGGCAGAAAAAAACAATGACATCCACTCAGACCGAGCGCAGCGCCACCACTATAGGTACCAGACCCATGTTCCCCTACACCAGCGAGAACAGGAAAGCAGACAGCCCGCAACTACCACCCCAAAACGCCTCTCTCTACGCACACAACCGCCTGAGCTTCGACTACCAAACACCCCGATCTCCCAAACAACAATTTTCACCTGCACGAAAACAGCAACTCCCTCCAACTACCAGAAAAGCAGCTCTACCGAAGCAACCAGCCAAGCTTACCTGCTCTGTTTTAACAATCGGCCAAATCAACTACAGCAAGTCCAACTGACAATTCAGACCACAAGAAAAAACCCCCAATATACAACCAGCAGCGCCCTTATACATCCACACAGAAAGTACCTCAGGACCCACATCCAAAAATAAACCACGTTATATATGTTGATGCAAAAATCTGGTTGTCCCTCCTTCTGGCCGTCGAGTGCCTGCATAGGAAGAAGATAAAGGAGACCTTGGCTAGAGCAGCGGACCCTCCGATGCCAAAGTCAGGCCAGGAATCTAGGTCGTATTATATTGAGGGAGTTCGGGAGAGAGGTTTTTTTGTGTACCTTTCATCCTTGGAGTCGCTCCTATTTATAAGAGAAGGAGGATCCCGTCGTATGGGGATTCTTTCCCGATATTTTGGAGATTTGATTTAGATAGTGTTTTGTTTACGGATACTTCCCAATCCCGAGATTTCCGGGACCGGGGATCTTTCTACAAGATTCTCGAGGCGGTGTTTAAGATTACACCGTCTCTCCTTTGCTTGGCTCAGCCTCAATAGATTCGTAATCTCGGCTGGCTTACATAGGAGACTTTTTGCCTATTATCGGACAAAACTAGGTCGGTTCAAGACCAATGTTTTCCTTCTATTCGATAGCCGATACTGCAACCAACCATACATGGGTTGTTTTTATAATCGGTCAGGTGGCTTTATGATTTGGGACCTTTAATAGGTCTCTTTAGACATTTCTGCCTCGTTAATAGAGTCAACTTGATGTGCCTTAGGCTCTCGACTCTCCACTTCGGTCGGGATTCATTTCCGACAAATTCGAATAAGTCTCTCCTTTGGCTTTGTCTTGCTCGACCCAAACTGTTGGCTTGGATCTTTCAGTCGGTTTTAATAGAGTTAGTCCATAAAATAACCGAGTCTCCGGACTTATCATATTATTTTCCCCATACTCCTTGTGTCAGTTATATCGGCACCAAGGAGTATTGTATTGCAGATCGAGGTTATGATGAGGTATTTATTGTTTCTTGTGTCGTTCTTGACGTGCGACGGATCATTACTCGAGGTTGCATGAGCGAACAACCGTCAAGTCGTTTCGTCCGCTTATGAGCGCCAGACACATGGCGGAGATGTTACTTGCGTCAGTCGGCGTGCGCCATGCGTCGGGCGGGGGAGTCGAAATAGGCGTCGATTTGACTCCTCCTTAAATGCTGCTGTCACGTGGCTCGACTATAAAAGGAGGAGCGGGATCGACTTTCGCATTTTCGTCTGCCCAATTCATTTTCCTCTCCCATTCTCCTTTCTCTCTTCTCAGCTGTGTTTGCGGTCTGCCATTCTTCTCCGTCCTTGCCTTCTTCCCTTCTTAACTATGTGTTTATCGTCTTTCCGGTGAGTCTTATTTTTCTCCCTTTTTCTTTTCGACGTTCAGTGACTATGCATCCTTCAAATCCCCAGGAGGAGATTTCTGGTGATGAGGGCGAAACGGAGCATTTTTGGAATGTTTCGGAATCGCCTTCCTTACTGGCGGAGATGGCGATGAGTGCTAATGAGGCTTTTCAGCTTACCGTTAGGACATCCAGTAGGACTTCGGCGGAACGCCCTGCCCCGGAGGGGCCCTCTGTCTTAAGACATGCCCCAGGCAGGCCCACCCCCTTTTTTTCCCAAGGGATGACTTAGAGGAAGAGGAGGAAGAATTAGGAACCTCTGAGTCGGCTCTTCCTAGGAGACCGATGGGGGTCGAGTTTTGGGGAACCGCTGAGTCAGTCCCCCTACGGAGATCGGCTCAATTTGCTGAGTTGGAAGCTGAAGAAGGAGAAGCTGCCGAGAGTGAGGAGGTCGAAGATAAACAAAAGGGGCCAGTTCCCTCAGTTTTGACTGAGATGGACTTAAATAGGATTCGAATAGGGTATCATGTCTCTGACTCAGTAATTCTTCAACTTTCACTTCCGAATGAATTGCCCGACCATCCCCCTCCTGGGATGGTCGCAATTTTTCAAGTCGCCATGCAATGTGGCTTGCGTTTACCCTTACAACCTATTGTTCGAAATTTTCTTTCTCGGCTCAGAATTGCTCCCGGGCAGATAGTCCCGAATTGGTGGAGGAACTTGTTTGGATGTAAAGTGTTGTGGGCTGAGGCTGAATAGCCCCCACTGACTGTAGACGAATTCCTCTATCTATACCAATTTCGGCCGAATACTTCACAGCCCGGTTGGTATTTTTTGAGTGCTTGGCGAAACAAGGGTGGTTCTTTGATAACTGACCCTCCTACCTCTAACAAGCACTGGAGAGAGAGGTGGTTCTGGGCATGTGGTCGCTGAGAAACTGCCGAGCCTGGGCTGTTCGAATCCCTCGTTCCCCGGGTGTTCTCTAAAGCAGGTGACTTGGCTCGCCTTTTTTCTCATCTTGTTTTGCTAAACTCCTCTTAAGTCTAACTGAACGTCTTCTGCAGAAATCTCCAAGAGAAAGCCGAAGCTAGCAGCCAACGCATTAGCTCGGATCAGAGACCTATGGACGTTGAGCCCGGAAGACAGGTCTTAGAAGTTCCTCTTACAGCCGGAGCGTCTTCTTCTCTCGGGCCTGGACTCGTCTGTAACAGGTAACTCTGAATTACTCAGGCACATTCTTCTTGAATTTTTCTGATTCCGCATTTTATCTGACACAGAAATGGCCGAAGCTCGACCCCTCCTGAGGTCGTCGAAGTTAAAGGCTCCCCCTAGGTCAGTCCTTCTATCGGAGCCTCGGCCCCTGAAGAAGGCTAAGACTGCTCCCTTGGATGCGGAGCCTTTTTCCCCAGTCGCCACTACCTCGGCCGTCCCGCCCGTCGTCGATCTTTCTGACCCCGAAGAGAGGGCGGAGGACGTTCCTGTCGAGTCCCGAGCGACTCTCGAGCCAGCACAGGTCGCCGAACGAGTCTCGGGGCGAAGAGAGGAGCAGAGAGGGGAGAGTTCAAGGGAGGAGTCGGCTCCGCAGGAGCAATCCTCCTTCCGTCGGGCCGTGGCAGATATGGTGCCTTGGGCTGTTTCTGCCGGGAGCGAAAGGGAATTCGCTTCCATCTTCGAAGCTCTTGGGAGTCGGATACTCTCCCATGTTGCAAAGGTCTTGCTCCAGGTGGGGTTTCAAATTTTATTCTCTAGTTCTGTCTCTTTCAGCTTTAATCGGACTTAGTAATATTTTTTTTATTGTGCAGCTCGCTCCTTTCCTACTGAGAGCCAGCGTAGACCTGACCGAGGCTGAGAAGGCTTAGAAAAATGTGGCGGACATCAAAGCGGCTCAGAGACGAGCAACAGAGGCAGAAGCCCAATTTGAGATCGCCTCGACTAGGGTCGGCCGCTTAACTGGCGAGTTGAGCTTGGCTCGAAAGGCGACTGAAGACGCTAAAGCTGAATGTGCTCGGATGGCTCAGCTGCTGAAAGAGGCTGCTGATGAGAGTCGGCAACTTCGCCTGGCTCATGACACCTCCGAGGATAAGCTAAACCGGCTGAAGACCGATACAAAAACGGCGCTCGAGGTGGCAAAAAAAGAGGCGGGAGAGAAGGCCGTAAAAGACTTCCTTGAATCTCCGGAGTTTGAGGACGAGAGATCGCCTATACGTGAGCGGGTACCAACCTTGCATCCAAGTGGTGAAGCAATTTTTTCCCGACCTTGACCTTTCAAAATTTGAGGATGGGCCTCTCAAGGATCCGGCGACTAAAGTGGCTGAGCCTAACAATGTTGCGGGTGGTACCGGGGTAGAGCCTGAAGCGACTCAGCCTTCAGAGGTCATTCCGAATGACCCTTGAGAGCCCCGGAGCTCGGTTTTTGGTACCATCATCGGCTTTTGGTATCATCATCGGCTCCATTTTTCGCATTAACACCAGCTCCGCTGGGAACTCAGTTTTTGGTACCATCATCAGCTCCATTTGTGGCACTAACACCGGCTCTGGGCAAGCTCGAGAATAGCGTTAACCGAAGAAGACATTTGCACGTTGTGGCCGATCTTTCTTTTGCCCCTTTCTAGTTTGATAATGTATTGCCGAAGTAAGATGTAACTCGATGTAACATACTGATAAATGAATATGATCAGTTTCATTTTATTCATTTTTGACTCAGTTTACATGCCTGTTTTTCTCGAGTCTCTTTCATTGCTTTAGGGGTAATAGGTTTTCAGATGCTTGGTGTTCCACTGGTGAGATAGTTGTCGTCCGGTTAGATCTTCCAACTGATATGTCCCTGGTTGAATGGTGGCTGAGACAATATAGGGCCCTTCCCAGTTCGATCCCAGTGTTCCTAAGCCGACTTCCTTAGTATTAAGGAATGTCTTTCGGAGAACCATGTCTCCCACTCGAAAACGTCTGACCTTGACTTGGGCGTTATAGAACTGAGTAACCTGCTGTTGCCAAGCTCTCATAAGTTACTGAGTTCTTTCTCTTCATTCGTCCATAAGATTGAGTTCGAGTGCTAGGAGTTGTTCATTATCCTCTTTGTTAAACGAACTGACTCGGGCTGAAGGCAACCCGATCTCGACCGGGGTGACGGCTTCCAAGCCATAAGCAAGGGAGAAAGGAGTTTTACCCGTAGTAGTTCGTCCTGTAGTTCGATATGCCCACAATATTTTCGGGAGTTCTTCAGCCCACGTTCCCTTGGCTCGGTCGAGCTTGGTCCGGAGGTGGTGTTTGATGATCTTGTTGACTGCCTCAACCTGCCCGTTCGTCTGAGGATGGTGGGGCGATGAGTACACGTTTCTGATCCCGAGGTTGCCACACATTTCACGAAAGCTATTATTGTCGAACTGCTTTCCGTTGTCGGTAACAATAGTCCGAGGTATTCCGAATCGACAGACAATGTTCTTCCACACGAAATCAAGGATCTTCTATTCGGTTATTTTTGCCAATGGCTCAGCCTCGGCCCATTTCGTGAAGTAATCCACAGCCATGACAGCGAACTTGGTCTGGCTTCTTCCCACGGGGAGTGACCCTATGATGTTGAGTCCCCATTGTGCGAAGGGCCAAGGACCGGTCATAGGTGTCAGTGCTTTTGGAGGTCGTCTCGGGAAAAATGCGAATCTCTGACATCTGTCGTATTTCTGAATGAGCTTACGAGCGTCGTGTTGGATGGTCAGCCAGTAGTATCCCTGACGCAATGCCTTATGCGCGAGTGACCGTCCTCCTAAATGGTTTTCGCAGATCCCTTCGTGGAGTTTTCGTAGTACATAGTCTGCTTCGCTGGGGTTTAGACATCGCAGCAGTGGAGTATAATAACCTTTCTTGTATAACGTCCCGTTGAGTATGGTATAACGGGAGGCTTAGACCTTTAATCGTCGGGCCTCGTCGCGGTCTTCAGACAACTCACCCTTATTAAGATATCGGATGATCGGATCAATCCAAGAAGGTTCCGAGTCGATCGTATGTACGATCGAGCTAACTGGTTCCTCGATACTCGGCTTAGCGACGTACTCTACCGGAACAGACCTGGGTATATTGTCTTCATCGGCGGAGGCGAGTTTTGCTAACAAGTTGGCTTTGACATTCTCTGTCCGAGGGATCTGAGTAACGATACAACATTAAAAGCCTTTGATCAGTTCTTTCACTTTCTCCATATACGCTTTTAATTGTTCTTTTCGTGTTTGATATGTACCGGTAACTTGGTTAACAACCAGTTGAGAATCGCTGAAAATATTTAGATGCCTAACACCCAAGCTGGCCACGAGTCGAAGCCGAGCAACAACGCTTCATATTCTGCTGTATTGTTCGATGCTTGAAATCCGAGTCTTAAGGCATATTGCATGTAGGTTTGATCTGGAGTTTTCAGAACAACTCCTGCCCCGCTTGCCTTAGAGTTGGAGGAACCGTTGACATACAACTTTCAGGGTATCGGGTTGGGCGATGATATAGGAGAAGCAATAGTTAATTCTTCAATGGGCTCGGCAGTATGCCCATTCATCGGGTTGGCCTGTGGTGTTACTTCAGCAATAAAGTTGGCAACAGCTTGCCCTTTGATTTCTACTCTCGGCTTATATTAAATGTCGAATTCACTGAGTTCGATCGCCCATTTCGTAAGTCGGCCGGGTGCACCGGTTTCTGTAGAATCTGACGCAGTGGGAGATCGGTCATTACGATGATGGTATGGGCTTGAAAATATGGTCGAAGTCTGTGTGAGGAGACTACTAGAACTAGGGCCACCTTTTCCAAGAGTGGGTATCTCGTCTCTGCCGGTAATAGTGCTTTACTGACGTAGTAAATAGGCAGCTGCTTTCCTTCGTGCTCATGTATCAGGGCCGAGCTAACTGCTGCCTTGGACACCGCTAGGTATAGCAACAGAGTTTCTCCTGGCTCGAGTTTCGATAAGATTAGGGGAGATCCGAGATAAGACTTTAACTGCTGAAACGCTGCTTCGCACTCTTCCGTCCAATTTAACGTTTGTCGTCCCTTCAATTGTCTGAAGAACGGGAGACATTTATCCGTGGCTTTGGACAGGAAGTGATTAAGTGCTGCTACCCGTCCAGTCAGTCTTTGTATATCTTTAATCATTTTGGAGACTCTAAGTCAAGTAGGGCTTTTATCTTTTTCGGGTTAGCTTCTATCCCTCGCTGACTGACCAAGAAATCGAGGAACTTTCTTGAGCTTACGCCAAAGGCGCACTTGCTCGGGTTCAGTTTCATTTGGAACTTATGTAAGATGAGGAACATTTCTTCTAGGTCGGCTATGTGGTCAATCGCGCATATACTTTTGATGAGCATGTCGTTGATGTACACTTCCATCGTTCGGCCGATCAGCCGAGCAAAGATCTTGTTCACCAATCTCTGATAAGTCGCACTAGCATTTTTCAAACAAAACGGCATCGCACGGTAACAATAAAGACCTTTGTCAGTGACAAAGGTTATTTTTGATTTATCGAACTGATGCATTACAATTTGATTATACCCTGAATATGCATCCATAAAGCTAAGAAGTTCATACCCCACGGTATTGTCTACCAATTGGTCTATCCTTGGAAGAGGAAACTATCCTTCGGGCAGACTTTATTTAGGTCGATATAGTCGATACAGACTCGCCACTTCCCGTTAGCTTTCTTCACTAGTACGACATTTGCTACCCATTCCGGATAGTATATCTCTTATATGAATTTTACCTTGAGGAGCTTGCTAACCTCTTCTTCTATGACAGCGTACCTTTTAGAGCCGAGAGGTCATCACTTTTGTCGGATTGGCCGGTAGGTTGGATCGACATTGAGTCGGTGGGTGATCACTGACAAGTCGATTCCTCGTATATCTTCATGACTCCAAGCAAATACGTTAGCATATCGTTGGAGCAGGGCTATCAAATTATCTCTTAAGGGTGGTCGCAGAGACGAGCCAACCTGCACTGTTTTGCACTCATCTGTCTCGACCAAGGGTACCGAGACATGATCTTCAACTGGCTGCCCTCGTTCATGCGTCTTGACCCGGGGGTCTAGCGACTCGATCATTGATACTTCGCCTAGAGCTTTCTCGGTGGGTCTCTTTACAGCTGTCATGTAGCAACGTCTTGCGTCCTGCTGATCTCCTTTGAGGACTCTTACTCTCGACTCAGTCGAGAATTTCATGGAGAGGTGGTACGTAGATACGACGGCCTGGAGGATACTCAGAGAGGGTCGACCGAGTATAGTGTTGTACATGGACGATTGGTCGACTATCAGGAAATTAACTATTATTGTCGCTTAGTGCGGATGATTCCCGGCTGTGAGCGGTAGTAAAATGATCCCCTCCGAGAGTATCTGTCCCCTCGAGAATCCGACCAACGGGGTACGAACCGGTCGTAACGCCGATCGTTTAACACCCATCCTATCGAAGGCTTGAGTGAACAACACGTCAGCTGATGACCCTGTGTCGACGAGAATGTGGAGCACCCTTCAGTTTGCAATGGTCAGAGTAACGACCAATGTATCGTCATGTGGATGATGGATCCCTCGGGCATCTTCATCAGTGAACGAGATATAGTAACTTTTTCTTCTTCTTTTCTTTTGAAGGCCAAGCTATGATCAGAATTTCGGACTCAGGTCGACTGAGGCTTCTGGCGTGGTTTTTTCGGGCATTATTTGAGTCGCCTCTGCACAGGGGTCCTCCGACTATCGTCCGGATTTCTTCCGTAGATCGGTTGTCGCTCGGTTGTTCTTCCGTTGTTCCTGTTCTCTCGACATGTTCTTTAAGCCGGCCTTCTCGGATAAGCCTTTCGATCTCCTCCCTCAAGTGATAGCAATCACTTGTACTATAACCGTGATCGCGATGATAGTGACAATACTTGTCCTTATTCCGCCAGTTTGGATTACTTCGAAGCTTATTCGGCCAACTTACAAATCCTTCAGTTTTGATTTCCACCAACACCTGTTCTCTAGGTTTGTTAAGCGGGGTGTATGTAGAAAACATTCGGTCGGGTCGCTTGCCTGGCTTGCGTTCATCGCGCGCTCGATCGTCCTTGCGCTTTTTCCCTCCAGCCGAGTCAACCTCGTTTTTGGCAGACCCTTTGGCCGTGGTTTTTGAGTTCTGGACGGCCTCGTGCAAGTTTCGCGTTTCTTCAGCGTCAGTGTATTTGTCTGACCGAGTCATGAGCTCCGCCAAAGTTTCGGGTGGATTCTTGTCTAAGGATGCCAAAAACGGCTTATCCCTTACACCTTGCATGATGAAGTTGAGTGCTGTCTCCTCCGAATGTTTCTGAACTTGAAACGATTCGAAGTTGAATCGTTTGATATAATCTTTCAACAATTCTCCCTCCTTCTGGACTATGTTGTTCAGATGTGCTAGAGGTTTCAACTTCTTCTTCCTGCCAATAAAATTGGTAAGGAAGGCGTCACTAAGTTCTGTAAAGGTTCGGATGGATTTTGGTTTCAGTTGTTTGAACCAAAGTCGGGCTACATCGGCTAAGGTGAGGGAGAAGGCTTGGCACATCACAGCATTCAAGGCATCATGTAGTTCCATGTACGTTCGGAAGCATTCGATGTGCTCAGTTGGGTCAGTTTTACCCATGAAAGGCGTAATTTGCGGAAGACGGAAATGTTCCGGTAGTCAGGCCTGCATTACTTCCTCCATAAACGGGGACGCTTTTGTTTCGGGCCGATTCTGACGAAAATCCCGACCCTGCTTCACGTCTTCGATTTCCTCCTGTACCTCCCTCTTGAAATCTTGAAGGTCAGCTTTCCAAGGTTCGTTACTTTCGGCCATTCCCTTGATCGAAGGCCGACTTCGCCTCCACCGATTGATTTCGTGTCGGAGGTTAGTGGGAGGCAGAACGGCAGTAGCGGAATGAGTGGGAGCCGGCTCGGACGGACCTTGGGGCTGACTTTTCTAGGGGATTGTTGGTTGCGTGGCATCAGGCTCGGGATCAACAACTTGCTGTGGGGCATTAGTCGTCTGAATACCCGACGAAACTTGCTGACGGTGTATTTGTTCCAACAGCTGTTTCATGACGTTGATGTCGGATCTGAGTTCCTGTACCTCTTTATCCAGTCGCCCATTACCTCGATTCCGCTGAGTGTTCCTCGTCCCCACAGAGGTCACTGGTCGAGCAGCGGAATACTGACCTTGAGTCCCTTGAACAGCGTTTGCATCCGATGGCTCAACGGCGGCTGCCTCATTCGGATCTTCTGGGACCATTCTCCTAGTAACCACCATTAAAGCACGTTTTTCAACCTCCGAATAGAGCGTAGGAAATGACTTTTTATATCAATTCCCACAGACGTCACTAAACTGTTGATGCAAAAATCTGGTCATCCCTCCTTCTGACTGTCGAGTGCTTGCACAGGAAGAAGACAAAAGAGACCCTGGCTAGAGCAGGGGACCCTCCGATGCCAAAGTCAGGCCAGGAATCTAGGTCGTATTATATTGAGGGAGTTCGGGAGAGAGGTTTTTTGCATACCTTTCATCTTTGGAGTCGCTCCTATTTATAAGAGAAGGAGGATCCTGCCGTATGGGGATTCTTTCCCGATATTTTGGAGATTTAATTTAGATGGTGTTTTGTTTACGGATACTTCCCGATCCCGAGATTTCCGGGACCGGGGATCCTTCTACAAGATTCTCGGGACGGTGTTTAAGATTACACCGTCTCTCCTTTACTTGGCTCAGCCTCAATAGATTCGTAATCTCGGCTGACTTACATAGGAGACTTTTTGCCTATTATCGGACAAAATTGGGTCGGTTTAGGACCGATGTTTTCCTTCTATCTGATAGCCGATACTGCAACCAACCATACATGGGTTGTTTTTATAATCGGTCAGGTGGCTTTCTGATTTGAGACCTTTAATAGGTCTCTTTAGACATTGCTGCCTCGTTAGTAAAGTCAACTTGATGTGCCCTATACTTGCCTTAGGCTCTCGACTCTCCACTTCGGTCGGGATTCATTTCCGACAAATTCGAACAAGTCTCTCCTTTGGCTTTATCTTGCTTGACCCGAACTGTTGGTTTTAATAGAGTTAGTCCATAAAATAACCGAGTCTTCGGACTTATCATATTATTTTCCCCAACAATAGACATTCGGGTTTCGACAGGAAAAAAAGGACATGAGAAAAGCCTATCATAAAGCCACGATGGGAGGGATGCAAGGACGAAAGGATACAAGAAAAGAAAGGAAGGAGAAAAGGGGGCCTAAGTCTATGGGACCTGCGCAAAACTATCCATTTCTCTTACAGAGCCTATCCGAACCGCCCCCAGGCCCACTTTATCGAGGAAAAGGCTTCATCTAAAGGCACGAGAGAAGAGATATTTCACGAACTAAAGAGGCAGTCTGAGTGTCACTGCCTATACGGGCCATACCATCTGCATGCCCGTTCCCTTCTCTGTAGATGTGGACAAATTTCAGCTGACCTTGAGTACGAAATCTCTGGATTCTTGCAACCCAATAGGCCCATTTCTAGCTTGGACTTACGCTACCATTTAAAAATTCCACCACGAGCTTTGAGTTAGATTCCACCATGATTGTAGATAAGCCAAAACTAAAGCAGAAGGAGAGCTCGTTGTGAACTGCATGAAGCTCTGCATAGGTGTTGGAGGCTATCCCATAGCCTAGTTGAATTTTCCTTTGTCACCCTTACAGACACCTTCACCGCCTGAAGGACACATATTACCTCTAGCCGAACCGTCAACATTGAGCTTGGCCCAGCCCATTTGCGGCTTCTCCCACCCGACCAAAGTTGGAGGTTTCTAGAGGCACGTTGAGGTTGCATCCCCAGTTCGGACGCAGTAGATTTGCTTGGCGGAGGGCATAGAAGATCTAGGGTACGATTTGCTAGTAAGGAGAGCCAGCGTTTCACCTTAGCCAGGACATCTGCCACCTGCAAAATCTTCCCATCGTATCTAGCAGAATTTCTGAACTTCCAGATTTCCCATAGAATAAAACAAGGGGTGATCTTAAGGAGGGGGGAGGATCGATGATACCTGTGGGAGGGGTTCCACCACGAGGCCAGATTCGCTTCAATCGATAAATTTGCGTTACTCGATATACCAAAAATTCCACCAAAATATACCCAACACACTGAAGCTATTGAACTGTTGATAAAAAGATGCTGCAGAGTCTCAGCCGAGTGGCCTTTGGATGCGTCTAATGAGCAACAAACACACTTGGAGGCTAACATTACACCACGCCCCAGGAATCCATCAACAGGAACAACCTTTTGCAACACTCTCTAGATGAAAAAGGGAGATTCTAGGGGGCAGAGTTGCATACCAAACCCACCTAGACCAATTCTTACAAGGCTTGCTCGCTCTGCTAAGATCCCACGCTGATTTGACCGAGAACGCACCTGAAGGGTTGAGCAGGCAGATGCGTGTGTTAGGGCTGCCCGGCAGGCAGAATCTAGCTTGGAAGGTATAATCAATTATAGTTTGGGGAAGAAAACCATACACTGAGGACGGAAAGAGAGGACCATGCATCCCCAGAACTTGGTTGACCTTGGTAGACAATAGACTATCAGGAACCTGGAAAGATGACTACTGAATTAGCGCGCCAAGCCCCGACCAATTGTCGACTTAGAAGCTACAATTTCCATGCCCAATTTGCCAACTCATGTTGCTCTCCAACAATGGTAGCAACGCATGGATCTTCTTCCACAGTGGGGAGGCGAATAAAGATGATCTAATCGGACCCGATGAGGAAAGGTCTCGCTTGTACTAATTGGCATTCATGAATGAATTCCATAAGCTAGCTTCCTCCTTATACTTAACAGCCCAGCCCAGCTTCATCCTGAGGGCTTTCATGAATTCTGACAACTTCCTAATTCCCAAACCTCCTCTGTTTTTAGGAAAACCGACCAACTTCTAGCCATTCCAATGCAGCTTCCTCTTACCTTCAGACCATCCACATAGGAAGTTTGCGAAATGGCACTCCAGCATTTTTAGGACTTGATTTGGAATGAGAGTGGCTGCCATAGAATGAACGGGGATACTCCTGAGAAAGTGTTGAACAAGAACTAATCTGCCAGCCTGGGAGAGGCATCGCGCTTTGTTCATAACCCCAAGTGTAGGGTCACGATGTAGTAGTAATCTCGGTAAGACTGAGGTTGAATCCACAGGGACTAATCTTGTGTGTATTCTGAAAGAAACTAGAATCAAAACTAGAAGAAGATCTAAATCTAAACTGGAAATAAAAACGAAGTAATTGTGAAGTGTTTAATTAGAAACTTAAGAATTCAATGGTGGGACTAGGGTTTCCAAGGATCCACTTATAGCAATTAGGGTGATTCCTTACTTAATTCAAGTAACACAATTGGAATTAGAGTTCTATTCTATCCAATTGGAAGATATAGCAATTAAGATCAAATCTAAACTTCCTTTGACCTAATTCTCAAAAGAGGAGAATTATGATAATTTGCAGGGATTCCATCACGAAACCATGCCCATGAGACAATGGTAAACAATAGGATTTACCAATCCCATAATCTCAAAATAGGAAAAGGAGATACTCAAAGCTACTGCAGATCTACTGTAATTTAAGTCATAACAAATCATTAAAAATTAAAAGTATTCCTTAAATATCAAACTAGAATCAAAGAAAGTTCAACATAAACATGAATCAAAGTAATAAAAATATCCCATCACGCTACAAGCTTCACCTCTTAGCCCTAGCTAAGATGTTTAGCCAACCATAGACATGATTGGATCTAAAACCCTAGAAGAAAACATAAAAACTAAGGAAGAAATGAAGAAAAATGCTTGGCGATGGCTCTCCACCCTTGTGCTTTGCTCCTTCAAACCCTAAATGATGCTTTGTAACATCATAGGAGGTCCTATTTATAGTTGGGGAACTCCAACTTTCGCACCAAGTTGGAAGAATCTAGAAACCGCCTCAAATTTATGCAATCTGCGTAAAATCTGCGTAACAGCTTCGATGCATCGAAGGTCTTTCGATATGATCTTTAATGCATCAAGGTTCTTTTGATATCAACGAAACTAGTCCAGAACTGTCCATTGAGTTTGGCTTAAAAATCTTACAATTTTCGATTCCACCTTCGATACATCTAAGTACCTTTGATATGATCGAATGCGATTTTGCCATTTTTCTAGAATTAGACTTTTTTGGTCCCGGAATTTATTTTCAAGACAATTTTCAGGATTCCTTTTCTTCGCTTCAAATCTTCAATTTTCTTCCTTCATCACTTGGTTTCCTTGGATTTTTAGCAAGTGAATTCTTCAATCTTAATCTCCTAAGATCCATCCCTTGCCTTGGTGATCTTTGAGCATCAAATTCATGCTTTTAGCACATTTTCCAATCCAAGCTCTTAAATGGACTTGCAACATAAACATGAGTAAAATAAGACATTAAGTATATCATGTTCATAAAACCAGGATATAAATGAGGGATAATATGCAATATTTGACCCTCAACACAATCCCCAACCAGTATTTTGCTTGTCCTGAGCAAAGTATGTGTGAAATAAATCTCAATGCTCAATGTCCAGAATCTCTTTAAGAAAACAATCCTTTGTGTACTCATGTATGATTGGGTAGAATTAAGATATGAAAGTGAGATTTTGAAAACCTAGAGTTGAATCACATAAGCAATCGATCAAATAAGTTCTTTATTAATCAAATTAGAGTATAAGTCTATATATCATATTTTTCAATTTGCTCAGTGAAAATCAACTTACTTTCCATAAAAATACTATCTTTTCATCATGCTAGCCATTCTCATCACTTCAAGATTGGCTTGAAACTCAAGTACTAATTCCGAACTTATCCCCCTCTCCTTCTTTTTCCATTTTTTGATTTTATATCGACGGTCAATTTTTATTCATTCTTTATTTTTGTATTCTTTTTGGCTCTTTTCTGATTTTTTCACCGTACATGACTTTTTTGTCGATCTCCTATTTTTTAAGTGGTTCTTTTCTTCTTTTATGGTGGATAAAATTCTCCAGATTTGATTCTCACCATCTATCAATGATTCACATACTAACAATCAGAACTTCTAGCATGTCTTATAGAAAACAAATTGAATGTGTCTTGTGATTTAGATTAACATGATATTCAAACTTCTTCTTAATCAATTGAGCACAAGAACTTAGGTGATAGATTACTTAGTTGATAAAACTCTAACAATCCAAAATTCAATCTATCTTATCATACTCAAAGTATTCTTGAATACACAATTCATCACTTCCCAAACAGATTTCAACTTGAAACATTGAAAATTTTAAAATTTTTACTCAAAACTGAAAAAACACTAATTACTTTACCTAATATCCCATCTCTAACCTAAAATCTATATTGTCCTCAACGTAAAAGAAATAAGCATGTAATGCAAAAGAGGCAATGAAAAGAAAAGGGAAGTGATGGAAAAATAATACATAAAGAAGGAATTTTGAGGCTTTTCCAATGATCTCAGTGTGAAGATGGGTTAGCACAAGAATGAAACCAACATAAAGCAAACTTTTCTAAACAGCGGAAAGCAAACTATCTTAACTATACCTCCATCAGACTAGGAGGTCAATCCTAGTAAACAAGATCAATCAGAGCTATGGCCATGTCCTCTGAATCAAATGTTTCAATAAATGGCTTTAAACAATGTCCATTTACTTTGAAAGCATTACCATTATTTGGATTCGGAATCTTGACGGCCCCATGAGAATAAACTTTAGTGACTGTGAAAGGGCCGGTCCAACAAGATCAGAGTTTTTTTGAAAAAAGATGTAATTGAGAATTATACAATAGGACTTTTTAACAAGTTAAGAATGTTTTTCGAAGGATTTGTTGGTCATGAAATACCTTTATCTTGTCCTTGTAAATTCTCGAGTTCTTGTATGCGTCATTCCGGATTTCTTCAAGTTCATTTAACAGAAGTTTGCGCAGCGAGTCAGCGTTGTCCAAATTGAAGTTTAAATTTTTAATAGCCCAGTAGGCTCTATGTTCCAACTCCATAAGTAAGTGACATGCCTTCCCATAGACAAGTCTAAAGGAAGACATTACAATGAGAGTTTTAAAGGCTGTACGGTAAGCCCATAAAGCATCAGTCAAGCGGATTGATCAATCCTTACGGTCAGGGTTAACCATTTTTTTCAGAATATGTTTAATTTCCCTATTAGAAATCTCAGCTTGCCCAATTGTTTGTATGTGGTATGGAGTGCTCACTTTATGCGAGATGCCATATTTCTTCATTAAGTTCGTAAATGGCCTGTTACAGAAATGTGAACCTCCATCACTAATGATGGCTCGAGGTGTTCCAAACTGGAAAATGATGTTCTCTTTTAAGAATTTAATGACCGTTTGATGATCATTATTCCGACACGGGATCGTTTTGACCCATTTAGTGACATAGTCTACTGCTAGCAAAATATACAAATTCCCAAAGGATTAGAGGAACGGTCCTATGAAATCGATGCCCCAACAATTAAATGCTTCAATGATCAGAATGGGGTTTAAAGACTTCATGTTTCGACAAGACAATGCTCCCAACTTCTGACAACGCTCACAAGCTTTGCAAAACTCATGAGTGTCCTTTAACATAATGGGCCAGTAAAAACCGCACTGCAGAATTTTGGCTATGGTCTTTTTAGCAGAAAAGTGACCACCACAGGCCTGAGAATGACAAAAGGAGATGACACTTTGGTGTTCATTGTCTGGCACACATCTCCTTAAGATTTGGTCTGGGCAATACTTAAATAAATACAGATCATCTCAGAAGAATTTACGTACCTCAATGAAGAATTTTTTCTTATCTTGCGCAGTCCAATGTATGGGCGTGAAACCTGTAGCAAGATAGTTAGCAATATCAGCAAACCAAGGTGAATGGGACACTTTAAACAGTTGTTCATTAGGAAACATGTCATTTATATATGTCGTCTCAAGGGAGTCAGAGAGATCAAAACGGGAAAGATGGTCAGCTACTATGTTCTTTACTCCCTTTTTATCTTTTATTTTCAAATCAAATTCCTAGAGTAAGAGGATCCATCTTATCAAGCGAGGTTTAACATCATTCTTAGAAAGAAGATACTTGAGTGCCGTATAATTAGTATAGATGATGACCTTGGATCCGATCAAGTAGAACCTAAGTCTAAAGCGAATACTACGACTAAGAGTTCCTTCTCCGTAGTAGAGTAGTTCACTTGGGCAGAATTTAGAGTTTTACTTGTATAATGAATAACGTAGGGTTTCTTTTATTTTCTCTAGCCTAAAACCTCCTCAAGAGCATAGTCGAATGAATCACACATAATTTCAAAAGGAAAGTTCTAGTTAGGTGGTTGTATGATAGGTGTAGTGGTTAACATGCCCTTAAGCTTAGAGGGCTTCTTGGCATTGCTTAGTCCACTCGTATAATACGTCCTTTTGAAGCAGATTGCATAAAGGACAAGAGAGGTGACTAAAGTCCTTTATAAATCGTATATAAAATCTGACATATTTTAAGGATCGCACGTCTCGTATGTTCTTAGGTGGAGGTAGGTTAGAGATAAGATCAATCTTAACCTTATCTAACTTAATTCCCTCAGATGAGATGATATATCTAAGGACAATTCCATTATGAACCATGAAGTGACACCTTTTTCAATTTAGTACCAAGTTCTTTTCCTCACATCGCTTTAGCGCATTTTTCAAAATTTCTAAACTTCGCTAAAGGATGGACCAAAGACAGAAATTGTCCATGAAGAGCTCTAAATATTGCCCCATCATATCAGAAAAATACTCAACATACATCACTGAAAAGTGGCGGGAGCATTACATAGCCTGAATGACATCCTTCAGTAAGCAAAGGTGCCCTAAGGACATGTAAATGTGGTCTTTTCTTAATATTAAAGGGTTATCTCTATCTGGTTATAGCTCGAATATTTGTCAAGGAAACAATAATAGGAATGACCAGCCAACCTTTCCAAGATTTGATCAAAGAAGGGCAAAGGAAAGTGATCCTTCCTCGTAACAGTATTCAACTTCTTGTAGTCAGTGCACATTTTCCAACCAGTAGTGACTCTAGTTGGCACGAGTTCATTGTTTGCATTGGCTACGATGGTGATTCTGGAATTCTTAGGAACCACCTAAGTTGGAGTCACCCATTGGCTATCGGATATAGGGTATATGATACCCACATCCAATAGCTTAAGAACCTTGGCCTTAACCACTTCCTTCATGTTTGGATTTAATTTATGTTGTGGTTGCCGGGAGGTCTTCGCATTATCCTCAAGATGAATGCGGTGAGCACAAATCAAAGGGTCGATTCCCTTGAGGTCCGCAATCGACCATCCAAGGGCTCTTTTATACTCAATGAGAGTAGAGATAAACATACTCTCCTGTTCTTGCTCAAGGTGGGAAGAAATCACCACTGGGTATGTCTCATCTTGACCTAAATAAACATATTTTAAATCGTAGGGTAAAGGTTTTAGGTCAAGATTCGGTGCTTTGAGGTTAGATAATAGAGGCACTACATCAGTTTGGGTAATTCTTCAAATTGTGGCCTCCACCAGTTAACTTCAAGTACCAGCACAGTATCAAGCATGACACCCATCTCCCCAATCATATCATCATCTAAATCATGGGAGTGGGCCAAGCATGTCTCTGGAGGGTCAGAGGATAAGGTCAGAAGTGTTTTATCTTTCATGAAAGAATCGATCAAATTAATATCGTGGGCATTGTTATCATCCTCTACCTTTTTACTCAATTGAAAAAGATATTGAGCTCCAATGTCATATTTCTAAAAGATAAATTCATGACTCCATTCCTATAATTAATGATTGCATTTGATGTAGCAAGGAATGGGCGACCAAGGATGACGGGAATTTGAGTGCTCATGTTCACGATGGGTTGAGTATCCAGGACGATAAAATCTACTGGGTAGTAGAATTTGTCAACCTGGACCAACACAACATCAATTATCCCTCTCGGTACATGAACTGAGCGATCGACAAGTTATAATGTAGTCTGGGTGAGTTTAAATTCACCTAGATCCAGTTGTTCGTAGACCAAGTAAGAGATTAGATTTACGCTCGCTCCTAAGTTAATAAGTGCATGCTCAATCCAGTAATTTTCAATTACACAAGCGATGGTTGGGCTACCGGGATCTTTGTATTTCTGTGACACATCTTGCTTTAGGATGACACTCACTTTTTCTGTTAAGAAGATTTTCTTTTGGATGTTTTGCCGTCTTTTGGTCGTACATAAATCTTTCAAAAATTTGTCATATGAAGGAATCTGTTTTACCGCATCCAGTAAAGGAATGTTGACCTTCACTTGCTTAAGCACTTCTAGAATATCTTGAGAGTTAGAGAGAGGCTTTGGTGCAGTTAACCTTTGAGGGAATGGAGCAACTGGTTTGATTTGAAGTTCCGGTTTTACCTCATGTGGAGCATCGTTAGGTCCATCAGTCTCATCTACATCCGGGTCCTTAGGCTTCTCAGCCCTTACCGGAATAGATTTGTCAATTATCTTCCCACTCCTAAGAGTGGTGATAGACTTAGCTTGCTCCATTGGATTTGAAGAGCTTGATTCACTAACTCCGTATTGCGGTTTAGGATTGGGGATAGGTTGGGCTGGAAGCATCTCTTTCTCCATAATCGTAATGCGTAATTCTATCTTTTGTATAGCCTTTGTTAGTTCTTGTAAGGCTTGAAGAGTACTTTGCTGAATGAGCTCTTGAGGATTTTGAACCAATTCCTCTTGAGGTTTCCCTTGATTTAAGAACCAATTAGGGATTCCTTGAGGTGTAACAGATTATCCATTCCTCCAACTGAAATTTGGATGATTTCTCCAACTGGAGTTGTATGTGTTCGAAGTGAGTCCTTTGAAAGGCCTTTGGTAGTTGTTTAAGACATTTGATTGCTCATTCAATTTCTTGAAACGTAGGTATTGTTGGGTAATTTTCAGTTGTATGAATGTTGCAGGCATAAATACCGCAGACAACTTCCTTATCCTTCTCCTTCTTAAGTTCCATGGCCTCAAGTTTCCTTGTGGACTGACCACTTTAGCATTGATATCATCTTCCTCTTTCAAAAGATATATGCCATCTCTCTCCTTTGATTGAATGGGCTTAGACGTGATGCTCGTTCTTGGGGAGATTTACCATGATTGTGCGGTTTCAGCGAGTTTATCAAAGTAATCCCATACTTCATCGACATCTTTATTAAGAAATTCCCCATTTCACATCGCCTCGACAAATTGGCACATGGAAAATGTCAGTCAAAAGGAAAAATTTTGTTATGCGCCACGTTTCAAAACCGTGTTGTGGGCATGAACTGACAAGATCCTTGAGCTGCTCCCAACATTGGAAGAATGTTTCATCTTCCCTTTGGGCGAAGTTCATGATCAATGTTCTGATGGTGTTTGTTTTATGATATAGAAAGAATTTCTTTATGAACTCCCTTGTCATGTCATTCCATCTACTAATAGATCGTGGACGTAGTGAATGTAACCACGTCTTCACATTTTCTTTCAAGGAGAAAGGAAAGAGTTTCAACCAGATTGTGTCCTCAGACACATTAGGAAGTATAAAGTGGCTATGATCTCACCAAACTCTTTCAAGTGTAAATATGGATTTTCAGATTCAAGCCCAAGGAACTTTGGAAGGAGTTAGATCACTCCTGGCTTGATGTTTATGTTTCATGTATTTTCTGGAAAGACCATACAGGAAGGAGTGATCACCCCCGCTGGTTGTAAATAGTCTCATAAAGTACTAGGAGGGGGTGCTTGATGTACCTCATTTTTATCTTGAATTTCCTCAACCCTAAGTTGGGGTGGATTTGGAGGTTGATTGGCCGATTGATTGGAAGCCATAACTTCAGTTAACTCTATAGATCTTGAGTGGTGTCTAATCTGTGATGGATAAATAACCCCTAAACTAATCCTCCTTCACTCAAGAGACGTCGAGTGTTATCACGGACCCACTTGGGTATGAAACACTCGTAGCCCTCAATTTCAGAATCTAACCTAAACCTAAAAAGAAAAAAAGAAAATAGAAATCTAGAAATAGATAGAGAGAGAATTAGAAAGAAGTTACCAAATTAGAAGTTTCTATATTGGGATCTTGCAGAAGAAAAAAGGAAAGCAAAGTAGTTTCTAAAAATGAAAAAGGAAAGTTTCTAAAAATAGAAAGCAAATTAGTTTCTAAAAATGAAAAAGGAAAGTTTCTAAAAATAGAAAGTAAATTAGTTTCTAAAACAAATTAGGATAGGAAATTAATTTCTAAAAATATATTAGGAAAGTTTCTAAACTTGGAAATAGAAAGCTAAGTTAGTTTCTAAAATAATTTAGAAAAAACCCTAACCTAAAAATAGAAAGTAGAAAAACCCAAATCTTGAACTAATTCCAAAACTAGTTAATCTTAGAAAAATGCAATTGTTAATCCCCGACATTGGCCCCGAAAACTTGTTCACAACCCCAAGTGAAGGGTCGCGATGTAGTAATAATCCCGGTAAGATCGAGGTCGAATCCACAGGGATTAATCTCATGTGTATTCTGAAAGAAATTAGAATCAAAATAGAAGAATATCTAAATCTAAATTGGGAATAAAAACGAAGTAATTGTGAAGTGCCTAATTAGAAACTTAAGAATTCAAAGGTGAGAATTAGGATTTTCAAGGATCCACTTGTAGCAATCAGGGTGATTCCTTACTTGATTCAAGTAACACAATTGGAATTGGAGTCCTATCCAATCCAATTGGAAGATATGGCAATTAAGATCAAATCTAAACTTCCTTTGACCTAATTCTCAAAAGAGGAGAATTATGATAATTGGCAGGGATTCCATCACCAAACCATGCCCATGAGACAATGGCAAACAACAGGATATACCAATCCCATAATCTCAAAACAGGAAAAGGAGATACTCAAAGCTATTACAGATCTACTGTAATTTTGGTCACAATAAATCATTAAAAATTGAAAGTATTTCTTAAATATCAAACTAGAATCAAAGTAAGTTCAACATAAACATGAATCAAAGCAATAAAAATATCCCATCACGTTACAAACTTTACGTCTTAGCCCTATCTAAGAGGTTTAGCCAACCATAGACATGATTGGATCTAAAACCTTAGAAGAAAATATGAAAACTAAGGAAGAAATGAAGAAAAACGCTTGGCGATGACTCTCCACCCTTGTGCTTTACTCCTCCAAACCCTAGATGATGCTTTGGAGCATCCTAGGAGGTCCTATTTATAGTTGGGGAACTCCAACTTTCGCATCGAATTGGAAAAATCCAGAAACCGCCTCAAATTTATGCAGTCTACATAAAATCTGCGTAACAACTTCGATGTATCGAAGGTCTTTTGATATCATCGATACTGGTCCAGAACTGTCCAGCAAGTTTGGCTTAAAAATCTTACAATTTTTGATTCCACCTTCGATACATCTAAGTACATTCGATATGATTAAAGGTGATTTTGCTAGTTTTCCAGAATTAAACTTTTCTGGTTCCAGAATCTATTTTTAGGACAAGTTTCAGGATTCATTTTCTTCAATTCAAATCTTCGATTCTCTTCCTTCATCACTTGGTTTCCTTGGATCTTTGACATGTGAATTCTTCAATCTTGGTCTTGAGCATCAAATTTATGCTTTTAGTACCTTTTCCAATCCAAGCTCTTAAATTCACCTTGCAACACATAATGAGTAAAGTAGGACATTAAGCAGTATTATGTTCATAAAACCAAGATATAAATGGGGGATAATATGCAATATTTGACACTCAACACGCTTGCCATCCGCTAATCCGACCCTCAATCTTCTTTATCAACGGGAGAAAAGCTCTCACTTTCAGCCTACCAAAAGCCAGCGGAACACCAAGATATGTAAGGCCTAAAGAGCTTTTAGAAATGCCGAGAGATCTTTCAATGGTCCTGACTCTGGTTGATGTGAGTTTGGCTGAGCAGAATAGAGCCCTCTTATGGAGATTGATTTTTTGACCCAAGGCTCGTTGATGTGTCTAGGAAAGCTTTGAGGGCCCGGAGAGAAGGTTGGCCCCCATTGATGAAAAACAAAGTGTCATCTTCATATAGGAGGTGAGACACCTTCAGGCACCCCCTCCTGAGCTTGAATGGAGTACACATGTCCTGATCTATCAGGGATTTAATCCCTCTATTGAGCGATTCATCCGTTAGAATAAATAGACTAGGGGACAGGGGGTCACCCTTGCAGATCCCTCTCGATGACTTGAAAAACCCCGTCGCTTCACTGTTGATGAGAATAAAAAACCAAGCATTATTCCAATAATTTTCCACTATATTCACCTAGGGTACGCTGAATCCGAACCTCAATAATACTTGTTTCAGGAATTCCCAGTCTAGCTTGTCGTAGGCTTTTTCAATATTAAGTTTTATCACGATATTTCCGCCACGCACTTTTTTGTTTATTTTCCTTACCATTTCCTAAGCGAGAGTAATGCTCTCTGTTATCGATTTGCCCCTAACGAATGCTCCTTGCTTCGGAGAGATGAGAGAAGGAAGTGCTACATTCAGCCTAGCTGCGATGATGCTGGATATGATCTTGTATAAGTAGTTGCACAAGCTTATGGGCCTGAAATCTGAGAGGATTTTGGGGCAGCCATCTTTGGAATTAGGCAGATAAGGGAGGTTGAGACAGCCCTTGGGAAGTTTCCACCCTAAAAAATAAATGCTGCTACCTTAAGGAGATCATTGCCTACGATGTCCCAACAAGAAGAGAAGAAACTGCCTGAGAAGCCATCAGGCCCAGGGGCTCCGTCCTTGGGGAAGGCCTTCACTGCCTGTTGCACCTCAAGAAGCGTTGGAGGGGCCAAAAGATTTGCATTAACTTCTTGCGTAACTAAGGTGCGGATGTGAGCAAGAGTTGTCAAGTCGATCTCCATGCTATCAGCTGCAAACAGTCCCTCGAACTGACGGACAATTGCACTTTTAATATCAGCTAGATCTTCCAACTTGTGCCCAAATTCTAGCTCAATGAATCTAATAACTGACCTTCTCTGCTTATCCTTGGTTGAGGAGTGAAAGAGTTTAGTGTTCTTATCACCCTCCTCAAGCCAGCTGATCCTGTCTTTCTGCTTCCAAAAGGTCTCTTCCATTAGCTCCAATCTTCTAAGATTTGCTATGGCTGCTTAGAGCTGGAGCTGACTGATGCTGTTTGAAATAGAATCGAGCGGAGGGTTCTGCATCTGCATCTCTAAGTCTATAAGAGTCCACTCGGCTTGCTTAACCTGGGCGAAAATATTACCGAATACTTTTTTTGTTCCAAGTTCTGAGCGCCCTCTTGACGTTTTTTAACTTGAGAAGAATGTTGAACATGGGATGAATGGATTCAGTCGAATTCCAAGCTACTCTTACTACCTGCAAAAAATCATCATGCTGAACCCACATTCGCTGAAACCTGAAAGGCTTAGGACCCGAACTGGACTGATGGGGAAATACCAACAAAAGCAGGGCGTGATCTGAGTTGATTCGAGCGAGGTGTTCCACATAGAACGAGGGAAAGAAAGTGGACCATGTGCCACTGATGAGGACCCTGTCAAGCCTAGCCCTTACTCTGAAGGCACCAGACTGGTTGTTATACCACGTAAACTTGGACCCCATGAAGCCTGCATCCAAAAGGCCAGCGTTATTAATCACTTCAACAAACTACTAGGAACTAGGGATATCCTACGACCTTCTGCTTCTTCTCTCAAAAGCATTAGAGACAACATTAAAGTCTCCACTAATAGCCTATAGGCCCTGCAGAGATCTGGATAGAATAGATAACTCCTGCCAGAGAGATCTTCTGAGGCATCTATCACAGCTTGCGTACACAAATGAGAGGTTAATAGGAGACTGGAAATGCTGAATATTAATGACAACAGACAGAGATTGGGAAGATTTAAATAAAACTGAGAGCGATATGAAGCTATAGAAGAAAAGCCATTTAAGTCCGGTTCCCACTCTCTTTTTCTCATTGATCATGGGCTCTAGGATAGCCACGATCTAGGGATTGTGGGTGCTAATCAGTCTTCTTGTCGTTCTGATTGTCCTCTGATTACAGATACCGCGGGCATTCCAGACTAGGATTCTAACTATTAGTAAGATTCCCCACAAACTTAGCCCTCCGCTTCAACCTCCTCAGTCTGGATACACCAATTCCCCTGTTGGAGTGGTCTGAAGGTAGCTTCTATCTTGGACTACTACTCCCTGATGCAGTTATGGGCGCTGCCTCTGATGTATCATGGATTTGGACAGGTGACTAAAATAGTGGAGCTCTAATTTCAGATACCTCACCATCCTGCAGAGATCTAACATCATCCTCCTTGTTTGCAAAACGGGCCCTGTTGAAATAGGGCGAAAGATCCACTAAGAGACCAGAGCTTCGATTAAATGATTTTGACTATAACTGCAGAGGAGTGGAGATGTGTTACTGAGGGAGAGGGGTGTCAGATGTGGACAATAGGTTAAGTAACACCTCAAATGATGGATTGTGGAGAGTTGATGAACTATGAAATTTTACTATTTCCATCCCATGGTGTCCCGATGTGAGGGGGGAGCTGCCAGCTGATCTTGATGGGATGAGTTCTCTTCCATGTCTGGAACTATTCTCCTGGGAATCTGGATGACAATCAAGCTGCCTGAATACCTCAAGAGTGAGTTGAGATTGAGGTAGGAGACGCTATTGACATCTGCTGCTGCTAGAATCCCTGGGGTTGAGGATATAGGGGGAATTTGGTGGAGCAATAATAGGAGGTTGTTGTTGATCACTTCTTCTCTTAGACATCCCTGCGAGAGGGTGGGAGGGATATATGGGAGAACGGTTTGCTGCTACTGCTTGGCTATCTGATTATTGAAGGAGGTGAGTTACAAAGATGAGTTACACTTTATCTTTTATTAGAAATGACTTTTTCAGCTAACTAATGCAATCAAACAAAAAGAAAAACTCACAACTGATCATTAGGAGTGAGTGTAAGAATGCATCTCTTGAAAGAACTGCTGATATTAGATAAAGATCAAGTCCAATATATGAGTGTAGACCTAAATTACAACTAGGGATTATCACTAAGAATTACCGCTACTTGATTGTCGTTACTCCTAAGATAACTTGAGATAAAAGTAAATTGATATATTTGATTTGGTTTGATTAATGCATTGTGTGTATGTTTTCTCCTCTAATCTTCTTGCTATTGATAGATTTCTTCTGTTGTTCTCCTTTATGCATTTCTCTTCTTTACCGGACAATTATGATAACTAAGGAGTCGCCATGTCAGCCTCTTCTACTAGTCGAGTTCTATTTTCTGGCTTCTCAACCACGTTCCTCTTTTGAATGTGTCTCGGCCACACCTTGATCAATGCCAACTGTGATTTCGTGAAACATGGTCCCAATATCTCCAAACATCTTCCACATGCTATATATTTCCGCAATGATACATGTCCATTCCTGATTGGCTGTTATAGGAATGGTTAGAAATATGGTACAACATTGCCCCCACGTGGCCTCGCCTTTGATTGATTCCTCATTCGGCACAATAAATGTAACTGCTTGACTGGGCAAAAACATTAATTTTGACCATCGTGGTCGAACTTGACCATCTTGATTGAAAAATATCAAAGTTGGCCATCCTGATTTAAAAAAAAAAAAAAAAAAGAAGCAAATTTAACTGTCTTGGTCAAATTTAGCTGTCTTAGTCGAAAAACATCAAAGTCAACCATCTTGGTAAAAAAACATCAAATTCAATCATCTTAGTCGAATTTGTCTATCTTAGTTGAAAAACATCAAATTCAACCGTAACAATAGCGACTATCGGTCAATCCATTCCGGATAAGGCTTATGGTAGACTATGGTAATAGTACTACCGAGAACTTGGCCTACTACTTCTTAGACCAATTGCATAATTTAGTCATGATCTAAATGGTGTAGTTGAACCATTAGTGGTGGTTTCAAACTTATCTAGTTTTGTCTTCCATGATATGGTGGATTCCCTGGGAAGGACTACCCCCCAAGTATACCCTGGTTTCTTTCTTCAGGAATGGCATTCTTGACCTCCCATTCAGGTCGCCTAAACTCAATAAGCATTGGAGTGTTCCGCATCTCTTAGGCTAGTTAAATAAATTCAACTTCAGTCATAACTACATTGCATCAGTATTTTACTCTTTTAAATTGAACAATATAATTTTCGACCAATTCTCTTGACAATTGTCGAAATCGTGCAAGATCATCCATAGAAATTTCTCTGTCCTTATAAAAGAAGTGGGCATGAAACTTTTCTTCTATTTCTTGCCAAGTTCAGATCAAATTTGATAATAAATTAGAATAAAAGTAAAAGCTACCCCAATTAGTGAATGATTGAATAATTGTGATTTATAGTAATCATTATTAGCCAATTCCCCATACTTTATAGTAAAGATACTTATATATTCTATGGTCGAGTAACCAGTATCACCTGTAAATAGTGTAAAATCAAGTCGATAATTCATTGACAATGGATATTGCCGATCGACTTAATTAGGATAAAGCTTGTGATACACTGAAATAGTAGTTCGGCCAAGAACTTGATATGCTACCTCCTAGACCAGCTGCACAATTTAATAACAGTACCAATATTGTTGCCTAGCCATTAGAGGTGGCTTTAGACCAGTCGGGTACTGCTCCTCATTATAAGGTAGGTTTATAGGCAGAGACTGCATCCCAAGTATCCCTTGATTCCTGGTTTCATAGGCAAAATTCCTATTATCATGTTCAGGTTGTCTAAAAATCCGTAGGTGGTGATAAATTTCACATATCTAGAACTAGAACAGGGGCATGATGTATATTTCGCCGTAGAGGGGGTGCTAGTGGTTATTGGCTGTACCAGAGGTACTAGTGCCAGATTCTGAACTAAACTACGTCAATCTGTTGCTAAGGTGCAACATATGCCCTTTTAGTAAACATAGCCATCAACCGGTTCACGCTCTTAATCTGGCCACCCATCAATCTATTAATTGCTTCAGTTTGAACCCGTGATTGCTCAACTTGAATACGTGACAATTCTGCAATGTGCTGAATTCCCCTTTGAATATCGACCATCTCGGCTGACATAATCTCAAGGGGTTCAAACTGAGATGTCGATGTTCTATCTGGATTTAGAAGAGCAAGAATCGGATTGGGTGGTAGATTCACTTGCTCGGGTACCTGTTGAACCTACAACTCTTTGTCCAGGGTAGGAGGTTCATTAGTTGCATCATTAGTAGCTACAAAAATATTTTAATTCCACCTCTTTAGCTCATGATTCCACAAAACTTTTGTATGGGTAAGTATAATTAGTGTCCCATTGGGCGTGCTAAAAATTGTTCTTTTTGCACAGCCAGTATAAAATCAATATTTATGGTAGCCAAATAATTGTGTGAATCCCACCTGGTGTGCCAAAAATTATTGGCACTTAATTTATTTTCTGTGACGTGCAGTGTGTGGGCGTGCCAGAATCAATTAGTGGCTCAATTCAAATCAATCAACTTTGACCTTAAGCACCAAATAAGTAGATACATCAAACTTGACAGTATATAACGAATTTGAGCAGATTCATCACCTACTCAGCCACTCGCATAATATCTGTAATGATCATATGATAATCAGAAGGTGGGGTTCTTCCTTCGAAGATAGGTTACACTTTCCTTTCACTAGAAAGGGCTTTTTCAGTAAACTACGGCAATCAAACAAAAGAAAAAACTCACAATCGATTACTAGGAGTGAATGAAAGAATGTGCTTCTTAAAAGAATTGCTGATATTGGATAAGGGTCCAGCATATGATCATATACATGAATTACAACTAAGGAGTGAGATCTTTATTGTCATGAATGATATGAACTGTGCATTTTGTTGTGCATTAGTTTGACAGGTAGGAGTGTTAAATCAAAGGAGTTTTTCAGTGGCAAGAGGAAGTGAAGGTAGAGTTGCACCATCCTTTTTGTTGACAATTGATCAATGCTTGGGCCATTTGTTTAAACTATTTAGGAGGAAAGATATGATTGTCAAACTATTGAAGTATATATCCAATGAAATCAATAGTCCAAATTGAAAATAGGCCATTTATCTTAATCAATTTGGAAGCAAGTTAGAATTGATTCTCAAAGAGTATTTCACATGGAAAAGAGAACATTCTTGTGAGGGCGTTATTTTCAAAAGATGACAATGAGGAACTCATTGTCTTTAATATTTTCTTTTCTAGGGAATTTTACAAAAGATAATATGAAATTTACATTCCGGTATCTATTTCAAAAACTAGCTCATTAATAGATATAATTATCATTTCATTGCCTTCCGTTACACTGCCATGCCAGTAAAGGAGATGCAGGTGAGTCACCTCATGTTAGACCAAGGATCCAAAAATCAATTCTCCATATGCAATTCAGTTGGACCATATGATTGGAAACAATGTACAGGGCAACACTTACTTTCCAAACCATTTCCATTAGTGTGGCCTAAATGAATCACGAATGTGTATGATTTTGGGTTATAAGCCTAATTTTATGTGGAATCGAATGGTTGAAGTGGATATATATAATTATCAAGACAAGCCTTATAAAAACCAAGGGTGGACATCTCTCTCAACTATTTCCTTTGGTGTTGTTCACCGAAAGCACCAGTTAGCCTCATTTCTTTTTTGTCTTTGTGCCCAATATGAGATTAAATATTTAATGGTCAGTGTGGATCTTATATAAACATTACATAAGCCCTGACAAAAGCAAGAGCTGCTTTCCTTGCCATTCCGTTTGTCTAAGTAATCTATTGGTATGGTTGGAAAGGCATACTGGGACTTGATTTTTGGCCAGGCTTATGGTGATGTGTATCTAAAAACTACTTTTACCCTTAGACGCCCGATCTCATTTTAGGCCTCGAGGGGATTAGGCTAACTTATAATTCATGTATAATTCATGTGGGCCACACTAAAGAAAACTATTGGGAGAGAGATACCCACCCTCAATTATTACGGGGCCAACAATAATGATTGTACTCTAATCATTAAATGCCATACCAAAATATAGGTCTGAGGCCTAAAAAATTAGGCTGATCTATTATTTAGGTGGGCCATAAATGTGAAATAGTTTGGAAGGTGATCATTGTCCCATATACTTTGCAATCATGTGATCCACTCGATTCATGGATGGGGGTGATTTTTTTTATTTTTTATTTATTTTTTAAAGAAGCAAATTTCATTTCTGTATGGGAACTGTACTGCAAACTGAACAATTCGGGCCTACCCGGGGGATCACCTCGGATAGGCTTATCGTAATGACTACAAACAGCCTAAAGACAAGAGTCGCCCAAGGGAGCCTTCCTAATATCCTTGACTGTCCACTTTATCTAGGAAGTACAGGCCTCTGATCTGTGGTGGGAGGTCCAAAATATTCCTGAAAAAAGTGAAGGATTGGTTATCACTCCTGAGCTGAGCCAACCCATCCGCTAAACCGTTAATCTCTCTGAATATGTGGGAAACAGAGTACTGGACCTAGGTTTTAAGGTTAAAGATTCTTCTTACCCACTATTTCCAATACTAAGCAGGGAATCATCTCTCGTTTAGGAGACCCACCACAAGCCTAGAGTCGGATTCCACGTCCACTCTATCCATCCCATATTTAGTGCAAAGCAAGAGCCCATCCCACACCGCCCGCAATTCCGCGTGGTTGTTGGAGCCGACCTTGTACCCGGCTAAGAATGCAAATAGGAACTTACCATCATGCTCTCTATAAATGCCTCCTCCCCTTGACTGACCTGGGTTTCCTCGAGCAGACCCATCAATGTTGAGCTTGGACCAGCCTAGCTGAGGCTTGGCCCATTTAACCCACTTGAACATGTGTTGAATTGGCGGCGTGGGGGGGTGGCCCAACAGGGAATGGGATAACTCCTCAGTCAACCTTCTTTTTTTTACTGATTTCAAGCTTGAGTGCAGCATCCTACACCACCAAAAAATTTTGAAAATAGCTGTTGTAGCTTTACATGGCTTACCATCGAATTTACTAGAATTTTTAGATCGCCATATCTCCCAGACCACCAAGCTGGGGATGAGTTTCCAGAGTGGAGAGACAGACCCCCCAGGTGAGCATGTAAGCCACCACTGATTCAACCTGCCCTCCATCGAAATGGGAGGTAGGGGTGGGATGCCGAATATGGCACTAAAGTGATGCTAAATCTTCCTAGCCAGCCCTCCAAACAGGAAAAGATGATCCACTGATTTAGTAGATGAAAGGCCCTCGTCGGCACAACAAACTCACGAAGAGGCCAAGCTGATACCTCTTTGCTGAATTCTATCCTCCACCGCAATGGCCTCAAGCAGCAATCTGCAAACAAATGTGGACATTTTTAGCAGAAGTTTCCTGTGCCAAACCAAGGCAGCCCAGCTCTTACGAGGGGAGATAGCCCTACAGAGATTCCAAGCAGATTTCGATGAGAATTTACCCAAAGGATCCAAGGGCTGGAAGCAAACGTCCCTCTTTGCCAACGTGGTGAATCCACCCTGGAATATGAAGTCAACGACATCTTGAGGAAAGAAGAGGAACACCAAGGAGGGAGGGAGAGGGCTAGAGACGCCCAGAAAATCGTTTACTAACATAAACTCGAGGGAATCTGGAATGGCCCTGTCCGCACAGAGGCGAAGCGGGCCCAACCCAGACCAATTGACATCCTAGAGATTCATGGTGCCCTGCCTAACATCCCATTAGATGTTCTCCTCCACCAAGGGGAAGAAGGACCTAACTCTCTTCCAAATAGGGGAAGGAAGAGGGGAAGCCCGACCCACAGTTGAGTATTCGAAATCGCCAGGATGCAGGGCTCTCATCAGCACAGCCCATAGGCTATTTCCTACCCCATACATAGCTGACCAGGCCAGCTTCAGCCGAAAATTCTTCAAAACCTCTCTCAGAGATTTGATGCCCAGCCCACCTTCACTATGGGGCTTGACGATCTTCTTCCAACTGATCTAACGAAACTTTTTTCTACTATCAACCCACCCCCAGAAGAAGTTAGCAAACACCCTCTCTAGATTATCAAGGACCTGCAGCGGAACCTGCATCGTTGCCAAGACGTGGATTGGGATGCTCCCCAGCACATGCCGAATCAACGTGGCTCTACCTGCTTGAGAAAGGAACCTCTCGTTCCAGTTGTTCACCCGTCTCTGAATTTTATCGAGGAATTGAAAATTTGATTTCTTAACTCTCCCACTAGAGATTGGCACACCTAGGTACCTGGAAGCAGTTACGGACCTGGACATGCCCAAGATATGTTCAATGCTTCTAACTCTCCCCGATGACAACTTGAAAGAACAGTAGAATGAACTCTTGTTATAGTTGATCTTCTGGCTTGATGCATTCTGGAAGGCCTGAAGTAAACCCAAGACAACCTGGATCGAGGCCTTAGAGCCGTTTAGAAACAGAAGGGTGTTATCAGCAAAGAGGAGATGGGAGATAAGGGGACACCCCCTCTTGAGTTTGAAGGGCTAACTGTGCCCTCGTTCCATCAGGAATTTGAAGCCTCTACTCAATGCCTCAGCCGCAAGAATTAACAGCCTGGGGGAGAACGGGTCCCCCTGGCGCATGCCCCTTGAGGACCTAAAGAATCCCGCCACTTCGCCATTTATGAGCACTGAAAATCAGCAATTGTTCCAGCAAGATTCCACTAATTTGATCCAACTACAACTGAACCCGAAGTTGTGCAGAGCTGCTTGAGGAAATTCCAATCGACTTTATCGTAGGCCTTCTCCATATCCAATTTGAGGATCACATTCCCACCCTGAACCTTCGTACCTATTTCCCTGAACATTTCCTACGCTATGGCAATGTTTTACGCAATAGACCTACCCTTAGTGAAGGCACCTTGTTTAGCTGAAATAACCTTAGGGAGGAGAAGACTTAGCCTTGTCGCCAGGATCTTTGCAAATACCTTATATATACAGTTACAGAGGCTGATGGCCCGATAGTCCCCAAAGGAAGAAGCCACCTCCAATTTAGGGATGAGACAAATGAGAGAAGACATGAACGCTTTTGGAAAACCATTGCCTTCGAATAGATACAACACCGCCTTGTGAAGATAAAGACCTAAGATGGGCCAACAGGCAGAAAAGAATCCCCCCTGAAAACCCGTTAAGACCAGCAGCCCCAGCTATTGGCAGGCCGTTGACTGCCTGAAAGACCTTGGAGAGGGCTGGAGGGGCCATCAGATCATCGTTATCCTGGGCCGTAAGGAAGGGAGGAATAGCAAAGGAGAGGTCCGTCTCCTGAATGGATTCATCGGCCTTTAAGGAATCTGTAAAATACTTAACAGCTTCCGATTTAATAGCTTCTTGGTCTGACACAGATTGCCCAGCACCAACATTTATGGAAGAGATAAAGCTCCTTCTAATTCTTTCATTGGCCATTGAGTGAAAGAATTTCTTGTTTCTATCCCCTTCCTCCAACTAGCTATTCTGCGATTTTTGCTTCCAATATACTTCTTCCATGAGCTCAACATGGGCCAGGTGTTGACGAGCTGAAGCAACATCAGATTGCAGGATGCTGCCGAGCTTTGCATGCGATTTTCTAGGGTTTCAAGTGCCTAGGCAACTTCCTTAACTTGGAGGAATATATTCCCAAAAATCTCCTTGTTCCATTTTTTAAGAACCTGCTTCATTTTCCTCAGCTTTAGCTGCAGGTTGAGCATGGGCTGTTGAGATAAGTCCTCCTTTTAAGCATTAGAAACGACCTGAAGGAAGGAGTTGTGAAGGGCCCACATCCTCTGATACCGGAATGGCCTGGCAACAGATGTAGAAGGCCTGGGGAAGACCAGAAGGAGGGGATAATGATCAGAGGAGGCCCTGGGGAGGTATTCCACTCTAAATCTCGGGAAGAGGTTCCCACACTCTATTTATAAGGGCTCTGTCCAGCTTGGCCCAAATGCGAGCATTACCTGCCTGGTTATTGCTCTAAGTAAATCTATTCCCCAAAAACCCTGCATCCAGAAGGCCAGCATTATTGATGGCTTTAACAAATTTCAAAGAGCTGCCGAAATCTGGATTCCTGCTGCCCCTTCTCTCTGTTGCCTCAGTTACTGCATTAAAATCTCCAATGACTGCCCACGGACTGATGACTGTGTTACCGAAATCTACCATGTCCTGCCACAGCGACCTCCTAGCTATCCTGTCACATTTGTCATAAACAATAGAAAGAAGAATAGGAGCCTGGACGTTTTGCAAAAGGATGGTCATAGAAAGCATTTGGTTAGTGCTAGATAGGACAGAAACTTATAGGTGACTCTTATAAAATACCCAAACCTTCCCTCCTGCAACACCGTTGGAAACTGAGGAGTGAAATCCCATCTTTAGGCCAATGCTCACCCTCTTGTCGTCTCTCAACATTGGGTCAAGGATGGCCACCATCCAAGGGTTATTATTGTTGATCAAACTGACTACCGTTCTTATAGTAGCCACATTACCAACCCCTCGGGCATTCCATGGCGTTCCATGCAAGGACTTTATCCATCAGTCACACAACTTGAATTCACAGCCCTCCTCTTAATTCTCCACAATCTACTCTTCCATTGCCCCTCCTCAGCCTTGCCTTGGACCTTTCTTCTAGCCTTTATCTTTTTCCTACCCGTGATCTCAATTGCAGGACTAACCCCAAGACATATTGGTGTAATCCTTCCCAAAACACCCTAGACTTAAGGTTCCAGGTTGGTTGATGGGCTGAGCAAGAGGTCCTCATCATTGGTAGATTCCATTGAGCGACTTGAGCTCCTCCGATCTCCATTATCTTCCTGAAGAAGAATCGTTTCGTCCATGTTGATACACGCCCTACTCTCGAAGTAGGGAGATAGATCGACCGCAATGTTTAGACAACCTGAAGCTTCCTAGCCTATCTCAGTGATGGATTTGGGGGTAGTCCTCCTATCCCCTAGAGGAGACCTCTCTGTAATCTTCCCAGTGTAAGCCTGCTCGTTGGTGCACCAACCTTTCAATTTGGATCTACAGTGAGTTGGGATTCCGATTACAAGAGCTGCAAATGTGCTTAGTTGAAGTAGATGAATGTCCTTGAGGGGGTGGGTCCCCCTTGATTTATAGGAGGAGTGCTGATTTCCCCAGAATGGTCTATAGAGTGGGGAGTTCTGTTAGAATTAAGAGGATCACCCAGACAAGACTCCTCTTTGGACAGAGCTACTCTAACAGACGGATTGCCAACGATTGATGGGAGTCTTAACATAGAAGAGAGCCTTGGAGATTGGCAAACCACAACAGGGGACCTGGTTACAGAGGACCTTCCAGCATTGGACATGAGGGACAGACTGCCAATCAGACAGTGAACACCCGACCTCTCCATTCCAGCATTTCTACAAACGGGGCTAGTGCTACCATTCCCCTGGGCTGGGTTGGGACCAAACCTTTTGGCCATCCACTCTCTTGTACTAGATATAGCTTGAACAAAAGATTCCACCAGCAGATGACCCAGTCTCTGTTGGGGTTTGTAGTGCCCATATCGCCATTAACACAAACAGGATTTGTGCATACCTTCCCCTGGGCTACAATGATTCTTAGATCCTCCCCATTAGTCGTATAAGGAGTCCCCTGTTCTATACCCTCTTCAGGAGGAGACACCGAGGCTGGAGCACCCAATACCTGAGGGCTTTCTATCTCTGCATTCACCGGGAAAACTTGACCTGCAACAATCAATTTCAAGACTTGCCCCATATCGACAGCCGCACGCAGCTGGATCTTCACTCTGGTGAACATCTGGAAGAGCCCACATCTACTGCAGGTATCAATCCCAATTACTTTCCCAAAATAGTTTCCCAGGTCCAAAATGACCCCCTTCATCCATGCATGGGCCGGAATCCCGAATAGTCGAATCCAGGAACCATTCTGCCGAACCGTCTCGAGTGGAGTCCACGGATAGATTGATATCAGACCCATAAGACGATGTAGAACTACATCTTCCTTGAAACCCTTAAACTCTTCATCAGACTTAAGGACAATAAGGAACCTATCTGGAGCGATTTGAGCCATGTCGATTGCCGATGCCATATAGGAGTCCCTTATTGCTGAGACTCAGGATTGATGTTGAGTTGTTCGCAGAGACTCCCACCAAACCCCATTTCAGTGTTTCCAGCTGGGAGGCCACTGCCTCAGGATCGGCCGTTGTGGAGATACCTTCCTGTATAGGAATGGGTAGCCGACTCCTGGTGTCGTTTCGAACCACCCCCGCATAGGAAGAGCCATCTACCTGCCTGGATTGGGTCGGTGGTTCAACACTTGGTGATTGCCCTTGAGCAACCTTTGCCTTAGGTTTAGCCTCACGAATAGAGACAATCCTTCCATCTATTCTCTTACCATCCAGAACCCCTAATGCCTCTCGTCCCTCATACTCTCGTACCAGAATCTCACAAACCCATACCCTCTGGGTCTTCTCGAATCCAGAAACGTTGGTATGAATAAATCCATTACCTTACTGTACCTTTGGAAAATGGAAAATAAATTTTGTTGGGTACAGTGCAATGGGAGGTTTCTCACGAAGAAGCTAAATCCCAAATCCGCACCTCTTCTCGTTTCCCGGTCTCGATCTAGAGAAACCCCTCCCCTGGAAGGGGCTCTACCTCTGCTCCGCATTCACCTTCCCCCAAGCTTGCTCTGACATAAATATCATGGTTGCTCGTACGCTCACCCAACCGTCCATTCAAAAAAATGTACCATAAGGCAGCGGAATGAGATAATAATTATATAGATTAATGAGGTATTTTTTTGAAAACCTTTTTGAGAAAAGGCACCAGAATGTAAATTCCTAAAATTTTCTATCTTCTTACTGGGAATTGTTACCAAAAGTGCATAGTGCAATTCAAGCACCGATAGAAATGCATGCACGCAGAATAATCCTAAAAGACGGACGGATCTAACATTAAGGAATTAGATGATCATCTCCTCAGGTCATTGTACATAAGTTCTCTGCATGACCCTCCTCATAATACAAGGTCCAAACATGAAGGGCGATGGTGGTTGTTATTTTGTTGGACCCCAAACGGATAGCCCATATCCCAAAATTAGGGCGACCTGGCCGTGGTAGCCATCTGATCATTGTCCAGCCTAATGAATGTTTAGCACAATACTCCAAATTCAACCAGAAATTTTTGTTATCTTCAGATTTTTCCAGTCATCACAATCTCCAGCATATATCCAATCGACATGATGACCCACCTAGATGAACACTACCTCTTTTTTATTTTCATTTCTTTTCTTTCTTTCTTATTTTATTTTATTTTATTTTATTTTAAAATTTTTTTACACGCACTTTCACCACCCACCTATGGATACTTGAACCCTTGACCCGGTGTTGAAACTCCCAGGAGTCTACCACCCAAGCAAGAGCTACCATTAAAACATTCTAACAATATTCTTTTATTGGAGATTGGAAAATTATGTATTCATTGCTTTTTGTGATATTGGGCAGGCCTTTGTTGTGGGACATGACTGGGGTGCTGTAGTTGCTTGGCACCTTTGCCTCTTTAGGCCGGACATGGTCAAAGCACTTGTTAATTTGGGTGTACCATTCTGGCCACGTTCGCCAAATATCAAGCCCAAGACACTAAGGCAGAAGTTTGGAGACGGTTTCTACATTTCTCAATTCCAGGTTAGTCGGTTCCTCCTCTTCTTCTTTGATGCAAAATGTAATTGTAGTAGGGCTGTCTGGATGAGCTAATAATCAGGTTAATCCATCCACTGGGCCCTAATAAGAATGGCTAATATATACTTGTGTGCGTGCGGGCATGTGTGCGTGCACACACAATTCATTCTGTAAATAACAATTCATTCAATATAGTTTTAGTGATCGCTTCGCTTTTTCTACACACCTGCTACATGAGGCATATACAAATTTCTTCCATTGAATTTACATTTTAGAAACTTTGTAATGGTTCATTTCACACTGCAGGAACCTGGAAGAGCAGAGAAGGCTTTCGGTCTCTACGATCACTTGACACTTATGAAAAAGTTTCATTTGATTGATAAGCCTGATCTAATCGCTCCTCCTGGAATGGAGATAATCGATTTCCTTGACACCCCATCGTCTTTGCCTGCATGGATTACTGAGGAAGAACTCCAATACTTTGCTAGCAAGTTTCAAAAATCAGGCTTCACGGGACCCTTGAATTACTACCGTGCCATGGACCTGTATGAGTACTCTACTTAACACGTTTACAGATATGTAGATGTCTATATCGATGGCTTAGGATCATTGAAATGTGTTGTCCCACCGGTGCTCACATGCAAAGATGATCAGAACTGTCCATGCTTGCATCCAACTAGTAAGTCAATGGTCAGGATTGTTTTTCAAGCATGATTGTTGGATCATAGACATCCAAAATACCGCAGACAGTATGGACACTTCCAAATAACTGATCATGTTTTCATGTGTGCTCCATGGAGGCATATGCTGGTGATCCCAAGCGTCTAGCATTAGATGTGAATTTTAAGCCCACATGCGTGTACAAGGCATACCATCCACAAGCCATGTGCAATAGTGGTAGGTATGTATGCCATCTTAGCCATTCATCAGGTGTGTCTGACAAGTATTCCTTTTTGCTGTAATCTGCCGCCAACCTGATTAGTAGACCAACCGAATGGATGGTTTGGATCTTGCGTTTACGTGATGGATGGACTGCGAGCTTAACTCACTGGTTTCATTATATAGGAATTGGGAGCTGCTTGCACCCTGGCAAGGATCAAAGATTTCGGTTCCAACGAAGTTCATAGCTGGTGACAAAGACATTGGGTTTCATTCCTTTGGCATAAAGGATTATATCATGGGAAGTGATTTCAAGAGATGTGTGCCCAACGTTGAAGTCGTCGTGATCGACGGTTATCACTTCATCCAGCAAGAGAAAGCAAAAGAAGTGACGAATGAAATTCTATCCTTTTTGGCTAATTTTTCTAATGTATGATATTGAGTATTCTAATTAAAATTATCAAAATAAAAAAGTAAATTCTAGAAATTCTACATTATGGAACTCCTTCACCACAATGGCGGTATATATGTTATCTAACGGGACTTCAATATTCGATGGTTAAGATCAATTTCCTTCCTTTTTAAGAGTGTGTTGGGATCGATGCACTATCAAACTAATTATTATTCATAGTACTTGAACTTCAAGAGACTACTTTTCATTTCTCGGAGAATGACATGATATATAGAAGATATGGAAGATCTCTGTAAATCTAGAGACATCCTAACTGATATATATATTTTTTAACATAAAATGAAATATTTTAATATAGAAGATTACCCAGTATATTCTAACATTAGTTATGGTACCAAATTAAAATTAAGTCTAAGCCTGATTTTGGCAGGCCCGGAGCCTTTCACGTTTGATTAATCACAATAGGCAGTGTTTTCTTTTGCATATATGCTATTATGGAAGTTTTAGAAAAAAAAAAAAAAAAACTAAAATGCTGCTAATTGCAATTGGGTGGGGAAACCGCCACTTTCATGTAGCGAATCAAACAAGCGCATCTTTGGTAGGGGTGTACATAAGGCCGAACTGAGTCGAACTGGGCTCAACCTAACCCGGCCCAGTCACCAGCCAAAATCCACGCCGATCATCTGTTTTTCCAAATTATTGTAAGGCCATGGTCCCAGAAATGAGGTAGATACAAATTTCATATGGACTACACCATAGGAAATAGTGGTTAATAACCGTTGAAAACCTTTGGTAGGCTACAAGAGTTTTAGATCAAGCTAATAGTTGTTTTTGTTTTTCCTTTTATCCAGATCTGTATGACCATATTGATAGGTTGGAGGGTCAATAAACATTATGGTGGATGCTAGGAAGCTTTTAACGGTGGGAGTTCAATGATTGTTGTTTCATATAGCATGGTATACCTGAAACTTGTATCAGCTTCAATTTTTAGGTCACATCCTAAAATAAACTGGAAAAACAGATAGACGATGTAGATATACAATGCATGCATCTATTCAGGCCCTACAGTTAGGGTCTCACCTACATCGCTGGTTGTGGGTATCATAGATGTTGCCATTGAATCCTGACATGGAAGGCACAGGCATTACCAAGGAATTATATGAGATGTACTATGATGCTAATGTATATGAAGAGTAGGGAGGTTGAGAATGGAATGAATGTTGTACGATTATGATGCACTAATTTGATGAAACTAATAAAGGTTGGAACTGTTAGAAGAACGGTTGTGTCATAAGGCTAGATTGAGTGGTTCAGATTTAAACTTGGGTGGCTCAGGAGGCTTGGACTCTGACTAGGCTAGGATAAACCGGTCCTTCTCTCTCTCTCTCTCTCTCTCTCTCTCTCTCTCTCTCTCTCTCTCTCTCTCTCTCTCTCACACACACACACACACACACACACACACACACACACACACACACACACACACACACACACACACTCACCCACCTGTAGACCCTGCTTGGCCCAGCCTGTCGTGCATGCCACACAGGCTCGAACTTGGGCTTGGGCTTGGCACGAAACGACTTGGCACAACATGGCTCGGCTTGGATCGACACGTGTGCATGTGTGTGGTTAATGGTATATATTAGAGCCATTAGTATAGCCCCTCATACGATCAAATGGGTTGGATGAGTTGGTAAAATGATAATTTTGAGTAATGAGATGGGCATCGGAGTAAATGCACCTTAAGCACATACTGAAGGTTTGAAAAATGAGTAACCCACATGCTTAAGGGAATCTGCCTGGAAGAGGGGGACTGGTACGTGGCTGGCGGTAACCTGGCTGTTGCCGGTCTCCACTTGGACTCCCTGCCTTGGCAGGCAACATCATTAAAAGCGTAGCAACTCTTGCTAAGGTTTATATCCGTAGCAAAAAACTAACGTGGTTTTTATCATTTGCCCCTTTTTTTGGTAGTGGTAGGTTGACTGGGTAAGTGGATTCAGTGAGCTGACCGGGTGAGTTGACTCACCGAGTTGATTCAACGCTCTATGGTTTTGGGTTCGTAGAGTTTAAGGTTAGGCTGACCGTGTTGACTGAGTTGGATGGGTTGAGTTTAGGGTTTAGGACTGAGTTTTCTAAGGTTTAGGCTTCTAGAATTAGGGTTTTAGGATTGGAGTTTGGTTATTCATCCATCCGTTCAAACCCTGCCAACTTATCAGCCCGAGGTGGGGTGTCTACAACTCCCTCCCTCCTTTCATTTTCTTCAAAGGGCCTTGATTACTTTGAAAAGTGCTTTTGCAGCTATATTAATGCTTACCAAGCCCTCGGGGCCACTCTTCTTCCATCACATTTCATTTCAATTACAAAGTAAAATTCAAATTCTTGAAAATTTAGAGAGACATTTGAAGGACATTCCGTGTGTTAAGTGTATAGGAAATCGGTTGTCAGTCATTTCTAATGGTAAATGAAAATTTTATATGTACATTAGGGCTACTGAGGTGCAGTCCTCTCCTCTGCTCTCCTCCAATTCTAAAATTTCTCCTTTTTTATGTTTCTTTCTTTGAATTCAATTCAATAAATTACTTAGTTGCTTGCTTCTTAATATGGGGATTTCAATTTAGATGCATGTAAAATAAGTCCTTTCAGCGGTTGGGAGAACTTTTCAAAGAAAAAACTTCCATTGATACTAATAAACAACGTAGACAACATTGTGACTGTCCTGCATTGATACTAACTGAAATTCAGCTGGGAGCAACCGGTAAAGGTAGTGTTGGCAAAGCGTTTACCGGCTGTCAGCACTTTTACTGACAGTTGTGCTGGCCGCCAGCATAAGTGCCAGTTAACGCCGATCAAAGCGCCGGTGCCAGTAGCATTCAAAAGGAAAAGCTCCTGTACGTTTCTAGAAAGCACGTGCCTGGGATAAGTAAATCTCAACCATCCAAGAAACTGACCTACTGCAGCTGGGAATAACCTCAAAAATAAGGTTTGATTGGAAAATTCATATTCCCTGATGAATGAACCTTTGTTGAATGAAGACCATTGATTTTTTATTTTTTTTTCTCATTGGATCCGTTTCATTGATGGTCACTTATTGAACGGCTAAGATCATCCTTCACTATGATTTTGTAGTTATGACACAAATACAACGTGACCACCATTTGAACGGCTACCGATGTGCATTCGCATGGATTCCATACGCTGAAGTATCAATTATTTTTCTCATTTAGTGAAGGACTTTTCAGTATGTGAGATTCATGGCTATCATGGTGGGACCCACAATTCTCCTTAGTAAGACACCTTGTGACAACCGACTGGACTGGATTTTTTCAAACAATCCAGCCAATCAGCCAATCGTTGGGCGTAGGATCTAATGGATGTATGCAGTGAGTGGATCAATGGATTTGGAAAACCAATTATAAACAAAACTCGGGTATGATTTTTGCCTGTTTTTTAGTTAAAGTTGACTCGATTGCTTTTGTAAAAGAGCTCAATGAGGCCCACTACTGTGAACATATCTAATAGCCCAAATATGATCAGCAACTGCATCTGGTGCAATCCAAAAGATGCAGATTGCTTCTTTGTTTGATGCTATAGTCATTTCCCTTCTCTTCTCTACTAAAGCTGCCGCGACCATGGGAATGAATATTAAAATAATATTTACATGGGCAATCAATTAAATAGTTCCAAAAATTAAAAATAAAAATAATTCCAACCATTTAACTCCCATTCATCCCTTCCTAAAGCCTACAAACCAAAATAGCCAAAAGATATTAATTGGTATCAAAGTTAGAGATTGGAATTCAATATTGCATCCAAATACATATTAAAGCTATAAGTTCACTACAAATGAGTCAGATGAACATACACAATAAGAAGTTTATAGCTTTTTAGGGATGACAGTCATGTATCAGACAAGCTGTTGTTTCCAAAAAAACCTGAAAATCGCGTTGCAAGTGGAAGATTTGGTTTGTTAACCTGAAAGAAAGAATACAATGGTTATTTACTACTAGAGCTCATGAAGAAAAGAGATTTAGAACTGAAGGAAAAAAATAAACAGTATAAGGTGAATTGAGGCAATGTATGATGTTCGATTCAAGAAAGCAAGATGTAAAGAATCACTCCAGCACTCCAGATATCGACCTCTGGGCCGTAGTTTACCTCTGGTGCCATGTAATATGGACTGCCCACTATCTCCGTAAACCGCTCCCCTGTAGAAAATCCCCAAAGTTTCAATGCTAAAATCTCCCAACAGAATAACACAAATTGCATGAAAAACATTTCAGAATGACAGCTAATGAATGGAGGATGAATCATCCATAGTGATAGATAGTTACAAGCAAGGAATCCCAAGGCCTTACCAGGTTTAAAGAATACAGACAACCCAAAATCAATTGCCTTGAGCGGAGATGACTCCTTTTTGGGTTGGCTCTGGTTGAACACATTACAGCCATCTACATTAACTAAATAAGTACGAGCAAGCAATTAAGTATAGATAATCTGGAAATCATCATATTTCTGCAGAAATTGTAACAAATGACCTTATGGCCTAAATTTGAAAAATGAATAACCAAGCATCCAGAAATAACCTAGATTTCAAAGATCACTTGATCAGCTTCTTTGTTTGATGTTGTAGTCATTTCCCTTCTCTTGGCGACCATGGGAATGAATATTAAAATAATATTTACATGGGCAATCAATTGAATAGTTCCAAATACAAATAAGTTTATAGCCTGTCATTTAAGGGGACAGATAGAATGATACTGCAAGTTGTGATAGATTGGCCCAAATCTTCATTAGGGAATGATCACAGTAATTTGAGCTTATAGTAATAATTGCACTTTTCCAGAAAAAACCAAAAAAATCTCAAAAGTCTTCATTGGGGAATGATCACATGAATTTGAAATCATGATAATAAAAATCCTTTCAAGTTGTGTAGGCTCATCATTGATGTTTAAGCATGCTTATTTTCCTTTGATTTCCTTACTTAGAGCTTGTAATATTACAAAGCTCACTTGCATCTAGTCAACTATTAGTGAAAGAGAAAACATCAAATTCAGCCAGCTTAATAACTAATGAATAGCCAACTGTTGTTGAAGAGAAACAGTAAGGAAATCTCCAATTGAAGATGAGCCCCAGCCAACAACTTTTGGCCAAAACAGAACTACTGAGCATACACACTCAAGAGAGAAAGAAAAGCAGACAATGGATTGGCATCTTACCCTTAGCTCGAACACCAACCTCTAAAGCTATATCAGCGAACAACTCCTACAACAAGTCGAGTTACTAAGATTGAGATGCTAGGCCCTGCAAAGACAAAATAGTCAATTGATCTAACATGTCAATTTTCATTCTAGAAGAATATGCCCAGGACAGAATCAACCATGGCATCATCTAAGAACCATAAAGATTCACCGATAGACAACGAAATCCTAACCACTTCAATTCATAAAGATTAGTTTGGGTGTCTGGCAAAGCTCCACTAAGGAAATGAAAACCATATGTAGATGCGAATTCTTGCGTTTGGGCCCATGCAAATACTTGGAATTGATTTCTTGTTAGAATCCATTTCCAACAAAAGAGACATTTTAAAATTCCTTGGTAGGGTTTGGCTTGCATGTTGGCTGAGTTTGATGTTTGATATTAAAAAATAAAAAAAATAATAAAAAAAAAGGGGTACACCGCTGAGTTTTCAGCAAAGGAGATTTGGTCCTAGCCATCAAGAGGACAATGATTCACCACTCAAATCAAAAGCATATTTGAAGGAAAAGTTAGAAGGACCCTTAATCATCTATGTGGTCTAGGAAAGCGAATCTGAAATTCAAAGAATTTTCCAGGTGATATGGTGAAAATCATGCTTACAGGTCCAACTTCCTTTGGGATGTTTCTTGATGCAAAAATAAAAAATAAATAATAAATAAAAATCAACGAATCAAGCCAACGTTTACACTAAATAGAAAAATAAACAAGATGTGTTATGGAAGCTTGCAGCTCATACATTTTCTTTCAAATTCATAGGTTAGAATCTCGGTCATACCATATGATTCTTGTGAGAATGTGAGTTTTGCATGTATAGTATGTTCAGATCCACCAACAATTTGAAATATTTCATATCTGCGCTAAATCATTAGTATTATGAAACAATAAAAACACTTCAGAAATGATAAAATCATATGTATATTGGACCCAAGACTCCTCTAAACTACAAAATGTGGACCAATCACTGCTACTTCCGGGTCGAACAAATCCATATTGTTTCTCCCAATTCTAACGGTTGTTTATGTGTGCTACATTGTGCTATTCGAATTTTTGGATCCACCCATGCATTCGTTAAAAATTAGTACATCAACATGCATGACATGCACGACATTTTAGACTTTAGTATACATATAATTACGATCTATAAATCATGTTGAAAGCATAAAGAAGAGCACTTCAGTAAGATGCTATAGCATTACCATTTTCTACACTTTCAAGGACAAGTACACCCTCTGGAAACAACCTAAGATTTCCTTATGAGGGGTTTAATGAAACAAGAGACTGTAATAAGGAGAGATGATTTTCATTTTATGCACATTAATGAGTAAACAGAATTTGGTGACATTTTGACCATAATGTTGCATGTTATTAAATGATAAATGAACTAGATATTGTACAGGCACAGTGTTATTTAGCCTTCAAGGGCCATAGGAATCAACATAGGAAGACAGGAAACAGAAAAAAAAAAAAAAAAGAAAAAAAAAGAAAAAAGAAAATAGAACAACATAACATTTAGCTATAATCGAAATAGCAATGAAGAGTTTCCAAAGCAGCCGGATAGTCTTCGTGGTAAAGACTATTCAAATACCGCAAGTAGTGGACCTACATAGAAATCAAAGGACAAAGGTAAAAGAAATGTATCGTTTTAACTTAGCTAGAATTACTACACGTTGTATGTCTTTTGCATGAAAAAAGAGAAATTAGACAAACACCTCCAATATCTAAATTTACAACTTACACGATGCAGCTCTGGAGCTAGTTTCTGAAGCTGCATTAGGATGGCCTCGAATGCATTCAAAGGGAATGAGATGGCATGCCTAGTACAGAAAATACACCATTTCATACCATCCAGAATATATTTCTATCAATAAACTAAGAGAAATGTGATGGCTACTAGCAAAAGTGGAATTTTGAATCCTACTCTTCCCATGTATAGAAGATGCAGTTGTTATCTTGTGGCCCCATCGTGTATGTGCCACGGCCCAAAAATCAGACTAGTCTGGTCATTAGGTGAGCAACAAAGGGAATTCAACACACTATATATCCTCTCAGAACACATCCTTACACAAGACAAGCATTTACCATTTTCTGAACTCTAAACTCACCCCAAATTATCAAGCCACAATGCAGGCCCTCCCTTCTAGCTTCTCCACCTCCATCTTACACACCTCTTCCATATTCTACTAGTTTCCCTCACTATGTTTATGAAATACCAGGGATATTTGCACTAAGATGGGGCATCATTTTACAGATCAACATTTAATGTGTAGGTTATATCCATTTTTCATACGGTTTCTTTTCTTGTAAGTTCCATTCATCTAAGCATAGGTTACTTGGAATTTTACTCACCTTCCAGGAAAGATCTTGGGCCATATAGTTATTAATCATCTCTGTAAAAGCAGGTGTACCGTAGACGGAGAGGGTTCTCTTGATGGTTGTGGCAATTGCAGTCACGTCTACGGGATCGACAGCCTCGCACTGAAAAAAATAAAAAGAAAAAGGAACATGGAATGTGAATTCAGTTTTTGTAAAGGGAATAGTTAAAATGGATGGGGAATTCAATTGATGAATAAAAGAACTGTTACTTACATCAACATTGAAGGATCCCATCTGGAATCCGGTGAAACCTTCTTTGACGGTATCAACTAATCCACCAGTTGAAGCCAATGGTTGGTTATTATCATTTTCTTTGTTTATTTTGAAATGAGGCCATTATGCCTCACACAGGCTGATGAGAGCCTTTTTTTTTTTTTTCCTAAACAGCCCGGTTTGCCACCATAATTTTGTAATAATGGAACTCCTAAATGGAAAGTTATTGGGAAGATTTATATTCTAAAATTCCCATTTTAAATCCATGGCTCATCGAACCAGATTTCATAGATGTACCAGATTGGCAAGAAAGAAAGATCCACTTACCTGCTGTCATGTCCAGCAATCACCTTTTTCCCTATTTAGTTATACGTGCAAGCTCGATCATGGCAGGGAAAACAATGGCAAACCAACGAGGACAACAACCATTCTCCTCTTTAAGTAGCTTCTCTGTATTTGCATGAATAAATTGCAATCCTGAAATTTTCAAAGAAGATGAGCTTATCAAGTTACAAAGGTTATACACAGTTAAACAATACAAAGCTATGTATCTTTAAAAGAAAAAACAGAGCTTGTCAAGGGATGTGGTCTCAACTGAAAGTGAACTCGCCAACATTAGTATTTTACAAACTTGTCATTTGCATGGGCTGAAGGAATGGATGCCATATGGCTAAGAATTATACAAAGCAATCTAATGTTTAGCTAACTGATACAGTGATCCACAAACAGTAATGACAACACACATTCAAAAGATTGAATTAACTAAGCATTGTATTTGTATTTTTATGTTAAAAAATTGAAATTCTACATCTGATCGTACCTGCTTTGAGATGCCATGTGGTGCTATGGTACGTGCTTATGGGCCTCGTGCTTGTTTAGTCTACTTTTTAGTACCTATTTCTCCATGTGAGATGTAGTTCTCCTACACAAGCCTTGTTAATGTCAAAGAATCTCAGCTAATGAGGGCCATCTTAAATGTGATTTTAAAGGTTTTTTTTAATCTATTTTTTCAATCCAAGTCCAGTGTACCCCACTGAAAAAGCCCCAAGGCTCAAGGTTCCTCACTTGAATAGAATTGCATGCAGCTGCTTCCTGCTTGTTTCAAGAGTTCATGTGAACATTCTGAAGCATATACCGAGCATTGTACAAACGGTTACTGGCTTGTTCATTTGATGCATGTGAACATTCTGAAGCATATACCGAGCATTTTTCAATCTGTTCTCTATGTATTTCAAGAAACATGTGTCTACGAATCAAATATCATGATTGCTCAACCAATTTGATTTTGGGACAATGACTTCAAGACAATGGGTCACATAATTCAATCCGGTTTTAATTTGAGTTCATGTATGTCTCATGTACATTGTCCAATGAAAGCCCATCCTTGCACCTGGTTTCTCCATTAGAACTAGGTACATGGTCTACACATAAATCAAGTCAATACAAATAAATAAATAAATAAATAAATAAAATAATGAAGTTAGTAGCTTTCATAAATCAAGGATGGAATGGACCAAAATTTCCAAGGTGGTAGCTTTTTAAAAAAATCTGTCAGTAGATTAAGCTAAACCCAATGATGATGATGATGATCAGTTTTAGATTCATCAGTGGATTAAACTAAACGTGGTGATGATGATGAAATGGAAAGCCAACAAAGTCTAATGAAGAGTGCTGGCAAAACAGAAGTAACAATGAATGCAGGGGGGGAAAAACATACAAGGGTTTTCTTGTGTGTGACTGTAATTCTCTTGGATTTGCAACCCAGCACACGAAACAGCAACTCTGCCCCAACCTATACATCAGGTACTAACTATGCCCCAACCAAAAGTCTGACCTAAAGAAAACTAATGTGAGAGAGTTAAAATGATAGAAGGAAAAGAATATGAAATGGAAATGCATGGAACAACTCTAGAGATACCTGTTATCAGCAACCTTTTGTTCCCACATACAATACCCATTCCTTCATCTACACATGAAAACAAAAGAATATCAAGAAAATAGAAATTTTATTACCAACCATTTTCTTGAGTCCTATGATTATCATATATCTAGATTTTCTTTCCAGAAAAGGTACTTATATTGCCTGCTTATGTAACTAAATTTGCAATTTAAGAAAACACAAGTGAATGTTTTAAATTCATTTTTCTGACATAATCAACACCCAAACAATACATCATGACTTGAAGTGTATATTTAGAAGCAAGGAAAATACAATTTGGTCATTTCAATTTATAAGTACAAATAATTGCAATTCATTTCGACAACACATTCACATCAAAAAATTGGTTTACCTAATCTATGAGAGCCAAGTTAGCATAAAAAAAGGACGTAATGGTCCCAATATCTTCCCAGTAGCCATTAAATAGATATGCTTGCCAAGTTATGAATGTGGCAGCCTTGTTAGAGACTTCTACTACTATGGTTTAAATGCCCAATTTTTGTTCTCAGAAAACTGAGACCAATTTATGGTTCCTTTCTTTATATAAAGGCTGACTGGAACCTGATAACTCACTCTTAGGCCTAGAAAGGTGCCAACAATTGTAGGAGCAACCCCCTTGTAAACTGGCCTTTGAGAGAATCTACACTTTTTTTTTAAGAGATAATCTACAATAATACAGAGGATTTTGAGGAATTCATTACCTGAACATTGTATTCTTCAGCAGCCATTGGAATGATCTCTGATCCAAAATCCATTAAATCTAGAATTCGATGTGCTTGGAAAAAGAAAAGGGTTGTGGAGAGTAGTCCATCCTCTGCAGGAGCCACCCAATGGACTGCAGAAGCTTATGAGCTTGTGTTAATGTTTAAGACTGCAGAAGCTTCAGGTTACCTTGCAAGGTTGCCAAAACAATGGGTAGATTGTATCATCTTTCACCACAACAAGGGCACGCTTTCTAATTAAAACAACCCACTATGTTTTAGTTGAAATGAAATGACGTTAGCTCACATGAATGGTGGTAATGAAAACAACATTACAGATCAGGTGAGCAAATTTCCAACATGAGAGATCAACCTCTGAGTGCACATGCATGCACTCAATGTTGCTCTTTTACAATCATAATGGCTACCTTAGTATGATGCCTGGCTAGAAGTGTTGCAATTTAATGCAATACCTCAATTCGAGTAAGCATCCCATTCACTAGATAAGTATGGAAAAAACCAGTATACTGAAAATCACCATCTAATCAATACAAAGTGGTAAGACAAGCATTGTCCCATTAACTAACTTATAACATGAAAAAAGGGAACTTTTCTGTCATGTTTTCTCCTTTTTACTCTTTTAGAAGCACAATAGGTATGTTACTGAAAATTATTGAGAACTCAAGCAACCTTTAAATTAAGCTGGTTTCTCACGTTACAAAGAATGTACTTCGAACATTAAATCCCTCCTTTTACCCAAAATAGTCTCTATCCTTCTTTTCTTTTTTATCAGATGTCTCCTACACTTTAAAACTCGGAGAGGAATTTTCTTTTATCATGCAACTTCCTTGAGTTTGAGTACGTGCAGATCTATGTATGGATTGGATGCAACTCTGCAAAATTTGGATATTTGTATGCAGCTGCGACTACTCGACCTGTAAGTTGACTCTTTTGACTGTCAAGGGTGCATAGATGCATATGTATGGTATTATTAGTAATTTTGTTGTACTTTCTTTTGAAATTTGTGTTACTCTTTCATGTGTCCATAGAGAACATTATGGTTAGTGTTACTTCCATACTAGGTGGTTGTGCTTATAATGCCCCACCCATGGTAGGGCCGAATGGAAGAGTAGCCTAAGCCCCATACAGGTGCGATGTATAAGGATACAGTCAAAGGTGATGATGACTTAGAATGTATGTCCAATAGTATAGTCGTATAACTCTTTTCAATATGAATTATGTGCTTCCATTTTAATTAAGATCATTTGACAGGGATTTACATGCACAAAAAAGCTTCCAAATGAACTTTCAATACATGGCGTGGATGTAGTCACATAATCATAGTGGCCCCATTGTCAGGGTCCCAACCACATGGCCTAATAAAATTTGGAGCGGATTAGGTGCCAATGCAGCCTCACCCAAGAGGGTGCATCGCTTACTGTGTGGCCCACCTTGATGTATATATTCTACATCTACTCTATCCATCTGTTTAACTGCTACAGGCATGTGAGCTTGATAGTGTGATACGAACATTGTAGAAGTAATTACCAGATGAAATAAAGAAGAAAAATAAGAAATAAACAAATCAAAATGGCAAAGCCATATGGAATCAATAAACAACTACAATCAGTACAAGACATTAACCCTTGACAATATGAAAACAAATGCAGCAAAAATCAGCTCAACACAAGATAAGAAATAAGCACTTCTAAATTAAGGATTCGACCATGCAAATCCCTAAAAATGGATTCGACAATGCAAATCCCTAAAAATGGATTCGACAACGCAAATCCCAAATTAGGGATTTGTATTCAACAAAGTATATTCCTAATCAAGTATTCTAAAATAGATCATACTTGAGAAGGGAAAAGCTTTACATCATACCTGAGAATCGGAGATTCACTAGTAGTGGAAGGCCGAACTGCAGCAGAGGGCTGAGGGGAGAGAGAGAGAGAGAGAGAGAGAGAGAGAGAGAGAGAGAGAGAGAGAGAGAGAGAGAGAGAGAAAGGGAGAAAGAGAGAGTGAAAGAGGGAGATGGAGGGAGAGCGAAAATTTCTCCTTTTTTATGTTTCTTTCTTTGAATTCAATTCAATAAATTACTTAGTTGCTTGCTCCTTAATATGGGGATTTCAATTTAGATGCATGTAAAATAAGTCCTTTCAGCGGTTGGGAGAACTTTTCAAAGAAAAAACTTCCATTGATACTAATAAACAACGTAGACAACATTGTGACGGTCCTGCATTGATACTAACACAACGCACACAATGTTGGACTGTCCTGATTTTGGCCAAGACATATCATAAGGGGTGACATGGATCTTTCAACCAATTGCATTTCTCTTTTTTATATTCGCTATTATCTAAAGAAGACGGTAAATTAAAAAAGAAGATGGAATAAAACTCGAGAGTTCTCGCCTTTAGATTTTCAAAAAAAAAAAAAAAAAACTGATGGATCACGGTCACTTTCTGAACCAAGCAAGGTTGAGATGTCCACTGGACATGGATTTTAGTAGATGTCCATGGTTCTTTTTAATCACTAGAAATAGATTTTAGTATAGAGATGTGTTTGGATATGTCAATTGGGGTCCATGGATGTTGAGATTGTGTTTGGATGACACGTTGAAGTCATGAAATCCCTTGATATACATTGAGATAAAGTGATCAGTGGCACATGTACCAACGTCGCAAACATGTGCTGATGCATCAGATCTGAGCTATGGACCAATCCGGTCCTAAAATGTGATCATGCCCTCCCTGAAATCTAGACCATGTACCATTGGGTTGCATCTGCTAGAGTGGGCTACTAAGGTTGCAGTAGCGATGTGGATTATAGCCATTTTGGGGATTCCTTATTCCATTGATAACAAAATTCCAGTTTTTGGGATGGGAGGGGACCTTTCACTTCTTACAACAGGAGATCTCGTCCTAGACCAGTTGGGGCTAGGGGCAGTTAGGGAGAATTAATCAGAGTTAATCAGTGTTAGAGATTGAGGATATATAGGTTGGCTAAGCCTCCCTTTTTGTTGCGATGGGCCAGCCCGATTTGTACTGTGTCCGTATAATTGTCTCAAAGTTTAATATATAATACCAAATGATTATTTAAAAAAGAAAAAAGAAAAAAAGAAGCTGCTTATCACCTTTCCACCTGGGTAACGTAGCATTCAATTTTTATTGAAACCCAAAACTCTATCTTAAGCATGATTTAAAAATAAATAAATAATTTTTTTTTTAAAAAAGGATTAAGGAAAAAACTTGGCTCGACTCAATGTCCATTGGGGTGATCAGGTTGACATAAAGACCTAAATCAATATTTAATAATTAAATTAATAAGAATATTTAAGATAATAACAGATTTATTAGCTATGACTATAAAATTTTGAAAATAAGAAAACCAATGAATTGAATGTAGAAGTTGGTTCCTCTTGTCAAAGTGGTGGTTTTGAAGCACTTGTTGCATTGCCTCAGTGGTAGATTTTCTGGAGTTTCAACGTGAGGTCACGGGTTCAAGCACTCCTTCTGGTGCAAGCAAGTGCACGAGAGTGTGTGGGGGGCGTGAGTGCATGAGTGTGTGGGGGAGGGCTGTGGACATCGAAATCTTTGCCTTAGGTGTAGCTTTCCAATTGTTAAACTCTCTTGGTAGTTTTTTGTACAAATTTTGGTAAAATGAGCAGTAACTGCTGCTTCTTTAGCCATGAGTGTTTTTGTAAATCAATTTTCTAGGGTGATCCATTGGTCAATTCAAGCTTAGAACCCTGACTAGGGTTGGATTTAGAGCTCTTCGAAAAATGAATTCTAGTTTAACAGGACATTAGTAGGACACAGTGCCGTGTGTGATTGGATTCAAGAGTACCTGTTTTGGTGGACAATTAAAAACTGAAAGACGAACGACAATTAGTAAGTTTGTATTTTGGTTTTCTTCCAATGGACTTAATTACTTTGAAAAGGGGTTTTGCTTCCTTTTTAGCCAACCTTGATCCGTCGACGTATTGGTCAAGCGACAAAGCTCACTTCTACCTAAGAAAGCTCAAGATTGGCAAAAAAAAAAAAAAAAAGTGGTTTTACTTCGAAATGTGTTTAATTCGCTGCCCTATTAATGCTCATGAAGCCCTTGCGGTGACTCTTCTTCATTCACGTGTCATTTCAATTACAAAGTAAATTTCAACTTCTCGAAAAATTAGTGAGACGACTGAAGGGCATTCAGGGTGTTAGTGTATACGAAATGGGTTGTTGGTCATTTCTAATGGGAACTGAAATGATTTATATATGCACTAGGAATACTGACATGAGAGTCTACTCTTTTCCTCTCCTCTTATTCTAAAATTTCTATCTTAATTTTTATTTTTTTAAAAATTATTTCAATAAATTTCTTAGTTTCTCACTCCCTTAATAATACAGGGATAGCAACTTAGATGCATGTAAAATACATCCTTTCGGTGGTTCAATGAACTTTTAAAAGAAAAAACTTCCATTGTTACTAACAAAAAGCATAGGCAATGTTGGACCATCCTGATTTTAGCCATGATACGTAGCATAAGGGGCGATGTGCTTCTTTCTACCAATTGCAGTTCTCTTTTTTATACTTGCTACTATCTAAAGAAGAAGAAGAAGAAGCTCAGAGTTCCTGTCAATGAGATTTTCAAAAAATTGAGAGATCTTCGTTCAATTTCCGAACCAAGCAAGGTTGATTGGCATGAATATCATATAGGGAGATTATCATTAGTATAATCTAACGAGGACAATATCAAATGAAGGGAAAGTTTGAGACTTGGGCTTCTATCGCGCCTGGCCATTCAAGCTGCCTATTGAGCTTAGAGCAGAGCAACATTAGTCTAGGCATGAGATGTTCCCACATAGTTCTAAAGCTCTATGAACCATCTCGACTGAGTGAGATTTCAAGCACAGAACCAAGAAACTCGTTCTCCATCTTGACTTTGTCTTGACTTGACAAGACTCGTTGAGTAAGCTGGCTAACTGATCTGCTAATTCAATGTGACTAAAGCTGAACCACTGGCCTCATAAGAGTTAAAAAGTTAATGCTAGTGGTCAAACTCAAACTCCCAACATCATTTGAGCGAGCAAACGCCCCTAACCAAAGCAAGTGCTACTTTTGCACATCTTGGTTATTTTTATTTTCTATTTACCTTAGTAAACACTACGACCTAATGTAAAACGATATTTAAAATTTTTAATGATTAAATATTGAGTAGAGTCAAGAAAAGGCTTGGATGAATCTTTGAGTTGAATCGACCTGAGCCAAACATGATTAGGGTTTTTGAGATTTTATACTATGCGCATGCCCTGACCTTAGTTAAAAATAGACTAGTGATGGAATGGAATAAATCCTAGATGCTTCTTGGTTAGAAGAAGTTTAACTAATATTGTGGCCTAGGCTATCAAACTATAAAGAAGAAGCTAATTAGGGCCCATATAGATGCACCCTCTAGAAGGGTGTGAGAGGCATATACGCCATTTTAATCCAAACAGCAGTGGGTGATTTGCGTTTGTATTAACATAGTTCCACTCAAGAAAGTAGGTGTGATGCAGGACATGAAAATTAAACTAGACCGAAAAAGCTAACTAAAACCAATCTTTCATAAACTCCTCTTTGAAGAAGTGTATCCCAATAGCCCTCAAGATTTTCTATCGGAGTCCATGGTGCGTCCAAGGGTGGATTCTTATTTCTCCCCGATGTGGACTAGTATAGCTTCCATAGATGTAATTAGGATATGTATATGTGGACTTAGATAAGGATCTCCCATGTATGATCAAGATAGTTTTGTGTGTTACATCAAGATGGATAAAAGTATCTTTGATAGTAAGCTATCGCTTTTCTGTAAATGTTGTTGCGGGAGTTGAGGCAAAAGCTTGTAGGATTGTAAATGATGAGGGATTGCTCTAAAATATGAGTTATTGCATGGATCTAGAGTTTAACATCTGCATGGGGTTGCTTTTAGGTTCCCCATTAACGAGGAAGTAGTTTTGGAGAGCCAAAGATATTCTTCAATTAGAAAAGATAACTAAACAGCATAAGGAACTCATTCATTCATTGGTTGATCGCCCAGATTAGATGTCTCTTCATGCAATGAATGCAGAACCGATCAGTTAAGAACACTACTTTCAAGAACGATTTTGGAAAGGAACTGTATCATCTAAATAAGAAGATAATGGGTAGATTTCTTCAAGTTGAATTTGGATGAGATAGAGTACAAAGTCACATTTGGGAATCCTATATGAGGCCCAGCTCCAAGAAGATAATTTGGGAAGAAACATTCAGAAAGCTAATACGTTGAGGGCAATCAACTTATTGATTGTAATCAACCTGTGTGATAGTCTATTACATTGGGCCTGTGAGCGTTTTGTGCTTGCCAGTGCTCTCATTGTTGGACCAAAGCCAGGATAAAGGAGGGTTCTATCAGGTTGGCAGACAGAGTTGAACTTATACCATTAAGTCCAACAAGAATCCAATGTTATAGCCCTTCATGGATAGAGTGGAATGGCGAAACAGGATTCATGTAGCCTACCTCAATTAATTGGATGAGGCTTAGATGATGATAATGAACATTTAAAAACCCTCTTCTCCTGAGTTCTAAAGAAGAGAAAGGGGAAAGGGCTAGCGAGCAAAATATGGTGATTTATAGATCAGAAAAGTGGGCTTCTTGTTTGTCTTCTATTTCTCAATGATACCAATAATTTTTTGGAACGGTATGGATGTAGGTAACACCCTTTCTATCCATCATTTAAATTATCTGTTACATATCTCGAAATAATCTAGGTTTTGTTGCAATTGTTGAGCCACTGTTGAATATCTCAGCAATTAATCGCATTGCTTGCAGAATTAATCTAAATGGTTTTGGATTCAGCGTCCTTTAATCCTGAAATTTAGTTTATTATTTTCTTTCTTTCTTTTTCCTAAATGGGATTTTCAATAGCATTGGTCCATGCTTCTAATCAGTTGGTTATGTCTGAATTTGGATTTGGGGGGCTCTTGATGGCTTTGTTATGTTTATCTGGGACAGTTCAAAGTAGAATTCTTTAGAGTGCTACCAACTATCTGCATCACCCCTGGGTTATGGGGGTTGATTTTAGAATAGTGGTTTTTAGTTTTTACTTATGAGGAGGACCTTTTAATAATTTTTCTATGCTAGAATGTTTTTCGATGGTGAATATTAGTCCACATGATGTAATAATCAACATGGTAATGGCTGTATTCAGGCCAAGTTAGTTTTTTTCTTCTTCTTCTTCTTCTTCTTTATATTCAGTATTTGCATTGGCTTCATTTTATCAAAGAGCCCTTTATTTCTCATCTTAGTAGAATGAATTCAGATAATGATCAGTTACTAGATATCTCAAATGAGGGATGGAAAGGTTGGAGAAGCAAACCCTTAGCAATTGTTTTGTTAAAGAAAAGTTATATATAGAAAAATGTTGTTTCCTTTTCTAGAACATGTTTATCCTCTGCATTTGTAATTGTTACAATCTAACAAAGGAAAACCTTTTTCCCCTCCAAAATTCTTATTTAAAACATCATATTAAATAATAAAAATGCTGACATTAATCTTTTGACACTCTTGTTGAGAGCAGGAAAAGAATAAAAATGCTCTGCCACACCATCCATTGCTTCGCAAACACGTGCAAATGTTTTGTTGATGTAAACTAATTGCATTATCTGGTTTACATTCTATCTAAACAGGTCCTTAAATTCCTCCATTTGTGGATTGACTATGATGAATTTTTTAAATGTGGTGAAAGATGAGTGGCTTAGAGAGCATAGGGGTCCTACAATCAAAGTTCTTGATTTAAAAATTCGTAGGATGAAGATTCAACTCAGAGAGTCGAATAAGCCTATGTTCGAAGATGTCTTCGAAAACATAAAAGATTATGAAGCTAAATTCATTAAGTAAAATCAGTTTCGATAGGGAGCCCTTAGATCTTAATGCAAAATTAGTAGAAATAGCTAGAAACGAAAAGAATAGGGTCTTACTCAGGAAAAGATATTCTTGGAGCGAAAACCAGTAAAACAGTTGTCCAAAAGTGACAAGAACATCAATATTTTTCCATGCTTCTATGATTAAAAAACAAAAATTTGGATCTACTAAAAGAATTAAGAATGATAATGGAGTGTGTTTGGATGATCCTAATATAACTAAAGAGGAAGCAATAATTAACTTTCCCAGCAACTTCTCCAATCCGAAGGTGCCACTCATTAAGAATATTTTATCCATCTCATTCCTACACTGACGCATAATGAAGATAATTGGACGTTATTGACCTACCCATAGCTCGAAAGATTTATTAGCATCCTCTCTGCAACACAGCGATGTGATGTATTCTCCGCGAATTTCTTACAAAGGTGGTTTGTAGGGAGTTGGAGCAGAAAGGGAAAAGCTACATTAATTAGGTCCACTGTGATGTGTGAGATCCTCGTCCATCATTTGCATCATCTCATGCTAGGATCTAAAACCAAAAATCTAGCGGGCCACGGCACATGAAAAAGTGTGGACGGGATGCCGCCATTGAAACCTTCTTCAGGCCAACCAAAGTTTTGAATCCTGAAGCTACAAGAAATTAATGAGGCACCCGTGACATTCGCCACCCAGGCAATGGAATGAGCGGTTAGGATCATTGGATGGGGTACACTGACTGATTATTTAGGAAACGGATTGGCTACACCTATTATATAGCTTCGTTTTTTTTTTTTTTTTTTTTTTTAAACAGAAGGGTTTGAGAACACCTTAAATATATTCCCTAAAAAAGAAAATGGATATACAAAGGATTGAGAGAGGAACCACAAAAGTTTTGGCCCTCTCCAAACAAAAGGGCTAGCTTATATACTCTTTACATCCATTGGGGTGGGCTCCCAAAACTGATAATAGGCCATGCCTATCATATAGGAAAGAAAAACCGAAATTATATAGAGGCAAGCCTACCCATTACCTAAACATTTTTTTTTTTTTTGTTTTCATGGGATCTGAAAGTACAGCTGTGAAGGCATGGACAAAATATTTCAGGAGGGTCTACTAAGAAAAGGGAGGTAGGCCCACCTATCCTAATGAAAAAAACAAAAAGTGGACCTAGCTTTCTCGAATCAAGCCTATGCCCACTCTATCTAGGAATAAGAGGCTTTGAAGGTGAACAAGGTGGACCTCCATTCTATTCTTGAGAGCCTCGATTCTAGCCACCCAATACCACATTGACTAGGCGCAGCATGTTTGTTTGGAGAGGACATCAATGACAGACTTGTAGTCGCTTTCAACCACCACTTTAGCAATTCCCCTGTCCGCGCACCAAGAGAGGCCATCCTAGATTGCTCTGATTTCGGCCCTTGAACTGGAACCGAATCCAAAACCAGTTGAGAAAGCAAAACTAGTTGAAAAAGCAAAGAGGAAAGCTCCCGAGCTGTCTCTGGCAACTCCGCCTCCCCCCGAAGGATCCAGATTTCTCAGCGCCAACCCATCGATGTTAATCTTTGTCCATCCATGGAGAGGCAGAAAGGTGGTAGCACACTGATGTATATACAAAGAATGAGGGAGGCACCACAAAAAGTTTCGGGCGTCCTCCCAAAAAAAGAGGCTAACTAATACCCTTTACATCCATTAGGGCGGGCTCCCAAAACTGACAATAGGCCAGCCCGACCAATTCTAGCATCATCAGCAACACCAAACCTGATCCTGCCATTCGTGAAACAGAGCTGAACATCCCCTCGAGTTTGTCAAGAGGCTGCTGAAGTTCAGACATTCAGAGCAAAAGCCCCTGAACTGAAATTTGAAAGCCTCTTAGCTAGCTCGACTCTAATACATTCTTCTCCTCATTGCTTCAAGAATTGACTAGTTTCGTTGGGATAGACAATCCCATTCAGAGCCAGAGAGCCCCTCCACCATAGCATCCTCTCATTTCTCGCCAATCTCTTAGAGTCCGACTTGGGATGATTGACGACACTGAGCATGCTTGAGAAGGGAGATACAAATTCTTTCCTGCAAATGCTGTCTTATGATCATCAAGACAGCTGGTCTTTCAGTCCTCGTCACTGTCAAAGACAACTGCCCTGCGATGGACTGCTGGCTTCCTAGGTGGAGAATCAGGGTCTGATTCGATCTCCTTGCGCTTGAGACTTCCCACTGATTCCTTATTCCTTCGCCTTCCATACCTCAGGTTCATCTTCTTCAGATTCTTCATTCGCTCCAGTTTCCTCTGCCTCCTGTTCATCTTCATCGTATTCATGCTCTGGCTCCCTCGACCTTTTCCGTACCGGTGACTGCTCCCCTTCATCGCCATCAGTCTCATACTCCGATTCCCCTCCCACACTCTCAGATGACTCTTCCACCGGACGTCGAGATGGACGGACAGCTGGCAATGATGATTTTCGCGGGACATCTTTTGTAACCCTCTTCGCATTGATTATTCGTTTCTCAGCCTGTGCTTCTAATTCCATATCTTCCTCGAAACGATGGCGAGCTGCTGAACGACGGGAGCTGTAATAATACCAAGTTGACCTCTTCTAGTGCTTCCTCCAAGAACCCAGGAGAAAGTTGGCGTCCTCTCTCCACCGTTTGAGGGTATTTCCGGCTCACTTTCTCCCTCTTCCGTTGAAGAAGTTCATTAGCTCTAATTGATTTAGTTACCTTTTCTTTCTCTTCCTTCTCCCTTTCTGGATCAATGTTAGTTACACAGTTCTTCACCTTGTAGACCTTTTTATGTCGTGAATCAACAAGAGCAGTCAATAGACGATGAGATTTTGACGATAAGGACGATGGCATAAACCTCATTTTCCGTAAAATCCTCCCTTGTGATTGCAGGATTCCCTTTCCATGTCGAAGGAAAAGGTGTGATTGATCGTGGTGCGCTTCTTGCACACTTATGTCAAGAACTTCATTACCAATTAGCAATTGCAAACTGCCATCTGACCACCTCACAAACCGCTCTTCACGTACAGACATCATGCCATCACGATTCCGAACACGCCTCCAACGCACAATGTTGTCTTCCAACCGTATACGCTTCTTAGTTCCAGATTCATCCGTCACAAAAACATCTTCTTCAACATATGTCTTCGGATCAAAAGGTTTTGGTTCAATGCCCATGATGTTAGAAACTTTGATCATATTCATCTGCAACTGACCTGGAGGTGGACGCAATGGAATCTCCAATTCCAATGGGGGGCCAACTGGTTTCTCCTTGTGTTTCTGCTCAAGATTCTCCTCTTCTGATTCATACTGGCCTTCTTCCTCAGGAACTAAATCCTCTGGCCTCAACTCTTTCTCATAGCTCCCTTCCTCTTCAATAGGTGATCACATGTGAATCTTGTTCCAGGTCATTCTGGGCTGCATACTCTGCTGGTTCATCCTCATCGGAATCTCCAAATACATCCCGAATCTCAGGTGCAGATTGTGAAATGTCTGCATGATCTTTCTGCTCTCCTGGTGACCTGCTGCAGGAAAGTAATTTCTTCATCTTCATCGTCAACGTAATTGTTCTCCTCAGACCTTTCGGATCCACTCACAATTACTTCCCTTCTCCTGCTTGTTACTACCCTTTGGCCATACTCTTGGTCTTCACTGTCGGCTTCTTTCCCTTCACTCTCTACCCTCTGACCACTGATTTCTCTTTCGGGTGAACTTTGAGCCCTTTCACCCTCACTCTCTCTTTGATTGGGATCTACATCATGTATTTCCACTTCACTTTCCACTTCTGCTTCCCCTTCTCCCTCAACCTCGGCCTCAGCCTCAGCCTCAGCTTCGACTTCGGCTTCGGCTTCGGCTTCAGCTTCGGCTTCACCCTCAACCTCAACCTCTGCCTCACCTTCGCCTTCATCCTTTAAAAAAAAAACCCGACTACCTATCCAAGCATTCTTGATATACAACCCGCAGATGATCTTTAGAAGCTTCGATAGAGGACTTTACAGAACACTGAATTGTGGGAAGATTTCCACACAGCCGTCCTTTTCACCACTTTTTTTTTTTTAGCTTGTTAGTACACCCCACTGTCTTTGTCACCACCTGCTGCGACAGCTCATGCTCTAACATATCTCACGCATCCTCTCATCTCCACCTCTTGCATGCGTGTACAATGCATGCATGCGTTCACACAAGCATGTACAATGTGAAGCGGATTGGCTGGTGTACCACACACCAGCTATATAGCTAGTGTAGGTATGCGAAGACGAGCTGACTCTCGTCGAGCTCCGAGTTGTACGTACCGTTCAAAGGAGATCAAAGTTAAATGGGCCCACAATGATGTATTTATTATATCCACACTGTTCATTCATATTTCGAGATCATTTTAGAGAATTATCCAAAAAAATGAATCATATCCAATGATCAACTGGACCACACCACAAATAGTAGTAGAGATAATGATTTTCACCGTTAAAAAATTCATAGGGCCCACCATAGAGTTTATTTTCCATCTAATCTGTTCATAAGGTCAGAGACATGGATGAAGAGGAAAAACAAATTTCGTATTGATCCAAAACCTCTGTGACCCAGAAGGATTTCAATGGTATACGTTTAATCCCCCATCTAATCTTTAGATCTATCTTATTGTTCGATTCAAGCATTAAGACGAGCTCTCCAAATGGATGGACGGTTTGGATATACCTCATGATGGGACCCACAGAACTTGTTGGCGTCACTACACCAGCTATATAACTGATGTGTGGCACACCAGCCAATCCGCTTCCGTTCAATATGCCATGCCAACCGTTCATCACACATGTACAATTCATGCATGCGTTCATACATACCAAACGAGCCACGTGCTAGCCACGTCATCATCCATCACATCGTGTCTAGCCGATTATACGTGCATTACATCTCCCGATGCATGCATCTCCGCTACCTGCTTCCATGTACGCACGCATCTTCTTCGCCAGGCATGGCAGCTCCAGCATACCATGCAGTTCACACAGGCGTCTTCTTCACCACCTGCTATGGCAGCTCATTAGAAAAGCTCTGTAAGCCCCCACCATGATGTATGTTTTGTATCCAAGCCGTCCATCCATCTGGAGAGATCATTTCAGGGTAATATCCAAAGAACGAGTCACATCCAAAGCTGCGACCCACCATAGAAAACAGTGGGGAGAGTGACACCACTATCAAAAACTTCTAAAAGGGCACAAAAGTTTTCAATCAAGCTAATATTTGTATTTTCCCTCCTTTAATGTCTTTTTAAACTTTTGAACTGGTTGGATTTCAAACAGTACGGCCCCAAGAAGGTTTCCACGGTGGGCATCAATCTTCCTGCTGTTTCATCTGGTATGGCCCAATTGAGTTTTGGATCCTAATCATTTAGGTCTCATGTCCTAAAATGATCTCAAAAAACAGATAGACGGGTTAGATTTCTAACAAACATCACAATGGGACCCCATTCGGAATCCTTGCGAAAATCCGCGTCCGCAGGCAACCTAGCTGGTTGGGGTACGCTCCCCGAGCTCCGAGTTGTACGAACGGTTTAAAGGAGATCAATATTACATGGGCCCCACAATGATGTATTTATCGTATCAAAACCGCTCATACATTTGGCGAGATCATTTTAGATCTTGATACGAAAAATGAGTCATATCCAAAGCTCAAGTAGACCACACCACAAATAACAATGGGACAATGGTTCTCATCATTAAAGCATTCATAGGGTACACCCTAACGTTTATCTTCCATCCAATCTGTTCACAAGGTTACACAGGCTCGGATGAAGAGGTAAAACAAATTTCATGTTGATCCAAAACTATTGTGAACCAGATATCAATGGTAGATGTTCAATCCCACCACTTTTTGTGGTCCACTTTATCTTTGGATCTATCTTATTTTTAAGCTCAGGCCTTAAAATTATCTTTAAGCTAAAAACTTATTACAAGCTCGCCAAATGGATGGATGGTTTGGATATAACACATACCTCATGATGGGACCCACATAACTTGTTGACATTAATGCAGCAGATATATAGCTGGTGTGAGGTACACCAACCAATCTGCATCCTACTTGGACACCGATTAGCTACTAGTGAGATTCGCTACCGACGTCATCAAGTTCCATGGGCCCACTATGATGTATGTGGGACCATTATGATGTATGTGCTTTATCTACACCGTCCATCTATGTGGAGATTTAATTTTAGAGCATGAGGGCAAAAAAAAAAAAGCGTAAAAAACATAAAATATAAAAATTAAAAAACAAAACAAAAACCTAGATTAAAATGGTGTTACCTGATACTGAGCTATAACCTTTTCTTGAGAATCTACATACATATGAACCTGCAGAAAGCAAGCAACTAGAAACATTCTACATAAATGCATTTGTACATAATTGCTCTTTAGTTTCGTATGAAAAAGACTGACCTTTCTCAGGGAATCTGTCATCTCTGCCTTGCGTTGATGGAGAAAATAACCTTGAAATACATAATTTAGTTAATAGGAAAGATCAAATTGTAGACCGGCAATGATCAAATTGTAATTGCATTCCCAGTATTTATGAAGCAGAAACATCTGTAAACATCAAATTGTAGATGAAATGATGCAGCAACTAGAGATATGCATATGCAACTTGAGGAAGTCCACCAATCAGATAACTGTGATGGTTCAACAGAGTAGATTTCTGATCTGTTGAACATTCACATTGGGATCCACCAGACGAATGATCTATATCATCATCATCAATGCAAAATATCCCCATCTGTACAGACTATTGGCCTCGAATGAAAATTCTGTTAATTCAGTCGAAGTTGGTATAAAAGCTCAATAATATAGACTGGACATTCAATCACTTGATTCCAATACGAACAACTGGTTGGGAAAAACCATAAAACCATTGAAATACCAAAAACCGTCATGTAGTGAATGGCAGCAGTATACTCTATTTTCCCAAAATTCACCCAAACAATTCATAAAATTCTCTGTTTCCCTCTAAAAATTTGAATATGTGGAATACCCTTAAAGCAAAAGTAAAAAATTCGAATATGGGCACACCATAGAACAATTTGAGAGTGAAACAATTGCCAAACTTGGGCTCTTTGTCTCAATCAAACAAAGAGACTGAGAGCAAGGCTTTTCATACCTACATAAGCAACAGAAATTACACAAATTTTATGAAAGTAGTGGACAATACTCGCAACAGAATCAACACGGCTCACTTCTAACAACAAACGATCGATTCCCATGACAAAAATTCAACAAAATTCATACATACCCATCAATGAAATCGAAAGAGCTTTTGAATTCATACTTGCAGTATACTGTGGATTCCATTCACTTTGAGATACTCTAAACTATACCGTCTAAGTTGCACACTCAAGCCTAAACAGAATAAAATAATAAGGATGTGGCACTTCACCTGAACGGTCCAATTTGAAGCTCTTACATATTGTTTGTTTGTTTTGACCTGCACAAAGAAACAAACCAAAAATTAACTTAGGACTTGATTTCCTCAGTAAAAATGTATAATCAAAAGGTTACACCTAATAGAGGACAAGAAAGAGATAAATGTTAAGAATAAAAAGCTTTTCATATTACATCTTCAGGCACATCATCAGGATGCCTAATCCGCCTGGTTGATTGTCCACATTTTGGATCAACCCACTTCTCAACCTGTAGAAAATGCTAAATTTTCGGCCACATAACATATTTGTTGTGGAAGAAAAGGACACAACTCACCTTGACACCCTTCTTCCTCCTCCTTTACCCGGGCTTGGGACCGGCAATGCAAGAAGTTGCATTGGCGGAGTTAAAAACGGGCTTAAGCTCCATTTGGTTTGAGAAAAAAATTATATTCATAAAGATTGATGTGATGACCAAATGGAACCTAAGACTTATAACACTAAAAGTTATGATATGAACTCTTACAATACAAATATGGTGACCAAGTGACCACCTGTAAAAAGAAAAGAAACAGAATGATTTTACAAAGTGTGTTTCTATTGTCAATGACAAGAGATGGCTTAGACACTCCATCTTAGCAAGAGAATCAGCTATAAAATTTACATATCTTGTAACAGTGTGAAAAAATAGCAGGCCAAGTCTCAGCCATAGTATTTATCAAATATTTTATTGCAAGCACTTAAAATGTGCTTCTTTATGCTGCCGAGACCACTAATCATGTTTGTCATAATGGAAATTAGAATTTTTTGGAAGAAGAGATTATAATGTTCAGTTCAGGTACTCCATCAAATTTTGGTTCAGATTTATACCCACACTCATTCATCTATAGCCATACTCAGGCTGAGCTTGGGTCCCTATTGGGTCTACCTGGTCCATTGCCACCCCTACGTGGCCCACATCTTTGCAATGCATACAGTGGGACACAACGGACTGATGCTCTGTACTTATCTGGAATGCTATTATTTGTTTATAAATATCATACTTGATTGTATCACTCATCAGGCTAAATAAACACGGCAAAAAAAATCTGAAACTGTAGAAAGATATAAAACTCTACTCCTGCACGTTTGATGTGATTTACAGGATATGCTCCATCTACAATAGGACCCACAATTTGGACATCTATAGATACAGATTGTAGGCATCAAGTGGAACACTCATCTATGATGAATGTGGACCATTGATCAACTCGTTCTTACCCTTTTTTTTAGGCTCACCCAATGACTGGGATAATTTGTTGACCAGGGACTATATATGGTTGGATTGGCATGATGAATGGCCCAAATCTCTCTTACACATAGCCATGACATTTCTCCTCTTCAATGAAAGAATTTACGAACTTAACAGAATTGAATCAGCTGCTTTGAATCTCAGGTTTATGGATGTTACCCAAGACGGACTTGGCAGAGCTGCTCGAGACAGGACGAACTGCAGCAAAGGGCCGAGGAGAGAGAGAGAGAGAGAGAGAGAGAGAGAGAGAGAGAGAGAGAGAGAGAGAGAGAGAGAGAGATATAACCCCTTGCCGTAGTCGTTAAAACCGGCCGTTGGCAACGGGTAGGCCCATCGGCCGGCTAAGGCCCATTTTCTTGTAGTACGAGTTGTATGAGCAGTTCAAAGGATAGATGAAAGTTACATGGCCCGACAATGATGTATTTATTATATCCACACTGTTGGTCTATTTTTGAGGTCATTTTCGGGCATTAGTCAAAAATGAATCATATAGATAGCTCAAATGGATCACACCAAAAATAGTAGGGATAATGATTTTCACCATTAAAAATTCGTAAGGCCCACCATAACGTTTATTTCAATCCGTTCACAAGGTCACAAATATATAGATGAAGAGGAAAAACATATTTCATATTGATTGAAAACTTCTGTAAACCCTAAAAAGATTTCAATGGCATACGTTCAATCTCCGCATTGCTTTTGCAGTGTGGTCCACTTTATTTTTAGATATATCTTATTTTTCAGCTCAAGCCTTAGGATAAACTTGTCAAATAGATGGATAGTGACGATATAACACATACATCATGATGGGACCCACAAACTTGCTATGACGTCAGTACAACAACTATATTGGTGCGTGGTACACCAGCCGATCCGCTTCAGCTGCACACACTATCGATGTGATGTTTTTGGGGGTGTTGGGCGAAACTGATATTTTAATAAATGTTGAAATAAATTAAAAATTAAAATGTCAAATAAACCTCATGCCCAGCTCTAGCCACCAGCCAATGGCTGATTGTGGGTCTATGGCCCTACCATGATGTATGTGTTTCATCCATGCCTGTCTATCTATTTTTTTTTCTAAGTCATTTTAAGGTATAAGACAAAAAAAGGTATATACCAATATCAAGTGGACCACATTACGGAAACAGTGTTGAATAAACGTCAACCATTAAAAACTTGGAGGCATAAAAGTTTTGGATTATCTTTGTTTTTTTCCTTCATCTTGAATGTCAAATAAACAATACAGAGGGCCTTAGGAGGATTTTAATGGTGGATATCCATTCACTAGTGTTTTCCTGTGGTGTGGTCCAACTGAGATTGATATTCCTCTCATTTTTAGAATCAAGATTAAAATGATTTGTAAAAATGGATGAACGGCGTGATGAAACACATACATCATGTGGGGCCCACGGAGCACCGACCACCATCCACGGGGCTGATGGCAAGGGGATTAGCCAATCCGTTTCCCTCGTGCTTGGCTGGGTAGTCAGCTCTACATGTGTTCACACGTGCCAAACTAGCATGTATAATGCGTTGTGACATCTGTTCATCACATGTCTCTACGAGCCAAATGCGGGCCAATGTCATCATCCATCACTTCGCGCGTCCAGCTACATCGCCACGCGCATGCATCCCTGCTGCCCGCTGCCATGCATACTCCTTTGACAACAACGCATAACGGTGTATTCTACACCACCGGCCATGACCGCTCCAGCATTCCATGCACTTCATGCAAGCGCTTTCTTCACCACCTGCTATGAGCCTATGACCACTCATGCTCTCGGACACCTCACGCATGCTCTTATCTCCACCTCTTGCATGCGTGTATTATGCACGCATGCGTTTACATATGCCAAACGAGCATGTAAATGTGTCGTGCCAACCGTTCATCACACGTGTACAATGCATATATGCATGAATTCACACATGCCAAACGAGCTACGTTCCAGCCATGTCATCACTCATCACATCGTGTGAACAGATCATATGCGCATTACATCTTTACATCTCCACACGCGTGCATCTCCACTAACCCAATGCATAAGAAATATTTGTATTCACGGCATCAGAAAAGTACAGCTGAGAATGTGTTGTATTTTATTTCAAAATTAATATTAAAATTGAAATTTCAAATATTTTGATTTTTCTCCATGTTTAAATTTTTGTTGTTTTTGTGTCGTGGGTTTTAAGAAAGAAAAATATCGTATATAAAAGATAAATATTTTGATTGTTAGTACATTGCCACATTCAGGAAGTATGTGAATTTGGTCCTATAGGGGGTTATGTCAATAGCTCTAATCTATGCCATTAACTACACACACGTGCACGAGCTGAGTCCGTGTGCGCGTGCGCGATGCGACGGGCTGGGCTGGTGTGCGGTGCGAGTGTACTCTCGTGGGTGTGTATGGGTACTCGCAGGATTTTATTTGCAATAGTGTACTCGCACTTGCGCTTTTCGCAGGATATATTGCATGGTATCACGACATATTGTCAGATATTGCAACCAGTCCCTCTTATAAAATTCTCTCTGTTCTAGTTTACTAATTTATAAGTGTTTGTTGTTGAGTCAACTCAACACTTTCGAGTTAAACCGCAAGTTGTTCAAGCCCGCGTACGGTGAGTGCACCACTGGGACCGGGTCATAGGCGTTGTATCCTGGAGGTCGATTGCTCCGGAAACTTGTTGCACTTGGGACGTTGTGCAAGGGGAGCGAATTCGATTTCAAGATAAGTGACTCATGTCATGCCTCGACTCAATTCAATAAGTGTTCTATCTTTAATTTTTTTTTTTTTTTGGTTCTCAATTTTTTAATAGTATATTTAATTCAACCAAAATATTCCAACAATCTTGAAATCGAATGGTTGAATTAGACTATGGCTACTATAACAGTTAATGCCTCTACTGAGTTAGCCACAATCAAACCGTTCGCTGGACAATGCTTTAAACGGTCAAAACAAAAACTTAGGTTCACACAACCACCCTTAAAGTTTCATACGTATTGTCTAAATCATTTACTATAGATTTAGTAAATCAAACTGAAATAGTAGATGAAAATAATTGCAAAAATTATATTCTGAACTCTTTGTCCAACGAACTATATGACGTATATGCTTCTTACGAGTCTGCTAAAGATATATGGACTGCTTTAGAAAAGAAGTACGTTTTAGAAGATGCAGGCGCTAAGAAACATGCGATCACTAATTTCATTCATTATGAATTGACAGATGATAAACATGTCACAAATTAGATTTATGATTTTCAAAATCTAGTTCATGAACTATCGTCAGAAGGAATTTTAGTTACTCCTTTATCCTAAGAACTAATGGTTTAGGGTAATTATGATCGAATCGCCATTTTTAGTAGTTATGATTAGGCAATACTAAGAACTTACCTAATCCAAACCCTATTTTCACACCCCAAGTATAGGATTGTGATGTAGTAATAAACTCGGTAAGACCGAGGTCGAATCCATATGAACTAAACTTGTACGTAATCTGAAAATAACCAGAATTAGAACTAGAATAAAATGTAATCTAAATCGACGAATATGAGGGAATAATGGTGAAGTATTACTCTAAAACTTGTAAAATTCAAAGGTAGGAAATTAGAGATTCAAAGGATCCGCTTGTAGAGATTAGGGAGATCTACGCTTAATTCATGAACTCAACTGGACTTCAAGTCCCATCTTTATCCAGTTGGAAGATATATCACTAAAACTCAATTTGAATTTCTTTTGATCTAGTTTTCAAAGAGATGAAAGGTGTAAGAATTAGAGTTGATTCCATCACAAAACCATGCCCATGAGACAATGCAAACAATAGGATTTAACCAAACCACATCCAATCTAAGAGATGTATGAATGTTAGGAAGGATTTCATCATTCAACCATGCCCAGGAGACGATGGTGAACAACAGGTTCCTAAATTCATAAACCCTATAATGTAAAGGAAATACTTAAAACCATCGCAGATCTATTGTAATTTTAGTCACAATAAACCATTAAAAACTGAAAACATTCATAATAATCAAACTAAAATCAATATCAATTCAGTGTAACATGAATCAAAACAGTAGAATCATTCTCAACACGCCACAAGCTTCACCTCTTAGCCCTAGTTAAGAGGTTTAGCTCGACATGATTGGGCTAGATCTCCAACAATTCATAAAAAAATAGAAAAATAAACAACTCTTAATCTCTCTCTCTCTCTCCCCGGTGTCCACACCCCTGATTCCATACTCTCTCTCTCTATCTTCTCTTTCTTTTATAGAAGGAGAGCGGTTGGAGAGCTCTCACAAGAGGCAGTTCAGCAAGTCGGTGGGAAAGTTCCAGACGCCGACTCTATTGCGCAGTAAAAACAGGACGCAATCCATCTGCGATAGACCCTCTCGCCAATCTTTTGGAAATCCCTCTATTTTCGAAGTACTTTTCATCAGTTTTAAAGGTTGTCTTCGTGGGAGGGCCATGGCATCTGATGAACGGTTCAGATTCACACCGTTTCTTTGGTAGTGGGCCCCACCGAATCTCTCAACCAAATCGATTTGACTAGGTGCGCGCGGGAAGAGGAATGCGTAAACAGAACCTTGAAACTAATCCGGTTGTGGACCGATTTGTGTGTACATGACATGTTTCCTAGGTGTGAAACCAGCTAGGACAGGGTCGAATCTGTCCTCTGGACGTGATAGACAGTCCGGATCTTCCTATCCGATCATAGGGGTGGACCACCATAACTCGCAACGGAAGCTGCGTGCGTGGCGGAATTTGAACAGCGTGCCTTACACTGTTGGAGTTGGTGGGGTCCACATACTTCGGTATCTTAGAAATCCACTCCGTCCATTAGTTTCTACTCAGAAAACCATTTTGAGATGGTCAGTTTTGGATTGCTTTTGATGCGGTCCACTTGATTGATCTTGCAGCAACGATTCTGCCGTTCAGCACATTTGCAATCTGTTTCTGGCATTCTTCAGACCAAGAACCACCATATCGTGGTAAAGACTCTCGTCTGCTTCGAATGAACGGTTCATATCGGACCAATAATCAGGGATTTGTGGCCCATCAAGATCGTCCACACTCCCTGTTTCCAATTTTTACAGCGGGAAGAAGGATTTCCAAATCCTTTTCAAATTCATCGGTCAATAGGTGGTTTGACCGGTTTGGCTGGTTCAATGCACAGTGCCTTCACATGTGCTGCGTGCGCACACGACCTAAGGTGGGGTCCTCTGTAATGTTCATGAGACATCCATTCCATCCATTCACTTTGCCACCTATTTTCAAGGGTTGAGACCAAATTTGAAGCATATCCAGGTATCAGGCGGGCCCCAAATCAGAGTTTTATGGGCTGATATGTCCTTTGGGCCACTTTCAGAGGGATCCAATGGTTTCAATTTGACGCATACGGTTAATTGATGGTCCTTAGGCCATATATACAGTTTCAAGCCAATCGGATGGCGAGAACCCTATGATCTTGAATTCTGGATGACTTTTAGGCCTAAACCTGTCATTAATCAAATTCATGATTTTCAAAATCTAGGTCATGAACTTTTGACTGAAGGAATTAAGTTGGATGAAGCGTTTCTTTCATGAGCACTGATAGAAAAGCTACCGCCTTCCTGAAAAGAATATAAGAATAAAATAAAACATAAAAAGAATGGTGTTTCTTTAAAACCTACTATCGTACACATACGAATAGAGGAGGCCAATGGAATCAGGGACCAAAAAGGAAATGGAAATGAGATAGATTCAAAGGCGAGTCTTGTGGAATCAAGTCGGAAAAATAATAATAAGAAAAATAGCAAATGTCTTAATTATGGCAAACTTGAACATTATGCAAATGAATGTAGGCTCAAAAAGAAGAATGCAAACATTCAATTTAAGAAAAAAGAAAATTGCTATAACTGTGGAAAGTCTGGGCATCACATTAAAACCTGCAGGCTTAAGAAAAATAAAGATAAGCTGCAGGCTAATCTTATAGAAACAGGCAATGAGTCTGACATGGTAGTAGCTGTGGTGTCAAAAGTCTTTCTTCTAAATAACTTGGAGTGAGTACTAGATACTAGTACAACTAGGCACATGTGCAAGGATCATAACATGTTTACCTCCTACCAAATATCAGGAGATGATGAACAGGTGTTCATAGGTAATGCTAGAACGTCTTCAATTATAGGAAAAGAGTCGTACACATACGAATAAAGGATGCTAATAGAATTAGGGATCAAAAAGGAAATGAAAATGAGATAGCTTCAAAGGCGAATATTGTGGAATTAAGTTGGAAAAATAATAATAAGAAAAATGACAAATGTCTTTACTGTCGCAAACCTGAACATTATGCAAATGAATATAGGCTCAAAAAGAAAAATGTAAATAATTAATTTAAGAAAAAGAAAATTGCTACAACTATGGAAAGCTTGGACATCACATTAAAACTTGCAGGCTTAAGAAAACAGAGATAAGCCACAAACTAATCTTATAGAAACAGGCAATGAGTCTGATGGTAGTAGCTGTGGTATCAGAAGTTTTTCTTATAAACAATTTGGAGTGGGTGCTAAAACATTGGTGTAACTAGGCACGTATGTAAGGATCGTAACATGTTTACCTCCTACCAAGTATTAAGAGATGATGAACAGGTGTTCATGGGTAATATTAGAACATCTTCAGTTATAGGGAAAGGAAAGTACTTCTAAAACTCACTTTGAAATACTCTAATGTTGAATGATGTCCTACATGTGCTTGACATTAGAAAAACTTGGTCTTTAGTTCGCTCCTCAATAAGGTGGTGTCAAGTTAGCATTTGATTCGGATAAACTTGTAATAAAAAAATGAAACTTTTGTTTGTTTTATATTGTAGTGATAGTTTATTCATTATAAATGTATCCAATGATAATAATAAGAAGACATCCAGTTCTGTTATATCGTTAAACCCTTTTATCTATGACATAGTAGATTAGGTCATGTGAATATAGTAACTTTAAAGAAAATGAAAAGATTAAGTTTATTACTTAATATATCTAATGACAGAATTTGATAAATGTAAAACATGTATAGAATCAAAATTCATTAGAAAAACCTTTAAAGAATAGAACGATCATCTATTCTATTAGAGTTAATACACAGTGACTTATGTGATTTTAGAAATCACATGTCTAGAGGAGGAAATATGAAGCTTTAAATATTTTTCTAAGTATAAAACTGAAATTGAAAATCAGTTAAATATAAAAATTAAAAGACTTAAAACAGATAGAGGAGGTGAATATGAATCTTCTCTATTTAGAGAATTATTTGAAAAGAGTGGAATAGTTCACGAAACTACAACTCCTTACACACTAGAACAAAACGGAATAGCAAAACGTAAGAATAGAACTTTAAAGGAGATGATGAATGTTATATTAAATAGTTCAGGCTTACCCTCAAATATGTGAGGAGAAGCAATTTTATCTGGTTGTTATATCCTAAATAGAATTTCTTCTAAATCTTCTAAACAAATACCTTACGAACTTTGGAAGAATTATGTTCCTAGTTATAAATATAATAAAGTGTAGGGTGTCTTGCTAAAGTAGGATTGACTGAAACTAAGAAAAGAAAGTTAGGTCCCAAAACAACCGACTGTATATTTATAGGGTACACACAAAATAGTGTAGCATATAGGTTTCTAGTTTTAAAAACTAAGGATAATATTCGAGATCCTAATACAATTATAGAAGCTAGGGGTGTAGAGTTTTTTGAGAATGTATTCCCTATGAAATCTAAATCTATAGGAACAAAGAAAGTTAATAAATCAGATATCGCTTCTATTAGTAAAAATGCTTACGAAAAAGTAGTAGAAGAGTACAACCAAGAAAAAGTATTAAGATTAGAAGAGAAACTAACGTATGAGATGATTTTTTCACATTCTTAATAGAAGATGATCCTACAACTTATACAGAAGCGATGAACTCTTCAAATGCAACCTTTTGGAAGGAAGCAATAAATGATGAGTTTGAATATATTATATCTAATAATATTTACAAACTTGTAAACCTAGCATTTGAATACAAACCAATAGGCTTTAAATGGGTGTTTAAAAATAAACTAAAACTAGATGGAGCTATTAATAAGTTTAAGGGTAGGTTGTTTACAAAAGGCTTTAAACAAAAAGAAGTAATATATTATTTTGATACGTATTCCCTTATAACTAAAATTACAATTATTAGGGTCTTAATAACGATAGCTTTCATATATAAACTGGTGGTACACTAGATAGACGTTAAGACGGCTTTCCAAATGGAGATTTAGAAGAAGAAATATATATATGGAGCAACCTAAGGTATAAGATATCAGTAAAGAAAATAAAGTATGTAGACTAATTAAATCACTATTATATGGTCTAAAACAGGCTCCTAAACAATGACATGAAAATTTGATGGTGTTTTGAAATCAAATGGTTATCATATAAATGACGTAAATAGATGTGTATATAGTAAAATTTTTGAAAATGATTATGTTATTATATGCCTTTATATTGATAACATATTTATTTTTGAAACTAATATTAAATTAGTTATTGAGACTAAGAAATTCTTTTCATCTAAATTTGATATGAAAGTCTTAGGAGAGACTAGTGTAATCTTGAGTATTGAAGTAACCAGCAAAGATTGAGCTTAAAAATATTGTGGAAGCTCTTCAAGATGAATATTGGATAAATGCTATGCAAGAAGAACTTCAACAATTTTAAAGAAATGAGGTATGACAACTGGTTCCTAGGCCATCTGATACAAATATGATTGGAACCAAATGGATCTTCAAGAATAAATCCGATGAATTGGAAATGTGATTGCACTACTAGAAAACTGGGCAAAGGCTACGGATAAAAGCTGTAGCTAAATGCCTAAGGCTATGGTTATAGTCCGTAGCATGACCATAGCTATTGATGCTGTAGCCATAGGTCTTAAAGCTATGGCTACAGATTTAATCTGAAGCTATAAAAAAAAATAGGTACAGCTTAAATCCATAGCAATACTTTCTGTAGCTCTAAAGTATATACAGCTACGGATTATATCTGTAGCTAAAAGTAGGGAGAGAACCGTAGTAATAGGCTAAAATTAGCAACAACTACGGTTCCCAGATAAAGGGCTACGGTTAATAACCATAGCTAATGCCTATTTTAAAAAATAAAAAAATAAAATATAATAATGGTATCTCTTACCATTGTAATACATGCCCAGATCAACTCATATAAGCTAATATAGATAAATACTTCATGGCTAAATCATTCATTCATTCAATCAAACACAACCATTCATTCATTCATTCAATCAAACACAATCGTTCATTCATTCAATCAAATACAATCATTCATTTTAATCCATTCACAAAAGTACAATGCCAACATAATAGTTATATGTCTATTTAAAGTTCTCATTGATAACAAGATCCAATGCCTTCTCGCAGCCAAATAGCTTCTCAACAATCGCAAGCGAGAACCCCATGGATGTGCCTCTACTGGTTATCAATTTGCTATCAACTAACACCCTATTCACAGCTTCGCTTTGATCCGAAAGCTTGTTGCATATGGCTGAAAATCAATTTCATCATACAAATAATGTAGTCATATGAAAAGGCTACACCCCAAAATTGAAGAACTATATTATAGAGAAAGACGACAATGAGATGACATAAAAAAAGAAAGACAATACTCGGGAGTATACACTGATCTTCTTATTTCTGAATAAGTAAAATCTGCAACAGCCAAAGACAAAATAAATATTCAGCTATTCAAAATACCAACTAAATTTGTGGAAAATACACGAAACAAATCGAAACCCAGTGAAATTTGAAGCTTGTAGCTAAACTCAGCCAACGAATTTGGTAGAGTCATTCACATGGTCAAGGTTTTTCGAGTCGAGACACATTGATGATTTGATTCACTTGCTTCTCAATGCTCAGATTGACCAAAGCATCAACACACTCTTCGCATACAGATTAGCAGCCAGAAACCCGCAGTCTCCATCCAGCGCAGACCTGAGACAGCGCGTAGGGTGAAGCATCAACCAGCTAATATCAAGGAGCATGCCAAAAACATCTCTGTGGTAACATATGCATTATGGCACACTGATGATGAACCATTAATATGGTGGGAACAACCACATGGACAACTAAATCCAAAAAGCAAGCTAATCACAATCAGATCAGTGACCTGAAAAAACTGAGGATTAAGTTAAAATGTGAATGAGGATCAGCATTCAATGGGTAAACCCCCTAATAATCACACAGTAAGAAATGTCCAGCCAACATGATTTTCAGTTTAAATTGCCCAACCAGGTGGTGGCCCACCAGAGCAGCAGTGCATCATAAACGCATTCTATTATCAATGACCAATTTTATTTTTAAAAAATGCATGGATGGATGGACCATTCAAAAAGGAGGGTAAAAAAAAGATTACGAAAGAAAGAAAAGAAAGAAAGACAAACGGATGATGCATCAAAATAGCATTTCTCCTAGATACAGTCAAAGACTCAGGAGAGATTAAAAGCTTACACTGGAGTGAGGCACTTCATGTTTGTCGACTTGATGATGTGGTTCAAAAATTCCTTCTCATCTTGAAGTACGGTGTTCACAGCCACCTGAAACGCAAGGCAGTAGTATATATATAGAAGGCCAATATATGATTCCAGCACAAGAAAAAGGCATCTGCTGCTAAATTGGTGGTGAGTGGAAAAGTGCCACAGCGAGCTAAGATGGTGCCAAGATATTTTGGGATATCCCAAAAATCAGCCGTATACGGAACTTAAGTGGGCCATACAATCTAAAATCATGTGAAGACACCATTAAAACATGTAAAAGCACTTAGTGGGGCCCACTTGAGTTTTGAATGCTGCTGAAACTTGGTCTGAACCCTCATCCAAGTGGGACACACGTAATGGATGGGCTAGATTTGCAAACCACATCTCGGTGGGCCTAAAAAATGATTATGAATGTTTTAATGGTGCACGACCCCTCCCCACTTTTGTATGTGGTGTGGCCCACACAAGTCACAGATTGACTTGATTTTTGAGACCTGGGCCCACAATGGAATGATGCATCTGACTGATGGGGTAAATGTTCGAAACGCCTCACGGTGGGGCACACACAGCTTGACCTCATGGGACGGACTCGTGAGGTCGAGCGCATAGTACCTTTTCCCTATATATATATATATATATATATATATATATATATATATATATATATATATATAAGGCCATACCAATATATGATTCCAGCACAAGAAAAAGGCATCTGCTGCTAAATTGGTGGTGAGTGGAAAAGTTCCACAGAGAGCTAAGATGGTGCCAGGATATTTGTTAATGAAGAAAATTTATAAATCAGGCTAGGGAATGGGTCACAGGTTTACGTTTTGATGATTAATGGTTATACATCATCATTTGATGGCATCAATCTAATTTGACAAGATTACCCATGTTCTCAGAATAATTCTCCATAAATGATGAGTCATATCATAAGAAAATTAAACTCCATAACTATTTTAGAGAAAATAATTGAAGCAATGGAGGGAATAGAAGTACCTTGTTTTCCCACTCAAACTCGGCCCACATATTTCTAAATGCCGCATCAGCACAGGTTGCTGGAGAGATGTAGTCCATGATGTCAATGTGGATGTCACTGAGGACGACAACAGTCCGTTGCAGAACATTTGAAGTCTCGTAAACAATATTACCAAATATAACTCCTGTTTCGGTTGAAGAAACCTTAATATTCGCACGTATCTGCTTGCTCGATTCTGGAGCTAGTGTATAGTTCTGTGGGCGTTCTACAAGTTTAAGATCTCCCATGGTTGCCAACTCCAAGCATAGATTCTGTAGTGTCTCCCTAGTTCTGTTGATGACTGTAACATCGAGGATAATGTCGTAATGATGAACGGTGACATATGCTTCAGCATAGACAGGATCACTGAAGCCTGTGAGTTGAAGAATGCGATTCAGCTTATTCTCATCTTTTCCATTCTTGGTGAATTCACCAGTTGCACGTTTCAAATCATCTTGAACCTCATCTTCCAATTCGAGCTGGCTCATACCCTAAAGAATCAAAGCAATCAAAAGGGGGAAAATGAAAACTTATCCAATGGCTCCAATATCATCTGTAAGCAGATGACCACACAAATAAACTAATCGCTGAATAAGCAGCACCTGAAGAGTCCATTAATCTGTAGAATTGTCCTTTTTAACATCATAAAACTAAATGCTTAAGAATGGCACCCATTCAAAGTGAAATTGGTCATTTCAATTCAAACAGGAAAAACAGAGAAGGCAATTCGAAAAGTGATCATGCCTGGGTTTACATATAGTTATTTTGTTCAAGCTCATTATGAATTGAGAGGAGAGGTGAAGTGCTAGCTGATGATCTGTAAAGACAAGGCTCTTAGAAAGAAAATCCACAAGCAAAGCTTCTAAAAAGCTTAAAATGAAAATAATATCAAGTTTAAGCCTGTAAATAAAGGCAGAAAAACTTCAATATCCAGTTCTTAACAGGTGCATTTGAATGCTAGTCCTGAAAGCAGCATCATCATCGTCTTAGCCTTTCTCCCAACAATTTGGGGTTGGCTTTTAAATGGTTGAGTGGGGAAATGTTCTATGATCATCTGCCCGCTGGACATCAACCTTTTTGGGCTCTTGGAAGTTTGTAACCAGCAATGGCAGAGGCTCCCAATGGCTCCAGTCATATGCCAATGCGATTCCACCTACTATTGATTCCCATCCTCTTAAAATATACACCTGAAAGGGTGAGCAACATGGATGAAGTTTCTAGCCACTAAGCATGAAGCACACCTTCCAAAACAAGAATAAATGAAGTACAACATGGTCTCCCATGCCTCAAACATTCCAAAATCAAAATTTTCATGATGGTCATTATCAGAAAGGAAAAGTAAATAACCTCAGAATGCCATAACACAATAACAGTCAGCTACAATGAATTCCACTAAGAAAGCTAACATCATAATTAAGCCTGAATCCCTATTTAATCACAAGATTAGAAGTTCCATTCCTCCAAACTATTTGAAAACCCAACAACAACCAGAAACTGAGCAGTTTGGTCAATTGTATGTTTGTTTAGTCCCTTTCACATAAAGAAAAGCATAGTAGAATCCAATTCTAGGTGATGAGCCTAATGACAAGACTCATCTTTCTATTAACATGATAACCCCAACTTTCTTGATAGAAAAAGACTAATGAAAACTAAAAGATTTCATGCTCATAAGGCTACTTGTTGAAATCACTTAAAAAGAGAGACTGTGGCTAACCTTCTTACTCTCTCTTCCTGCATAGAGAATGTCCCATCTGCAAGCACAGCTGGCCTCCTAGATGAGACAGCAATAGAATTAGCCTGCAGGGCCTGTTTCAAAGAATCAACAACATCTCCTTCTTCAGCAGCCCTGTAGAATGGGAGTTCCCCAAGGCATTGCTTGATCGTTGCAATCCCGCTCTCAACTTCAGAGAGCGAGAGGCAGTACTCACCTATAATCCAAAGAGCACATGAACAGACTCGCATCGCCCGAATCTGGTAGAACATGTCCAAAAGCCTGGTAATTATTGAGACACGAAGGTTCAAGTTCATCTCTGTGTAAATTACACATAAAAAATCATTTTTTTATTGGTTAATGGAACAGGTTACCACCAGAAGATGCATGCATACATGGAAAATGGCTAAAAGATTTTTTTAAATGCTTGCCTCTTGAGGTAGGAGAAAATGCAGGAAATATTTAACAGAAGCCCATGCAAGCAACAAAGATATGAAGGATGGCTTAGCCACAGAAACATGGAATTCAAAAATCGAAGTTATTGACAATATGAAAGAGAAATTCTTTAGCGAAAGGAAATTGCAGACATGGAGCTTCAGTTTGGTTATCTTGTGCAAAGGCAATTAATATGAATTGGCAAGTGGGGAAGACAACTCCACCCACACATGCTTTTTAGAGACTCCACTCACACATGAATGTAACCCAATGAATGGTAACAGCTATAGAACAGTAGAATAAACTTCCATGGGACTTTCACATTGTCATTTGTCAGTAACAACACCACAGTATTTCACAATTGAAATAAAAGATAACATCTTACCGTCATATCGATTGTGCTGATTGCTTCTGAAATTCTTGAATCACCTTCATTTGCTTTGCAGGTGCCATTTGCTGAAAATAAGTTCTAGATAGTTTAGTCAGGTGCAAGGAAAAAGGAGACATGAAAAAAACCAGATGAAGTTACAACTTTAGGCCAGATCTTTATGGTAACTGAAGCCTAGACACCAACGAAATATCCACTAGACATGTCCATTGAAACAAAGGTAATTTCTTTCGAGTCATAAAGCATGAAATATTAAAGAGATCTAAGTAGCCTTCAATTAATGTGCATGTAGTTTCCAGACCTTGTTCATGGCTTCCATCGCCTTACTTGCACCTTTCATGCCATTAGCAACTGAAGTATATGGCATGCCTTGCCTACAATGGATTAAACAAAACAATTTAAGCAAACAATCACATTCAGGAAAAAAGAAAAGAAAAAAAGAGTCAATCTGACAGCAAACCCACTGAATGAGGTAGTGTTGGTTCACCTGTGTTTGAAAGGCACTAGACCCTGGAATGTTCAAGGAGCCACTGAAATTTTAACTTCCACACTCCAGTATGAGGGGCAGGCCACTGGTCTTTCGTCCTTCTCTTTTCAGACGTCACTGCTGATCACCAAGGACTACTCCCTAAGCAACCCCCCAATGGATCCGTGCAAAACTCTAAGTCTAATGAAAACCTATTTGATTAAGAAGCTTATTATTCTTTTGACATTGACCATAACATAACTGAAATGGAATCATCTCTATTTACACAACGCCAAACAGTGAGCAAATGGACATGTGCCAAAGAACTGTTTCTTTCTTGAAAAGGCCCAGCTCCCCAATTCTTGCAGGCTTCACCAAGCTTTTGGTAGGACCATTGGACAGCAATCATCAACCTATTTAAGTACCAATTATTGCAATAGCTTCACCAAAAATGTTGAAGAGTTTCATAAAAACATGGTTTTCACCCAAGTATGTAATAGTTGAGTCACGTGTGCCTGATCTGAAACAGATTTGTATCAAACAACTCAGCCAATACAAGCATCTGTCGAGTCATGTCAGGTAAATGTAAGTTGGATTCCATAAAGGTGACTCCTATTAGTGCTAACTGAAACTGAGTCAACTGGGCCAAGTCCAATAGACCCAATGCTCTTCCAAACACCAAAAATGAAGTAGGTGCCACACCATAGAAAATAATCAGAAGAAAATTTACAAATCCCTCCTACAACATAATAATGGAAGAGAGATAGTCCCCCATCTCTTCCACTACATAATACAATACATTCTTCTTGGGAAACTACATCCACAGAGCACAAATGGGTGTCAATCAAGAACTTTGCCCAACACAACAATCCATCAAGAAGCTAGCACCGTTGGTGAAGGGTGAAAGCAACAGCCTACTACTTGCAATCAAAGCCGCACCACTATCAATTAACATGATATAAAAAGATCAAACTGCGAACCTATTTTAGCAATCATAACCTGAACTATATGAATCTATGATCTAAAACCCCTCTTAACTAGCCTAATAACTAGATTAAAAGACCTAGTTCCTCCCTTAAATCTATAGGCAAGAAAAAGCTAAACCTATCCCCATTGCCTCTCAAAACAAGCTTCAACACAAACTCCACTAATGCATGACATTGTATCAAAATTCAATTCCAAGTTCTTAACATACTTCTAGCTGCAGTGCTCCAATCTCCCTCTCGATCCCTGAAACATGACAAAAAATAAGAAACTTGGGATGAGCATCGAATTTGCCTCACATCCAAAATTAATGAAAGCGTAGTGACTTGAGAGAAAAAAAAAAGAAAAGAATTCCAGGGTTAGAAGAAATTTCTTTACAAATTCTTTTCCGTAAAATATCACTTCTTTAAGATGAATGGGCATAATAACAAGAACGAAAATTAGAATAAAACAACAAGCCATGGGATCAGCGGTAGCAAGAATAACAGAGACAATGATGCAGGTGCCATTTGTTTCTTCCAGTGTGCCAACCTATAGATGATCAAATCATATAAAACATCAGGCAAATTTTAATCGAGAAAATACTAATCTATATCATAAAGACAAGACTTATCCAAAGTTCCAAAGATGTGAACTAACACTCATTCAGCAGATGACCATAAAAACAGAAGTTGGACATTTTTACTCTAGAAATCTTAGACCAATTTCAACCTAAATGAATTTTGGTTGTGTAAAATTATTTAGAACACGTGTCCAAGTAATGTGAATAATTGACCTTTACGATGGCTAAGTAATGTAAATAATCAGGCAACCATTTTATATCATAGGTTCTTGAAATGGCAGGGTTGACCAATGGCCAAATATTATTGCTGGGATTTCATTTGTTAAATGCTAGTTGAATTGAAGGAAAAAATGGTGAATTGTAAACCCCAATCATAACCTTAGGTCCTATTGAATAGGTAGAATCCACATAATAGAAAGAAAGAAAGGAATAAAAAAAAGCTTTCCTTTGAATTGACGTTTTCCGCTAGGATTAGAAAGAAATGTGGATTCCGCAAAATTATTTCCATCCTTATCCAGAATTGCAGTTCTCAAGAATATAGTTGTTAGACCTGGAAACTAGCTGCTGGAGTTGGAATATGAGATTTCTGCTAGCAGAACAAACAGGACCCTAAAAATGAAATTCGTTTTCAAACAGTGCTGATGGAAATAACCATTAAAAATTCCATATCCACACATTCAATACCTTGTGGTTGGACGCTATTCCTCTAGGAAGAGCATTGAAGATAAGTGCTGGTAAAATCCTACAATCAAATCCCGACTATCCCTCGAGGGGTGGCCAAATTCATGCTCAATGCCGCAAGCATCAACAAAAACCCCAAAATTTTAAACCCCTTAAAACCCCCAATCATTCTAATCAATACCCCCTCAAACCCCAAATCCAATTCCAACAAAAAAAAAGACATGAATATTCAAAAGAGAAAGAAGAAGATAATTGGTCTTGCATACTTAAAATGGACACGGATTATGGCATGAGAGAGGGGAGTCTTCGTGAGATCGAGAGAGAGGGGATGGTTAGGGAGAGAAGAGGGGTTTGTGAGAGGGGAGTATTCATAAGAGAGGGTTTGGGAGATCGAGAGGGAGAAAACGGACGCGCGGGAGATTGACGATGCAGATTTGGGTTTTTTTTTCTCCGGAGTAGAGGGAGAGATGAAATTTTAAAAAGTTCGTGAGAGGGGGAAGGAGAAAAAGGGAAGCGCGGGCTGAGTTTTCGCATTTTTTCTACTACGATTTTAGACCGTAGCTAAAACCCCTATAGTTGTAGCCATTATGCCATCCTTCACTGCCCCTCCGCATTCGCACAAGTCTGACGGGTTCTAGACGGACGGTCCTGTCAAGGGCTTTGTGGGGTCCATCGTGATGCATTTGATATATCCACTTCGTCCATTAATTTCGTAATCTTTTTAAATATAAAATAGCCCCAAAATCTAGGCAAATCGAAGGTCCAATTGAACCACACCATCAATCAATGGTACATATATAATCTCCATTATTTCCTACCATGTGGTCCACTTGAGCCTTTGATATACTTCCTTTTTTAGGCTCTTGCCCTAAAATAATCTTTCAAAATAGATAGACATATTAGATGGAGCACACACATTTTAATGGGCCTCGTAGAGTCCCTTATGGAGCTGGCACTTGTTGTAGGTACGTGTGTTGGCATTAGCTTTTAGCTATGGTTTTCGCACTTTTAGCTGGGGTTTTAAGCCGTAGTAATAGAGCTACAGTGTATATCCGTAGCTAAAGATTATCATGATTCATAGCCTTTGGTCATTTATTTTAGTAGTGACACTATCCTTATACATCATTTTTTCATTGAAGATTATATTTTTGCTTCGGATAATTTTCCTGTTTTCTGTATCCCAAAACCTGTATCCAAAATCATGCTGCCTGTAGCCTATAAATGTACACCTTCTGGACTTCGCATCTCAGTGAGACTGAGGTTGAACCACAGGGACTAATCTTGTGTGTTTTCTGAAAGCAACTAGAAGAAGTACTAGAAAAAGATGAAAACCTAAATCTGAAATATTAGAGAGTAATTGTGAGAGATTTAATGAAAAACTTAATAAATTCAAAGGTGGGAAACTAGGGTTTCCAAGGATCCACTTGTAGAGATTAGGGAGATCTATGCTTGATTCATGAACACAACTGGAATTAGAGACCCATCTTATCTAATTGGAAGATACCTCAGTAAAATCAATTCTGAACTTTCATTGACCTAATTCTCAATGGAAGAGCGGTGTTAGAACTAGAAGTGATTCCATCACAAAACCATGCCCATGAGACAATGGCTCACAACAGGATTTACCAATCCACCAACCAATCTGAGAGAATTGTGAAAGTTATGGAGGATTTCATCATCCAACCATGCCTCAGGGATGATGGTGAACAACAGGATTTCCTAATTTCACAATCTCAATACATGAAAAGAACATACTTAAAGCTATCGCAGATCCATTGTAATTTGAGTCACAACAAACCATTAAAAATTGAAAGTATTCCTTATAATCAAACTAGAATCAAGGAGAGTTCAATAATAATATGATTCAAAGCAATAGAAACATCCCATCACGCTACAAGCTTCACCTCTTAGCCCTATCTAAGAAGTTTAGCCAACCGTAGACATGATTGAACTAGAATCTCTTAAGAAAAGCATAAGAATGACTAAGGAAGAAAAACACTTGGCGACAGCTTCTCCACACTTGTGCTCCACTCCCTGAACCTTGGATGATCCTTAGGGATGCCCCAGGGACCCCTATTTATAGTTTTGGGCCTTAGACTTTCCGCACTGAATGGAATCTCCATAAGTTAAGCAACCACCAAAGTTAACCAAGCCATCACCTCACCTATCACTCACATCCATCACCCATCTCCCATCACTTCTCTTTCAACCACACCCTCTCTCTCTTTCTCTTCACAAAATCCAAGCAACCAAATGAACTCACATCCAAGCTCTTCCATGTGAGAGAAATTGATTTTTGGTGGCCCATTTTTCATTCCCTTTAACCTTCATCCTAGCCATTCAAACCTCATCTCCCTCCATCAAAGTGAAGCACAAGGAGATTGGCGTTCCAACGGACCGAGAAGATCGAACGGTGGGTGCTTCTATAGGCTAGTTTTCATGTTTTTATGATGGCCCAAGTGAGGCCTACCGATTGATGGTATGGATCTCACTTTGGACCCTAAGATGTGGCCGATGGCCCACCTTGATCTTCATGATTATTCCATGATGGGGCCATTCTCCATGGACCCCATCATGATGTTTATTTTCTAGCTTGAAAAGGGGTCATCTAGACCTTCTATTTCGGTGGAGAAAGGATCTCACTTGTTGAATATTTTAAATCATGCAAGGGAGGGCCCATAATGTCAGGGTCCCTCCATCACACGTGTGTCCCACCTTTTCTTTCTCTCTCTCCCTCTCTTTCATTTTCTTTTATTGTTGTGTGATATGGCCATGTGGCCCACCCGGATGGACCCCATCATGGAGCATGTATTTTTCCCAAGCCATCTGTAGGTGAGACCCACTTTATACATATGTTGTACTCACACCACCTAGCCATTTGGTGGCCCACCTGAGCAGGGCCCACCTTAGATTTGTGTGCGCCCAAACCGTCCAGCGTCCCTGACGCTAGATGCTGAAATGAAAACAAAAATATCAGTTTGATTTAGAACTTGGAGTGAACCGCTCACACGAGCCCCACCCTGATGTATTGATCCGATCCACACCGTCCATCTCATTCCCTAAATCATTTTAGCCGTTGAGCCAAAAAAATGAACCTGATCCGAGTATCTGGTGGGCCATAGCATGGGAAAGTGTGGTGGTTAAACCATGGGATCTAACGGCTGGGTCGGATTCACCTGATGCGGGCCCCACTGAGGAAAAACCTCAGCAGTCCCAAAAGCAAAAAAAAATATAGATTATAAGCAGCAGGACGCTGCTGCTGCCAGAGGCGTAGGCAGTGCCTCCTGCGCACGGACGTGCGGCGGACAGGGTCCCATGGCCATGGCTGTGGGCCCCACTGTGATGTGTGTTGATTACCCACGCCGTTCATTAGGTGGGCCCCCTCCAAAAATCAGTCACATCTAAAGCTCGGGTGGCCCACATCAGAGGAAACAGTGAAATTGAACGTCTGCCCATGAGACCCTTTCCTGGGCCACAGAAGTTTTGGATCAAGATGAAATTTATTTCTCCTTTTCATCCAGGTCTGTGTGACCTTATTAACGGGTCAGATTGCAAATAAACATTACGATGGGCCCCACGTGGAACTACTAGGATGTATGTGTTTTGTTCACACACCGTCCACAGTTGTGGATGGTGGAAACCATGATGCATGTGTTTTATCAATGTCGTCCAGGCGTTTGCTGGATCCAAATCATCCACCCATTTTAAAAGCTCATTTTATGATATGAGCTAAAGAATGAGTCAAGTCCATAGTTCATGTGGACCCCCACCATGATGCATGGGTTGCATCCAAACCATCCACCATTTGGCAAGCTTGTATTACAGGCTTGAGACTAAAAATAAGACAGATCTATAGTTCAAGTGGACCCCACCTTAGTATATGTATGGGGCCCATCTTGATTTATTTGTGGCCGCCCATTGAGGCCCACCTTGGTATATGTATGGGGCCCATTTTGATTTATTTATGGCCGTCCATTGAGGCCCACCTTGGTATGTGTATGAGGCCCATCTTGATTTATTTGTGGCCGTCCATTGAGGCCCATATGATATGCATATGGCCCATGTGATTAGGCCCATTTTGACGTATTCTAAGGCCCATCTTGATGTAGTTATGGCCCATCCATTGGGGCCCACCTTTGATATGTGTGAGACCCATCTGTGAGGCCTACCTTTGATATGCTTATGGCCCATTGTTGAGGCCCACTTGATGTATATGAGGCCCATATGATGTGGCCCATTTGATGTATTTGGAGTCCATGGGTTAAGGCCCATTGTGATGTATTAGGGCTCATGGGTTGAGGCCCATTGTGATGTATTCAAGGCTCGTTATTGAGGCCCACCTTGATGTGTATGAGGCCCGTTATTAAGGCCCACCGTGATGTGTATGAGGCCCATTGTTGAGGCCCACCTTGACATATATAAGGACCATATGATGAGGCTCATTTGATGTATTTGAGGCCCATGGGTCAAGGCCCATTAGGATGTATACAAGGTCTATTGCATTGTGTGATTCCACCATGGGTTATGTAATGACATTTATGGCGGGCCATGCCTTGGGAGCAATGTTGGTTTGACGTCCACATTGTAAGATTAATGTTGGTTAAATGTCCGCATTATAACTCTCCCTAGCGCCCATTGATAGGCCCATACTTGTTATGTGTTGGCCGTCTAGGCCCATCTGCATTGTAAGGATAGTTCATTACTTTATAACATGCTTAGTATAATTCCATGACTCATGGCATACGCATCATATGATGCTTGATATGAGTAGTGACTAATCATTGCATACGCCATTGGACAGACTATTTACAGGACTCCTTATGAGACAAAGTGCCCACATTATTGCGTCGTACGTGTAGGATTGCTGCATGATTGGATAGTGTGACTCATGCATCTCGCATATATGTGACTTGATCATTGTACGCCCTAGCGACATTAGGGTCGTGGCCTCCATGTTGTCAAATTTGTGGTGCCAAAGACACTATTATGAAGCTTGCATCTGTGAAGAACAATGCTCTACTCAAGATCAACTTAGGTTGATAAGCACTTTCACAAGTCAAGAATCTCAAGATGCTTTCAAGTTCTACCTCAAGATCTCAAGAAGCTTTCAAGTTTGAACTCCATCAAGACTTCAAGCTTTCTACTTTCAATGGTCACTTGTCTCCTATGTTCAATGTCCTTACTTCACTATTGAGGTATGATTGACCTTAGGTTGACCTTTAGAGTAGGCTATTCTGGATACATAATTCATATGTTTTGTATAAGTGAGTTTAGGCTATTCTAAGATTAGTCCTGGACTTTGTTCGACTAATCCTAGCACTACTTCGACCTGTCTAAGAATTTCCTAGATCAGTAGTAAGTTTGTTGCAAAATTCAGAAAATTTCTGTTATGCTTCGACTAGTCTTAGGGACTGTTCGACTAGTCGTATGAACAGTGTCGACTGTTGCTTTGACCAGTCGTAGACCTACGACTCAAAGTACAGTGTTGAAATTCGGCCACCTACGACCGGTCGAAGGGATCTACGACTAGTCGTAGGAGACCCACGACGATCGTAAACCACCTACAACCAGTCATAAAACTTCTTATCTTATCGTGCTCGAAATTTTCAAATATCTGTTGGTTCTATGACCGGTCGTAGTTAGACCAGTCAAAGGTGTGATTTGCTCACCTATAAATAGAGCATGAATCTCGGAATAATCCAAATTAGAAAAAGGCAATTCAAGTTAATTTAATTTGGTCTTCTAAGAGATAAGTCAGTGTTCCATTTAAGCTAAGTGTGCATACTTAATATTCTCTTTCTTTAGCTTTGTTAATTGATTTTGTTTTTTGCATTCCAATCTAATCTAAAAGAGGAATTGTTATTTTCCTTTTTCTAGAATCAAAATCAATTAGAGCTAGCCCTTTTGTTTTAATTTAAAATCTATTAGAACCTAGAACCATTATAAAGTGAGTATTGGACATTGAACTTTGACATTCAAATCTCTACTCCGACTTGGTTCTTCTGGGCTGCTACAACGAAGGAGAAAATCAGGTATTTTACAATTTGTGTAATTTACATTGTTTGGTTTTATTTGAGGTTAAGCTAGAAAAATCTCAAAGTTGTTGGTTATTTGAGGAGAGCCAGAAAACTCAGAAGTGAGGGTTTTTGAATTGTGTAAGCCCTTTGAAAAAGACACAATTGTGAAGGTTTTGGGTGAACCTGTGAAAACCTATTTGATAGTGAACGCTAATATCCCCTGTGTGAGGATATTAGGAGTGGAGTAGCATTCTGTGTGGTTGTTGTTTAATAGTTGGTGAACACACAGGCGAACCACTATAATTCTTTGTGTTGTGGATGTGTGATTTATATTTCCTATCTTTTATCATTCAGAATTATGGAATGTATGTGTGAATGTGAATGTTGTAATCATTTCATTTCAAGCACAGTGGGGAATGTTGTAATAATTTAGATTTACATTTCAGCATTATATTTTTGCTATCTCTTTATTATTACGTTGAGCTTCAGTTTCTCTATTTGTTCTAGAAATAAGGTTGTCCTACCATAAACTTTGGTTTTTGGTGTAAGGTTGTCCTTAGAACAATTTTCATTTATATTTCTCTATTTTAGGTTGCTTTCTATTCCTATATTGTGATTGGTGTATAGTTTGTTATCTATTCCTTGTTTCATATTCATTTGTATTTATTTTTAATTTGGTATATTCCTATTCACCCCTCCCTCTAGGACATATAGTTTGGCCATTTCAAGTGGTATCAGAGCCTAATAGCTCGCTCTTATTGCTTTTTATTTAGATTTAATTCCTGAGCTAACGATCTAAGCTATATATAAGATGTCAAATTTTGATAGCCTATCAGTCACTAGGCCTCCACCCTTTGATGGCTCCAATTATGCCTATTGGAAAGCCAGGATGAGGATCTTCCTCAAATCAATGGATGAGAGTGTAGCAAGTCACAGTGACTGAATGGAACCCACCTACCACTGAAGTAACTAGTATCGATGGTTCAAAATCAATGAGAGTAACACCATATTTCTCATAGACCACCCTTTAGAAAAATGAGAGTAGTGCTAATGCGAAAGCACTAAATGCAATCACTTGACACTATCACCGGATGAGTTCAAAAGAATCATATCCTGTGATACTGCAAAGTAAGTCTAGGATATATTAGAAATGACACATGAGAGTACTATAATTGTCAAAAAATCTAAAGTCCAACTCCTCATAACTAAATTTGAAGAAATTCATGTGGAGGAAAATGAAATGTTTATAGACTTTTATACTAAATTAAATGACATTGTAAACTCAATGTGGGGTCTTGGTGATAAAATCCCAGAAAGTAAAGTGTGTGCAAAGATACTACGCTCACTTCCTGAATGGTTCAATTCTAAGGTAACCACGATCCAAGAACTTCGTGATACGGATAATATAAGGGTAGAAGAACTAGTTGGTTCTTTACAAACCTATGAGTTAAACTTTAAAGCTCCTAAAAGTAAATCCATTGCTCTCAAATCTTCTAAAGGTATTTCTCAAGAAAACTTGGATTTAGAAAATTCTGAAGACGATATGGCTCTTTTAGTGAAGAAATTTTACAAGATTTTCAAAAGCAAGAAAAGGGTAGATTTTCAAAAATCAAATGATAAGAAAAGATCTAAACCTAGATCTAAAAGTTGGAAGTCTTTAAAAGATAGTCAATGTTACAACTGTGAAGCGTATGGGCACTTAGCAAACAAATGTCCTAAAAAGGACAAAACAAAAGGAAAGGGAATGTTAGCTACGTGGGATGAATCATCTGATTCTGAAGCTTCTTCTGAATCAGAAGATTCTGAAACCGAGTCGAGCAGTGAAGTTAAAGCCCTTATGACTCTAGCTAAATTCACTTTTTCAGATCATGATGATTCAACTAGTGAAGAAAATCTGAATAGTGATTATGAAAATGAAGTGATCTTCAAGATGCTTACAATGCCCTATACAAGGAAAGTTGTAAAATTGTTGTCAAACTTAAACTTCAAAAAGAAAAGTTTTCTAAACTCAAAAAATGTTTTGAATCACTTGTTTTAGAAAAATCCCAAATTTCAGATTGTTTTGAAAAATCAAAATGCGACTTAGAATTCAAAACCTCGCTGATTGAAAATCTGAAATCTGAAAATGAGATACTTAAAAATGAAGTATCTTCTCTTCTGAGTTTAAAGGATACATGTAGGTATGCCCAAGGAGATCCAAAGTTAGAAAAACTATTATCCAGATCAAGAAAAAGTGGCGATCGATCCGGATTGGGATATGATAAGAATACACCTCCTAATCAAAAGTATACTCCTCCCAAGTTTGTGATAGGAGAGTCCTCAAACTCAAAAGGGAAAAGTACTTAACAAAGTTTTTCTAAAAATATAAAAACTTTATAAAAACCTAAAAGTAGCCATGTCAACTTTAAAAATCGGAACTGAAACCCTCTTGCTGAAAAGATAGTAGATTTACTCAAGGAGCTCTTAAAATCTAACTCAATAGGTCATTCTTACAACATCAGTCAGAAGAAGACCAACTATACTCCTAAACCCAAAACAGTTCTGAAATGGGTTCCTAAAGTTGCCTGCTTGGTTGCTCACACCGCTTTCAGAGCAATAAGCCATTCAAAGTGGTACCTAGACAGTGGATGCTCAAGACATATGACTGGTGATAAAGGTTTATTCACCGATCTCAAAGACATGATTGATAGTTCTGTCACATTTGGTGATGGCAGCAACTACAAGATTATGGGCCAAGGTACTGTTCAACTTTATAACCTTCCTTTGTTTAAAAATGTTTTATATGTTGAAGGTCTTAAACATAACTTGCTTAGCATATCTCAAATATGCGACAATAATCATAGTGTACGGTTCTCTAATCAAAGCTATGAGATTCTAAACAACAAGGGTTCAGTAATACTAACTGGACGTAGAACGTCTGAAACTACTACATTGTTAGCGAATCCAGCTCATCTAATCAATCGTCTTACATGGTCCATACAGACGAGACTGACTTATGGCACAAATGTCTGGGACATGTACACTACCGAAATTTATATAGATTGAGCAAACGGGAACTTATAAGAGGTTTACCCAAACTGTAAAAATTAGATAAAATATGTGGTAAATGCCAGATTGGCAAACAAACAAGGAACTCACACAAAAAGGTGAATTCCAATACCACATCAAGACCACTCGAGCTTCTCCATATGGACCTAGTAGGACCTACTAGGACGGAAAGTCAAGGTGGCAAAAAATATATCTTGGTAATAGTAGATGACTTTACCAGATATACATGGGTTGTCTTCTTAGGGGACAAATCAGAAACCCTTGAAGAAGTTAAAAAGGTTCTCAAAAGGATTCAAACTGAAAAATGTTCTCAAGTCAGTAAGATTCGTAGTGATCATGGATCTGAATTTGAGAATAGCGGTTTTGAGAAGTTCTGTAGCGACCAGGGAATATTACATGAATTCTCAGCACCCAAAACTCCACAACAAAATGGAATTGTTGAAAGGAAAAATAGAGTGCTTCAAGAAATGGCTAATGTCATGTTGAATAGTATGAAGCTCTCTAAGAATCTTTGGGCTGAAGCAGTCAATACAGCTTGCTATATTATTAACCGGGTTTACACTAGTAAAGGTAATAATAAAACGGCTTACGAAATGTGGTTCGATAAAAGCCTATCAAATACTTTCGAGTTTTTGGCAGCAAGTGCTATATTTTACGAGATTGTGAAAATCTGGGAAAGTTTGATAAGAAGAGTGATGATGGGATCTTTGTAGGATATTCTTTAAACAGTCAAGCTTATAGGGTTTTGAACAAAAGGACCGGTGTGATACAAGAGTCCATCAATGTGGTCATTGATGATCACTTAAGCACACCTGTCTCAAGTTCAGATAATGATGAAGTTCTTATGATTGATAAACCTGATACTTCATCTAATCAGACTAATTCTGAACTAAGGATTGTTAAAGATCATCCAACCACACAGATTCTTGGAAACCCTCTCACTGGTGTTCGTACCCGTAGACAACTTGAGGATATATGTAATTATGTATGTTTTACATCTCAGATAGAACCATCTAACGTAAAAGAAGCTCTTGCTGATGAAAACTGGATTGTTGCGATGCAAGAAGAACTTAACCAATTTGTGAGAAATGATGTTTGGTATCTCGTACCTAGACCTAAAGATAAACACATCATTGGAACCAAATGAATTTTCAAAAATAAGTCTAACGAACTTGGCAATATAATTAGAAGCAAGGCTAGGCTAGTGGTACAAGGTTACACTTATATTAAAGGTATTGACTATGATGAAACCTTTACACCAGTAGCACGCCTTGAATCAATCAGACTCTTTATATTTATTGCGTGTTTTAGAAAGTTTAAGATTTACCAAATGGATGTGAAAAGTGCATTTTTAAATGGTGATCTGCATGAGGAAGTTTATGTTGAACAATCAATGGGTTTTGAAGATCCCAAAAATGGGGATCATGTGTGTCGTCTTAAAAAGACACTTTACGGTTTAAAACAAGCTCCTGGGGCATGGTACGAGAAACTAACAAAGTTTCTATTAAGCCATAATTTTCAAATGGGATGTATTGATAAAACTCTGTTTATTAGAAAACATAAGGATCACATCTTATTAGTACAAATCTATGTTGATGATATCATTTATGGATCTACCTGTACTAACATGACTATTGAGTTTGTAAATTTGATAAAATCTCAGTTTGAAATGAGCTTGGTTGGGGAATTGAATTATTTCCTCGGGTTGCAAGTAAAACAAAAACCTGATGGAATGTTCATTTCTCAATCTAAATATGTTAGGAACTTGATTAAGAGATTTAGATTTGAGAATGGTAAGAACTTTGATACTCCTATGAGTACAACCTTGAAACTCTCAAAAGATTCTGCAAGTAAAAATGTGGATCCAAAATTATATCGGAGTATGATTGGTAGTCTATTGTATTTAACTGCTAGTAGACCCGATATCGCTTTAAGTGTTGGTATTTGCGCTAGATATCAATTTGATCCTAAAGAATCACACTTGACTGCTTTCAAGGGGATTATATGATATGTCGCAAGTACTATTAATCTCGGTCTCTGGTATCCACATAAGACTAGTGTTCAATTAGCTGGGTACTCAGATGCTGACTGGGCTAGTAATCTTGATGATCGAAAATCAACCAGTGGTGGTTGTTTTTATATCAAAAACCGTTTAGTTTCTTGGTTTAGCAAGAAACAAAGTTCTATATCACTTTCAACAGCTGAAGCTGAATATATCGCAGCTGGTAATGCGAGTACACAGCTAGTTTGGATGAAACGTATGCTAAGTGATTATGGAATTAAATAGGATTCTATGTTATTATATTGTGATAATTCCAGTGCCATAAATATTTCAAAAAATCCAATTCAGCATTCTTGTACTAAGCACATTGACATTAGATTTCATTATATTCGGGAATTAGTAGAAGAAAAAGTTATATCTCTGGAATATATTCCTACCGAGAATCAACGTGCTGATATTTTCACTAAACCGATCGACAAAAGCAGGTTTAACAAAATGAAATTTAATCTCGACATGTGCATTTTAAAATGATTAATTATGCCTATTTGTATCATATTGTATATATTTGCTAGTTTAGTTTTCAAATCTTGAAAAATATGTAAAAATCAGATTTTTTGGTCTGTACTCGATTGTTTTGGCCTGTACTCGACCAGTCGTGCTACGACCGGTCGTGTATACCCATGACCAGTCGTGAATCGCGTGGAGTCACTTAAAATTTGGGGGAAATCACTTTCTTCTTCATTTCAACTTCTCTCTCCAACGAGCCGACACTCGACTAGTCGAACCCATCTTCCAAAATCTTCAAGGTTGGTGCTCCATTTGCATTTTGCTTGTAGATTTGTGTCTAGAGTGCTTCTTTTTCTCTCTTGAAGTTATCTATTTCGAATTTAGTTCAGATTTAGAGATTTTCTTTTGAAAAATCTGATTTGTGAAAACCCATCTCTCAATCCATTGCAACTCTTTATATTCTTGAAATCATTGTTGCATATGGCTTCTAGAGGAAGAAAATCAACGTCTCGTGGTCCGTCTTCTTCTTCCAGATCAACCTCTATCACTAAGCGTCATCTTAGGGCTCCTAAGGACGATTCATCTTATGTTCGGGACATAAGATTGCGTAATGTTATTGTTGAACATCCAGTAGATATTAATCATGTTGCTCTGTTTGATATTTTTCCTATGCTCCAATCTGTAGGTTGGAATAACTTATTGCTTTGGGGTGGGCCAGCATACCGGTCCATTGCCCAATCCATGTTTGCATGCATATGTGCTTTCTCACTGGAAAATTTAACTTTTTCTATCTCCACAAGAGAAGGGCCATTTGAAGTTGATCGACATTTGATTTCAGCCCTTATGGATATTCCAGTGAATGATGAGGGTATTCCTATCCATACTTTATATGATAAACCCTCTGTTGTTGAAAAACGTATGCTGACTAATGACTTATGCAATTTGGATGTACAATGGACGCATAAAGGGAATGCGCTTCCCTCAAGGTATTTGTTACCCAAATACAGAATTCTTCACAAAATCTTTGTGTCTAACTTGTATCCTCGGTCGGGTAACAAATCTGAATTGACGTCCTTCATGGTTCGTATTCTTCATTCTGTTGTTAGAGGTGTTAACATTTGTTTACCATCCTTGATTTGTCATTTCATCATTCAGTTTCGTCTCCATCCTGGTCATAGTGACATTCCTTTTGGATATTTGATGACTGTTGGCTACACATATGTCAGTCGACATGCCGGTTGGAGAGGCCCCTATCCATCATCTGATATTTAACAATTCCAATATCAATAAGATGAAACTGGATTACCTTCCTGGCCAAGGTGATGGTGTTGGCGGTGCTGAAGCTGTACATGAGGAAGAAGCTGGTGATCTTCCTCCTGATGATATTAACATGGATGATATTTTTGAAGAGCTTGAGTCCGATTCTACAAATGATCCAGATTATGAGCCTTCTTCATTTGATGCACGTCTGAGTGCATTGGAAGATAAAGTTGAGGGTCTAAATGTTAAGATGGAAAACATGTCTGTTGCCCATGATTTACAGTTCAAATATATACGCAAATATCTTAGGTGCTTAAACAAAGTCATGCATCAACTTGATCCTTCCATTCCTGCTCCTTCATCTGGGTCATAGTATTTTCTATTCTTGGTTTGTAATAACTTTATTGCTCCTAACTTGTTTTGAGTTTTTTAACTTAGCTCAATCTATGAATTATGTGTGCTACTTATGCTATGTTCTCATATCTTGACTAGTTACCTCTCATATTTCTCATTGATTATTTCTCCTCAGCCATCTATTTTGTGCTTCCTTTGTCATATTGTGACAAAAGGGGAGAGTATGGATATGTTATGGATATGTATATAGATATGGAAGTTGTCATGAGTATACATGTATATTGGATGTTGTCATGAGGAGGGAGTAGCATTGTATTGTATGGTGTTTTATGAGTATGTTACTCAGGGGGAGTATGAGTAGAGGTGTGTAGAGGTGGACTGAATATTGATTTACAAGTCTGCTGGATGCTGGTTGATAATAACTGGTGCATGATTCTTTAATCAGATATTCTGTGTTATGTAACATATCTTGAAAGTGTGTTTTGTCACTAATTTGAAAAAGGGGGAGATTGTAAGTACCATAATTTATAGCCCTTTGTGTTGTCAAATTTGGGGTGCCAAAGACACTGTTATGAAGCTTGCATCTATGAAGAACAATGCTCTACTCAAGATCAACTTAGGTTGACAAGCACTGTTCACAAGTCAACAATCTCAAGATGCTTTCAAGTTCTACCTCAAGATCTCAAGAAGCTTTCAAGTTCAACCTCAAGATCTCAAGAAGCTTTCAAGTTTGAACTCCATCAAGACTTCAAGCTTTGCTACTTTCAAAGGTCACTTGTCTCCTATGTTCAATGTCCTTACTTCACTATTGAGGTATGACTGACCTTAGGTTGACCTAGGCCATTTTGGATACATAATTCATATGTTTTATATAAGTGAGTTTGGTCTGTTCTAAGACTAGTCCTGGACTTTGTTCGACTAGTCCTAGCACTGCTTCGACCTGTCTAAACATTTCCTGGATCAGTCGTAAGTTTGTTACAAAAATCAAAAAAAATTTGTTAGGCTTCGACTAGTCCTAGGGATTATTCGACCGATCGTAGGAACAATGTCAACTGCATCTTCGACCAATCGTAGACCTACGACTCAAAGAACGGCGTTGAAATTCGGTCACCTACGACCAGTCGATGTGAAACTTATGACTAGTCGTAGGAGACCCACGACGAGTCATAGACCACCTACGACCGATCGTAACAACTGTCAATCTTATCGCGCCCGAAATTTTCAAATATCTGTTGGTTCTATGACCAAATGGGACACCGAAAATATTTGGTTCTAGCACTATGGGCACTTAGAATGTCCTTGGGTGAAAATCCCGAAACCTCCGAGGCCAGAGGACGCCCCAACGTCTAGGCCGAGTGGAACATGAGCGCCCGAGTACCGAATACCAGTAGGTCGCGTCTCCCACCGTATCGTGGTTGGTTGGGAGAGGGTGTGACCTTATCCGCCCTCTGAGTGAGGGGCTATAAGCTAGGTTAAGTATGACCATCTCGTAAATGAGTCCGCCATCGACAAGCCGGGTAGGTATTGGCAGGCGGATAGTAAGGTCTCTTCCACTCACCGGGTTGTGCGGCTAAGGAGGAGGCAATCGGAGTGAAGTGTAATTGACCCCAATGATTTCCCAGAGAGGAACCGTCTTGATATGTGGACTTATTGAGCAGAATTGCATATCCATTCATTCATTCATTCACTATCCGCTCTGGTGGTGTGCAACTATTTGTTACGTGTACCATCGCATGGCCAGGATTTCGATTGGGCGCGCGACTAACCGAGATTAAGAGTTTACCACATTGTGTCGACTATCCAAATTTAAGTATGGGACTGGTTTGGATAGAATTTCCTTGTGATGAATCCCATAGCCTGTGATACTTGTACTATAATCTCGACTTCACATTCCGGCATGGTCATTTCATTTGCATCACATATCGCATTGCACCACAATGCCAGCATTTTGGGTTACTATGTTTTTGAACTTATATGACCTAGATGAGGTTGATGGTATTCGTGACTCGTCAGGATTTGCATATTACATTGCATCCTCAGCATCTGTTATTGTCTTATTATGTTTTGCATCGCATGGCCTTGGTACGGCTGATAGCACTCATGGACTTACAACATATTTCCGCTTACTCTGATACCGTATGATTCATGATCTTGTCAGTATTCCTGCTTATTCCGATGATGTATGTTTATGGGCTTTATTGTACACTTGGCACTCTCCTTACACACACTTACACCACCCTCTAAGCTTTCTATAAGATTACGCACGATATATGCGTGCAGGTGATGATAGGTTGCAGCAGCATTGAGCTTGGAGCATGCAGCGGTCTTCTGGAGGTTTGATTTTCGATATATGTATTTCCCTTTCAGCACTGTATTCAAATGTTTTTATTAGTGGATATGTGATAATGATGTTGCCTTTGTAATTTGGGTAAACTTGTGGTTATGCTCCATAAAAAAATCATCTTGAAAATCTTCCTTATAGGATCCCGAGATCATTCGGCGCATGCGCGCTAGGAGCCGAGAATGGGGTACTACGGAGGCTATCGACGCCAGATTCGGCGATCGAAAATTTTATGAGCCCATTTTCCGAGTTTAGGGCGAGACAAAAGTTGGCATTAGAGCATAACTTAGGAATACCTGAGGATAACGTCACATATCTGTTGATAGCTACATTACAACATGTGATTGTTGAGAACTTAGAATGGTTAGAGCCCCCGAGTTCGAATAACTTAGAAACTTTTTGATATAGCTCCCTACTGTTAAAATTGTGAGGCTACTTAGTATTTCAGTTTCGATCATTTCTGACCAGGATCCGAGGTCTAGTTGGATCATCGTAGTGTTGATGAGGCATTTTTGGAGCAGAAAGCTGAGATTCGCAGGTGTTGTCCTTATCTCTTATGTGTTTGATTATGTTGACATGTTATATTCGAATAGGATTTTCCTCCCTTGGTTGAGCTCTATATTGGTTGTGTCATACTTTAAATTTTGAGGATGAAATTTTTATTAGGTGGGGAGAGCTGTAAGACTCGTATCCTAGCCCATACTGTTCTGTAGGCTTCCGCAATCCTCCCGGTCGAATTTCGGTGACCTGCGATGTGTAAACAGTAGTTGTGCGTGATCCTGAGTCGTGTCTCATATATCAGAGTCAGCTCGACTTAAGACTTGTACCATTACGACCCCTCACCGCGATTTCAACGCCATGTCTTATGCACCGATCCGATACCCTGACAGAAGATGCGGGCCGACGTTTATTTCCAAGAAAACGTCACGCATTTACAATCCCAAGAGAATCTCTACAACATGTCAAATCAATCTCATCAATCACCTCATGTCAAGTCCAAAGCAACCCATGCTTTCTTTCTCCACAAGTCAAGCAAACTCAAAGTCAACCAATCCATCACCTCACCCATCACTCACATCCATCACCCATCTCCCATGACTTCTCTTTCAACCACCTTCTCTCTCTCTCTTTCTCTTCACAAATTCCAAGCAACCAAATGAGCTCACGTCCAAGCTCTTCCATGTGAGAGAAAGTGATTTTTGGTGGCCCACTTTCTCATCCCTTTAACCTTCATCCTAGCCATTCACTTTTCATCACCTTCTATTAAAGTGAAGCACAACGAGCTCAGCTTTCCATCGGACCAAAAAGATCGAACGGTAGGTGCTTCTATAGGCTAGTTTTCATGTTTTTGTGATAGCCCAAGTGAGGCCTACCGATCGATGGTATGGATCTCACTTTGGACCTTAAGATGTGGCCGATGGCCCACCTTGATCTTCATGATCATTCCATGATGGGGCCATTCTCCATGGACCCCATCATGATATTTATTTTCTAGCTTGAAAAGGGGTCATCTAGACCTTCTATTTCGGTGGAGAAAGGATCTCCACCGTTGATTTTGATCGATGGGCCCATATGAAATGGGACCCCCTTGATGAATGTTTTAAATTATGCAAGGGAAGGCCCATAGTACCGGGGTCCCTCCATCACACGTGTCCCACCTTTTCTCTCTCTCTCTCTCTCTCTCTCTCTCTCTCCCTCTCTTTCATTTTCTTTTATTGTTGTGTGATATGACCGTGTGGCCCACCCGGATGGACCCCATCATGAATTATGTATTTTTCCCAAGCCATCTGTAGGTGAGACCCACTTTATACATATGTTGTACCTACACCACCTAGCCATTTGGTGGCCCACCTGAGCAGGGCCCACCTTAGATATGTGTGCCCCCAAACCGTCCAGCGTCCCTGACGCTGGACGCTGAAAGGAAAACAAAAATATCAGTTTGATTTAGAACTTGGAGTGAACCGCTCACACAGGCCCCACCCTGTTGCATTGATTTGATCCACGCCGTCCATCTCATTCCCTGGATCATTTTAGGCGTTGAGCCAAAAAATGAAGCTGATTCGAGTATCTGGTGGGCCATAGCATGGGAAACTGTGGTGGTTACCGTTGAAAAACCAATTGTTGTTTCTATTCACCAAAATATATTCAATATTGGGCTTGTTTGGCTTGTATTAAGCCATGGGACCCAACGGTTGGGTCGAATTCACTTGAAGCGGGCCCCATGTATGGAAAACCGCGATAAAACTCGATTTCTAAAAAATTAAAATTAAAATACATGCAGCAGACGCTGCTGCTGTTAGAGACGCAGGCAGCGCCTGCTGCTGGCGGGCGGGCGGACGGTAGCAGACCCACGGCCCTAGCCATGGGCCCCACCCTGATGTATATTTGCCATCAACCCCATTCATATGGTGGGCCACCTCCATCAGTGGGCCCCCTCCAAAAATCAATCACATCCAAAGCACGGGTGGCCCACATCAGAGGAAACAGTGGAATTGAACTTCTGCCCTTGAGACCCTTTCCTGGACCACAGAAGTTTTGGATCAAGATGAAATTTGTTTCTCCTTTTCATCCAGGTCTGTGTGACCTTATTAACGGGACAGATTGCAAATAAACATTATGGTGGGCCCCACGTGGAACCACCAGGATGTATGTGTTTTGTTCACACACCGTCCATGGCTGTGGACAGTGGAAACCATGATGCATGTGCTTTATTAATGCCATCCAGGCATTTGCTGGACGGCTAGTAGGCCCCACCCTTGACGTCTGTGATATATCCAAACTGCCCATTTATTTGATGGGCCAGGTGTGTGGACCCCACTATGATGCCTGTGTTGCATCCTAGCCGTTTAACCATTTTAAAAGTTTATTTTGTGGCATGAGCTAAAGGATCAGACAAATCTATAGTTCAAGTGGACCCCACCTTAGTATATGTATGGGGCCCATCTTAATTTATTTGTGGCCGCCCATTGAAGCCCACCTTAGTATATGTATGGGGCCATTTTGATTTATTTATGGCCATCCATTAAGGCCCACCTTGGTATGTGTATGAGGTCCATCTTGATTTATTTGTGGCTGTCCATTGAGGCCCATATGATATGCATATGACCCATGTGATTAGGCCCATTTTGACGTATTCTAAGGCCCATCTTGATGTAGTTATGGCCCATCCATTGGGGCCCACCTTTGATATGTATGAGACCCATCTGTGAGGCCTACCTTTGATATGTTTATGGCCCATTGTTGAGGCCCACTTGATGTATATGAGGCCCATATGATGTGGCCCATTTGATGTATTTGGAGTCCATGGGTTAAGGCCCATTGTGATGTATTAGGGCCCATGGGTTGAGGCCCATTGTGATGTATTTGGGGCCCATGGGTTGAGACCCATTGTGATGTATTCAAGGCTCGTTATTGAGGCCCACCTTGATGTGTATGAGGCCCGTTATTAAGGCCCACCGTGATGTGTATGAGGCCCGTTGTTGAGGCCCACCTTGACATATATAAGGACCATATGATGAGGCTCATTTGATATATTTGAGGCCCATGGGTCGAGGCCCATTGGGATGTATACAAGGTCTATTGCATTGTGTGATTCCACCATGGGTTATGTAATGACATTTATGGTGGGCCATGCCTTGGGAGTAATGTTGGTTTGACGTCCACATTGTAAGATTAATGTTGGTTAAATTTTCACATTATAACTCTCCCTAGCGCCCATTGATAGGCCCATACTTGTTATGTGTTGGCTGTCTAGGCCCATTTGCATTGTAAGGATAGTTCATTACCTTACAACATGCTTAGTATAATTCCATGACTCATGCCATACGCACCATATGTATGCTTGATATGAGTAGTGACTGATCATTGCATACGCCATTGGGCAGATTATTTACGGGACTCCTTATGAGACGGAGTGCGCTCGTCACCCCAGTTGTAACGCCCTAAAAATCGGGGGTCGAGCACAAACTCGACTTCCGAGTTCCAACGCATCACTTATGCAACATAGATAATGATGATTAAATGTTGTCGATATTAGTACATTAAACATGAATGAGATTATACCAAAAACAACATATCATACTCTAGAGACAGTTAAATTATGCAAGCGGAAGACTGTGATAAGTATATAAAACATATAAAGACTGTGATAAGTACATACAATATATATACCATCGTAGGTCCCCAAAGTATGAACACATTGCCAGGTTTAATAGTTATAAGTATTGATTTAAAATATAAAATGTTAAAAGAGTGGTAGTCCTCTACAAAGTATTAGCCCTAAAGCCCCGTCGATTCTGAACGGTCTATGTAAATCCGCCTGAATACTGCATATATGAGAATGCCTCCTCGCCATCCTCAAAGTCCGGCTCTACCTCGCAGGCTACGCCATCATCTGAACCTACAACAGGGTCTGGTTGGTGTGTACAACATCGTCCTGTAACGTGAGAATGAGTGATCAACTCAGTGAAACAATAAAGCAAAGGTTAACATGTTATCAATTCAGTCAAGCAGTAATGATAAAACAATACAATCAAACATCTCTAAGTACTCTGATTAATGCAAGAATGGTAAGTATAAATGATTCATGCCCTCGCCTGCACTCCCTCTGCGATCTTCATCTAACGGTCGTGCATGTCAGTCACTTCCTCAGTGCTCTGCCCAACGCCAAACGGCACATGCAGTGCGGTGCATGATCGTGATTACCAAGTTCTTATTAGTCCTTTTCATACAGCAGGATTGGGAAGCTAAGGTACATCCCTTATATCAATTCTCAAACAATGATCCATTCTAGGGTCGTCAGTCCTAGTAAATCTCATACGATGTAACGGTTCTAGGTCGCTACAAAGGGCTCGTCACCTTATCAGTGTAGGCCTAGTTTGTACTCTGGTTGCTACGGAAAGACTCGTCGATTCAACGCAGTCTTAGAGTATACTTAAGGTCACTACCACCCATACCCTACTAACTGGCAGTCTATTTTCGAAGGCTCGTCACCAACCCGACTGGGGACCACAGCCAGGCTGCGCAAGGGTAAGCCGACAGCTCGAATACAGTGTCCCATACCACCGTATTCGGCTCACGAGTTTGGGTTGCTCACTGGTCACTCCGAGGAGGCTCGTCACCCCAGCGTAGGCCGACAGCTCGACCACGGTGTCCCATACCACCATGCCCGGCCCATCAGTCTTAGCGGATCGATGTACCAACGTTAAAGGGTTTTCCACTGGTGAGTTTGGTACCTTAGATTCAAGCAGTAGCGTCCATACATGATGAACATGCATCGGGTCAATCGGGTTACTTGACGAGCTCGACTGGTATGAGCGTAAGCTGAATTAATTGATAAGGTACCTTTGTCGACGATCATCGTATGACTCGGATTCACCGAACGCATCAATTGTGGCAAAACTAATGCGGCCACTCAAATAAGAATTGTTACCGATTGCATGGACTACATAGTAGTCCCAATCATATTCAAATAAAGCATATAGAGACATGTGATAATCATATAAGCATTTAGCGAACATTTCCAACATGAATCTCATTCGAGCATTTCATCAAACACATTGCACATATTTTCATATTTTGCATTTCATCCATAATTTTGCATAATCGGATTTTAGGTTACATGAAGAAAACTATACATATAGATAAGGTAGCTGAGAATTTTTTCTTAACACCCTTATTAAATACAGTTCAACGAATAATACCTCATTCAGACATTTTATCAATCACATAGAACATATTATTATACATGTGCATTTTATACATAAACCACGTAGTTGAAATTAAGACAACATAGAGGAAATTATATACCTAGGTAAGGTAGTTGGGAAATACTATCTCAACGCCCTAAATAAATACAATTCAATGGACCATTTCTCATTTAAGTAATTCATCAAACACTTAGTTTACACATTCCATCATATATGAAATAAATTAGTTATAACCTATATTATAGCAAATCCTTCCACCAAGGAGTTGCCACCCATACAACAAGCATGTATTCTCAAACAATAATCATGGCAAGCAGGAATCATAATTTCATATTCATTCATGGAAGGCATTAAAATCAACATAGTTTACATATATGTGTAATATATGGGAAACATCGCATCTAATCACATGTGACAGTAATCAAGTTAGTCGTAAACCATTACTGACATTGAAGGCCTCGAAAACCATAACCTAAACGTTTATAGTCCGCACCTTTCGCCGGTAAACGCGTAACGAACTCAGTTTAAATACTAAGTCTTTGTTTACAGCACAACGACAACCTATAGTATGAAGCAGGTCAGCTATTTCACCACTTACTCTACCTGAATCCCTAAAACAGATTAGGGTTAGGATTTTTTACTCGAAAATGGAATTAGAATCGCCAGTATAGTGATACAGATAGGCGGTTGAGTCGTGGAGTAGCGGGATCGAATCCAAGGAAGAATCTTCAACTCTTACTCTCCTTTTCTCTCTTTTCCCTTTTCTTTTCTCTCCTCTCTCTCCTAGGGTTTCTCAAATTCATATGAGGTGAGAGAGAGAGGGTTTAAGGTCCTTATATAGGCCCGAGGTTTGATGGAAATGGCCCCGGGGCCAAGGTATACTTAGGTTATATCCAAATACGGATTGTCGGTCTAACGGAGTACTTTTGGTAGCCCCTTTTTTCATGTGTAGTCGGACTTAAGCTCCCTTACTATGGATCTAGGTCAGGTGAGTTTTCGTTTCGATCGGGTTTACTGAGATCGGCCGTGGCGGACGATTTCAATTCAATGATCACGGGCACTCGATCGGGGCCACAAGTGCATTACCATGTATGAGCCTGTTCCGAGGGTGTATTTGGGTCGAATTCTGATCTGAATCCTTATATTTGGTCCATAAGCGACTGACTGAGATTACTTAAATTCGGATTTTATTTCTAAAGATATCCACGTTTCTCACGCACTTTGCTCCGGGCTCAAGTTGTGCATTTTTATACATAATTAAGACTTGATTTCTGAGGTGGATGTCAAGTCCAGTAAGGCGGTCCTAACCATATGGTTTCGCAGTAACCGGACTTTCGACGTGCGGTCCAGGTCCGATACGAAGTTTCAAGGTGCTCCCGAGAGCAACTGGGTTTAGAGATTGATCCTAAGTTTTAGGGTATTGTAGCGGTATCGATTCTACTTGTTTTGGATCTTGTAGTTTGTATTTAAAGCAATTAGGGCCCATTGCACAGAGAATCTAGTTTAACACTAAATTAATTCTCGTTTAGTTTCTAAAGGATTTCGTCTTATTTAATTTCTGCCTGAGGTGGTACTTGGGCCTTTGTAGTTTTTATAGAAAGTGATCCAAGCTTTTAATACTTAACTAAATTACGCACTAATTGCAACAGAATAAGGTCCTAGGGCAGTTCTACGTCCAAGGACGTCCATTGCTAAGTTGGGAAAAATCCAGGATGTTACAATCTACCCCCCCTTAAAAACCAATTTCATCCCCGAAATTGATTAAGAGGAATAAATAACGATTTGATTATTTCATTTGCTTACGTTTTATTTATTTCAAGTTTATATGCGTGGTAGGGTGTACATTGTCCATGCTAGTCTGGTACATTTTAGTCTCTACCTCCCTTAAAAATTTATTTCTTTATCTCTTACTTATATCCTGATGGTTTGTTACAATGGATTTCTTTCCCTATTTAGAGTCTTGACAACGATTCCCATCTATTTAGAGTAAGATAGTTTTTTTTTTAATATTTGACCAACACGGAGAGACAATTATAATGGGCTTGATCCCGATACATCGATCATCTACTTGACCAAGGTAGAAGGCTTATGTATCCCTTCTTAGTCCTGGTGGATCCTAGTCTAAGAGAGTCCTCGTTTTAATATATGTCCGAGGAAGGGGTAAATCAATATCGTAATAGATCATCCTAAGGAGGTTTCTAATAGTATAGAATTGGCTAAGGTTTCTATTAACATTTGCGGATACACTAACTTTGTTTATTGTGACTTAACTCGTAACTATTGTTAAGCCTATTCTTTAATACTAAGGTTCAACTCCTATTTAGTGACCTATCCTTTCGTCTAACCCGGATCAATTTCCTTCAATCCTAGGCTAGTGGGGCAAGGGCCAACCACTCTTTCGTTGCGCCACTTTGATTAAATGGAAGCATTAACTGACCCAACTAGATTGGGCTCATAATGTTCTATCCCCCTTAAAAATTATTTTCACCCTCAAGGCTCAAGGATCTATGTCCTGATCCGTATGTTGGAACAAGGTGTAATTTAGGACCTATCCTTGACATGAAATGGGATACGATCTCCCAATACATTGGTCTTCCTTCCATCGATGATGTGTGCTATGGTATTGGTACCTATGGTTATAGAAAGAAGCTAAAATGATGGGTGTTGTGGTTGATTCCAGGGGCAGGTGTAAGTTTGTGGTAAGATGTCTAATTCTACCCAAGAAGGAACTTTTGCTACGGTCCTGACTTACCCTTTTTAATCATGTCCAGTTTAATACCGTAAGATAATCTATACATTGGTAGTACATAAGGAAGTTGGACAAAACAGGTTAATGGGCAGACTATCCTTCTAAGTTCATATGTAGGCCAAAATGGTCTGTGATTCGGAATCTAATTCCTAACTGTCTGTTGCCCATTTAAGAAATTTCTTGGGCTTAAAAGGAAAAAAGAAACTTTATTGGCTATATATTCTCAACACCTCTCAAAGACGAAGTATGAAACTTGTGGTTGTAAGTGGTTGGGCCAACACGGAAGAAAAGTTGTGTAGTGGTTTGAATCGGATACATGGACCTTCTGCCTAACTATGACATAAAGTTTGTCGTATCAGTTCTTAATCCTAGTTAATCCCGACTTTCTGCTTGATTAGAGCATTGAGTTCATGGGCAACTACCAAGATTGAAAATTTGATTTAAATCGTGAATACTTCACTTATATATAGTTCCTCTACTCCGTGTTTCTGAGTGTATCAAGTCCTTGAGAAGGCAATTCTAGGGGGTGTGTTGATTTGACCTAACGTTCAATCTGATGAGTTGTTCTCAAAGTGTGACTAGTTTCGAATCAAAGCAAGCTTCCTAAGAGTTATTAAAGAAGCCTATAAGTATTAAGGGAATTCAACAAAGGAACGAGGTCTCACTCTAACTTAATCATGATAACTAACTAAGTCTATATTTCAATTACCTTAGCATAATCAGTCTTTTACATTCCTTAGTATAACTAGTATCCTAGTCTTAACTTGGGAGTAGCTGTACTCCAATAGTTGTAATCCAAAGTCTATGCTTATACGCTAGATAAGTTCGTACCATTTATAATACAAGAAGATGTTTTATCGCTTAGGGTCAAAAGTCGTCTGGTTGAAATTGAGTTGCCCGAACTTGAATTTAATTATGCTCGAGTACTACACATATGCCCATACTATCTAAGGAGGTCCTAGGGTTCAGGTTAATACATCAGTAGATTTCCTATCTTTATCGATTTTGTTGAGAAACACAACTAAAGCTATCACCGTTGTAAGAAAAATTCTATGTCCTTTTTCTGGTACTTTTAATTTGCATATTATTATAATTTTTTTATTAGTTCTTCATCAAGTTTACTTCATCTCCATCAAATTTTATTAGATTTCATCTTGTATAAAAATTCTAAAAATTCGAGAAGCAACAGCTGTCCAAAGTAATGTTTCGGATAGTTTCCCCAACGACCTATCTTTAACTATATTAACTATTTTATTATATTTTTTATTTATTTTTATATAAATTTATACTTATCAAGCTTCAATATGGCTTTTGAATCACCTAAATCGGAGTTATAACAAGGGAGATATGATTTTTCAAAGTCGAACATACATTGCAGAATTTTTCTGCCGAAAATGGGCCGTCAGACCGCTGCGGCCCTGCCAGGCCCGCTGTACAGACGAGGCGTCGCCGGTCTTTGGACCTTCCGGTGAGGGGTATCCGGCAGGGCGAGGTCCCCCCCCCCGGGGTGCCGAATACATGTGGGGCCCACCTCGAGTCCCCCCGATTTGTGTCGTTTGGCCGGCGTGTCCATGTGAGGCATTTTCGGGTCCAATTTGCAATATTTGATATGCAATACATGATTTTGGGGTAGGAGATGTTAATCTATTCAACTAACCTATTTATTTTGTTAGATTCCAAAAGGTTAAGGGTCAAAAACCCATTTTATCCATTTATTTACTATTTATGGTAAGTTTTAGTTTTGGTATTGTTATTCATCATTTATACCCTAATATTGGTGTGTGTTATAAATGTGATTAGAAAAATTTGAAGGATAGGATGGTGAAACGTGAGATTTCGAATGAAAAGGGTTAAAAGGGGACTTTACGCTTTGGGATTGAGTTCTGGAAAGTTAATAAGATGTTATGATTGATCCATTACCTATGGACATCTATTTTCAAGTATAGAATTTGTTAACTAACGATTCAAACTCGTCAACTGACGGCTTAGAGGCGACTTAGGTCGATTCACGTGATCGAAGATACGTTATGGACTAAATTACAGTATTCAGTCTCGCCTGTCAGAGAAACTTGGGATTCTAATATGGTTTCTAAATTCCATCGCCCCCTTCCTAAATCAGAGTGCATTGTGTTACCATAACCCAGGTCCAATTTAATCTAAATCATGCTCTGATACCAACTTATAACACCCTGAAAATCGGGGGTCGAGTAAAAGTCCAACTCCCGAGTTCCAACGCATCGCTTATGCAACATATTGATGATAATTAAATGTTGTCTGTATTAGTGCATAAAACATGAATGAGATTAGATGAAAACAACATATCATACTTGAGAGACAATTAAATTTCGCAAGCGGAAGACTGTGATAGATATATAAGATATATAAACGTCGTAAGTCTCCAGAGTGTGAACATGTACACATATATACATATATACTCCAAAAATGGATAAAATGAATATACATGGTGTTCCAAAAGTAAAAATAACAAGTGTAATGACATCTAATTAGCATCCTTGTAACCCGTCGATCAGAACATGGTCTACATAGACACGCCCGATAGTGCATATAAGAGAAACCCTCCTCATCATCCTCAAAGTCCGGCTCGGCCTCATAGGCTACGTCATCATCTGAACCTACAGAGTCCGGTTGGTGTGTACAACACCGTCCCGTAACGTGGGAGTGAGTGATCAACTCGATAGAACAATAAAGCAAAGGTTAACATGTTCTCAATTCAGTCAAGCGGTAATGATAAAACAATACAATCAAACATTCCTAAGTACTCTGATTAATGCAAGAATGGTATGTATTAATAATGCATGCCCTCGCCTACACTCCCTCTGCGATCTTCATCTAACGATCGCGCATGTCAGTCACTTCCTCAGTGCTCCGCCCAACGCCAAATGGCACATGCAATGTGGTGCATGAATATGATTACTAAGTTCTTATTAGTCCTTTTCATACAGCAGGATTAGGAAGCTAAGGTACCTCCCTTATATCAATTCTCAACAATGATCCATTCTAGGGTCGTCAATTCTAGTAAATCTCATACGATGTTACGGTTCTAGGTCACTACAAAGGGCTCGTCACCTTATCAGTGCAGGCCTAGTTTATATTCTGGTTGTTACGGAAAGACTCGTCGCCTCAACGCAGTCTCAGAGTACACTTGAGGTCACTACCACCCACACCCTACCAACTGACAGTCTATTTTCAAAGGCTCGTCACCAACCCGACTGGGGACCACAGCCAGGCTGCGCAAAGGTAGGCTGACAGCTCGAATATAGTGTCTCATACCACCGTATTCGGCTCACGAGTTTGGGTTGCTCACTGGTCACTACAGAGAGGCTCGTAACCCCAGTGTAGGCCGACAGATCGACCACGGTGTCCCATACCACCATGCCCGGCTCATGAGTCTTAGCGGATCGAGGTACCAAGGTTAAAAGAGTTTTCCACTGGTGAGTTTGGTATCTTAGATTCAAGCATTAGCGTCCATACATGGTGAACATACATCGGGTCAATCGGGTTAGTTGACGAGCTCGACTGGTACGAGCGTACACTGAATTAATCGACAAGGTACCGTTGTCGACAATCATCGTACGACTCGGATTCACCAAACGCATCAATTGTGGTGAGACTAATGTAGCTACTCAAATAGGAATTGTTACCTATTACCTAGACTACATAGTAGTTTTAATTATATTCAAATAAAGCATATGGAGACATATGATAATCATATAAGCATTTAGCGAACACTTCCAACATGAATCTCATTCGAGCATTTCATCAAACACATTGCACATATTGCCATATATTGCATTTCATCCATAAATTTGTATAATCGAAATTTGGGTTACATGAAAGAAACTATACATATAGATAAGGTAGCTGAGAATTCTATCTCAACACCCTTATTAAATACAGTTCAATGAACAATACCTCATTCAGACATTTTATCAATCACATAGAACATGTTATTATACATGTGCATTTTATACATAAACCACGTAGTTGAAATTAAGACTACATGGAGGAAATTATATACCTAGGTAAGGTAGTTGGGAAATCCTATCTCAACGCCCTAAATAAATACAATTCATTGGACCATTTCTCATTCAAACATTTCATCAAACACTTAGTCTACACATTCCATCATATATGAAATAAATTAGTTATAACCTATATTATAGCAAATCCTTCCACCAAGGAGTTGCCACCCATACAACAAGCATGTATTCTCAAACAATAATCATGGCAAGCAGAAATCATAATTTCATATTCATTTAAGCATTTCAACAAACACATGGAAGGCATTAAAATCAACATAGTTTACATATATGTGTAATATACGGGAAACATCGCATCTAATCACATGTGACAGTAATCAAGTCAGTCATAAACCATTACTGACATTGAAGGCCTTGAAAACCATAACCTAAACGTTTATAGTCCGCACCTTTCACCGGTAAATGCATAACGAACTCAGTTTAAACACTAAGTCTTTGTTTACGGCACAACGACAACCTATAGCATGAAACAGGTCAGCTATTTCACCATTTACTCTACCTGAATCCCTAAAATAGATTAGGGTTAGGATTTCTTACCCAAGTACGGAGTCGAAATCGTCTGTATAGCGATACAGAATGGCGGTTGAGTGTGTGGAGTAGCGGGATCGAATCCCACGAAGAATCTCCAACTCTCACTCTCACTTTCTCTCTTTTTCCTTTTCTTTTCTCTCCTCTCTCCTCTAGGTGAGAGAGAGAGAGGGTTTAAGGTCCTTATATAGGCCTGGGTTTGATGGAAATGGCCCCGGGGCCAAGGTATACTTAGGTTATATCCAAATACGTCTGTTTGAGTCCAACGGAGCACTTCTGTGGTGTCCCCTTTTCCACGTGCGGTCGGACTTAAGCTCCCTGACCATGGATCTAGGTCAGGCTGAGTTTGCGCTCCGATCGGGTTTACAGATCGACCGTGGCGGACCAGTTTCAGTTCAACGGTCACGGGCACTCGATCGGGCCATAAGTGCATTGCCATGTATGAGACATTTTTCTGATCCGAGGGTGTATTTGGGTCGAATTCTGATAGTCTAAATCCTTATATTTTGCCCACAAGCGACACGACTTAGATTACTTCTAAAGATATCCACGTTTTTCACGCACTTCACTCGGACTCAAGTTGTGCATTTCGGGTATCATTAGGACTTGATTTCGAAATGGATGTTAAGTCGGTGAGACTCGCAGTAACCGGACTTTTGACGTGCGGTCCAGGTCCGATACAAAGTTTCGGTGTGCTCCCTAGAGCAACTGGGTTTAGAGATTGATCCTAAGTTTTAGGGTATTGTAGCGGTATCGATTCTACTCATTTTGAGTTTTGTAGTTTGTATTTAAAGTGATTAGGGCCCATTGCATAGAGAATCTAGTTTAACGTTAAATTAATTCTCGTTTAGTTTCTAAAGGATTTGGTCCTATTTGATTTTTGCCTGAGGTGGTACTTGGGCCTTTGTAGTTTGTATAGAAAGTGATCCAAGCTATTAATACTTAACTAAATTATGCCCTAATTACAACAGAATAAGGTCCTAGGGCAGTTCTACGTCCAAGGACGTCCATTGCCAAGTTGGGAAAAATTCGGGATGTTACAATCTACCCCCCTTAAAAACCAATTTCGTCCCCGAAATTGCCTAAGAGGAATAAATAACGATTTGATTATTTCATTTGCCTAAGTTTTATTTATTTCAAGTTTATACGCGTGGTAGGGTATACATTGTCCATGCTAGTCTGGTACATTTTAGTCTCTACCCCCCTTAAAAACTTATTTCTTTATCTCTTACTTATATCCTGATGGTTTGCTACAATGGATTTCTTTCCCTATTTGGAGTCTTGACGATGATTCCCATCTATTTAGAGTAAGATAGCCTTTTTTCAATGTTTGACCAACACAGAGAGACGGTTATAGTGGGCTTGATCCCGATATATCGATCATCTACCTGACCAGGGTAGAAGGCTCATCGTTTCCCTTTACCCTTTAGGTCTTGGTCTAATAGAGTCCTCGTTTTAATATATATCTGAGGAAGGGGTAAATCAATATCATAATAGATCATCCTAAGGAGGTTTCTAATAGTATAGAATTGGCTAAGGTTTCTATTAACATTTACGGATACACTAAGTTTGTTTATTGTGACTTAACTCGTAACTATTGTTAAGCCTATTCTTTAATACGAAGGTTCAACTCCTATTTAGTGACCTATCCTTTCATCTAACTTGTATCAATTTCCTTTGATCCTAGGCCAGTGGGGCAAGGGCCAACCACGCTTCCGCTATGCCACTTTGATTAAATGGAAGCATTAACTGACCTAACTAGATTGGGCTCATAATGTTCTACCCCCCTTAAAATTTATTTTCACCCTCAAGGCTCAAGGATCTATCTTGATCCGTATGTCAGAACAAGGTGTAATTTAGGACCTATCCTTGACATGAAATGGGATACGATCTCCCAATACATTGGTCTTCCTTCCATTGATGATGTGTGCTATGGTATTGGTACCTATGGTTATAGAAAGAAGCTAAAATGATGGGTGTTGTGGTTGATTCTAGGGACGGGTGTGAGTTTGCGGCAAGATGTCTAATTCTACCCAAGAAGGAACTTTTGCTATGATCCTAACTTACCCTCTTTAATCATATCCAGTTTAATACCGTAAGATAATCTATACATTGGTCGTACATAAGGACTTTGGACAAAATAGGTTGTACGTGCAGGATTGCTGCATGACTGGATAGTGTGACTCATGCATCTCGCATATATGTGACTTGATCATTGTATGCCCTAGCGACATCAAGGTCGTGGCCTCCACAGGTACATCGTGGATGGCTAGATGAGACACCAAAAATATTTGGTTCTAGCACTATGGGCACTTAGGATGTCCTTGGGTGAAAATCTCAGAACCTTCGAGGCCAGGAGTAGCCCCAACGTCTAGACCGAGTGGAACATGAGCGCCCGAGTGCCGAATACCAGTAGGCCGCGTCTCCCACTGTGTCGTGGTCGGTTGGAAGGGGGTGTGGCCTTATCCGCCCGAGTGAGGGGGCTATAAGCTAGGCTGAGTATGACCAGCTCATAAATGGGTCCGCTATCGACGAGTCGGGCCCGATATTGGCAGGCGGATAGTGAGGTCTCTTCCACTCACTGGGTTACGCGGCTTGGGGAGGAGGTAGTTGGAGTGGAGTGTAATAGACCCGGTGATTTTTTCAAAGAGCAACCGTATTGATATGTGGAGTTATTGAGCAGTAATTGCATATCCATTCATTCATTCATTCACTATCCACTGGCCGGTGGTGCGTAACTATTTGTTATGTGTACCATCGCATGACCGAATTTCGGTTGTGCGCGCGACTAACCTGAGTTCTGGAGTTTACCACATTGTGTTTGACTATCTAAATTTAGGTATAGGACTGGTTTGGATAGAAATCCCTTGTGATGGACCCCATAGCCTGTAATACTTCGTACTATCACCCGACTTCACATTCCAGCATGGTCATTTCATTCACACCGCATATCATATTACATCTGCAATACTTAACATTTTGGGTTACTATGTTTTTGCACTTATAGCCTAGATGAGGTTGATGGTATTCATGGCTCATCAAGATTTGCATATTGCATTGCATCCTCAACATCTGTTATTGTCTTTTTATGTTTCGTTATTAAATGATTCATGGACTTACCAGTATCTTTCCGCTTACTCTGATATCATATGATTCATGATCTTATAAGTATTTCTGCTTATCCCGATAATGTATGATTTATGAGCTTTATTATATACTTGGCACTTACCTTATACACACTTTCACCACCCTCTAAGCTTTCTATAAACTTATGCACGATAGATACATACAAGTGGCGTTAAGTTGCAGCAGCGTTGAGCTTGGAGCGTGCAGTTGTCTTCTAGAGCTCTGATTTCGATATATGTATTTCCCTTTCAGCATTGTATTCAAATGTTTATATTAATGGATATGTGATGATGATGTTGCCTTTGTGATTTGGGTAAACTTGTGGTTATGCTTCTTACGAGATAAATGTACGTCTGAAAATCCTCCTTGTAGGATCCCAGGATCGGAACCTGGCGTATAGGCGCTAGGAGCCCAGAATGAGGTACTACGGAGGCTGTCGGCACCAGATTCGGCGATCGGAATTCCTGTGAATCCGATTTTCGAGTTTCGGGCGTGACGGCTTCTCCACGCGTTTGCTCCACTCCTCCAATCTTAGATGATGCTGAGGCGTTACAGTTGGTATCAGAGTATAGTTTGGAAAAACCAGGCCTTGGGAAAATGATCTTATACAAACCTTAAATATCTCAAATTAGGATTTTTGAAATTAGAAATTTGAACTTAGGTGAATTTTTCTTGAATTGAGAAGAATGATTGAGAATGAAGAAACTTAAACTTAGGTTCACTACAAGAAATCCCACCTTTATCGATGAAAATTTTCATCACTAAAAGCTAAATTTTTGTAGCTAAAAAGTTTTAATGACGAAAATTTTCATCGCTAAAAGACCGAAGCAAATGGTTTTTAGCAACAAAAAATTTTAATCGTCGCCAAAGGCAAGCTTTTTAGTGACGAAAATTTTCGTCGCTAAAAAAACTTTTAACGACGAAAATTTTCATCGAAATTTTTCATCGCTAAAAAATAAATGTTGAACTTTTAACAAAGATATTTTTCGTCACCAAAAATAATTACAAAACTTTTAGCAACGAAATTTTTCGTCGCTAAAAAATAAATGTTAGACTTTTAGCGAAGAAAATTTCGTCGCTAAAAAATAAATGTTAGACTTTTAGCAACGATATTTTTCGTAGCTAAAAATAATCTAAGAAACTTTTACTTACAAAAATTTCGTATTCTTCCCGATATACACCGTTATATAATATATTTCATCATATTCACATTCACATCCATCTAAACTCAAATTACATAAATCCATCCAAACGTAAACTACATTCATCCAAACATAAAGCGCATCCATCCAAACACAAACAATCTTATCCACATCACATTCATCCACGCATAAATACATATAAGTTTAACATCATAAATAAAATACAAAAATTATTCATAGCCTATTTCCTAGTGGGTCCAACACAACTTGATATTTTGTTGGCTCTATTTTTTGTTTTCTTGAAAAGAATGCTCCAAATAACAAATGAATCATGTTTAGAGCCCAGTGTAGATAATGTATAGCAAAGCACCCTCAATCCCTTGATCCAAAAGCCATTGTTTGAAGGTATTGGCTAAATCTTTGACCCTGCACATACGTTGTATCTGAAAATGATTCATAAAGGTGTTTTGATAGGACCAATGATGTGCAGAGTACAGGCTGGACTAGGAGACTGGTCTTTCAGTTTCAACATTTGGCTTGGCCCTGTCAAAATAAAACTTGCAATAGAAGAATAATTGACTTGGGCTTGGCCAATCAACATTTTTTTCAACCACCACATAGGACGGTTCCAGTGAATGATGCATCATGAGTCACCATGAACTGCAACATGTCATGAGCTGGATTGATTACAAAACGTAATCACTCATCTTCTCATTTTGCAAATTGCCAGAGCCAAATGAATCATAAAATTCAATGGCATGAAAGAGCGGCAAATGGCATAGAGACAGAACTATACCAGAGACAAAAATGAACTGCATATTGGTACTTCAAAACACAACTGGTTTTTTTCTAGAAATAGATGCAAGTTCAAACTTCAAAACTCAGGGTTCATTCTGGAAATTAAGTCTTTCAATTTCCAAATTCAAACAGGTCAATCGGTGAAAGAGTTGCCTATCCTACAGAAATGGCCATGCTCCACCATTGACACGGATGACTTTTTATGAAGTCCATGTTCACTATGCACTTGGAACAAGGGTGAACCGAGTCCTAGGTGAGCTTTAATCCATGTTATACGGACAATTAATTCTTTCTGAACTAAAAGCTACAGTCCGCATTCCAGTTCAAGTTCAGTTCACAAATGAGTTCCAGTTCACAGATTTGTCTGGAGTTTAGTCTATGAATCAGTTGACAAATTAGATTAGGATCTGCTGCAATCACATGATACAATCCAGTTCACATGAGTGCATGAATCAGTTTACAAATGAGTGCAAGAAAGAAAAGTAACCATTGATTTGGAAGAAAAAAAAAAAAACCCATTAATGTGCATCACTTCACAAAAACCTGCAACCCATCACTGCAATCACAGAATAAGTCAATGAATCACTTCACAACCCTCTATCAATCTGTATCACATCACAAGTATGTGCATTAGTTATAAAAGTCTAGGACCTATTGCAATAAGGAAAAGTCAAATAGTTACACAAATGAGTTGATGAACCAGGCTACAAATGAGTGCATGAAGCCCGAGTACTACTCCTACATGTGGTGACAGGTCTGCATCGATGGCTATCAGGTTAGAAATGAGTGCACAAAAGGAAAATAACCATTGATTTGAAAAAAAAAAACCTAATATCATTTCGTAACCATCGATGGCTATCATTTCCTTCTTTTTTGTTATAAGTTGCAGTAACAACTTCCTTCTTTTTCCCATTAAAATGCTACTAGCAAAGCAGAATGGAAAATGTACCAATCACTTTCATAGAGAATGACAACATCTGCAGTGGCAAGGTTGATACCCAGACTAAGGTATTAAGTAAATGCAATTTTGTTTTAGATGATGCATAATAGAAAAGACCAACAAGTTTCCTTCTCACCCTATCAGGTTCGCCACCCTGTGTTTTCACCAGGGCCCAAATATCAGGTTGATTCAAAACTCAGGTGGGCTAAACCATGGAGAACAGTGGAGATGGGAGGCCCCACTATTAAAATTCAGGACATTCCAACACTCATGTGGGCCACACCAAATGAATTTAGAGTTTTTAGGGATGATTTTACACCATCCCCTATGACTTGCCCAACCTAAGTCTTGTATTGGACTTATTTTAAGGATCCACAGTGAAAATGTGGTGGTGCACCTGGCGGACGGAGTGGATCTGATGCACATTCTCACCCATGTGGTCAACACAAAGAAGTAACATGTGCAGAAAATGCAGTGCAGAGATGGTATGTCTGTCAAAACAGAGATGAATTGTGAATCAAGTGTCAACACAAAGAAGTAACATGTGCAGAAAATGCATTTCCCATACTCTCTAACATATATCATAACAACTTAGCAAAGTGACTCATCGATAATTACATTGATTTGCTAGTTTGGACTGCTTGAAACCTGCTCTTGCTTCTTCAGTCCAATCCTAAAATGCAGTGCAAAGATGGTATGTCTGTCAAAACAGGGTTGCCACCATACATGCAGCATGGATTGTACATCCAAGTAGAGAAATGCCATTAATATGCTCAAAGGACTTACTTGACGCATGATTTGAGCACCCCAAGTCTTGGAGTTATTACAGCTTAGGAACTTTGTACGTATGGGAGACTGAACATCTGGATTACCTTTCTAGACTGAACATCTGAACAATGGAGCTCATCAGATCACCGCAATGGATCACATAACCATTGGCTCCACTTTTACAAATTGAATAACCAAGCACACTATGCACAGAATTTACTAAGCCAAAGTGCATGTGAAGCCCTGACCATCCGCATGCCATACGTGCACAAGATTCAAGCATTCCATTGGATGGGCCTCACTGTTTGCATGATTTGATAGTTTTTCCAAGTCATGGTTAAAGGAGTCAACGATCAAGGTCTTACTCGCGTAAACACCGTGTCTGACGGAGCATATATATGATGGTACCCTCGTTCAAGAATCAGTTCTTTTTTTTTCTTTTTTTTCTTTTTTTTTTTAAATTGTACGATCTAGACTCAAAAATTAGTTATATCCAAATCTCAGGTGGACCATACAACAGGAAGCAGTGTTCATTGAATGCCCACCGTAATGTTTAGTTTCCATCCAAACCGTTGGTAAGGTAAGAAAACAAAAAAAAAATCAGAGATCGTCTTTATCCAAAAATTAACACAATCTAAAATTGGAAAGAAATCAACTTAGGTTGGCTGTTAAAAACAAGAAAAGAAAAACTTCTCAATAAGGTAACTTGCAAACCCAGCAAAACTTAGAAGCTATCTTTGACTTGAATTTACCCCAAATGATGAACTTGTCAGACAAAAATCTATTGCAAACTCGCTACTTTTGCGCTCATTAGCTAATCCGCGTCCATAGACACCTCTCATAGACATGCATGCCACGCATGCAAAACGTCATTTTCAAACCAAACAACACTTGCTATTTACAAATCTCACGCGGCCACTTCATTCCCCCACTCTCTCCCTCAATTTCCCCACTCTCACCTCTCCGTCTCTCTCTCTCTCTCTCTTGAAGTAAAAAAGAAGAAGAAAAAAAAATCTCTTTTATGTTTTTTCAATCCATCTTCCATTTTCTTCTTAACAAGAAAATCCATATTTACTAATATTCCTAATTTTCTATTTTTCAAAAGAATGAGTTCAGACTCCGAAAACGTCGGCTCCAGCACTCATACTTTCAGCCCAAACCCTAACCAAGAAGGACTCCAAAATTATCAAATACTCATAAACATTCATTGCAAGCATTTTCTGTCTATGTGCATGACGACCATACTGTTACGATCAATCCTCTTATGACGACAAAAATGAGTTTTCTCATCCACAATAGCATGATATAGGAATCGGATATACGCCTTACCTGCTTCTAATGAAATTGTCCTTTCCATGAGTTGAAGGAAACTTTGCCATGAGTTGAAGGAAACTTGATACATATTGTACATTATATGAGATTAGGCACAGAATGTCTCAGTCAATGGGAGGAAATACATACCATAATCAGTTTGGTTTAGAGCTCATACTTGAAGATGTTTATGTTGATTCCCGAGGAGCATACGAAACCTATAGTTGATTCCTGAGGAAAACAAACTCATCTAGTTTCCTCTTTGCAAACCTACAAAAATCAAACCACATTCAAATACACCATGCTGTGGCCCTACATTCACAGTTGAATACTCCAATGGCCACATAATGGAAATTATGAAAAACAGAGGTATATTTGTTCCATTTTGAATCTATTGCACCTTATTGAAAAAAAATTTGCATATTCAATTAAATAGCCCAAATTAGATGCTAGAACATGTTATAATTAAAAATTCATTATGAAAGAAATTAAAATATTCCAAACAAAAAGTAAAGATGGGTGAGGGAGAAAATTTTAAATCAAATGGTCCTAAAAAAGTAGATTAAAACAATCACTTCATGACTATGAAAAATCAATGCCATTAGCAAATATCACACACCAAAAAAAAAAAAAAAAAAGACATTGCCTGCATTTAAACTAAGAGATGCTTCACATCTGTTTGGAGGGAGGCATGTACCCTACATAATGAGAGGATACAAATCATTTTCATACCTTGGAATTTTGTATTTTTGTAGTTGAAGCAGTGCTATTAATATCCACTAACAAACATTTTGAGATAAGCGGTGTGATCCAATAGCCATTGCAACTGAGAGAACAGTTGGCAACAAATGTCATATTGGTTTTAAAGTCTAAGGCTACATTTGGAGCACAAGTGGATTCAAAATCCTACCTATACCTTGCAATCAACTAAAATGGACACTTCAACTAAATGAACTAAAGAAACTGACATCACTGCTATAGATCATAAACAATGTGGCTCAGGAAAGAAAAAAAAAAGACATTAAAAAATACAACAATTCTCGATCAACTGAATATGAAAGATTTTCAATGCATGGGCCATCTAGGGTGAGAACCCATCCTGTTAATTACACTTGTATAAACTGAAAACCCAAACTGTTGAATGGAGAACAAGAGTTGTAGTTTAGGAAAAAAATAATGGTTAAGAAAAAAATACAGTAATGGTTCATATTCAACTGGAAAAAAAGGTCAAAAAACTCATTGCTATGATTTTCCAATATGACGAATTTTAGTGCATCGACCATTCAGGGTAAGGTTCATCATGTCCATGGTTTCAGTGGTTTGGGCTTTCGATCATTGAACCATGACCCCACTTGTACAAACAGTAATCCCAATCAGTTGAACCCTCCAACCATGCACTCAGAGCATTGTGTGTATATAGTATCTCCAACCAAAAAGTAAAAAAGAAAAAAGAAACAGAAGAATAGAAGATGATGGCATTGAATTCATTATACAACAGCTTAAAGAAGAAGAAAAGGAAGAAAATGCATACCGAATAGAAGATGATAGTCACTAGGGAAGACGCTTTTTATGACATCAACTATTGCATGCACCTTTTTAAACAAGAGGCATGCAGTTACTGGAACAAAAATGCAAATGACCAACATAAGGGAACACAGTTTGCATGCAGATTTTAAAAATTACTGATGGGGCAGTTTTGTTAAGAAAGAGTCTGCCGATATATCAGATGTTGTCCCATAATACTAGATTAAAATGCAGAAAGCTAATATTTCTTATGCAAAAGCCATCAAAATCTTCCACCAAGAGAATCTTACAAGTTACAACTTTAGTTAGGGTATTGGCAATCTTATTAGCTTCTCTGCTTGCATAAGCAAAAGAAAGGTTTGGTATAGAAGCTTTCTCTTGATTCTCATTCAAAGAAACATCAAGTATCCTAGGATGGGAAAGAATATTAGTCATGTGATTAATTGGAATATTGATTTTTTCCCCTTTCTTTCCTTTTTATTGATTTGCATTGATGCTAGACAAAGGATGCTAGACAAAGACTGTAACTTGCAAAAAGAAGAAAATAAATAACTCAGTTTCCAAAAAATGCCTAAATGTTCGATGCTAATGGTTTTGAATTTGTTTTTATTTGAAAAGAACATCTCTAAAAAATAACTCCCAAGTCATGTGATTTTCTTTGTAAATTTCTCTCCTGTTACAGTCAGCAATATACGTCTTTAACCAGAAAAGTTATCTAGGAACTCTGATTTTTACCATAGGGTGCACAGCTTCTAGAATGATCTGGTCTCTGAATCTGAATTAGGTGACATCATTTCTATTAAAGACTATTAGGTTGCACATATATAGTAACAAGTAGAGCCTAGGATTTCAACATTATTTTATAAGCATACATTTCATGGAGATTCATATATATTTTCATGGAAATCCATCTTAAAAGTCATTTGGATCATTCAAATTTTAGGATTACGTGTGCAGTTAAAGATTTCAAAAACATACACTTAATGTTGAAATTCACACACATTTTATGAAAATCGATCATAAAACTCAAAATCAAGCTGCAAACAAAAGGAAACAGATATAGCCTTAAATTTCAGATTCCTGCCATGTTGGAACTCCCAATTCCCTGGCAAATATGGCCCTTTTGGTCATTTCTTCGCATGTACCTACAGTAACATTCAAGTAATGTCCTTGATTTCACCTGTTTCAGCCTACGCTTTAAAATCCTGTCTTATTTTGGTTTCCTGTCCTGCAGAAAAAGGGGACTGTAGATGTTGAGGGGCTGCTAGACCAGACCTTTCTGTCAGTAGTTTGGTCCAAATCCAAACTATGGTCTGTTCCAGTCCAACCATGACATGTTTAAACAAATAAAATGATAGGAACTGATTACAACTACCTGCCTGTAGCACAGCTGGTAGTGTTTGCTCTATAAAATAAAAAATAAAATGGTACTCGAACACCACAACCCATTTTGAATTTTACCAATAAACAATAGAATTGAAGCAACAGTCCAACTGGCAATATGCCCAATCCAGAAGTGCAGACCGGTTTGGGTCATATGTCACTGCAAAAACAAAACCCAAACCACTTAAATTGAGAGAAATGCCCAATCCAGATGTGCAGACCATTTTGGGTCATATGTTAACAATTGTTTTGTTCAATTGATGGTTATTTGCCATCCAAATAACACAAAAAATCACATCATGGCCAGCCACAGGTTAAACGGAATTGAGTTTAGGTTATAGGTCATAGGTTATATGTTATAGGTTAAGGTTTAGGTTATATGTTTAGGTTATAGGTTAAGGTTTAGGTTTAAATTATAGGTTTTGGGATTTGAGAATAAGTTTAGGTTAAGGTTATAAGTTTAGGTTTAGGAAATCGAGTTTGGGATTGAGTTTAGGTTTGGGTTTTCAAGTTTAGATTTATGTTTATGTTTAGGTTAAGGAGTTAAGATTAGGATTAGGTGTAGATTTAGGTTTAGTGATTTGAGAATATGACAGATGAAATTTAACAAATTACACATGAAGAAGAAGAAAAGCATCATCAAAAAGATATATGAGAAGACAACATGTATAACAACTCTTTGTCACAAAATTTGTTTCAATGTGTTGATGGTGAGTATCAAGTTGTGTTGTAGAAGAGACCACATATCATTTATTCCTCAGCCCATTGGATTGATTTAGCATTCTTTCATTGATTTAAAACTTAAAAATAAGGTGCTACTATTTATACTAAAACAACTCATGAGCATGTTCCTACAAGCCGGGCTGGTGGTAATCAAGACTCTAACTCTTGATTATACCAACAACTATATTCCCTAATGAACTCGAAGACTGAACAAAGAACATGTAGCCCTTGGCTTAAGCATTTGGTTATAAGAACTGAAAACACCAGTTACCTAAAATGAACTGTAAAGGGTCATTTGGGAGCATGTATTTGGTGGTAGTTGGTGTGAATCAGTAAGGTTAGTACATTTGGAAGAGTGTATTTGGTCCCAATTCACACCAAATACACTAAAAGCCTCTTGTTTTATAATGGTCGTATTACCTTCACAGCTGATTGACAATTCTCAAAGAAATCAATCATCTCACTATCTTTTTTGTTAAATTCAAATTATTAAAACACGAATTCCAAGAATGAGTTCGAACTCCGAAAGCGTCGGCTCCAGCACTCGTACTTTCAGCCCAAACCCTAACCAAGGACTCCAAAATTACCAAGTACTCATAAATATTCATTGCAAGCATTTTCTGCCTATGTGTATGACGACCATACTATTAAGATCAATCCTCTTATTTTCATTTACAGAAACTAGTAGATGACAAATTATGTGTAACATACAGAGATGGTTCAGCCACTTGTGCAATTAGGGAAGGTTTAAAAGGACATACATATTTGAAAGTTGGTCAAATCATAAACAGACATATTATGGATGGAGACATTGTTTTCATTAATAGGCTACCTAGTACTCATAAAAATTCATTGCAAGCATTTTTTGTCTATGTGCATGACGACCATACTGTTAAGATCAATCCTCTTAATTCCATGTAGGCCTGGCCATTTGGACAGCCGTGTTTATGTATTTGCTCGAAATTAATGGAGCAGACCGGATGTGCGTTGGAGCTATCCGGATGAGTGAGGGGTCCCCGGAAGGTGGGAACCATTGTTATGACTATGATGAATCTGTCCATTTCCTATGGACAGCATTGGAGGAGTCTGGCCATTTGGACAAGCCGTGTTTATATCTGTATTTGTTTGAAATTAATGGAGCAGACCTGGATGTGCGTCAAAGCTATCCGGATGAGCGGGGGTCCCTGGAAGGTGGGAACCACTGTTATGACCATGATGAATCTGTCCATTTCCTATGGACAAGATTGAGGGGCCTGGCCATTTGGACAGCCGTGTTTATGTATTTGGAGTGAACAGTACCACACCCTTAACCTAAACTCATTCTCAATTCCCTAAAGCTATAACCTATAACTTAACTCTAACCCTAACCCTAAATCAAAACCTATAACCTAAACCTTAACCTAGACATAAACCTAAACCTAAACCTAAACCTTAACCTATAACCTAAACCTATACTTATAACCTTAACCTAAACCTATTGTTAAATCCCAAAACTTTTACTTATAGCCAAAACCTAAACCTTAACCTTAACCTATAACCTTTACTTACAACCGTAACCTAAACTTACAACCTATACTTATAACATAAACCTAAACGTAGACCTATTCTTATAACATAGACCTAAACCTTAACCTATAACCTAAACCTAGACTTATAACCTTAACCTAAATTTATTCTCAAATCCCAAAACCTATACATATAACCTAAGCCTAGACCTTGACCTTAACCTTAACCTATAACCTATACTTGTAACCTATAACCTAAACCTATACTTAAAACCTATACTTATATCCTTAACCTAAACTTATAACCTTAACCTAAACATATTCTCAAATCCCAAAACCTATACTTATAACATAAACAAAAACTTAAACCTAAAACTTAAACCCAAACCTAAACCCGATCCCAAACCCGAACCCGAACCCGATTTCCTAAACCTAAACCTTAACCTATAACCCATACTTATAACCTTAACCTAAACCTATTCTCAAATCCCAAAACCTTAACCTATAACCTAAACTTATAACCTATACTTAACCTATACTTATAACCTTAACCTAGACCTTAACCTTAACCTATAACCTATACTTATAACCTTAACCTAAACATATTCTCAAATCCCAAAACTTATACTTATAACCTAAACCTAGACCTTAACCTTAACCTATAATCTCTACTTATAACCTTAACCTAAACTTACAACCTTAACCTAAACTCAAATCCCTAAACCTTAACCTATAATCCAACCTAAACCTATACTTATAACCTAAACCTATTCTCAAATCCCAAAACCTATACTTATAACATAAACCTAAACCTAAACCTATAACCTATAACCTAAAACCTAAACCTAAACCTAAACCCAATCTTGAACCCGATGTCCTAAACCTAAACCTTAACCTATAACCCATACTTGTAACCTTAACCTAAACCTATTCTCAAATCCCAAAACCTTAACCTATAACCATAACTTATAACCTTAACCTAGACCTTAACCTTAACCTATAACCTATACCTAAACTTATAACCTTAACCTAAACATACTCCCAAATCCCAAAACTTATACTTATAACCTAAACCTAGACCTTAACCTAAACACTATCCTAAACCTCAACCCGAACTCCGATTTCCTAAACTTAAACCTTAACCTATTCTCAATTCCCTAAAGCTATAACCTATAACCTAAACCTAAACCTAAACCTATAACCACCTATAACCTTAACCTAAACCTATAACCTAAACCTAAACCTAAACCTAAAACCTAAATGTATTCTCAAATCCTTAAACCTAAACCTTAACTTATTCTCAATTCCCTAAACCTTAACCTATAACCTAACTTAAACCTAAACCTATAATCCCTAAACCTAAACCTACACCTAATCCTAATCTCAACTCCTTAACCTAAACTTAGACTTAAAACCCCAAACCTAAACCCGATCCCGAACCCAATTTCCTAAACCTAAACCTTAACCTATAGCCTAACTTAAACCTAAACCTATAACCGACACTTATAACCTACAATCTAAAACCTAAACCTAAACTTAAAACCTAAATGTATACTCAAATCCCTAAACCTAAACCTACACCTAATCTTAATCTCAACTCCTTAGCCTAAACATAAACTTCAAAACCCAAACCTAAACCCGAACCCGAACTTGATTTCCTAAACCTAAACCTTAACCTATTCTCAATTCCCTAAACCTATAACCTATAACCTAAACCTAAACCAATAACCTAAACTTATAACCTATAACCTAAACCTAAACCAATAACCTAAACTTATAACCTATAACCTAATCTTAACCTTAACCTAATCCTAAAACCTAAACCTAAACCTATAACCTAAACCTATAAATTAAAACCTAAACCTAAACCTAAAACCTAAATGTATTCTCAAATCCTTAAACCTAAACCTACACCTAATCCTATTCTCAACTCCTTAGCCTAAACATAAACTTCAAAACCCAAACCTAAACTCGAACCCGAATTCGATTTCCTAAACCTAAACCTTAACCTATTCTCAATTCCCTAAACATATAACCTATAACCTATAACTTAAACCTATAACCTAAACCTAAACTTATAACCTATAATCTATAATCTAAACCTAAACCTAACCTAAACCTATAACCTTAACTTAAACCTAAAACCTAAACCTAAACCAAAACTTATAACTTTAACCTAAACCTTAACCTATATCCTATACCCCAATAACCTAAACTTATAACCTTAACCTAAACCTATAACCTAAACCTAAACCTAAAACCTAAATGTATTCTTAAATCCTTAAACCTAAACCTACACCTAATCCTAATCTCAACTCCCTAACCTAAACATAAACCTAAACTTGAAAACCCAAACCTAAACCCAATCCCGAACTCGAACCCGATTTCCTAAACCTTAACCTATTCTCAATTCCCTAAAGCTATAACCTATAACCTAAACCTAACCTAAACCTAAAACCTAAACCTAAACCTAAAACCTAAATGTATTCGTAAATCCCCAAACCTAAACCGACACTTAATCCTAATCTCAACTCCCTAACCTAAACTTAAACCTAAAATTGAAAATCCAAACCTAAACCCGATCCCAAACCTGAACCCAATTTCCTAAACTTAGACCTTAACCTATTCTCGATTCCCTAAAGCTATAACCTATAACCTAACTTAAACCTAAACCTATAACCGACACTTATAACCTAAACCTAAACCTATAACCTAAACCAAAAACTTAAATGTATTCTTAAATCCCTAAACCTACACCTTTTCCTAATCCTAATCTCAACTCCTTAACCTAAACCTAAACTTGAAACCCCAAACCTAAACCCAAACCCGATTTCTTAAACCTAAACCTTAACCTATTCTCAATTCCTTAAACCTTAACCTATAACCTAACTTAAACCTAAACCTATAACCTACACTTATAACCTAAACCTAAACCTATAACCTAAATGTAATCTCAAATCCCTAAACCTAAACTTACACCTAATCTTAATCTCAATTCCCTAACCTAAATCTAAACCTAAACTTGAAAACCAAAACCCAAACCCGATACTGAACCTGAACCAGAACCTAAATTCTTAAACGTAAACCTTAACCTATTCTCAATTCCCTAAAGCTATAACCTAAACTTAAACCTTAACCTATTCTCAATTCCCTAAAGCTATAACCTAAACTTAAACATAAACTTAAATCTAAACCTAAACCTATATCCTAAACTTAAACCTTAACCTAAATCTAAACCAAAACCTATAACTTAAACCTTAACCTATAACTTATAACCCATAACCTATAACCTAAACTTATAACCTATAACCTAACCTTAATCTAAACCTAAAACCTAAACCTAAACCTATAACCTAAACCTATAAGTGTAGGTTATAGGTTTAGGTTTAGGTTAAGGTTGTTTTTCTTTTCATTTGTCTGGATCACCTCTCATATGTTCTCTCTCTTTTCATTTGTTTTTATCCATAAGATTGTTTGTGTTTGGATGGATGCAGTTTATGTTTGGATGAATGTAGTTTATGTCTAGATGAATTTACGTAGTTTGGGTTTAGATGGATGTGAATGTGAATGTGAATATGATGAAATATATTATATAATAGGTGTATATCAGGAAGAATATGATGAATCATATTCTAACAGGTGTATATCAGGAAATTTGAGATGGAATAATCTTTATCCACGTTTTTAGCTACGAAATTTTTGTAACTAAAAGTAATTCATGCGAGAAAATTGTTTATAGCCTTTAGCGACGAAAACTTTCGTCGCTAAAAGTGTCAACCACGATTTTTAGCTACGAAAATTTTCGTAGCTAAAAGTAATCCATTCGAATTTTTTGCAAAATTGTTTGCAGCCTTTAGCGACAAAAAATTTCGTCGCTAAAAGTCTCATCTACAATTTTTAGCTGCGAAAATTTTCGTCGCTAAAAATCTCGTCGTTAAAACTAAACTTTTAGCGACAAAAATTTATTTCGTCGCTAAAAATCCTCTTTCTTGTAGCTTTTGGCGACGAAACGTTTCGTCGGGAAAAGTCTGTTCCATGATGTTTAGCTACGAAAATGTTCGTAGCTAAAAGTAATCCATTCACCTTCGCTGGCAAATTATTTACGGTCTTTGGCAACGAAAATTTTCTTCACTAAAAATCTCATCCACGATTTTTAGCTACGAAAATTTTCGTAGCTAAAAGTAATCCATTTGATCTTTTTATAAAATTGTTTGCAGCCTTTGGCGACGAAAATATTCGTCGGTAAAAGTCTCAACCACGATTTTTAGCTACGAAAATTTTCGTAGCTAAAAAGTAATCCATTCAAATTTTTAAAAAGTGCCAACCACGATTTTTAGCTACGAAAATATTCGTAGCTAAAAGAATCCATTCGAATTATATACAACCTTTAGCGACGAAACTTTTCATCACTAAAAGTCTCATCCATGATTTTTAGCTGCGAAAATTTTCATCCCTAAAAGTACACTTTTGGCGATGAAAATTTATTTCGTCACTAGCTAAAAGTGACTTTTAGTAACGAAAATGTGTATCGTCACTAAAAACCCTCTTTCTTGTAGTGAGTATGTTAAGTATCGAGTCGAGACACCTCGACTAGTCAAGCTTCGACCAGTCGAGTAGAGTCTAAGACTGGTCGAACGTAAGCAGGACTAGTTGATGATTACATAAATTCACTTCAAAACTCTAATTTTCTTCATTCTTGACTTACTTTTCTTGGATCTTCAGTATGTGCATTCTTCATTCTTGGTTTCATCAGATCCACTTGTCTTTGGTGATTCTTGAGTGTTAATTCCATCCTTTTAACATCCTTTTCAATCCAAGCTCTTAAAATCACCTTACAACACAAACATGATTAAAATATAACATTAAGCATTATCATGTTCATTAAACCAAGTAATAAATGGGGTCTAATATGCAATATTTGACCCTCAACACAATCCTTTATAATAGTTATCTTGCTATATTAGAAAGATATAGTGATGCTAACTGAATCACTGATTCAGATGATACAAAATCAACTATTGAATATATCTTCACTTTGGGTGGAGGAGCAGTCTTTTAGAAGTCTACCAAGTAGACGTGTATCGCTTGGGCAACTATGGAATCTGAGTTTATTGTCTTAGAAAATGCTGACTTTAAAGCTAAGTGACTTAGAAATCTCTTAGTTGATGTACTATTGTGGCCAAAGCCTGTATCAGCCGTGTCTATTCATTGTGATTGTTAAACAGTTATAACAAAATCAAAGTGTAAAAATATATAATGGAAAAAATAGGTATATTAGACTCAGACATAACATAGTGAAACACATTTTGCGTGATGGAGTTATATCTATTGATTTTGTGAGGTCAGAAAAGAATCTGACAAATCCTCTGACAAAACGACTATATGAAAGATTAGTCAATGATACATCGAAAGGAATGGGTACTATAAGAAACAACGTTTTTTTTCGTCAGTGATAATTTTTTTACCGACAAAAATTTTCATTGGTAAAAGTAATTTTCTCGCTTAAGAGTTTTATCGACGAATATTTTCGTCGGTAAAAAGTAGAGAACCGCTTTTACCAACGAACCAAAACCATCGGGAAAAATAAGTGGTCTATTTCAGTTAGAAAATTTTTGCTCTGACTTTTACCGATGAACCAAAACCATCGAGAATTATATTTTTACGGACGAACATTTTCTTCGGTAAAAGTGTTGTATATTTAGGTTACAAAAAATTCGCCCAACTCTTACCGACGAACTAAAACCATCAGGAAAATATTTTTATCGACGAAACTTTTCGTCCGTGAAAGTGTTATATATTTAAGCAAGCAAATTCTCCTTGACTTTTACCGACGAACCAAAACCATCGATGATAATATTTTTACCGACGAAACGCTTCATCGGTAGAAGTGTTGTATATTTGACTCAGAAAATTTTCACCCGACTTTTACCGACAAACCAAAATCGTTGGGAATAATATGTTTACCGACGAAACTTTTCGTCAGTAAAAGTGGAAAATTCTCATCCTAAGTTTTACCGACGAACCAAAACCGTTGGGAATAATTTTTTTACCGACGAAAAGTATCATCGGTAAAAGGTGTTTTGAATTTTTGGAAAACAAAAAAATCGAAGAAGAACTATTGAGGATTAAATTAATTTCATAGCTAAAAGCCACCTTTAGTTATGAAAATGTTCATCGGTAAAGGGTGTTTTGAATTTTTTTAAAAATATCAAAAATTTTACTTTTACGGTAAAGGGTGTTTTGAATTTTTGAAAAAAATTGAAAAGTTTACTTTTACTGACGAATATTTTCGTCGGTAAAAAGTTTTCATTTATAGGACAATATTTACTGTGTTGAAAAATTTGGCGGTTAGACTTTTACCGATGAAACTTTTCGTTGGTAAAAAAATTTTCATTTTTAAGGTAGAAACTTTTCGCGCTGTGTTGGAAAATTTGGCGGTAAGACTTCTACCGACAAAAATTTTCATCGATAGAAGTCTTTTTGTTTAATCTCTTTCCCGACGGTTGGAAACCGTCGGTAAAAATGTTTTTACCGACGAAATGGTTCGTCGGTAAAAATGTTTTAATTTTTAACATTGAAATTTTCACGCTATCTTGGAAATGTTCGTGGTAAGACTTTTACCGGCGAAATTTTTTTCAATGGGTCTCCTTTCCCGAGTAAACCTCCTCATAACCGGTATATGTTTTTCTATGCTGCTCATTTATGTTTTCATAATTTATTTGATGGCATAACTAAAAAAAATAAGACACATCTAATTCTTAAGTGATCCATGTGATAAGAAATAGCGGTGATTGATTGCTTACCATTAAAAACTTCCAAGATGAAGGTAATGCAAATATGAGTTTCATTCAAGACTTAACATGGCTTTTAATGGCGGGCATTTAATCACCTCTCTTTCCTATGGTTCATCTGAGATTCGGATCTGCCTCAATTTTGGAATATTGACCTAAAATGATTTAGAAAATATATGAACGGCATGCATTAAACTTATACATCATGGTGGGGCCCACATAGCACCATTGAGTAGCTAGTGGCCCGTATAGATGAAACACGTATAACATGGTGGGCCCAAGAAGCTAGAGTATTTTACCCCTACAAAACAGTAAATGGATTATTCATGTTGATAATTTAAGCTTCCTTGATCCATACCGTCAATTTTGTGTGGCACCGATCGATCAGATGGAAAAATTCGTCTGTCAGGCCCAAGTTTTTCACCACGACCAATGAAAGCCAATGGATGGTCCAGATAAATGATTTGAAAGTCCATGCACATATTTGACAGTTCATGCATGTGTCTACTTAGCTTGTAGCTTGTGTGGTTCAGCCGTCATGTTGTATTGACTCTTGACCAAACAAGCCTAGTTGCAGGCAATATGCACCTTCTTCTGGTCCATTGCATTTTTCGCAGGGACTCAGCTGTTAGGATCAAGTCACCTTTTGGGAAAGGGATTGGTGTTCACAAGGTATAGACATTGATCCAAAATCCATCCAATGAACTTGCAAGCACGACAAATGTGGTAATACCCTTCGAGATGGGATTCTATTCAATCTTGACTAGCATAGCGTAACGGGACACCTTCCACAGACACCTAAGATATATGAGTGGCACTACAACAAATGAGACTTTTAGCGGCGCTCACAAGCGCCACTATAAGTCCCTAAAAGCGCCGGCGATTCTATTATTGGTGCTAGTCAAGCGCCAATAAATGGGTATGTCGCTAAAAGTATTGGTGGCGCTAGTAACTTCTATCGGCGCCTTTCTGAGCGCCGATAATTGTATGTTTTTCCGACGTGAAAAAGCTCCGGTAAAAATCACTTAGAGCGCCAGTAAAAATGGTTTGTGGACACTTTTTCTTCGTAAGATTTCTACACAAGCGCCGGTGGAAGCCTTTGTATGGATTTGTGAGGCCCTAGCATGCCAGTAAATTTTTTTTTATTATATATAATTCAATCAAAACCTATATTTTTTAAATATTTGAAACATAAAAATGATGCAATACAAATAAAACTGAATATTAAACAAAATTTATATTACCACACAATAAAAAAAATATTACAATAAATGGTCTTGAATGTAAATAAATAAATAAAAACAAATCCTCTATATGGTCTTACTCCTAGCACAAGTGGTGTCAAAAGGCTGAAGTGATTTGAACTCTGGATTGCCCCACTTGTATGCAATGAGAAGAGTGGATCACCCACCATTAGCCCTTTGAAAATTGCTCCTATGATAGCCAGAACCAGGCTAGTCCTTAGCTGCTCCATGGAAGTTGGTTTTTCAGCGCTTTACGTGCTGATCTATTGGGTGGAAAGAATGGTATGTGGCAATATTCCCTCATGACTTGAAGAGAGCTCTTTCCGCAGCTCATCAAGCTTCATCTCTAAACCTGATGACATACTACGCTTGGTATTCGCTCAATAAAAAGCATATATCAATTGGATGCACAACCGAATCAAATTGCAAAAGTTTTTTTTTTTTTTTTTTTAAAAAATAGTAGCAAAAGTACAAGCAGGAGACTTTTGGTTATTGAAATGACACGTGTCATTGAAGCGGCTTGGTGGATCACAATGGATCCTTGTGGGGCCCACCATGATGTATGTATATTATATCCATGCCCTCCATGTATTTCACCAGCTCATTTTAGGCCAGTCAGAAAATGCAGCAGATCCAAATCTAAGGTGAACTGCACCGCAGGAAACAGTGGTGATTGAACACCTACCATTAAAATTTTCTTAGGTCGACAAAAGTTTTGAATTAAGTTGATACTTGGGTGGTCCCTTCATCCATGTCTTTGTGACCTTATCAACAGCTTGGATGGCAAATAAATATCCTTGGTGGCTCCAAAGAAGTGTTTAATGGCATGCATTCAATCATCCCTATTTCCTGATAATTCCAGGTTATTAAAGATGAGACTCCAACCACCAACAAATTCGTAGCCAAACTAATGGACGTGTCAGGGGCAGCCTCTTCCACGATAAAGTGGGCCTTGGAGCTATTCAGTTGGGGTTTGCTTACCTGAAGCTTCCCAATTCCCTGAAGTGCACTTTTATAGGCAAGGAGGGAATGCCCTAATACCACGCCAATATTCCTCAAAACTGTTGAATCTGTGAGGTCTTGCTGGCAATAGCATACAAAATAATGAGAAAATTAAACATGACCACTGATATCCCTCTTGCCAAATGAGAAGACTCACTGCTAACGCTGTTTCAATATAAACATGATGCGCTTAATAATTCAAAATGAAAGTGTGGTCGTAGTTGCAGCTGTTTACCTGTTCAACAACTAGCCTATCAAAAAATAACAACAACGTGCAAAAGTCACGCACGATAAGGGAACAAAGAAAGTAGAAGAGAAAAACCTCAACCATTGTTTTGCAAGACTGGCAACTTATTTACTTTTCTTAACTACCACATGATTTTGAAAGAACGACTCACAGGTCATCTTTTTTGGAACGACTTTCATAGAAAATCGGGCAGAGGTTGGGGATTACCCCAGGACCTAGCTAGAGATGCAGAGGTTCTAGGGCAACCACCGTGATGTATGCCTTTTGTCTACTCTCATTATTCAATTTGAAAAATCATTTTCGATGCCACAATCCAAAATTGAGGTAGATCGAATATGCCCACGAAATAGTGATGATTGGTTGAATGTCGTTGAAAATTTCTTGGAATCTATTGAAGTTTTTGATCAAGATAATATTTATATTTTCACTTCATTCAGGTCTTTGTGAATCCGTGATCGGTTAGATGGTAAATAAAAATTACGGTGGGCCCAGTAAGGTTTCAACAGTAACTACTTCCTGTGGTATGGCCCACTCAAGCCTGGGCCCGATGTTTTCGTTATGTTACCTTAGGGCCTTTTGAATTACCAATTATGATACATTTAAATGTAATGTTGTCAATATATATATTATACATTTATCAATTTTACAATTTATTTTAAGGTGTGTCCTCAAAAATAGGAAGAATTAACAGTTCCATGGACCTCAAAAAGTTTTCAATGATGGGCGCTCAATTCCCAATGTTAATTGTGATGTGGTTCATTTCTGATTTAAATTTATCTTATTTTTCATCCCATTCTATAAATGATCATATAAAGGATGAGCAGAATAGATGTTTAAAAGACGCTGGGTAAAAGGTGGCATTTATGGTGGTCAATTTTCCGAAAAAAAAAAAAAAACAAAAACACGCGCGTTTTGACGAAGACAGCTCATTCACACGGTATTCCCAACTGTTTATAACAAGATGGGCCACAACTTTGCACCTTTCTCGTGTCCGAGCCATCTTGCGGATTAGGTGAGACCCGGGATCCACCCAAGTGGGTGGGACCCCTGACTGTGGGGCCCACTGTTATGTATGTGACTACATCTATGCCAACCGTCCGCATTGAAAGCTCATTTTAGGGCGTTATTCAAAAAATAAGTAGTTCCAAATATCAGGATGGACCATAGTACAGGAAACAGTGGTGATTGACTAGTAAAACCATACTGTGGTTCACAACAGCTTTGGATCAAGATGATATTTGCCTAGTTTCTTCATGTAGGTGTTTGTGTCCCTATGAACAGGTTGGATGGCAAATAAACATTCCCACAGAAACCATGAAGATTTTAATGGTGGGGATTGAATAACAACTGTTTCCTGTGATGTGGTTCACCTAAGATTTGAGTCAGGTTGATTTTTCAGATCATGCCCTAAAATGAGCTTTCAAAATGGTTGGACGGTGTGGATTTAATGTAAATCCAAGAAGCCACATAGTTAAGTGTCCTACCCACCTAAGTGGATCCAGTGTCTCACCTAATCTTCTTCCTTTACTGAGCACACGCGTGTACCTGTATGACTGCCTAGACCATCCTGGGAGTGGGCCACTGAGGAGAGGGCACAACACGAAATCATATTGATCAAACAATCCTAACTGTCCAATAGATGACAACTGCATTGATTTTCAGGACTCTGAAATGCCAAGAACCAAGTAATTTGCGCTTCAGGTTCTACCCCATTTATGATTGAGCCTACAATTTTGACTGTATGGATGGGATGGGTGCAATGGATGAGGAGGTATGCTCCAGTGGTACCATGTAGATGTGGGGCCCATGTGTCTGTATCACATTTAAAGTACCTGTCGGATACTTGGCCTTACGACTCCCCTTTGATATCATCGAAAAGTTACGCAGATACAATTGCGGAAACGCAGATTCTGCGAAAATTGTTTCTTATTTTGATTATACCTCTTTTTATTCTCATATAAAAGGGTGTATGCGGGATTGAGGTAGATTCTAGGATATTCTAAGGTTTTCTAAAGGTTTTCTAGGAGGGCTTAGGGCTATCAAAGGTAAAAGAGAGAAAAAAAGAGAGAGAGAAAGCTTGTGGAAGAGAGATTCTGCTCGTAGAGGTGATCTACTTCGTAGTCCACGTCTCAACGCTTCCACGTCCTCATAATCGGTGAAATCCCTCTGTTTTTTCATTATTCTCTTATTGTTCATCCACTCCTGCGTGAGTGAAGAAGGTTTGATCCAAGTGGTGTGCTTGTAATCGGTTGTAACGTTCTGCTTTATAGTGGATTGTTGATTTGGACGAGGTCCCGTGGTTTTTACCTCTTTGAGGATTTTCCACGTAAAATTTCCTGGTGTCGTGTGGTTTATGCTTTAATTTATTTCATTGCTTTATTATTTCATAATTCTGGTTTGTTTTGGGAGGCTAGATCCTAAAGTTTTGTGCAAGGCCCTCAAAAAAGTGGTATCAGAGCTAAGTTCATTGAACGCAGTGGGATCGTTTTTTGAATTATGGAAGGTGGCTCATCAAGGATGATCAGCCTTAATGGTTCTAACTGGACCATATGGAAGGCTAAGATGGAGGACTTGCTTTATTGCAAGGACTTATATTCTCCAATTTTAGGCATTCAACAAAATTCATGGATATGTCTGATGATGATTGGAAGAAGTTGGACTGGAAGGCGGTGGGGTTTATTAAACAATGGTTGGATGATTCTATGTTCCACCATGTGTCTATGGAGACTCAGCCACTAGCCTATGACTTAAATTGGAAGGGCTGTATGAGAGGAAGATAACCGGTAATAAAAATTTCTGATAAAGCGACTTGTGAATCTCAAGTTCGAAGATGGTGGTTCTATGGCCGAGAACATGAATGAGGTCAGCAATATAGTGAACCGGCTCTCCGCTATGAAGATGGTCTTAGATGATGAATTACAGGCTTTACTATTGCTTAGTTCATTGTCTGATAGTTGGGAGACATTGGTGGTGTCTCTAAGTAACTCTGCGCTAAACGGAAAGGTATCCATGGAACAGGTAACTAGTTGTCTCTTCAATGAGGAGACAAGGAGGAAGTCTCAGGGGTCTACTCAGCAAGAGGCCCTTGTGACACAAGAATGGGGGGAGAGGAAAGAACAAAAAGGGCGGGAAGGCCCAAGATAAATCAAAAGGCAAGTCGAGTATCAGGAAAGATGTTAAATACTGAAATTGTGGAAAGAAGGGCCACTGTAAGCATGAATGTCGTAAGAATAAGAACGACAAGAAAGGAAAAGGAAAGGAGAAGGAAGATGAATCAGATTCCACTGTGGTCACTTCAGATGGCGACGTTGTAGTTATTCTTTCAGCAGATCATGATGTTTGTCTCACGGCTACGAGTCAGGACACCGACTGGGTGATTGACTCGGGAGCCTCTTTTCATGCGACTCCACGCAGGGACTTCTTCACAAGCTACAAGTCAGGTGACTATGGGACCGTGAAGATGAGAAATTCTGGCGTATCGAAGATCGTAGGGGTCGGTGATATTTGTGTGAAGACCGATGTGGGCTGCACATTGGTTCTCAGGGATGTGAGGCATATCCCAGACCTTCACCTCAACTTGATGTCAACGGGAAGGTTGGATGATGATGGCTATGAAAGCCGGTTTGCTGGTGGGCGCTGGAAGCTCATCAAGGGTTCGTTGATCGCAGCCAGAGGAAAGAAGTGTTGCACCCTTTACAAGGCAAGTGTCAGTGTGTGCAAGGGTGGGTTGAACGCAGCGAAAGATTCAGCTATTGACATGTGGCACAGGCGTCTAGGCCACATGAGTGAAAAAGGGCTTCAGGTACTAGCGAGGAAGCGGCTCCTTCCAGACGTGACAGGTATACCTCTCAAAACCTGTATTGATTGTTTATCAGGGAAACAGCATAGAGTTTCATTTATTAAATCTGCTTCTCATGTTAATAAAGTGCATGCATTAGATTTGGTTTATTCTGATGTTTGTGGTCCTATGAGGACAAAAACCTTGGGTGGGGCATTGTATTTTGTCACTTTTATAGATGATGCATCTAGGAGGGTTTGGGTTTATGCTTTGAAATCCAAGGATGAGGTCTTTGGTGTGTTTAAATTGTTTCATGCTATGGTCGAGAGAGAGACATGTAGATCATTGAAGTGCATCCGCACTGACAATGGTGGTGAATACATTGGCGACTTTCATGAGTATTGTAAGTCCCTAGGTATACAACATGAACAGATGGTTCCTAAGACCCCTCAGCATAATGGTGTGGCTGAATAAATGAATCACACCGTTGTAGAGAGAATCAGATGCATATTATCCTATGTGAAGTTGTCCAAAACGTTCTGAGGAGAAATAATGCACACAGTAGTGTATTTAATAAACAGGTCTCCATCACCTCCATTGAATGGAGAAGTACCTGAGAAGGTGTGGAATTGACAGGATCCATCATGCAGTCATCTCAGGGTGTTTGGATGCAGGGCATCCGTTTATATACCAAAGGACAAGAGTACAAGCTCGATATGAAGATCAGACAGTGAGTGTTCTTGGGATACGGTGATGAAAAGTTTAGTTATAGATTATGGGATCCGACCGAGAAGAAGCTCGTCAGGAGTAGAGATGTGGTTTTCTTTGAAGATCAGTGTATAGAAGACATTGGTAAGCCAGAGAAGAACCAACCTAGTTCAGGTGAGCTAGAGGACATGGATCTTGTTATTCCTCCCGTGGTGCCTGATGACGGGGGAGTACAACAAGGTGCAGACGATGAGGGAGCTCCTACAGAAGATGGACCGGGGGAGCAGCCCCCACTTGATCCACCTATTGAGCCACATGTGAGGAGGTCATCTAGGGATAGACAGCTGTCCAAGAGGTACTCGCCGCATGAGTACATTATGCTCACTGATGGGGGAGAACCAGAAGATTATTCTGAGGCCCTAGCCGACGAGCATAAGGGGGAGTGGTTGAAAGCTATGCAAGAGGAGATGAAATCCTTGCATAAGAACCACACCTATGATATGGTGAAATTGCCTAAGGGTAAGAAAGCTTTGAGCAACAAGTGAGTGTGAAGAAAGAAGGTTGAGCAGAAGAATTCATAGATGAGGTTTGAAGGCCAGACTTGTGGTGAAAGGGTTTGGTCAAAGGAAAGGCATAGACTTCGAGGAGATATTCTCACCGGTGGTGAAGATGACATCCATACGGGTGTTACTTGGGTTGGCAGCTAGCATGGATCTAGAGATAGAGCAGTTAGATGTTAAAATTACATTCCTCCATGGTAACCTAGAAGAAGAGATCTACATACACTAACTAAAGGGGTTCGAGGTCAAGGGCAAAGAGCATATGGTGTGTAGGCTGAGGAATAGCTTGTATGTGCTGAAACAAGCTCCACGGCAATGGTACAAGAAGTTTGACTCGTTTATATTGAAGCATGGGTATGACAGAACGGAGTCAGACCACTGTGTGTTCACGCGCAAGTTCTCAGATGGTGATTTCTTAGTTCTGCTGTTATACGTTGATGACATGCTCATCATGGAAAAAGACATCAAGAAGATCGACAGGCTGAAACAGGAGTTGGGCAAGTCGTTTGCGATGAAAGACTTGGGCCCGGCTAAACAGATCCTAGGAATGGAGATAACCCGTGACAGAAGCAGCAGGAAGCTTTGGCTGTCACAAGAGCGGTATATTGAGAAAGTCCTAGAGCGGTTCAATATGAATGCAGCGAAGCCGGTCAGTACTCCACTGGATGGTCACTTCAGATTGAGCGACAGGCAGTGTCCCAAGACGAAGGCAGAGGTGGATGAGATGCAGAAGATACCCTACGCGTCAGCTGTAGGAAGTTTGATGTATGCTATGGTGTGTACATGCCCAGACATAGCATATGCGGTTGGTGTTGTCAGCCGGTATCTTGCCAATCCTGGCAAAGAGCATTGGGCAGCGGTGAAGTGGATACTGCGGTATCTAAGAGGCTCATCCAGGTTGAGCCTATGCTATGGTGACAGAAAACCTGTGTTAGAGGGCTACACAGATGCAGATATGGCAGGCGACATAGACTCCAGGAAGTCTACATCGGGGTTCATGTTCACGTTTGCAGGGGGAGCGGTTTCTTGGCAGAGCAAGCTACAGAAGGTCGTAGCATTGTCGACGACAGAGGCCGAGTACATTGCAGTCACAGAGGCATGTAAAGAGATGCTTTGGATGAAGAGGTTCCTACAGGAACTTAGCCTGAAGCAGGAGCAGCACGTGGTCTATTGTGATAGTCAAAGTGCTATACACTTGAGCAAGAATCCAAGTCAGCACTCCAAGTCGAAGCACATAGAGATTCGGTATCACTAGATCAGGGATACTTTGGAACTGAAGGTGTTACAACTTGAGAAGGTCCACATGGACGATAATAGGTCAGACATGATGACCAAGGCTTTACTTAAGGGCAAGTTTGAGGTTTGTAAAAACCAGGCTGGCTTGAAGAAGGTGAATTCCTCCTGAGTCGAAAAGGGGGAGATTTTCTCATCATTGTTGGGTTCAATGAAATCGAACCAGTTTCGATATCATCGAAGGACCTTAGATGATATTAAAGGCTATCATCGAGATACCTTCGATATCATCGAAGAGTTACGCAGATGCGATTGCGGAAACGCAGATTCTGCGAAAATTGTTTCCTATTTTGATTATACATATTTCTATTCTTATATAAAAGAGTGTATGCGAGATTGGGGTATATTCCAGGGTTTTCTATGGTTTCCTAAAGGTTTTCTAGGAGGGCTTAGGGCTATCAAATGTGAGAGAGAGAGAGAGAGAGAGAGAAAGAGAAAGAGAGAGGAAGCTTGTGGAAGGGAGATTTTGCTCGTAGAGGTGATCTGCTTCGCAGTCCACGTCTCAGCGCTTCTACGTCCTTGTGATCAGTGAGATCTCTCCGTTTTTCTTTTGTTCTCTTATTGTTTATCTACTCATGCTGAGTGAAGAAGGTTTGATCCAAGCGGTGTGTGCTTGTGATCGGTTGTAACGTTCTGCTTTATAGTGGATTGTTGATCTGGACGAGGTCCCGTGGTTTTTACCTCTTTGAGGGTTTTCCACGTAAAATTCCTTGGTGTCGTGTGGTTTATGCTTTGATTTATTTCATTGCTTTATTATTCCATAATTCTGGTTTGTTTTGGGAGGCTAGATCCTAAGGTTTTGTGCAAGGCCCCAACACTTACCTTTCCAACAAAACCAAAGAAAAATTGGAGGTTTCAGATGTGCAAGCTGAAAATTGGAAAATCAGCTTGATTAAAAAATCTGGTGAGCCACAACACAGGTAACAAGATGGGAGGGAACTCCCACCCTTGATACTCACTAGTCCCACCCAAGGGTCTAGATAGTCTAGATTCAATAGGAACCAACAAAATGGTGGGTCCCAATGCGAATCAAGGGTGGGCATCCTCTGTAAACTTGTTCCCTTTATTTTGGCCCACCTAAGTGTACTTTGGAGCTTATTTGTGAGTTATAGGGATAATGTGAGCCGATGCATCCGATGGACGGACTGGATTTGTCAATACATCCCGTGGACTCTACTTCTGTCCGGTACCACCGGAGCCCATGGCATGGATGAATACATGATATACATCCAGACATTCAGACAGAAAACCGGAGATGGATGTCCATAATGTAATGTGCGCCGACAGGAGATGTTTTGGAAAAAAAGCTGGTAACTTTTTGCAATTTTGGTTTTGTTTGTAGTGAAAATGACATACGGACTCTTAAGCTGTTTGCAATTTTGGTTTCGTTTGTCGTCAAAATGACAAGGACTGGGCTGGTTTGTTAGTTCTAGGATGAAAATGAAGCAACGGACCAGATGAACAGGGTGGACAGGGTGGATCTCATGCGCGGCAGAGCGAGGCTAGCTCTTTGCTCTTTGCAGCTATGGACAAAATGCATTTTTTTTTCTTCATCTGTAGTCAGATGAGACAAAATGCATTTGCAATTGCATAGGATTCTGCAAAAGAAGGCGCTTGGGCGAAGACAGATCATTCACAAGTCCTGTCATTTTGCACCATTAGGCCATTTCGCTAGTGACACCGTTTATTTGGCGCAAGGAATTAGATGGATTAGGTGGGATAGAATTACTTTTGATCTAGTGAAATTCCCATCCAGCACATTTGAGTAGGATGAGAAAGGTTAGGATTAAGTGGGATGGATTTGCATTTGGTCCCAAGCGGAATTTTTATGAATTTAGAAATCAACTACACATGGGCTTTTGACGGAGGGAAGGACATGAGGTCAAGCACCATTTTCCTCGAGGGGATAACCATTCCTAATCCACGAAATTTCTCTTTTCAAACGAAACAATCGCTTTACAAGTATTTTATTAAACACCTTCTAAGCAATATAAAAATCAAGAAAAACAAAGAGAAAAAGGGTATTTGTTTCATGTACATACTCTCCTTGCCACCAACCACATTTCGTTGAGTCATTTTATCAAATAGTTGGTGAGCAACATCAATGGCAAAGTAACCGAGTCACCGATCCGAGTTCGATTCAAGCTGGATTCGATTCGAGTTGAGTGAGTGGGGCTAGCTCGGGACTCCGGATAGAACATCACCTTAGCTAAAAAATCGGCTCAACTCGGCTCGAACTCACTTTGAACTCGAGTCAAATCGAGCTTTTGAGTCGAATCTAGCGAGCTAACCGAGCTAGCTCGGTTTGTGTACACCCCTATGCCCAAGTGAAACATACCATAGGAAACAGTGATGATTGAATGCCTATAGGTGAAAATCTATTAGAGCCACCAAGTTTTTGAGCAAGATGATATTTATATTTTCCTTTCATTCAGGTCTCTTTGACTTTACGAATAAGTTAGATGGCCGATAAAAATTACGGTGGGCCTACTAAGGTTTCAACAGTAGATACTTCCTGTGGTATGGCCCATCAGCCTCATCCGGATGTTTTAGCTACTTGACCTCAGGGACTTTTGGATTACCAATTATGATACATTTAAATGTAATTTTGTTAATATATGTTATATCCGCACCATTTATCAATTTTACAATATTATTTTAAGGTGTGTCTCCAAAAATGAAGAAGATTTAACACTTTCATGGACTTCAAAAAGTTTTTGATGGTTGGCGTTCAATTTCCACTCTTAGTTGTGGTGTGGATTATTTTCACATTAAATCTATCTTATTTTTTTGTCTAATTCCATAAAATGATCATGTAATATGTATGAACAGTATAAACATAACACATATATCATGATGTAGCTTACAAAACTATGCCGCATCAGCACACCTACGCCCTTCATTCTCCCAACGACTGTACTTGTGTCAACTGATCTTCGTGGCAATGGCCAAAAGATTTCATTGGAACGATCTATTATATAAGTGACCTAACATGGTGGCGGAAACGATGATGCATGCACTAGATGATCAGGTCTCTTTCAAAATGGAACAATTCTTTCCAAATGTGTCAACTGATCTTTGTGGCGGCTAAAACGATGATGAATGCCCTAGTTGATCAGGACTCTTTCAAAATGGAGCCATCGTTTCCAAATGCAAGTTGTGAAATAAGAAAAACGACACCTCCTAAAGTCCGCCCGCATGTCCCAACGTCTCAATTAATAAATTAAAAAAGAAAATCATCAATCATTATATTCCGTGGCATTTTTATTTTTTATGGTGTGGCCAACTCATGAGAGTCCACCACCGGAGCAAAAGTAAGCATCCACATTCGGTGGCATTCCTGGTAGGCTTTGAATCCCAACTCATCCTTGTCGATGTGGTTTGATTGATGTTTGGAATATGTTGTTTTTAGGGTCTGTTTGGCCGGGCAGCTTGGATGGAATTGGATGGTATTAGAGTGGATTGCATGGATTTCAAGGTAATGATAGTTGCGTCAGTAGATTGGTGCAAAATCTCTGGGATTGCCATATCACGGGATTTGGAATCCTGGGATTAAACCTTCCAATCCCTTTCAATCCTTCCAACCAAACACGTCCGAGGCAATTTTGAAGGGATTAATGTGGATTGGATGAGATTTAAAGCTAATGATGATGTTGTCGGTGGATTGTCCTAAGATCCATGGGATTGCTACATCCGGGACAAGTTCCATGTCTGTCTGGCACGCCTGGCCAATCCCCGGATCTATCTTCCAATCCTATCTAATCTGCCCGGCCAAACGGGCCCTTTGCTGTGGAGATGTTCTCATGCTAATGAACGCAGTGGATCTCATGTACGTTATACCTCTGCCGCAGAGTGAGGTTAGCACGGTTTTCTAGAAAAGCTACCTCCTTTGCAGCCATGGGCTAAAAATGCTTTTGCAATTGCTTTGGATTATGCGAAACGAGGCGCGCTTTGACGAAGACAGCTCATTCACACGTCCTTGTCATTTTGCACCGTTAGGCCGTTTCTCAACTTTTTATACCAAGATGAGCCCCAACGTAGCACCTTTCCCATGGCCTTGCCATTTTGCGGATTAGTTGAGACCCGGATCCACCCAAGTGGGTGGAACCCCTGACTGTGGGGCCCACTCATTATGTAAGTGACTATGTCTACACCAAACATCCACATGGAAAGCTCATTTCAGGGCATGATTCAAAAACTAAGTAGACCATAGTATATGAAACGGTGGTAATTGACTAGTAAAAACTATGGGCCACAATAGCTTTGGATCAAGATGATATTTGCCTAGTTTCTTCATGTAGGTGTTTGTGTCCCTATGAACAGGTTGGATGGCAAATAAACATTCCCACAGAAACCATGAAGATTTTAATGGTGGGGATTGAATAACAACTGTTTCCTGTGATGTGGTTCACCTAAGATTTGAGTCAGGTTGATTTTTCAGATCATGCCCTAAAATGAGCTTTGAAAATGGTTGGACAGTGTGGATTTAAGGCACATACATCAAGCCCCGTAGTCAAGCGTCCCACCTACCTAAGTGGATCCCGTGTCTCACCTAATCTGCTTCCTTTACTGAGCACACACGCATACATGTATGGCCATCTAGACCATCCTGGGAGTGGGCCACTGAGGAGAGGGCACAACACGAAATCATATTGATCAAACAATCCTAACTGTCCAATAGATGACAACTGCATTGATTTTCAGGACTCTGAAATGCCAAGAACCAAGTAATTTGCGCTTCAGGTTCTACCCCATTTATGATTGAGCCTACAATTTTGACTGTATGGATGGGATGGGTGCAATGGATGAGGAGGTATGCTCCAGTGGTACCATGTAGATGTGGGGCCCATGTGTCTGTATCACATTTAAAGTACCTGTAAAATACATCCCCTTACAAACCCCAAAATTTGAAAATCAGATTGATTCAAAAATCTGATGGATCACAGCACAGGTAACAAGATGGGAGGGAACTCCCACCATTGATACTCACTGGGCCCACCCAAGGGTCTAGAGAGTCTAGATTCTATATACACAAAATGGTGGGTCCCACTGCGAATCAAGGGTGGGCATCCTCTGTAAACTTGTTCCCTTTATTTTGGCCCACCTAAGTGTACTTTGGGGCTTATTTGTGAGTTATAGGGATAATGTGAGCCGATGCATCCGATGGACGGACTGGATTTGTCAATACATCCCATGGACTCTACTTCTGTCCGGTACCACCGGAGCCCATGGCATGGATGAGTACATGATATACATCCAGACATTCAGACAGAAAACCGGAGATGGATGTCCATAATGTAATGTACGCCGACGGGAGATGTTTTGGAAAAAAAGCTGGTAAACGCGGAAAGAGACTAATAAAACGTAAAATAGTTGGTTTCTTCCAGACACATAGGCTACGGGCTTTTTGCAATTTTGGTTTTGTTTGTAGTGAAAATGACATACGGACTCTTAAGCTGTTTGCAATTTTGGTTTCGTTTGTCGTCAAAATGACGAGGACTGGGCTGGTTTGTTAGTTCTAGGATGAAAATGAAGCAACGGACCAGATGAACAGGGTGGACAGGGTGGATCTCATGCGCGGCAGAGCGAGGCTAGCTCTTTGCTCTTTGCAGCTATGGACAAAATGCATTTTTTTTTTCTTCATCTGTAGTCAGATGAGACAAAATGCATTTGCAATTGCATAGGATTCTGCAAAAGAAGGCGCTTGGGCGAAGACAGATCATTCACAAGTCCTGTCATTGTAATAATAAAAGTGCCATTTATATTGCCCGCAACTAGGGGTGTACATCCAGTCCAGCCGAGTTGAGCTAGCCTTAGCTTGACTCGGCTCAGCCATTGGTGACCTCAACTCAAACTCGGCTTGGCTCGGTGCTTAAGCCTGATTGGCCAACTCGGCTCGGTTCGATCGGCAGCTCGAGCCAAGTTCGAGCCAAGTTTGTCATTGAGGCTTTTCCACAAACACCTAGACTACACCTTCAAAATCTCTCTGTATGTGAAACAGAAGCAATGGTTTTACTAGTATTTTATCAAACACTTTCTAAACAACATAAAAACCAAGAAAATCAAAGAAAAAGGATATTTGTTTCATTTACATACATTCCTTGCCACCAACCACACTTCGTTGAGTCATTTTATCAAGCACTTGGTGAGCAACGTCAATGGCAAAGTAACCGAGTCATCGAATCGTTCGATCCGAGTTCGATTCGAGTTGAGTCGAAGCTGCTCAAACTCGGCTGGAACTCATTTTCAAGCTAAAAAAATCACTCGACTCGACTTGAACTCAACTTGAACCGAGTTGAATCGAGCTTTTTCGAGTCGAGTCGAGCGAGCTAACCAAGCTAGCTCGGTACATGTACACCCCTACCCGCACCCAGCGTGTGTATGATCCATTCATCACTGAGCACACACGCATGCATGTATGGCTATCTGGACCATTCTGTGGATCCCACCATAGATAGGCCATGACACCAAATCATATTGATCAAATAATTCTAACTATCGTTTGGTGCATGGTATTAGATAAGATTAAGTGAGATAAAATTGCATTTGGTCAGTACAATTCCATCCAACATTGGGTGAGGAGGAGAAAGGTTGGGATTAGGTGAGATGAAATTGCATTTGGTCCCATAGGAGATTTTCATGGATTTTGAAATATACTACTCATGTGGGCCCCACATTGATGCGTACATTTATCTATGTTGTTCATGTGACATTCTGGTTATACATGTGTACAAGTGAACAATATCAATTGTGAATTTGGTCTGGAATTTGGTCTATTGATTACAATTCCTGGTCTACCAAACATGATTTTGCTTAATTTAGGGTTTTCTTGTAGCGAAGAAATTATCCCAAAACATGGGATAGGATACTATATATTTTCAAATATGCAATCATTGCCTAACAACGGTGTTAATCCCATCTAATACAACAATTCAATACCATTTAATTCCACAGACCAAACATGCCCTTTCACGTTTATCGTGCGGATTTGGTAGATCACCGTATAAAACGCCAACGGTGTCACCGCTGTTTGGGGGCCACCTTGTTGCATGTCCCTTACAATCCCTGTCGTCCATCCTTGCTCATGCATGGACGTGCCTTAAATCCACACCGTCCAACCATCACAGTGGGTCCCATAGTCAAGGGGTCGCAGCGGATCCGGGGTCTCACCTATTCCGCTTCACTATCCAAAGACCCGCAAACAATCGGCAATCATCCATAGGATTTATCTCATGAGTGACCGCACCATCAGGATTCAGGAATGAGACTACGGGAGGAAGAAGGGACTTTTACCTTTCCCTTTTGTCTGCGTAGGACATTCGGTGCACCGAGAGACCACCGAACCGCCATTAATCAGATAGATTCATAGGAACCGACAGAATGGCGGCCCCATTTTACGAAGCATGGATTACAGCTAGTCCTATGCATATCCAAACGTAGTCCGGATCCTCTGTTTGCCAAAACCACGACTTCCTCGTGATTGATACACCTCAGTCATTATTCAATGTATTACCCAATCAAACAGTTCAATTAGACTGCAACAACCAAAATTTCGCTGCTTGACGGCTTGACCCGAACCGAGTCCGACTCGGCCAGGGAAACCGAGTCGGATCGGATTAGGTACGATACTGATTAAATTTTTTAACGGTGAAAATCATTATCCTCGTTGTTATTTTCGATGTGGTCCATTTGAGCTTCAGATATGATTCATTTTTTTACCGAATGCTCTAAAATGATCATGAAAAACGGTTAAACGGTATGGATATAATAAATACATCATTGTGGGGCCCATGTTGAATTCGTTTGAACCGTTTGTACAACGCTCTAAAAGTTACAGTTGTGAATGGCATCAATGGGACTGTCCCATGTGTTGGTAGTACACGGTATTGACGTCACGTTAGCAAGTTAGGTGGGTCTGATCATGGTACATGTGTTATATCAAAACCATTCATCCATTTTTCGAGCTTATTTTATGGCTTGAGACGAAAAATAAGATAGATCTAACTATTAAGTGGGCCACACTGAAAGAAGCAATGAATATTAAACGTCTATCATTGAAACCCTTTTTGGGTCGCCTTTTTTTGTATAATGCTCTAAATTAATCTGTAAATATATGTGAACGGTGTAGATATAATAAAAACATCACTATGGGGCCATATAACGTTGATCTCCTTTGAATAGAGTAGCATCGTCTTGGCACGACACGTACCTACACCTAGGTTGAAAGCCGGCTATGTAGTAGCTGTGTGCAGTGTACGGAACATAGCAAATCATTTTGCTATTGTATACTGCAATCTCAGTTGGGGCCCACCTTGAATGCATGTGATGTATCCACCCGTCCATTCATTTTTGCATATCATTTTAGTGGTTGAACCCAAAATTGATGTATATCCAAAGCTCAAGCGGACCATACCACAAGAAAAGGTAGAAGTATCAAAAGAACTACTCCGGATCGGGTAGGATCGGATCTGTCCGAATCCATTCGGATCGATTTTCGGGTCGGGTCGGGTCGGATCAGGGCCAATCCGAATTCGACCCGAAAAGATTTCGGATCTGGATGGGGCTACCCGATCAGCACCAATCTATCCAAACGTAGTCCGGATCCTCTGTTTGCCAAAACCACGACTTCCTCACCTTTTTCCTCCTTTGCTGCGTAGTGATTGATACACCTCAGTCATTGTTCAATGTGTTACCCAATTAAACGGTTCAATTAGACTGCAACAACTAAAATTTCGCTGCTTGACGGGAACAGAGGATCCGTATTCATCCAAACAAAGTTTTTTTTTTTTCGTAACACGTGCGTTTACCATACATTACGCCAGTACTTGACCTTTCAAACATGGCCTAGCTGTTACGATGAACGATCAGGCTCTACCCCTTTTATGGGAGCTACAATTCAAGATGAGATTTTTATCTTCCCATTTTGGCTGCGTAGGACATTCGGTGCACCGAGAGACCACCGAACGGCCATTAATCAGAAATGGGAGTTGATGAGAAAGCACGGAGAGGAGTCCATAGGAACCGACAGAATGGCGGCCCCATTTTACGAAGCATGGATTACAGCTAGTCCTATGCATATCCAAACGAAAGGTTTTTGTTTTTTTTTTTGTTTTTTGTTTCTTTTTTCGTAACACGTGCGTTTACCATGCATTATGCCAGTACTCGCCCATCCAAACATGCCCTAGCTGTTACGATGAACGATCAGGCTCTACCCCTTCTATGATTGAGTCTACAATTTTTATTGTATGGCTGGTTGGGTGCAATGGATGAGGTGTGGTCCAGTGATACCTTGTAGATGTGGGGCCTATGCGGTGTATGTATCACATCTAAACCGTCCGTCGGATGTATGGTTACTCCCAAGATTTGAAAATCAGGTTGATCAAAAAATCTGGTAGGCCAGAGCACAGGTAACAAGGTGGGAGGGAACTCCGACCCTTGATACTCACTGGCCCCACCTAAGCTTCAGAGTAGCCTGAGTTTTGTCCTGGCCACCCTAAGTCTAGACAGTCTAGATTGTATGGAAACGGATTGGTTACTCCCTACAAAAATTAAGGGTGGGCATCCCTCTTAACTTGTCCCCATTGGTTTGGCCCACGTGATTTTGCTTTTAGGTTAATTTGTGAGCCGTGTAGATATTGTGAAGCGATGCATCTGATGGACGGATTGGATTTGTGAATACATCCTGTGGGCTCCACTTCTGTCCGGTATCCCCGGAGCCCATTGATGCGAGTACGGTCCATTTCCCTATTCAAACGGAAAACGGGAGATGGAAGTCAATAATGTAGTGTGATACGACCGGAGATGCTTTGGAAAAACTAGCAAGGTGGAAAGTGACTAATAAAAAATCCTAAAATAGTTGGGTGAGTCAAGATATACAAAGACTCTGGGTTTTTTGCAATTTTGGCTTTGTTTCTTACAAAATGATGGCCCATTTCTCACATTTGAGCATTTTTCTGGTCTTGAAGTGGGGCCACAGCCTTAGTCACTAGTTGTCTTTGCATGATCAGGTATTCTTTGTGAAACAAAATGCGTTCATATGAGTGTATTTAAGTAGTTAGGTGTTTTCAGATTTACAAACAGACTGCGCTTTTTGAGATTTTGGTTTTGTATGTTGTGAACATTTGGGCCCATTTTCGGCATTTCCTTTCTTTTTCGTGTATTTGTATTATTTTGAAGCATCTGGATCCTTTGTTTGTCAAAAGCAATTTTTTTTTTTTTATTTTTCTGTATTCTGATTGGTCCATGTCATCATTGACGCTATTAGTTCCACATTCTGTCTTGATCTGGGACCGCCGAGAACTTTTCATTGCATGAAACAGTGTTACTTCGATAACAAAATGCCTCCTTATAATCTTCTTTGTGAAACCCTGTATTCTTTTACACACCCCATTTGATACGGGTTGGGGTATTTTTATTTCTTCTTTAGTCTCTGTGTAACTGAGTCTCCCGACCATCCAGACTGTGGACCACCGATGATGGGGCATAGCATGTTATCATGTTGATCAAATAATCCTAACCATTTAATAAAAGGCTATCAATTAATGGATGATTATGAGTTGCCAGTATCGGCAACCCAACCTATACAAGTGGAGATCTCATGAGATAGGTTCAATGGATAAACAACAAGACACGAGGTAGACGATTGCACTGAGTTGTATGAGCCCCTTGTATGGTGTACAGTGCGAGCAGCAACGCAGAAGGATGAGTTATTAGAACTCTTAATGAATTCATAACCATATATTTGGTAGTGTATACAGTTGCTGGATACACTTGATAAAATTCACCTATATGGGTGTGGAGGTGGAGGCCGCTTCCTATGAGAATTTAGGCGAATTCTCTAGAGCACTTATGAAATTCAGGTAATGGTGTATGACCGAAATGCAATGGGTAAACAACAAGACACGAGGTAGACGATTGCACTGAGTTATATGAGCCCCTTTTATGATGTACAATACGAGCAGCAATGCAGAATGATGAGTTTTTAGAACTCTTAATGGATCCATAGTCATATATTTGGTAGTGTATACAATTGCTACATACACTTGATGGAATTCACCAATATGGGTGTGAAGGTGGAGGCCGCTTCCTATGAGAATTTAGTCGAATTCTCTAGAGCACTTAAGAAATCCAGGTAATGGTGTATCACCGAAAAGCACCGAACCGTATAATCACTTGCAAAGGAAGAGTTGTGTGAGTGGCATGTACTTGCGATTTACATTAAAAGGATTCAGGTTTAAGATTGTAGTGTCACCTGATTCCTGTAGACTTGTCTTGCTTACTCTAATGTCTATTCAAGTCTATGGTGACACCGGCACCATTGCACAATTATTATGCTTTAACCCGAAAGATTTTTTATTTTGAAACATGTGGGGGATTATTGTATTTTATTTCAAAATTAATATTAAAATCAAAATTTTAAATATTTCGATTTCCCTCCACATTTAAAATTTCTGTTGATTTTGAGTTGTGGGTTTTGTCCCATATCAGATTTAACAAAGAAAATCATCTTGTATATAAGATAGGGTTTTTGCCTTGGGGCTTGAGTCTCATTCAAGGGACATGTGAATTTGGTCTTATGGGAGTCTATACCAATATATCTAATCTATGCCATTAACCACATGTGCGCGCGCTCGTCGAGCCGAGCCGTGCCTGCCGAGTTGAACCGTGTGTGCGTGCACGTGCAGGACGCGACGGGACGGGACGGACTGGGCTGGGCATGGCCGCGGGTGTGAGTATACTTGCGTGGGTGTGTGTGTGTGTATGGGTACTTGTGGGACTTTATTTACGAGAGTGTACTCGCACTTGCACCATTTCATTTTAAACCAGAGAATTGTGTCTGTTCCGATTGGTCGCACTTGTTGGGTTTAAACCCAACGGACCTAACCCTTTTAAAAGGGTGCCTAATGCACCACTTCGGAGTCTGTATAAGGGCTTCCGTTCCTGTTTCTAAAGTAACAAAAATTATTTTATTCTCCTCTTCAAAAGACTCTTTCTGTTATTCTAGTTCTGGTTTAAGAAATTTTGCTGAGTCAACTCAGCACTTTCGGGTTAAACTGCAAGTGGTTCGAGCCCGTGTATAGTGACTGCACCGCTGGGACTGGATCATCATTATTGTATCCTAGAGGTCGATTGCTCTGAAAACCTATTACACTTGGGATGCTGTCCAAGGGGAGCAAATTCGATTTTAAGCCAAGTGACTCACGTCACGCCTTGACTGAACTCTATAAGTCTTTTGTCTAATTTTATTTTCCTTTTTGGTTTTCATATTCATGGGATCTGAAAGTACAGCTGTGAAGGCATGGACAAAATATTTCAGGAGGGTCTACTAAGAAAAGGGAGGTAGGCCCACCTATCCTAATGAAAAAAACAAAAAGTGGACCTAGCTTTCTCGAATCAAGCCTATGCCCACTCTATCTAGGAATAAGAGGCTTTGAATGGTGTGCTCACCTTCTCTAGCTCACTCTACTGAGTACCATCATGTAATGCCTTGAAAATCGGGGGTCGAGCATAAACTCAATCCACGAGTTCCAACACATTACGTATGTAACATAAATAATGATGATTAAATGTTGTCTGTGTTAGTGTATTAATCATGAGTGGGATTATACCAAAACAGTAATTCATACTCCAGATCAATTCATATAACGCAAGCGGAAGACTGGAAAATATATATAAACGTGTATGAACCAAAAAGATCATGATCGGTCTCCAGAGTATGAATACATCACTGAGTCATCATATACATGTAATAGTTCAAAATAGTTCAACTAAAAAAATAAACCCTATAGCCCCGTCGATCCGGATGGCCAAAGCGAAACCACCGGAAATTGCATATATGAGAACTCATCCTAATCATCATAGTAATCGGGCTCCGCCGCCTGAGTCGCATCATCATCTGCAACTAAGACAGAGTCTGGTGGGTGTTCAGAACACCGTCCCAAAACCTGGGACTGAGTGATCAACTCAGTGGAACAATAAAGCAAAGGTTAACATGTTATCAATTCAGTCAAGCAATAATGATAACGCAATACAAGCAAACATCCCTAAGTACTGTGATTAATGCAAGAATGATATGAATAATGATGCATGCCCTCGCCTGCGTTCCCTCAGTGACTTCATCTTACGTTCGCGCATGCAACACTGCCACAGTGCTTGACCTGCTACGCCAAACGCACACGTAATGCGGTGCATGAGGGTGATTACCAAGTTCTTATTAGTCTGTTTCATACAACAGGATTAGGAAGCTAAGGTACCTCTCTTATATCAATTCTCAAACAATGATCCATTCTAGGGTCGTCAATCCTAGTAAATCTCATACGATGATATGGTTCTAGGTCGCCGCAAAGGGCTCGTCACCTTATTAGTGTAGACAGGCCTAGTGTACTCTTGTTGCTACGTAAAGGCTTGTCGCCTCTACGCGGCCTTAGAGTATGCTCGAGGTCACTACAAAGGGCTCGTCACCTTCTCAGTGTAGGCCGACAGCTCGAATACAGTGTCTCATACCTCCATATTCGGCTCACGAGTTTGGATTGCTCACTGGTCACTACGGGGAGGCTCGTCACCCCGGCGTAGGCCGACAGCTCGACCACGGTGTCCCATACCACCATGCCCAGCTCATGAGTCTTAGTGGATTGAGGTACCAAGGTTTAAAAGGGTTTTTCACTAGTGAGTTTGGTACCTTAGATTCAAGCAGTAACGTCCATACATGGTGAACATACAAAAGGGCCAATCGGGTTACTTGACGAGCTCGATTAGTACGAGCGCACGTTGAGTTAATCGATATGAAGTGCGTAAGCACTCCGTGTGGCCTAACCACTGCAGACATCCCAAGTATGGCTCGGATTCATCAATCACGTCCTATGTGGCGAGATAACCTCAGCCATCACATCAGGACCTGTTGCCGATTGCCTGGACTACTCTGTAGTCCCAAACACATTCAATTATAACAGATACTCATACAAGCAAAGCGAAGCAGTAATGGATCAACAATTCCAATCATACAAGCATGTGAGCATTTGATGGATTTCAATTTAAACATGAATTGACACATAAGCAATGTCTAAGTTAAGCAGACAAAGAATGTAAGTTTCATGGAGGAAATCATACACATCGTTAAAGCAGTTGAGAATCTCTTCTCAACGCCCATATAAAGTACAATATATTACACACTTGTTCATTCAGACATTTCTATAAACACTTAGACTACGTATTCCAACATACATGACGTATGTTGGTGATAGCACATATTAGGACAAATCCTTTCGCCAAGGAGTTGTTACACTTACAACTAGCACAAACACATGACAATTAATCATGGCAAACACATGTTCATATTTCATACGTATATGATACTTTCTACATATACATGGAATACACTAATCTCAATATAGTTCATATATATCAGAAACGTAATACAAACATCACATTTTGCATGTGAAATTGCACCCACATCAATAATAAACCATTCACCGACATTGAAAGCCTTGAAAACCATAACCTATACGTTTATAGTCCGCACCTTTCGCCGGTAGACTCGTAACGAACTCAGTTTTAAATCTAAGTCTTTGTCTACGGCAGATTAACAACCTATAGCATAAATTAAGTTAGCTATTTAATAACTTACACTATCTGAAACCCTAAAACAGATTAGGGTTAGGTTTTCTTACCCAGGTACATTGTCGAAAATGCCGAATTTGTGATACAGAGGGGGTGGATAAGTGCGTGGAGCAACGGGATCAAACCCCAGGATGAATCTCCAACTCACTCTCTCACTTTCTCTCTTTTCCCTTCTCTTTTCTCTTCTCTCTCTCCTAGGGTTTTATCAAATTCGTATGACATATGAGAGATGGTGTTTAAGGTCCTTATATAGGCCCAGGTTTGATGAGAATGGCCCCAGGGCCAAGGTATACTTAGGTTATATCCAAATATGGGTCGTTCCGGTCCAACTGAGCACTTCTGGTGGTACCTCTCATGTACGATTGGACTTAAGATCACGACCATGGATCTAGGTCAGTGAGTTTTCGTAGCGATCGAATTTACAAATAAGCCGTGGCGGACCAGTTTCAGTTCAGCGTTCACGGTCACTCGATCAGGGCCACAAGTACATCGACATGTGTGGGACATTTCTCCTGATCCGAGGGTGTATTTGGGTCAGATTCTGACGGTCTGAATCCTTATATTTGGCCTGCAAGCGACACGACTCAGATTACTTAAATTCAAATTTTTATTTCTAAATATTTTCACGTTTCTCACCCTCTTCGCTCCGGGCTCAAGTTGTGCATTTCTAGACACAGTTAGGACTTGATTTCCGAGGAGGTTGTCAAGTCTAGTAATGCGATCATATCTATATAATTTCGGGGTAATTGGACTTTCGACGTGCGGTACAGGTCCGATACGGAGTTTCAAGTTGCTCCCGAGAGCAACCGGGTTTAAGGATAGATTCTAGATTTCAGGGTAATGTAGCGTCAATGATTTTGTACGTTTTGGATCGTGCAAACCATATTTAAAGTGATTAGTGCTAATTTCATAAGCACTCTAGTTTAGCATTTGCTAATATTAACCTAATTTCTAAAGGATTTGGTCTTGGGTGATTTTCTACCTGAGGTGGTACTCGGGTCCTTATACGGATTTTTCCGAGACGTTACACCTTGCATACCACTCCCTAGCCTAGCGAGCCCATCCGCCATCGATTTCGCCACTTTCGGTATGTGAACAAGACAGACCTCCATTTTACTCTTGAGAGACTCTATTCTTGCAAACCAGTACCACATTGACCGGTGGAGCATGTTTGTTGGAGAGGGTAAAGATGACCGACTTGGAGTCACTTTCAATCATTACCTTGGAAATTCCCTTGTTTGCGTATCGAGAGAGGCCCTCCTGGATGCCTTGGTTTCACCCCAGAGCCTGAAACGAATCCAAAACCCGCCGAGAACACAAAGAGAAAAACTCCTAAACCTGTCTCTAACCACTCCACCACCACCTGACGGGCCTAGATTTTTCACCGAGGACCCATCAATCACTACAAGAAATATGGTTTTTACCGACGAAACTTTTACTGACGAAATTAATTTTCGTAGGTAAATATGACTTTTACCTACGAAATTTATTTTCGTAGGTAAAAGTAAACTTTTACCGATGAAATTAAATTTTGTAAGTAAAAGTTATCTTTACCTACGAATATTTTCGCAGGTAAAGGGTGTTTTCAATTTTTCCTTACAAAAATTTTACTTTTACCAACGAAAGGTAATTTCGTAGGTAAATGTCATATTTACCTATGAAAATTGTCGTAGGTAAAGGGTGTTTTCAATTTTTTTAAATACAAAAAAATATTTTTACCGCTTTTCCCAGCGAAAGGTAATTTCGTAGGTAAATGTCATATTTACCTATAAAAATTGTCGTAGTTAAAGGGTGTTTGCAATTTTTTTAAATACAAAAAACATAGTTTTACCTATGAAAAGTTTACTCTTATGAACGAAAGTCAATTTTGTGAGTAAATGTGATATTTACCTACGAAAATTGTCGTAGGTAAAGGGTGTTTTCAATTTTTTTTAATTACAAAAAAATATTTTTACCTACTAACTATAATTTCGTAGGTAAAGGGTGTTTTCAAATTTTCAACTTCGTATGTCTTTTGCCTAGTAAAGGTCAGCAATGAAAGATTACTTTTACCTACGAAATAGAAATTGGTAGGTAAAACCCATCTTTACCTATAAAAGTTGTCGTAGGTAAAGGTGTTTTAAATTTTTGAAAAAACCAAAAATTGAAAAGTTTACTTTTACCTACAACGATTTCATAGGTAAAAAAACGTCTATGAGACTTTTTACCTTTAACTATTTTCGTAAAGAAAAACCTTTATGAGATAGTTGTGGATGAGGCGTTTACCTACGAAATATTTCGTCTGCAATTGTAGTGATTATGATTACTTGAATCATGGGTATATGATTTTTACGGGTGCCAGACTCTATTAGATCCAGGTATGTGCATGTATCTTTTTGATGATTACTTTGCTTCCACTAGTTTGTATGAGTCATATAATTTCTCTTCTTGGTAATTACTTTTCTCTTGCTCATTATTCCTAAATTAGTTTGTTGTTGAATTGTTCGTAAGTTGCTTGACAAACGGCACTGATAGCATTTAGAGTTTTCCAGCTACTTTCCTCGAAACATCTCTCCTTTTTAATTTTCAAATATTTTTTAGCACACCCAGATTCATTTTCTCCTTCCTTTCTAGATAGAGATTGATGCTATTGATGTAGTACATTTTCCTTCTTTTGGTTAAAAGACATTAACCTTAAGCAGTGGCCTCTACATTAACAGAATGCTTTCTGTTCCAACTGTCCGTCGATATCCAGAATGAATTTTTGGGTGAATGGTTTCTTTCAAGCCTTATATTGCATTCGTGAAAATTTGTATGTAACTTGGACATGGACATGGGCATGTGTGTCCGTGTTGGATACAGACACCAGGTGCTGGACATTGGAAACTTGGAAAACCTGATATGCTGGCACACCTACAATGATATATAATGAAATTGAAAATATATTTCATAATATGAATAACGACAAAAAATCCTATAGACTTTAGTTTCATAATATGAATTCATGAAGCATTAGATATATGCGATCTAAAATATCATGCTCTATCCACATCATCTGGCAGTTTTTTTATGAAATCCAGTTCTCTCAGTTCAGGCAGATGATGTTGGCAGATGGATATTTTGACTATGGGCATTTGAGTTATGAATTAGAGTTGTAGAAGAAAATATTGCTTTATTTGTATAAACAAGTGGACGTGTATATGATAAAGTTGTTGCAACAAACTTGAAGAATACAACAGTCTTCAATAACAACTTTTGAAAACCCTTATCATCTTTGATGCACCTGTCTGATTTGCTGCACCTCTCCATTCAATTCTCTTCTTGTCAGTGTTTCTCCTGATGGTGACTCTGTTTCTTACTATAACTCACTAGTCTAATCAAATTCCACCTCCCTTTTCTTCTTCGAGGCCACTTCCTTTACAGCTGTTGTGGATGAGAATATCCTGCAACTAGCTTTCTGTTGGGCCCACCCTCCTGTTTGTATGGCATCTAACCTGCCAATCCACATCACCTCACCATGATAACAGGACCCCAAAAATCTATTCAATTTGAAAAAATAAAAAAAAATCATGCATGGAGCTCACGTCTTTTTCTAGGTTGGAATTACATATAAACATCTTAAAAAACATGTGTTTTGACATGTGTGTAACCTTGTAGCAGCACCAGCAGCACACCCCACACTTGTGTACAAATTTCTCATCCATGTAATATCCTAGTCACTCATTTTTTCAGACTGATTTTATTCAAACGGCCATTTTGAAGTTTGAATGCTTGGCATTGAGCTAGATATTTGAAAAATCCAATGTCCATACCTGAAAAAAAAATAATAATCATGTTAGTTATATTCTTTTACTAAACAAAGAGAACAATGATTATAATTTTATCTAGTCTTTATATCAAAATGTGGACGATTGAAAATTGGTTTTGGTGGGCCGTTTATGTCACCAATAGAAATGGGCCATATCACCCTTATCCGGTGACGTGGATGATACAACCGTATTGTTCATGGACAAAATCATATGGATTGGGCAATGGTTTTGCCACAATGGAACACTTGTGGAGGATGTGAACTTTGTATTAGCTTGGATCTTAATACCATATTTTACAAAAACTGCACAGGAAATACCACAATGATACCTAGTTCTAGTGAAAAATTTCTCCTCTTCCAATGCAAAATCGTGATACACGAACATCCAGTCTAGGATTCTTCAACCATTTCCCCATTGCATTTGAAATCACTTTCTTATGGCCTGATGGTGTTTTGAGATGACAGCACTTTGCACACATGTGAATTCCCATTCTTAGTTTTAAATGAAAATTTTCACTCTACTCATTTATTGCAAAACTGGTTTCAATAATTCCATAATGGTGTTTTATTTTACAGAAACATTGATGATGTGGACAAGACAATGGATGAGATCAACGAGCAGACTGAGAACATGAAACAGATTCAGGAAGCACTGTCTACTCCTATTGGCACAGCAGCTGATTTTGATGAAGTACGTTCATCCTCGCATCAATCTTCATTTGTCAATTTACTTTTTCTAGCTGGAGATTCTGAATATAATCTTTTCACCATGTTAGAATGAACTGGAGGCAGAGCTCGAGGAATTGGAGGGAGCTGAGTTGGAGGAACATCTTACTGATTGCTTCCATCATGTGGAAATTTTGACATTGTTTTTTTCTCTTTCTGGGTTGTCTTCTAACAGGAAATGCCTTTTGGATGGAAACTTTTTATAAGTATACATCTCTGCCTGCTTCACTTTAAGGAATGTTTCTTATAGTTTAAATTTACAAATTTACATGGCATTAATATTTTTGGTGTTACATGATGTTTTCTAAGCATTATCTTTGATTGGGTTATCTTTGTGAATCATGTTTTTGTTTTCCCTAAGAAAGTTTGCATGACCAATAAATTGTGTTTTGAGGAGAATTGCATTTACCTAACCTTCTTATTCTGCATATTTTACTTTGAACTTCTGCAAGTTGGGAGGATGGATGATTGTCTTATATTTTTCTTCCCTTTGACCCTTCCATTGCTTTTATCTCCTTGCCTTCCACATTTTTGATCCATTAATAAACATGTTACATTTATTCTTCTATGCATGAGAAGAATTGCATTTGACATGTTTCGATATGGATTTGGGAGCGGTGTGGGAAACCTATGTCTTAAGTGAAATTAGTATTCACTTAGTACTATGATGGCATACATGTTGGCCTATTAAACTGTCTTGTGATTATACGGACAGAAACTTATGTTCCAGCTGACATTATACAGGTTCATGCTCAATTACTTCTTTGTTTCTGTAAAAATGCATAATCTACTCTTTGTAGACTTGAATCATTTGGATTATTGTGCTTTAGGAGTGCGATGGAGATACACACAGGGTATTATCAAATATGTAGGCAATGGAGTAGCTGGTAATAATGCAAGATGAATACTACCTCAAATGGCATCCTTAGTGGCATATATATTTTGGGTTTTTGCAGGATGCTGAACAGGATTATGAAAGAGAAGCTTAACGAAAGAATAGCAAAACTCTCTGGTGGTGTTGCTGTCATTCAGGTACTCTTTCGGAGTCTTCTTTTAAAGCTGTCATTTTCATGTTTTAATAGAACTCTCTATGTTAAAGTGGAGGTTTTTTTAAAGCTAGTGTTTTGTGAACATAGTGTAGCCATTGGTTTAGTTTTCCATTCTATGTACACTCATTACTTACATGCTTATTAGCTTCCTAATATTCTCATTGCTTGTATTGTAAAAGCTTAATACAAGTGCCTGAGTGGATTTCGAAATTCAGGTTCTATTTTCACTAGATATGGCATGGATAAGGCACTGGTATAACATGGATGCAGCTTGTGTACTAAAGTAGCCCAAGGGTTGAAATAAAATTAGAAGCAAGAAGTACCATATTTGATGGTCAATTCCCCATCTCTCTAGGTGCTTCAGTCGATCTCCAATCAATCCCCACACCTGGAAGAATAAAAGGGGAACAGAAAATGGTGATTTCATATCTAGGATAAAATCTGATTTGCATTTGTAATTTGTCAACAATCTCACAAGTTCTCATTTTATTGGAACCTGAACCAAGTGGAAGTTCCTAACCATCCACTCTTTGGCATTTTTACAGACTATTGCTGTATTTTTTTTCCTTAACCGTTTACTCCAGGGACATTGATCGAAAGATCAGGAACCTCTCTATCAGAGGGCATCTTCCATCCACACTGAGATTCATTGGATTTATAGTGTGGATTATCACTTGCTCCATTTGGATGGAATGAGTGCATCATCACAGTTTTTGCATTTATGTATTTCTATTTTGTTGATGAATTACTTTACTATGAATAATTGCACAAGTGGTGGATTCTTGAAAACAGATTTAGAAAGTAAATCAGCAACCGCAACTTTCAGGACAAATAAAATTAGGGGCAAGTTTATGTGGGCCCCATGCTACTGTATATGATTTAATACTTTGGCAGGGTGTGATGGATGATACACTGGCACTCAGAAATGGCACATCTGCCTAAAATTAAACTGCCTAGAGGGTATTAAAGGCAAAAAAGAAAAAGGAAAAAAAAAAAATCTGAATGTGGGTATGATTGTAGCTTCTGCGGTATCAATGCCAGTTATTGGGAAATGGGTGCTTGGGGTGTATGTTATAATAAGCACATTACGTACTTGGGGTGTTTGTTACAGCTTTATACAATTTTTTGGAAAGAATAGTGATATAAGAATGAGAAGCCAACATTTTTGGTTGTTCCTGAACTTCGCAATTGGGTATAACCGTACTTGGATTTTGGATATTCTTAGAAAGGTGGGATGGGATGCTTTTCTGCAATATTAATACCTTTCTGTTTTGGGTAGGATGAAACACTTTGGATATTATTTTGTGCAGAGAAGGTAGAGACACCATATCCCATATAATGTGATTCTGGTTTCTTACTCCATCTGAAATGCTTGGCGAGTTGATGGCTGTTCTTGTTGCCAAAATATATGAATAACCAGTGATTTGGAGTACATCAAAACACAGCCTCATTGTGGTTTGTGCATAATTAGCGGTGGCAGTTTCTTAAGGGGTCCTCATGGTACATGTTGACAAAGTCCATCTGTGCATCCTAGAGTATAGGATGTTTTTATGTTCTTCATGATTATACAGTTCTGTGCAATTTCTGAGACAGAAGAATTAGTTTTCTTCCATTGAAGATCCAGGTCAGTTCCCAACCTTAGGTGCTAAGTGAGATCAGCAAATGTGATCGAGCTTTTCTATCTTACTACCAACCGGCCTGATCTGGTTTTACGGATCCCCTTTCTTCCTAATGCTTAGAGAAACATTTTTAAGAAATGGGTTTGACTGAATTGTTCCATTTCAATCAGCAAATGTGATGTTGCCATGCATTTCCATCATTGTTGTCATTAACAATCCACCTGCAATGTAAATTAAAATTAGTTCATCTCATTTTAGTTAAGAGTATTTATATTTCAGTGATCTTGGTTTATATAAATTATCCATGTCATTGATATAAGAATGTGAACCTTTCATCCATGATTCAAGTTTTTGCCAAGACAAGGTGTGGTTGTGAAAGGATCCAGGGAAATTGTTTTTCATGATTGGTTGAAAGGTCAATTGACATCTCGTCCCATTTTGCTTTGTTGGAAAGCACACATAGTAAAGGTGAAGTGCCTGTTTACCTGTTAGTAAACTTAATTGATGTAGTGTAATTGAAGATTTAACTTAGAACTGGATTCCTGCGAGAACTCTTTTCATGTTTCTAGTCTTGTTGAGTCCGGATCAAGACAGGATCTCCAGCAAGTTTTTTTAAAGAGTTAATCTCCAACGAGTTTTGAAGAGACGCAGCTCAAAATCTTGCCAAGTCGAGTTGAATGATAGGGTAATTAGGTTCTCATTGTCCTTTTTTAAAGTGTAAATCTTACTAATTGTATTCAATATGTGCAGAGAAAAGCAGTTGTATAGCACGTACTTGGGAACGAACCTGCTGATGTTTACAGAGAAAAGCAGTTGTATAGCACATGACTTTTCCTTTTTGTTTATAACCATCTTTTGAGATGGTTGGCTCAGTTGTTTTTTGTTGCATTGAATGGTTGGTTTAGACAACACATCGTGGTCCAAGATGAAGTCCCAGCCAATAGGTTGGGCTTTATTCCCATCACAGCTGACCCAAGGCTGTTCGAATATGTTTCAGGTTGACAGTTCGTTGACTTTTTATTTTTATTTTGGCTTTCATTAATTTGAATTGGGCTTATTTGTACATTGATTTTAAATTTTTTTTTTTTTAATGTATGTATTAGGTACTTCTTCAAGGTCTTTCTTCAAGGGATTTGATTTGTGGAAGGAAGAAACTGTAATGAAGGTAAAAAATCAAAGATAATATGGTTTGCTAAATCTGTTTCAGGCATATGAATTACTAAAGAATAAGCGGAGAATTGTGAAATCTGAACGTTTGAACTTTTTAACTGTCAAAATGCAAAAGGTTGTCCCTCCTGAAAGACTTTTCAATGATTTAGATTATAGTAAATGATTTCCTTGGTCAAGGAAGGTTTCTGGATTATCTTTTGTTGTTTGACAGGAGCATGAATGTTGACCATGAACAAAGCCTTTTAACTAAGCTGAAGCAACAATGGGGTGGCCAACTTATGTTGTAGATGGAAGGAATGGTCTGTCATATACTAACTACTTGCCTGAGCTAGTTGCATGCGTGCGTGTGTTTTCTTCTTCTTTCTAAAAGGGATTTCTTGGTGGTGTTCTTTCATGTTTTTCTGGCAATGCAGGTTACTGATTTTCCATTAGCAAGGGAGAATCAACAGAATGTTTTGAAGCTCCATGCCCATTTCCATCTTTATATTGCTAACAGAATGTCCTTTACCTTCACTATGGTTTTATTTAGGATGATGGTTTTCATATCTTTTCTTTTCCTTTTCAAACTATTCAACAGTCTATGTTTGTAGCTTGCTCAGCTCCAAGATACATACATGTTGCATCGTATTCTAATTAGACCAAGCTATTCAGGATGATGGTATTTTAATTAGACCAAGCTATTTGTGACAAGAGGTCTTGTGAAAAAGCTAATTGTTTTGCTAAATGTCAAATGTGCGTAGGTATGCTCGTGATTTTGTTCTGACATCTTTTGAGAAAAGCTATTGTATTTTATTACACCTTTCAAAAAAAAGGCTCTTGCGATTTGTTTTGCCAATGCGTATAGATGTATGCTAAGTGTAGTTGTGTGCTCTGTGGAAGCCAACCCAAGAAATGTGCTGATTGGCCCCATGTATACTACTGCCGTGTTGAATGGGAAGATGCCATTTCTTTCAATATTGCCACTTCTGACATACCTACTCATATTCTTTTAAGCTTTTTTTTTTGAGCAAATAATTTGGGGATTTTCCATATCTGTTTGGTTGTTGCTTGTTAGGTGACTTTTGCCTCACCTTTGTTCGCAGGTCGGCTTACTTGGATTTCACAGATGGTGATAGTTTCTCCAAGGCCTCCGAACTTAACGGTTCGGAACTTGGGGACTACGCCTTGAGCCAAGAAGTGACAACCGTGAAGGTGGTGGCAGGAGCGGCGGTGTTAGAGGTCGTAGAGATAGTGGTGGCCGATTTGGAGGCAGCCGAGCCGGTGGTGGTTTTGGCGGTGGTAGGGGACATGGAAATAAACCAAGCATGGGCGCAGCTGGTACAGGTAGGTCATGAAGTCTCATTACTTGTTAGCCAGTGTCGGGAACAGATGAATTGTATGATCTGCAACCCGAGGATGTTATGTAATATCTTAGTTCCTACAAGTTGAGCTCATTAGCGTGAGTGAATGTGAATATGATAAAATATATTACATAACAGGTGTATATCAGGAAGAATATAATGAAATATATTGTCACAGGTGTACATCAGGAATTTTGCACTCGAATGTTGGGAAAAAAAAAGAAGATACTTTTACCAACGAAAATATTCGTAGGTAAAAGTTTTGTAAATATTTTTTGCTACGAAAATTATCGTAGGTAGAAAGTTTTGTTAATATTTTTGCCTACGAAATAAAGCGTCGCTAAAAGATTTTACCAACGATAAAATTCGTCGGCAAAAGTCTCATCTTTGGCAACGAATTATTGTTTTCGTTGGTAAAAGTGTTTCCCCACGGACTTTTACCAACGAAATTACCGATGAAAAAATTCGTCGGTAAAAGTTTCTGCCAACGAAAAAAGGCTTTTAGCGACGAAAAATGTCGTTGGTAAAAGTGGCTTTTCTTGTAGTACTCAAGTTGCTTTGATGGCGTTGGGGGTTTTTCCCCATTTGACCACCTGGAGAGTCGGAAGTTTGGGTTGGATGCCTACGATTCCCAAGATCTGTAGAGATAACGCCATGGACATATTTGGAGCCTTAGGAAGTGGCAATATAAGCCCAAACAGTCTGATCCAATGGAGGGTATTAGAAATAACTGTTGATGGCCGAAGCATGGTGCCATCGAAGTGAACCATGTTTCTGGCCTTCCAAATCTCCCAGAAGATAATGATGGGCATGAGGCCCTTCAAAGCAGGAAATTTATTCGAGTTTGTAGTAGTAGCCCACCAATTTCTAGACATCCCAACCGCCGTTGAGGGGTGGGGCCCACAAATATTGAAGATCTACCTGAAATGCCCCCACACATGTGTTGCCGTTACACCGGAGGAGAACAAGTGGTATATTAGATATATGGGCGAAACTAGAGAACATCTATGCAAAGAAGTCTCTTGAGAATCACTTGTATCTGAAGTTATAATTGTTTAATCTTAAGATGACAGAAGGTACCGACGTTAAGGCCCACATCAGTAACTTTAATAGGCTCATTTGTAAATTGCTAGATGTGGATAAGACAATGAAAAATCAAGATCAAGCATGCATTATATTGAATTTTCTTCCAGAATCATATGAGTCGCTTAGAGACTCTTTGTTCACCGGTAGACCGTTATCTCAATACTTTAATCAAATTAGATGGTTGTACAGCGACGAGAGCTATTGGGAGCCTCCAATCTGAGAGTGGACCAAGGCCTGTCCAATCCATAGTCCAGAGGCAGCAATCCCCACACCTAATCAGCTAGCACGAGCGAGCATCAGCCCTTGGGCTTATTCTGCAAATGTGCTTCCAAAATGGCGATGCGAGCAGAGTAAGAGACCCCACCTACTGACTAAAAATCCCTAGCATATTTGCCCCTCATGAAGGTGCTCCAGGAGTTATTTTCTACTATGTACCAACTCATCCGGGCCATATTCATGCGGAAGGCCTCCATAACCGAGTTGAGACTGCGCATCCCCATCCCCCTCTCAGGCTTTGGGAGAGCCATTCTATTCCAACTCAACCAGTGACAGCATTTTTTGTTGCCTTCCCAGAGTAAATGGTTGTTTGACATTTCCATCCCCTTTGAAGATCATGCAAGAGGCTGGAGAGAATATCCGTGGCAACTAGAGTGTGGATAGGGACGCTTGCAAGCACATGGTTGATCAAAGTCATCCTGCCAGCCTGGGATAGAATACAGCAGTTCCAACCTATTATCCTATATTTGATTTTCTCAATCAAAGCTTGAAAGTAGGCCTTTTTCGGTCTGCCTTGGAAGATAGGGACCGGTACGTGAATGGCGCCGTTGCTTTTTGAAAATTAAGGATATTAGCGGTTGTTCTACTATGGGACTCAGATTGCTTCGAAGGGGGGGATGAAAAAGCTCTTCTCCTTGTTTATTTTCTTACCCGAAGCCATCTCATAGTCCTTGGAGAAAGCTAACGATCTAGTTAAGGGACTCGCATCCTCCGTTGGTGAAGAGGATTGTGTCATTTATGAACAAAAGGTGGGATCTGACTTGGCATCCACGTTTTAGTTGGTAAGGCTAGCAGAAACCCCGGTTAATCTCTCTTAAAGCCCCCATCGAAAGCTTCAGCTATTATGATAAACAGGCTTGGGAAAATGGGATCTCCCTGATGCAGACCCCGTGATGACTCGAAAAAAACGCATGATTCTCTATTTACCAGCACAGAAAACCAGCTGTTGGCCCAACATTTTTCTTCCAAGAATATCCATTAATGGAAGAACCCAAACTTTTATGACACTTCTTTCAAGAAGCCTGACTCCACTCTGTCATAGGCCTTTCAAGATCGAGCTTCATAATGATGCTGCTACCTCGAACTTTTCTCCTTATGTCCATGTAGAGCTCTTGCATCAGGGATATGCTTTTCGGCTATGTTTCTTCCTCTAAAAAAAGCCCTATGTTCAGGGGAAATGATCTTGGGGAGAAAGACATTCAACTTAGCTACCATAATTTTGAAACAGATTATATATATATATATACACACACACACAATTGCATAAGCTAATGGGGAAGAAGTCAGAGAACTTAGCTGGAGTGTTTCTCTTAAGGATGAGGCAAATGAGCGAACTTGTGAAAGCACACAGGATGTTCCCACCTAAGAAGAGGAAGCACGTCTCCTAAAGAATGCCAAGGCTAATGATGTCCTAACATTTTCCACCCAGCGCACCATCGTGGGAAAGGCAAAACCGCCCGGCGTACCTCCTCCATAGATGATTCTTTGGATCGGGGCCTTGTTATCGGCCTTAGAAACAGATTGGGAATTACCTCTAGGAGTCCCTCCATGTGGGGGCTGGCACAACCTTTAGAAGATGCTCATAGAATGAGAGGGCTACAACCATGATGGAGTTACTATCTCGAGAGAACCTCCCCCGTCAAGCTTAATCTCATGAATTGCCATCAAGCTTGATCTCATGAATTGTGGATTTTTTGGTTCTCACGAGTGCACGCATGGAAGAATGCGGTGTTTCTATCCCCTTTATGCAACCATTTGTTACGCAACTTTTGTTTCAGAAGATTTCATGACAAAGCTCAAGACGAGCCTCGTGCCGCTTGTAACTATTAGTGAAGAACTGGATCGGAGGAATTTTGGACAACGTTCTCGCCGAGATGAGGTTAGCTTTTTCCTGGTTGAGATATTGGAAGATGTTGGCTCTTCAAATATTGGATCTTTCTTTCTTTTGTTTTAAATGCTTCATCTTGATAAAGAACTTGTACATCGAGGTGGCGAAGATCTCGTTGTCCCAGCTAGCCTTTACCACCTCCTTGAACTAATCGTGTGTTGTCCACATACGCTAAAATCTGAAAGGACGGGGGAAATTGATTGATTTGGCCTAGGAGGTGAGAAGGATGGGGGAATGGTCGGAGAAAGAATAGGTTAGGTGCTCAACTTTACATCTTGGGAAGCTTCTCATCCAGTCAGGATTAAAGAGGATCCTGTCAAGTCTAGCCCATCTTCGGCTCCTACCCACATGATTGTTACACCATATAAAAGGGGAACCGGAGAAGCCCGTCTCCATCTGCCCTATGTCTTGAATAACCTCCTGAAAGTCGATCATCGCCGCAGTCATCTGCAAGGGGCCACTAACTTCCATAGTTCTCTTCTACGCTAAAGGGAGCATTTAACATATACAAATGATAAGAGGAGTTTTTTCTTAATGTCTTGTCTCTCTAAAGTAATTAATATCATTTATTGTGACAGATTTTAGTGACATGTTCAAATGGGAGGAGAAAAGGACCCAAAGTTTCCCACCTACTTCCGCGTTAGACAGGGAAGCACAAAAACCTAACTTTAAACCTATTTTGACTCTTTTGTTATCGGGCAACATAGGCTCTAACACTGCTAGTATGGATGGCTTGTGCTTTTTGATATGACGCTTGAGGGACCCAATGGTGGAAGCATTTCCCACCCCCCGAACATTCCACATTAGTATGTTATGCATGGATAACATGCTCTATTGAACCACCCCTCCATTTTAGTCTTCTCGAGTCTCCCCGCCAACTTCCTTCTAGGTCTCGGGGCTCGCCTCCCGGAGAAAATCATGAGAATATCCCGGCATCACCGGTTTGGTGTGTTTCCTTTAGCGATATGTAACCTACAAAGCTCCAACAGCTTTGGATCAGCTTGGACCAAGCTCTAGATGTGTCCCGGCATCAACACTATGGCAAGCTCCTGTTATGGGTGTCCGAGGGATATTTTGGTATGAGATCCCCATGAGGGGCCACCCCTGGGGACATATGATGTTGTTGTGGATCTCACCTAGGGGAGAAGTTGCTGGGGTTTTGAGAAGAGACTTGTGTATGGGATGCCCACCGTCGTCCCGTCCCCATTGCAAGAGTCTAGCTTGACCAAATCAAATACCCCTGTAATGTATTGGCCTCGAGTTTGCTCTCTCACATGGAAAAAAAAGCTCTCTTATAGGGAAGGGTCGAAGTACGGAAGAGGTCAATTGCAAAATGTCCTCTAGTGGGCATCCTTTTTCAAACCTCTAGTAGAAGGGGATAAGAATTCCAAGTAGTGGCACAGGCATCTTCATTGTCTTTCTCGATTGTATCACAAATTCTTAGCAGGTTGTGGCCCTGAGAGCGCCTTGGAAGATGGTCTATACCATGGGGGAGAGCCGTAGGAGGGTCCGGGAGAAGGCTCTACTATCAAGGGAGCTAAGGACTTGAGTCCGAATTTGGGGGCATTCGGGTTCGTGGGTTTGGTATTTGCCTAGCCTTGGTGTGGAGTTTGGTTTAGCCTGGGTTGGATTGGAGATGATGAGCGGTTGAAAGTGGCTCTAGATTGGGAAGGATCCCCACCGATTCTGGCCTTAGTAATGTTGATCGGGCCGTTGGAAGTTCAAAGCAGGGAATTATCACAAACATCGTGGGAGGTTGGTATTTTCACAAACAAAGAAGTGGGCAGCAGGGAGAGGAGGGGTGTTCGATGCAACCAAGAGACCCAGTCAGTGCGACCAAAGTGATGTTCGGTGCAACCGAAGGTTACCATCGGTGCGACTGAAGTGTAACAAAAGTGTGAAATTTTGAAGTTGGTGCAAATTTTTCTTATTTATAGGGGTGCTTTTAAATTGTCTAAACACGAATTAAGATGGACCTAGAGGTGGTGGAACTTCCAAAAAGTTGTCCTTCTTCTTCAATCCTTCACTTCTATTTGCCATTTATGGTTTTTTTTTTTTTAAAAAAAATTTTAATAAGATGTTAGCCATGCTAGGCTAATTTCTTAGTTAAAGCTAAGGGATGAAGCTTGTATTTCAATTAAAGCTTGTATTTCAATTACAATATTTAGTTTATTTGATTCAATAAATTTGGTTTGAATGATGATAGTAAATTAAAATATATTTAGATTTACTTTAAAATCTTTGAGTTATTTATTTCTAGATTTGTTGTACACTACGGGTACAATGAATGCTTTGATTTAATAATTGTATAACCTTAATTAGAAAATGATTTAATATTTATAATTGATTGATCTATTGTCACCTAAGAGTGCTTTCGACTCTTTTGATTCCATGCAATTGAGATCTAACTGCTTCATGAGAGAATCGTTCAATTGAACTCATATTCGTATTGGCGTTGATGATTGGTTTAATAGAATTATCTTCTGCATAGATAGGATGGGACTTCGATTCCAATTGAGTTATATATTAAATCAGTGAATGAAATAATATGATTGTCATGAGTGGATTCATAGATCCTTAGTCTTTTATTTTTATTGTTTTAAAATCATTTTCTACTTCGCTAGATTAAAAGCCCATACCACTCTTTACTTTTAGATTAGTTCTACGTTGTGTTCCTCATTCCCTAAGGTTTCAACCTTGGTCTCACCAAGTTATTACTACATCGAAGCCCTGCACTTGGAGTTTATTCAACAACATTTTGGCATCGTTGTTGGAGAGTGGCGCAAACACAATTAGGTTTAGGTTTTATAATTTCAGACTTTTGTTTTAGGTTAGATTTATCTTTTTAAAATTTTTTTTTTCTAAACTAGGATTTTTGTAGGCTTTCTAATTTCAGATTTTTTAAGGCTCGTTTTCTTTTCTTTTTTTTTTAGAATTTGTAACATTATTAACATCGGCTGTGTGTCTATTTTGTAGGATCTTCAAATATAGTTTTTTCTTACCGGTAATACCTTCCTTAATCCCTCTAATTGCTTTATTAATTGTTATAGGACTTAGGAATTAGGGTTAGAGTTAGAGTTTTGTATGGTTCATGCCCAAGTGGGTAAGCGACCATACATTAAGACTTTTGTTCGAATGAGGTTTGGTTGACAATCTTACAATCCATCTACGAGTTAGAAAACACCTAAATACTCTTAAAACATCATCTGAAAATATGGCTAAAACTAAACAATACTTTGAGGAGAATCTTGTGCGTAACACCACCAGTTAGGATAATTTATGTAAATGAAAGAAAAATGAAATCCCTTAACGGGGGATTTTACTTACAATCCGTGAAATTAAAAGCATAAAGTTCAAATAACGAAAGCATGTAAATCATAGAGTACTAGTTGAGTTATAACGGCTCAACTACGCTAGCATAATATTCTTCCTCGTCAAACTCCTCTTTAGTCACCCCTGGAATCCCAACTGGAGGTTCTTCTTCCATCATTAGACCTACATCTATTTGTTGCAACCGCATGATAGGGTGAGTGATAATTCAGTGGCAATTTTCCTCAAAGATTTCATGCATATCATAGTATTCCAATATAGTTTCAACCAACTTAGAAATTCATAATGAGAGTAATATAATATGAACATGTGCATGGATGTATGGATGTATGTCTAAAGTCACAGACCTGGGGATGCATATCCAGCTGTAAAAAGAAAGGTTGACCCACAGTAGACTAACTACCTGCAAAAGATCATGTAGTGAGAGTGCCTAAGGAAATTTAACTTCCCGAAAAAATATTTAGGATACACTCGAGGAGGTCTTAAAAATCTGAAAAAACCTAATGTAAAGAGAGCGGCCCATAGGGTTATGATAAAATGATAAAATTTAGACCTAACAGGATGTGGCTTACATCAAGCACCCAGTAAAGCTCATATGTTATGCATCTGTTCACTCCCCAAGTATAGGGTTGTGATGTAGTAATAAACTCGGTGAGACCGAGGTCGAATCCCAAGGGACTGATACTTGTACATTACCTGAAACTAGATAGAAATAGAACTAGCTTAAGATGAAATCTAAATCAAATATAAATTGATGAATAATGGTGAGAGATTAATGTAGAACTTAAGGAATTCAGAGGAAGGAAACTAGGGATTCAAAGGATCCACTTGTAGAGATCGGGGAGATCTTATGCCTGCATCAAGAATCATGGAAATCAAACTGAACTTACTTGATCTAGTCTTCACGAGATGAAAGGTATATGAATTAGAATAGATTCCATCATCAAACTATGCCCAGGAGACAAAGCAAACAACAGAGTTAAACTAATTACCAACCAATCAACAATGCATGAAAGTTAGGAAGGATACCGTCATCCAACCATGCCCATGAGACGATGGTGAACAACATGGCTTCCTGACGTCATAAACATCAAAAGGAGGAAGAAATACTCAAAGCCATCGTAGATCTATTGTAATTTTAGTCACAACAAACCATTAAAAAAACTGAAAGTATTCCTTTTAATTGAACTAAATTCAACATCAGTCAATCTAAACAAGAGGCACAAGCAAAGTCTCTACCATCAGACTACAAGCTTCACCTCTTAGCCCTAACTAAGAGGTTTAGCCAATCACGGGCATGATTAGGCTGAATTCAAAATAAACAAAAGAAGAAGAAGAAAAGAAAAAGAAAAACCAGGCCCAACCCAAGCCAGCCCACGTTCTCTCTCTGCCTCTGCAGCATTTGATCAGGCTCCTGAACCAAATAAAGTTTGAGACTGATATGGCTGCCTTCAATGAAGAGTTTGCACTCTCTCTCTCTCTCTCTCTCTCTCTCTCTCTCTCTCTCTCTCTCTCTCTCTCTCTCTCTCTCTCTCTCTCTCTCGCTCTCTCTCTTTATAGTAACTCTAGTCTGGAGCAGATTTTTCGTAGCAGCGGGGTTGGCTGGGGCTTGCGTATCAACCTTTATGCAGTCAGTAAGTTACACAGCAGCCGGCGGAAAAATGCAAACTCATTGCGTTTGGTTTGAGTTTTCAGGATGGTGGTCATCCCATCTTCCATTCTGACTTCATGGCTGGGGTCAGGACCACCTGATCGAGCGTGTGGACGGTCCGGATTATCTATGTGATCAGCGATAGTGGCCCACCTAGATCAACCGCAGCTCTGTTGCGAAACAGAGCTTACGCAGTCGTGCGCTGTGAAAGTCGGTGGGCCCCTTGTCGGTGTCTTTATGGAAATCCACTCGGACCATTTGATTCACATCGAAAAACCAGTCGGACGTGGTCCGTTTTGGATCGGATTCGATGTGGCCCACAGAGTTTTTCATACTACCGTCCGTCCCCCGTTTGGATGGCTGAAATCCGATACGAGCTGTCTCTTAACATCCCGTCAGCTAGGATTTGGTTAGAGGGCCCGTGGAACTCCAATAGACGGTCCAGATCTTTCGAATGGAGGATAGGTGGGGCCCACAATCATCATCCGGCGGTCCAGCGGTGAAGACGCCGTTTCCTTGCGTGAGACGGATCGAGTCAAGGCAGTCAAAGCTGCCTTGATGTTTTGGTGCGGCGCGGGAGTGCACAGTACCGTGCACTTGCAAGGAACAGATGGGGTCCACTATGATGTATATGTAAGATCCGATCCATCCATTTGTTTTGTCAGCTCATTTAATGAGTTGAGCCCAAGATTGAAGCATTTTCAGATACCAGGCGGGCCCCAAATCACTGATTTATGGGCTGATCTGTCCGTTGGGCCACTTTCAGAGGGATCCAATGGCTGAAATTTGACGTGTACGGTTAGTTTTTGGTCCTCGAGCCATGTATAAAGTTTCGAGCCGAACAGATGATGGAAACCCAGTGATCTTGCATTCTGGCTGACTTTCAGGCCGCTTGAGCTTCAGTTTCTCGATTTTCGCGGATCCCTGGCGTGTAATTCCGTCGATCTTGGTCCCCTGGAGTCTCGTCCAATGCCTTGGTGATGCCAGAGTGTTAAATCCATGTTTTTAACGTCCTTTCCAGTCCACGCTCGTAGATTCACCTTGCATCACAACATGATTAAAATAAGGCGTTACACAGTATCATGCTCGTAAATCCAGCTAATAAGTGGGGTCTAATATGCAATATTTGATCCTCAACAAAATGTTCAATCAATACTGTGCGGTCCCGAGCAAGGTATGCGAAAAATAATTTCAGAAATAAAGGGCAATTCCTATAAACCCAAGTGACTTGTGAACAAATAATCGAGATGCGAGAATTCTAAGATTCATAAATGGTGAGTGGAATTTTCTCTCGGAATCAAGCTCGCGGTAAACTTCATAATCAAGTTCAAAGTATTAGTTCATCAATTAGAACAATTCTAAACATTGATTTCTATGGATGCATATTCTAATCTCGAATTATCAACATTAAAATTCACTTCTCTATTTAAGGATATCATTGGTAACCAATACGAGAATTCATGATAACCAAAACTTGCCTTCCACATCATCTTTTCATTTTTTATTTTTATTTTTTTAAATTAAAAGTAATGCCAAGAAGGGGAATCAAATCCTCACTTATAGGGAGCAAACCTATGATGAAGACTGTACACCCAATTTTTTTTTCATATTATTCATAAGGAATTAAATCTACACCTATAGGGAGCAAACCTATGGTATAGACCATTCGCCCAATCCTTTCAATTTCTCAGGTTGGTTCCTTTCAAGCTTAGTGATCACCAAATTAATCCTTCAATATCGAATGAAACCTTAATGTGTAAGCGAGATGTGACATGTAAAATTATGATTCAATCAATGTTTACAACTTCTAATTCTGGATTAACAATTCAAACTTAACTATGAAATTCAATAGATACTGAATCTAAGCGTCTTAAATTACCAACATCACGTATCTTGAAATTTCAAGTGCCCTAGATGGCCGTCAAAATCCCTTTGAGTTCACAAGAAAGTCTAGAAAAATTAAAAAAATTTCACAATTTTTGCTCAAGACCAAGAAAATGTTGATTAGGAAACCTAATCTCCCACCCCCAACCTAAAATCTACATTGTCCTCAATGTAAAAGAAATAAGCATGCAATGCACATGGGACAACGAAAATATAAGAGTGATGAAAAGATAGTACCTGGACGAAAGAATCAAGAAGCTTTCCAAAAATATCTACGTAAAAGCAGGTCAGCACCAGAGAAAAACCAACAGAAGTAAAATAAAAAATAACAAAAATAAAATCCTACCTATACCACTTTCGCAGGTACTCTCGATTGCATTTAGCGTATGCAACAAGCCTTTAAACCCCTAGGTTGCCCCTAGTGGATGAGTTGTAGTCTCCATGAGGATACGCAGTAACCACAATGTAAGGGCCAGTCCAACGAGATCGAAGCTTACCTGGAAAGAGATGTAATCGAGAATTATACAAAAGGACTTTCTGACCAGGTGTGAATGATTTTCGTAGAATACGTTGGTCATGAAACGCCTTCATTCTGTCTTTGTAAATTCTCGAGTTCTCGTACGCATCGTTCCGGATTTCTTCAAGTTCATTTAATTGAAGTTTACGTAGCGAGCCAGCATTGTCCAGATTGAAATTCAGATTTTTGATCGCCCAGTACGCTTTATGTTCCAACTCCACAGGCAAGTGACAAGCTTTCCCATAGACAAGTCTAAAGGGAGACGTTCCAATAGGGGTTTTAAAAGCAGTACGGTATGCCCATAAGGCATCGGTCAATCGGATTGACCAATCCTTACGATCAGGGTTAACCGTTTTCTCTAGGATATGTTTGATCTCCCTATTGAAAATCTCAGCTTGTCCACTTGTTTGTGGATGGTATGGGGTGCTCACCTTATGAGAGATACCGTATTTCTTCATTAAGCTCTCGAATGGTCTATTACAAAAGTGTGAGCCCCCATCACTAATGATGGCTTGAGGCGTCCCGAACCGCGAAAGGATGTTCTCTTTTAAGAATTTAATGACCGTGCGATGGTCATTATTTCGGCACGGAATTGCTTCGACCCATTTAGTGACATAGTCTACAGCGAGCAAAATATATAATTTTCCAAAGGATTGGGGAATGGTACCATGAAATCAATGCCCCAACAATCAAATGCTTCTATGATAAGGATGTGATTCAAAGGCATCATATTTCGATGGGACAATGCTCCCAATTTCTGACAACGCTCACAAGTATTGTAAAACTCATGAGTGTCCCTAAACATTGTGGGCCAATAAAAGCCACACTATAGAATCTTAGCCGTAATTTTTTTAGGGGAGAAAAGTGACCACCACAGGGCTGTGAGTGATAGAAGGAGATGACACTTTGATGCTCATCGTCGGCACACATCTCCTTAGGATTTGGTGGGCAATATTTAAGCAAATATGGATCGTCCCGAGAAAAAGTTGCGCACCTTGGTAAAAAATTTCTTCTTATCTTGCGATCCAATGTGTCGGTATGGAACCTATGGTAAGATAATTAGCAATATCGGCGAACCAGGGTGAATGGGAGACTCAAAGAGTTGTTCATCGGGGAACATATCATTGATATGAGTCGCCTCAAGGGAATCGGAGGTATTAAGGCGAGACAGGATGGTCGGCCACTACGTTCTCTACTCCCTTTTTATCTTTAATTTCCTAATCAAATTATTGGAGTAGAAGATTCCATCGTATCAAACTGGGCTTAGAATCATTCTTAGAAAGAAGATACTTAAGTGCCGCATGATCTGTGTAGATAATGATCTTGGATCCGATCAAGTAGGACCTAAATTTATCCAGAGCGAACATTACAGCTAAGAGTTCCTTTTCCGTAGTCGAGTAGTTCACTTGGGCAAAATTTAAAATTCTTCTTGCGTAATAAATGACGTAGGGCCTCTTATCTTTTCTCTGGCCTAGAACCGCTCCAAGAGCATAATCAGAAGCGTCGCACATAAGCTCAAAAGGAAGGCTCCAATCGGGTGGTTGCATGATAGGTGCAGTGGTTAACATGCCCTTAAGCTTGGTGAAAGCTTCCTAGCATTGCTCAGTCCACTCGTATGGTGCATCCTTTTGAAGTAGATTACATAAAGGACGAGAGAGGAGACTAAAGTCCTTTATGAATCGCCTATAAAATCCTACGTGTCCTAAGAAGGATCGCACGTCTCTAATGTTCTTGGGTGGAGGTAGGTTAGAGATAAGATTGATTTTTGCCTTATCCACCTCGATTCCTTTGGACGAGATAATATGTCCAAGGACAATTCCCTTATGAACCATGAAATGACACTTCTCCCAATTAAGTACCAAGTTCTTCTCTTCACATCTTTTCAGCACACATTTAAGACTCTCTAAGCACTCGCTGAAAGATGAACCGAAAACAGAGAAATCGTCCATGAAGACCTCTAGATATTTCCCCACCATGTCAGAAAAGATACTCATCATACATCGCTGAAAGGTGGCAGGGGCATTACATAATCCGAATGGCATCCTTCTGTAGGCAAAGGTGCCATAGGGACATGTAAATGTAGTCTTTTCCTGGTCCTCAGGGGCGATTTCAATCTGATTGTAGCCCGAATACCCGTCAAGGAAACAGTAATAGGAATGACCAGCTAGCCTTTCCAAGATTTGATCAACGAAGGGCAAAGGAAAATGGTCCTTCCTCGTGACGGTATTCATCTTCCTGTAGTCAATGTACATTCTCCAACCAGTAGTAACTCTAGTTGGCATGAGTTTATTATTGGCATTGGCTACGTTGGTGATCCCGGACTTCTTAGGAACCACCTGAGTTGGACTCACCCATTGACTATCAGATATGGGGTATATAATACCCACATCTAATAGTTTAAGAACCTCGGCCTTAACCACTTTCCTCATGTTTGGATTTAGTCTACGTTGTAATTACCGAGCGGTCTTATCATTATCCTCAAGATAAATGCGGTGAGTACAAATCGAGGGGTTAATTCCCTTGAGGTCCGCTATCGTTCATCCAAGGGCTCCCTTATGCTCAATGAGAGTAGATATGAGCATACTCTCCTGTTCTTTCTCTAGGTGGACAGAGATCACCACCGGGTATGTCTCATCTTGACCTAAATAAACATATTTCAACTCAGAGGGCAAAGGTTTTAGGTCAAGCTTCGGCGGCTTGAGGTTAGACGGTAGAGGCACTACATCAGTTTGGGGCAACTCTTCAAATTGTGGCCTCCATCGGTTAACTTCAAGTACCGGTGCAGTATCAAGTAAGGCACACATCTCCTTAATCATGTCATCATCAAAATCATGGGAGTGGGCCAGGCACGTCTCTAGAGGGTCAGAGGATAAGGTCAGAGGTATCATATCTTCCACTAAAGAGTCAATCATGTTAACGTCATGGAGATCGTCATCGTCCTCTGAGTTTCTGCCGTTATTGAAAAAGATGTTTGACTCCAATATCATATTCCCAAAAGACATAGTCATAACACCATTCCTGCAATTGATAATTGCGTTTGAAGTGGCAAGGAATGGGCGACCAAGAATGACGGGGATCTGAGTGCTCATGGTATTGATGGGTTCGGTGTCCAGGATGATAAAATCTACAGGGTAGTAAAATCTATCAACTTGGACCAACACATCCTCAATTATCCCTCTTGGTACACGAACAGAGCGATCAGCAAGTTGTAGTGTGGTTAGGGTGGGTTTTAATTCACCCAAACCTAACTGTTTGTATACCGAGTAGGGAATCAGATTGACGCTCGCTCCTAAGTCAAGAAGTGCATGATCAATTCGATGGTCCCCGATTACACATGATATGGTTGGGCTACCGGGATCTTTGAATTTCTGTGGCACGTCTTGCTTTAGGATGGCACTCACTTTCTCGGTCAAGAAGATCTTCTTTTGAATACTCTGCCGTCGTTTGGTCGTGCATAAGTCTTTCAGGAATTTGACATATGAAGGTATCTGTTTTACGACATCAAGTAGAGGAATGTTGACTTTCACTTGTTTCAACACCTCTAGGATATCCTAAGAGTTAGAGAGGTTTTGGTGCGACCAACCGTTGGGGAAATTGAGCAACTGGCTTTTCTATAAGTTTCGGTTCTAATTTTTGTGGGGCCTCACTAGATCCATTATTGTTGTCTTCTTTCGGTTCTTGAGGCTTTTTGGGCTTAACTAAAAGGGTTTTATCAATGATCTTCCCACTCCTAAGAGTGGTGATGGATTTAGCGTGCCCCATTTGATTTGAAGAGCTGGGATCACTTATCTCGTATTGCGGTTTAGGATTGGGGAGTGGTTGTGCAGGAAGCATCCCCTTTTCTATAACCGTCATACGTGAATCCATCTTTTGCATAAAGTCTCGCATTGCCTGGGTCAGCTCTTGCATGGAATTTTGAACCGGTTCTTCTTGAGGTTTCACTTGATTTGAATTTTGATTGAAGAAACCTTGAGGAGTAGCCGTTTGTCCATTCCTCCAACTAAAGTTTGGATGCTTTTTCCAACCAGGATTGTACATATTGGAGTTAGGTCCAGTAAAATGTCTTTGATAGTTGTTTACAGCATTGACTTGTTCATTCAACACTCCTCGAAAGGCGGGTATTGTAGGACAATTTTCAATTGTATGAATGTTGCAATCACAGATGCCGCAAACAATTTCATTAACCTTATCCTTCTTTCCTTCCATGGCCTCAACTTTCCTTATGAGCGTAGTCACTTTACACTTGAGATCATCCTCTTCTTTCAAGAGATATAATCCACCTTTCTCCTTTAATTAAGTCGGCCTAGACGTGGTGTTCGACTTTGGGTAATAGTCCCATGATTGTGTTTTTTCAGCAAGACTATCGAGGTAATCTCATACCTCGTCAACATTTTTATTAATGAATTCTCCATTACACATTGTCTCGACCATTTGGCGCATGGAAGATGTCAGTCCATCATAGAAAAAATTTGTAATGCGCCATGTTTCAAATCCGTGTTGTGGGCATGAACTGACCAAATCTTTGAACCTTTTCCAACATTGGAAGAATATTTCATCTTCCTTTTGGGCAAAGTTCATGATTGTTTGTCTGAGGGTAATCGTTTTATGATGTGGGAAGGATTTTTTTATGAATTCCCTCTGCATGTCGTTCCATGTGCCAATGGATCTAGGACGCAGTGAATATAACTACGTCTTAGCTTTCTCTTTTAAGGAAAAAGGAAAGAGTTTCAGCCTGATTGTATCCGCAGATACATTAGGAAAATATAATGTAGTTATAATCTCATCGAACTCTTTCAAATGTAAATATGGACTTTCTGATTCAATTCCATGGAATTTAGGAAGGAGTTGGATAACTCCTGGCTTGATGTCCATTTGTCCTGTGTTTTCAGGGAAAATCATGCATGAGGGTGTGCTCACTCTCACCGGTTGTAACTAATCTCATAAATTACGAGGTGCGGGTGCTTGATGCACCTCATTCTCATCCTAGATGTCTTCCTCCCTAGGTTGGGGTAGAAGAGCTTGGTTTCCAACCATCACTTCAATTAACTCTGGGGATCTCGAGTGGTGTCTAGTCCTGCGATGGATAGTTAAGCTCTCAACTAATCCTCCTTCAGTCAAGAGATATCGAGTGTTGTCACGGGCCCACTTGGGCATGAAACACTCACAACCCTTAATCAAATTCGAGACCTAATCCTAAGAAAGGAAAAGAAAATTTAGAAAGAAGGAGAGAGAGAGTTGGAAAGAAATTACCAAATTGAAGCCCCTAAGTTAAGGACCTGCAAAAGAAAACAAGCAAGTCAGTTCTAAAGAGAATGTCTAGAATTAGAAAATCCTTAAAAGAAGATAGAAGTAAACTAGTTTCTAAAAGAAGAAAGTCCTAAACTAGAAAGTAAATTATTAAAAGAGAATTGAAAGAGAGAAAGCTTACTGAATTAGAAATTTCTACCTTCAAAGCCTACAGAATAGGAAAGTTAGTTTCTAAATAAAAATTCTATAAGTGGAAAATTAGGAAACAGAATTAGATTCTAAAAAAGTTAAAATTAGAAAGTTACTAAAAATAAAAATAAAAAGTTAATTTCTAAAAAGGGAAATAACTAACCTAGTTTCTAAAAACAAAAGAGGAAAGTTTCTAAAAATAAACTATTTCCTACAAATAGGAGGATACGAGAATTAGAAAATTTCTAAAATTTAAGCCATAATTTTAAGAGTAGAAAAAGTAGAGAAATTAGGAAGGAATTATCAATTTAGAAACTCATGTCGGGGTCCTACAAAATCAAGAGAACAGGTTAGTTTCTAAAAACAAAATAATAGTTCCTAAAAATAAAATAAAATAAAAACCTTTAACCTAAAGTTAGTAAAATCCTAATCCTAACCTAATTCTAAAACTAATTAATTTCAGAAAAACGTAACCGTCAGTCCCCAGCAACGGCGCCAAAAACTTGTTCACTCCCTAAGTGTAGGGTTGTGATGTAGTAATAAACTCGGTGAGACTGAGGTCGAATCCCAAGGGACTGATACCTGTACGTTATCTGAAACTAAGTAGAACTAGAACTAGACTAAGATGTAATCTAAATCAAATTTAAAGTGATGAATAATGGTGAGAGATTAATGTAGATCTTAAGGAATTCAGAGGAGGGAAACTAGGGATTCAGAGGATCCACTTGTAGAGGTCAGGGAGATCTTATGCCTGCTTCAAAAATCATGGAAATCAACTAGACTTCCTTTGATATAGTTTTCAAGAGATGAAAGGTATATGAATTAGAATGGATTCCATCATCAAACCATGCCCGGGAGACAAAGCAAACAACAGAATTAAACTAATTACCAACCAATTAACAATGCATGAAGGTTAGGAAGGGTACCGTCATCCGACCATGCTCATGAGACGATGGTGAACAGTAGGGCTTCCTAACGTCATAAACATCAAAAGGAGGAAGAAATATTCAAAGTCATCGCAGATCTATTGTAATTTCAGTCAACAAACCATTAAAAAAACTAAAAGTATTCCTTTTAATTTGAACAAAAATTAACATCAGTCAGTCTAAACAAGAGGCACAAGCAAAGTCTCTCCCATCAGACTACAAGCTTCACCTCTTAGCCCTAGTTAAGAGGTTTAGCCTAAGTAGACATGATTAGGCTAATTCAAAATAAACAAGAGAAGAGGAAGAAAAGAAAAAGAGAAAACCAAGCCCAATTCATGTGTTCGTTCTGGCATCATTTGATCAGGCTCCTGAAACATATAAATTTAGAGAGTGATTGGGCTGCGTTCAATGTTGAGTTTTCACTCTCTCTCTCTCTCTCTCTCTCTCTCTCTCTCTCTCTCTCTCTCTCTCTCTCTCTCTCTCTCTCTCTCTCTCTCTCTCTCTCTCTCTCTCTCTCTCTATAGAACTGTAGTCGGAGGAGAGTTTCCGCACTCCATGCGGAAGTTTTACGCAGCAGTGAGGCCGGCTGGGGCTTGCGTATCAACCTTTACGCAGTCAGTATGGAACAACCGGTGGAGGACCCTGGTATTTGTGATATCCACAAATGACGTAAATGAAGACGTCCCTACGGACGGTTTTGGCCCCTCTACACAATAGACGGTCTGGATCAAGTACCTGATGTACGATAGTGGCCCACCTGGATCAACCGCAGCTCTGTTGCGAAACAGAGCTTGCGCAGTCGTGCGCTGTGAAAGTCGGTGGGCCCCTTGTCGGTGTCTTTATGGAAATCCACTCGGACCATTTGATTCACATCGAAAAACCAGTCGGACGTGGTCCGTTTTGGATCGGATTCGATGTGGCCCACAGAGTTTTTCATACTACCGTCCGTCCCCCGTTTGGATGGCTGAAATCCGATACGAGCTGTCTCTTAACATTCCGTCAGCTAGGATTTGGTTAGAGGGCCCGTGGAACTCTAATAGACGGTCCAGATCATCCGAATGGAGGATAGGTGGGGCCCACAATCATCATCCGGTGGTCCAGCGGTGAAGACGTCGTCTCCTTGCTTGAGACGGATCGAGTCAAGGCAGTCAAAGCTGCCTTAAAGCTTTGGTGCGGCGCGGGAGTGCACAGTACCGTGCACTTGCAAAGAACAGATGGGGTCCACTATGATGTATGTGTAAGATCCGATCCATCCATTTGTTTTTTCAGCTCATTTAATGAGTTGAGCCCAAGATTGAAGCATTTTCAGATACCAGGCGGGCCCCAAATGAATGATTTATGGGCTGATCTGTCCATTGGGCCACTTTCAGAGGGATCCAATGGCTGAAATTTGACGTGTACGGTTAGTTTTTGGTCCTCGAGCCATGTATAAAGTTTCGAGCCGAACAGATGATGGAAACCCAGTGATCTTGCATTCTGGCTGACTTTCAGGCCGCTTGAGCTTCAGTTTCTCGATTTTCGCGGATCCCTGGCGTGTAATTCCATCGATCTTGGTCCCCTGGAGTCCCGTCCAATGCCTTGGTGATGTGAGAGTGTTAAATCCATGTTTTTAACGTCCTTTCCAGTCCACGCTCGTAGATTCACCTTGCATCACAACATGATTAAAATAAGGCGTTACACAGTATCATGCTCGTAAATCCAGTTAATAAGTGGGGTCTAATGTGCAATATTTGATCCTGTTATGCACCATAATTCCCATGCAGATCTCTTAGATTTGGCATTAATGTTCCTTAACATGTGATCACTATCCAATCTTAAGGTCCTTGGAAAGACCTTCAACCTTGAGTCATGAATTTGATCTCACTTTGATGTAATTTTCCATAATTGTTCTATTTTTAGATTGGATAAGATCACACAAGTATAGAATGCTAGCATACATGTGTATCTATTCCATGTAATAATTTCAATTCTCTAACTAATACAAGAATATTATAACATGATCTTTCTCACAAGATGTAATAAAAGAATATAACATGTTTCCAAGACTTGTATCATGAATATTAGAAGTAAATGTAAACACACAAGATTTATTAGATAAAGCAAGATTAGTAGCAATGAAATCAAGTTCACAAGACATTGCACATTATAGTTATATTATAAAGATTTCATTACTTACTAAATTTAACTAACATGGAATTCAACGAATGCAGAAAACAAAGAGGGTGACTCTTCACCTTTTAAATCGAAGTTTTCATCCAAAATTGCTTCTAAGATGTAAGTACTTAATCGAGATCGAATCCAGCCCTGATGAGTTGAACCAAAGTATCATTTCCGCAAGGTAGGAGGACGAAGAACCAACTCGATTCATTTATAGTCTTAGACACTTACATATTACTAAGTCAGCAACTTGGTGGTTCCATTATTCGCAACAACTCGCTAAGCTTAGTGTTAACTGAGTTCAGCCCATGGGTTTTGGTAGAGATTCACTGCTTGACATTAGAATCTTACTAGACAACTGACAATAATTAAGTCAGAGACCCGCTCTTTGGCTGACTCGGCTAGTCAAGTCACTCGATCTTCCTCCCTTCTCCTTTCTTCCTCCATTTCATTTCTTTCTGCTTCTCTTTCTCTCTTTCTATTTTGAACTTGAATAGGTCTGGACGTGGCCCAGACGCGGCCCAAACTTGGCCCAAACTCAGACCGTGACTCAACCGAGTCGAGGTAGCCTGACTCGGCAGTAGTCCAACCCGACTCGACTTCTATCCTCTCTCCATTTCCTTCTCCTTTCTTGCTCATCTAGCAACTCCATCACCCTCTGGACTCGGCAAAAATCCATCAGACTCAAACAGGATCGCACCATGCAGACAGACTCGGGCTCTTCTTCTTCTCTTCCTTCTTCTTCTATTCTCTGGATCTTTCTCTGTTGGGACGGCCAGGTTGAGTTCTGGACTTGGCCCGATGTTGCAGCGACTCGGGTCGAGTCGACCCAACCCGATGTGGTAGTCAAACGGCGCCTTCTCCCTCTCTTTCTCGCTGTCCTTTTTCGGAAAGGGAAGCTCTAAAAGAGCCTTAAATAGGTTTTATTAACCTATTTCTAGAGCTTCCATTCTAACTAATCGGCAGATTAGCTATATTTTAGCGATTCTTAATCACGAGAATTCGAGATGATCTAATCGAACTTGTGTTTGCATGGCTACGATCCAATGCTACAACCGGACTTCTGACACCATGACCCACCGAATGGACGGCCTTGATCATGAAATGGGACCCACTGTAAGATGATGGTTATCTAAGCTCAACGAGGAAGATGATCCGGCTATTAATGGGGGATCACTTCCAGATGGTTAATCCTTCGGTCCACCACACCTATACGGTGTGGACTCCATGGAACTTATACAAACCAATGTCTCATACTAATAAATACAGAAATGAACAATTTAATACATGAAACCAAAGAAAATGCAACTAGTCTTAAGCTGTAAGATCACGTAGGTTCTCTTGACAGATATGGTCATGCATCCTGCCTCATCAATCTGATCATGAATATCATTTAAGTCACCTGTATGGTTGTATATTCGATAAATGAGTGGCCACCTCAGTGTGAATTTCTCTCAATATTATATACCACCGCATTAGTTAAGCATAGTTGTAAACAAAAAGGCATTCAAAACAATACACGATATTATCTTATTAAATGCATGGATGCGTAAGTGCACGTCAATTGGGGATACTCATCCAATTGGCTTTTGGGTGAAACTCATGCATGTGGCCGGTCACCAATGAAAGTACATCCTGTACATGTGTAGTGTCAAACTCACCGAAAGTAGGTCGATAATAAATAATTTGGGAGCTAGTGAAACGATACCACGACTAAGGGCACGTGCTACAACATCTAGAATTAGCCACCTGTCATCGCCCGTATTCTATGAATACATGATTAGCCTAACCGTTATTATTCCACTTACAACCAGCCAATTTAATAAAACTCAAACATCACTATGGGGGGTTCATCACCCAACGTATGCCGACAGCTCGGGCATAGTGTCCCATGACCACCATCCCCAGCTTATGAGGATACCACCTTAGGATGTTTAATAGAACCCATTAACTAGTGGTCAATAAAATTTAATACGGGTGAAATTACCATCACATGGTTGTATGGGAATGAATCGTCGAAGCCGCAAGGGCAAATACCAAATCTTGGGATAAAAACAAGTCGGTGCGGTAAAAGGGCATTTGTTATAAATACTAAATCAAAATGGTAGGGCAACATTAAATCAGGGCAATAACAGTTCATCCCCAAGGCCATGTAGGCAAAAACATCCTATGGATGGTAAACCAATATTAATAATTCTCCACTAAAAATAACTTCCAAGTCGAGGGTCTATTTCTAACACATTTTGTCTTATTACACCCTAAGTATGGGCTCACATACATAGTTGGAGTTTTTCACTATTTAATGTAGTGATTTGGATTTTATAAGTGACGTGCAAACAATTCATTGACATGTGGAGGTGTGTGGATACAATATGCAAGTTATGTGTTGATAATAGAATTTTTAACTATCACCAAAGATTGCAAAATCAAAGCATAAGCTACCAATTAAAATGAAAACTCAAAATGTAGGGTTTGATGATTATCGCATGTGAACATGATTTACGAGCTATCAATTAAAAATGGGAACTTAGCATGTAGATTTTAGTGTCTATTGCATGTGAACGTGGTTTGCAAACTATCGATTGTGGATCCATGTAAGCCATCCAATATGATTCAGTATCTAACATAAGTGATAAAAAGTTCGATGGTAGTAATCATGATTTAAATGGAAACTATCCTTGGACTAATTTGGAAATGGAAAGCCTAAGGGGAAGAAGTCATCACCTTATGTTTGAACCGCCTTGCTAGTGTTGCCGAAAGGGGTGCACACTCCCAGGATTGAGTCTTTCCCTAAAGTTTTCAATCATAGAGTTAGGTTTAAGTCTTGTTTTGCATCTGGCTAAGGTTACACTCCCGAGTTGGGTTTGGGCTCTAGTTTCTATTGTACAACTTATGTAAATTGCATTTAAAATCCTTACCAAGAATGGGGAGATGGTTTACCTTCTTTCCTGTGGAGTGGTTGGGTCTAACCGGCCTAAGTGAAATGTCAACCCAAATTAGAGTTGTCCTAATAAGGGTATGTTGCTGCCCCACTGACAGTTCAACCTGAAATAGATAGGGACTCGGTGAGTTATTGAGTTAATTTAGCCTGAGAAAGTCGATAGTCGGGGCTGATCTACTAGCTGTGGACGACCCTGTAACAACGGCATTTGAGTTAGCTCCTCGTGACTCAAGGCGAGTTGACTCAGTTGAGACTTGTAAGCGAGGCTAAGTTCCAGCCATCACACCACAGCCTGGTCCTAAAGGGTCCATGGCTATTGCTGGTTCAAGGGTTGGCTTATAGAAATAGAAGCTAGGAGGCTACTGAGTTAACTCCTTCAGGAGGAAACAAATTGACTTAACACCTTGAAACAGCTCCGGCCTAGTGGCGATCTGGGCGTCATGGCATTGCTGAACGATTGAAAGCCCACTTAGTTGCTAAAGGATACACTCAAAACTCTCGACATCGACTATACCAAAACCTACTCTCCTATGTCCGGCACTAATGCTTAGGACACATCTGTGGACATCATTCATTAAGGCATATGGTCATCCTATGTGAAGGGACTGAATTGGGTGAGGATGGAAGGTCTCCACTATTGGGAACTGAATTGGTGACGATTGACAAGGTTGATCTTAGCCGTTGATATTAATGACCACGAGTCTTTTAGACAATATTTGGTGTTGCCTTGGATGAATAAGGTCATGTGAAGAGTGAATGCAACCACGCCCGATTTTCTGCGCTCCTTCACCTTCACTCGAGAGAGTGTTGTGCTGAGACAGCGAGTGCAACCACGCCCGATTTTTCTGCGCCCATTCACCTCTCTCTCTCTCTCTCTCTCTCTCTCTCTCTCTCTCTCTCTCTCTCTCTCTCTCTCTCTCTCTCTCTCTCTCTCTCTCTCTCTCTCTCTCTCTCTCTCTCTCTCTCTCTCTCTCTCTCTCTCTCTCTCTCTCTCTCTCTCTCTCTCTCTCTCTCTCTCTCTCTCTCTCTCTCTCTCTCTCTCTCTCTCTCTCTCTCTCTCTCTCTCTCTCTCTCTCTCTCTCTCTCTCTCTGGTTAGCTTAT